>NC_140617.1:17753741-18413741 GCF_057381915.1 Diplotaxodon limnothrissa | reverse complement strand
TCTAAGGGGTCAGATTGGGAGACCTTGGGGGCCATTCAACTGGCCCACGATGACCAATCCACTTTCCAGGAAACTGTTCATCTAGGAATGCTCGGACCTGGCACCCATAATGTGGTGGTGCATCATCTTGCTGGAAAAACTCAGGGAACGTGCCAGCTTCAGTGCATAAAGAGGGAAACACATCATCATGCAGCAATTTCAAATATCCAGTGGCCTTGAGGTTTCCATTGATGAAGAATGTACCCCATATACCACACCAAACCATCACTTTTGTTGTTCCAACAGTCTTGGAGGGATCCATCCAATGTGGGTTAGTGTCAGACCAATAGCGGAGGTTTTGTTTGTTAACTTCAATTTTCAAATCAATTCAATTCAATAAAACTTTATTGATCCTGAAGGTTGACCCCGAAGGAAATTGGGTTAAGGCTGCCGACCTTACCCTTCTGACCATACATACATGACACAAACATCACATGGGGAAGACAGGTCAGAGAGGTATAACAATGGAAAATGCACAACATGAGGAAAGATCAGGAGAAAAGAAATAACTCCCCCCAGACTGAGCTCCAACAGGGAGATCAGTTTGAGAACAATAAAAAAACACCTCTGCACATAGCACATGAAAAAAACTCTTAATACACCAAAGAAACACATGAGAAGACACAGGGGTGGGTAAAGGGTGAGAGACAGCCAATGTAGACAGTGCATCCGGGCCTGCAGCATAAGCGCTGGTCTCCTTGATCCACTGTCAGCATCGGAGGGGAATAAGCGTCAAAGGCGTTTGGAGGGGGGAGGGGGGATGAGTGTACATCTGCATGTGTATATATGTCTGTGTGTGTGTGTGTGTGTATGTGTCTAGAGCTGAGACAGTGTCCTTCGCCCTGCCAGGCTAAGTAAACAGTCTTCCAGCCAACCCAGGTAGCCTTGCATAGAATGGGAAGAACAGTCTAAACACAGTCGTTATCAGGGTGTTTTTGTTCAGCTCCAGCCTTGAGACGGCAGCTGGCGCTGAAGGGATATCCACATGTAGTAATGCTGGTTTTTACTTTAGTGCGAACAACTCATGAGAATTTCAAAGCTGTTCTAACAGTCCGACACTGGTCTTTCAAGCTCCCGTTGGAGAGCCGTGAGCTTCTCCATGATGTTATCAAACTTACGCTCCGTGATGTTGTCATTCTTGTGCTCAAAGAGCCGATTCTGAGAACTCATGACCGCAGTGAGCTTCTCCAAGATGTGATCCAATTTGCGCTCAGAGGTCTTATTCTGAGTATTCACGGCAGCCGTAAGCTTCTCCAAGATCTTATCCGTGCTGCACTCAATGAGCCCATTTTGAGAAACTCACGCCTCGTTCCATCGTTTCAATCCCAGCGGACAGCCTTGTGGGGGTTTAAACAGCCGGTTCCACTTTCTTGATTCTTCGATAAGTCAGGGCCAAGCCAGCTCCGATCAGCAAGAACCCTGTTATCATGCTTCCTAATAGGTAGATATCTTCAGCACTCAGGCTCACCCGAGCCCAAACTTCTCATTGAGAAAAGGGTGTCAATTGCATTCAAGGACCAGTTGATCAAATCCATAATTCCTCTTTTAGGTTTTAGAGAACAGACTGTGAGAGAGTGTTCCAGGGAAAAGTAATACAAAAAACACGAGCCTAGACAAGGACACAAGAGGCTAAGCAGGGAAGCTAAGGGAGAGGAGGAGGAGAGGAGAAAAGTGCGACAGCCTTCGTCAAGAGCAAGTATTACATAAAAGTTTGCCTCATCACTGAACAAAATCTTGTGCGTCAACTGAGGGTCCTGTTCCAATTTTTGTTTTGCCCATTCTGAAAATTCTGTGCACCGATCTGGGTCATCCTCGTTGAGATGCTGCAGTAGCTGTAGTTTGTAAGGGTGCCATTTGTGAGTAGCTAATATCCGACTAATGCCACTCTCCAGTGACATGCGGCAAGTGCTACGCTGTGGGCTCTTGCTGAATGAAGCTAGGACAGCCACTGATGTTTCTTCATTAGTGACAGTTTTCTTGCGTCCACATTTTGGCAAATCCAACACTGAACCAGTTTCACGAAACTTAGCAAGCAGTTTGCTAACTGTAGCATGGGAGATGGGTGGTCTCGTAGGATGTCTTGCATTTAAATCTGCTGCAATGACCCGGTTACTGCTTTCAACAGATATCAACACAATTTTGATCCACTCCTCACGTGTTAACCTCTTCGACATGTCAATGGCTTAGAACAAAGAGAAACTTGTAAATAACTCATGAAAGAATAAAGTTACGTTGAAACCAAGCACACCATTGTTTTTCTTGTGACATTACCAATAAGTTTGATGTGTCACATGGCCCTCTTCCTATTGAAAAAACAAAAGTTGTATCCAAGATGGCCGACTTCTAAATGACCACCATGGTGACCACCCATCTTGAGGAGTTTGCCCCTTCACATATACTAATGTGCCACAAACAGGACTTTAATATCACCAACCATTCCCATTTTATTACGGTGTAGCCATATAAATGGCCCACCCTGTACTCAATCAATTTCATCTTGTGTTTTTCATTATGCATATTTTATTAATAATTACATGTCGTGATCTGCATCTTTACCACACATTTGCCACAGAGGTGTAGATACTGTAGTTGCAGTGAATGCTTAAAGTGTGCTGATTAGAATATACTGGACATTAAATGCTAAGATTCAGCACACTGTGTTAGAGGCTGGGATTTGATGAATTCATCATATATACAACCTTTGATCATCATTTATGTCCAGTTGAGAATGAATCTGTGCACTCACATATTAAATGAACTGAAATCAGTAGTGTGATCTCCAGTTTTGATATAAGGAATGAGAGAACTGACAGCTGTTATTTTAATCAGCCTGTCTTAGTTGTTTTAATTCTAAGTATCATAAAGTAATCTGGTAACATCTGGACTGATGAGTTTACTGTCAGCATTTTAATCGCTAGTTTAAAGGCTGTAGGTCGCAGCTCTAATGCTCTAACACTGTATAAATGTAATAGGGCTCAGTGCTAATAGTCTGAGCTGCTTCAAGCTTTATTTGTGAAGACCACAGCAGCGTAAAAAAAACGTAGCTAGCTTGTACAGCTGCGACGTAAAAGATTCATAAGCTAAGATGACCTTAAAATAACAGGGATACGTGCGGTGATGCTAGCATTAGCGATGTTAGCACGTTACCTTCAACAGGTGGTCAGACTGAGTAAAGAGGCACACAGTCAGAGGTTCAGCTCTCCGTTTCGCTGCAGGGTCCCTTCATTCTTCACATATCCGTGTCGAGCCGAGTGTAAATCCCGAGGCTGAACGGCCTTTGTACAAGCACACACGCCTCTTAGCAGGGCAAAGCTATGAGCAAGAAAAATTCAGGCTGGCAGCCTGTGTCTGTCCAACCAATCAGAGAGCTCCTTACATCTCACGGTGTGGCTAATTTGTATTGCAGCAAGATTTTTAAAATGAAGTTACTAATCCAGTTGCTAATGCAAATGTAAATCCCTGAGCTAATCCGTGAGCGAACAGGAAAGGGAAATGGATTTTGAAATGAGAAGTGGAATTTAAAAAGCATTTTGAAAATAAGTTTTTTAAATTGGAATTCGGAAAAGGTTTTTGAAATGAATTTTTTAAAAAACATTTTAAAAATCAGTTTTCTAATGTGGAATTCAAAAATAAATTTGCAAATGCAGAATTTATTCTACAATTTATTATTCAAGCACAGAATTCTTCATTTTGATGCGCGTGGCTTTTGTGGTCTTCCATAAATTTCACAATATATAAACTATTCTATAATCCAAACTGGGAATTTAGGTCATTGTAGGGTGGAGAATTTCACAGATTACCCACAATTCCTCTTGTCTATATCCCAGCGGATTGTCCACCCTGTAGCTCACCCCCAGTGTGATGACCATGAAACACGCTGGCATTCCTAACAGGACACAACAAATCAAAACAACAGTTTAAGTAAAATGAAATTTAACCTGAGTAGCGTAAGACCGCGGTGATCTGAAAATGATGTGCCGGGGGTTTGCGGATGTAACTGTGTATCACTGCAAAATGTTCAGTTTTTATTTTAATTTTGTTTTAAACTAAAATAAATGATAAGAAGCTCAAGATTTTAGCACAGTGCTGTGTATCTGCATTCCTTAATGTTATGACTTTTTTCCTTCTAATTATACTACTTTAAAGTTCTTCTAAAATATTTCAAATTTGGCATTTTTGTTTTCTTTCTGAATGTCCTACCCCATCCCAGAGTCACACTCAGTGGAGTCCAGTGTGTTGGCAGGCTGCGGCGCATTGACCGGACCAGCAGCACCAGTTGAGTGCTGTATACACTGTTCCACATGAAGGTGGCCATCAGGAGGAAGTGCAGCAGAGCTGCTACAGCCGTACACGAGCCGCGGTCTGGTTCTATGTGTTCATCAGAGTTCAAGATGTTGTTGATCCGATCATCACTCTGCACCTTAGTGTCGTTCTGTCTGCTGGAGTTTTGGACTCCAGAGAGGAAGGTGATGATGAAGGCCAGCAGGCTGAGGTAGATGCACAGCAGAGCCAGCTTTGAATTCAAGTTACTTGGCTGCCCATGAGACTTGCTGAAGAAGCTACAGAGAGAAAAATAACAAAGAAGTTTTAATATCTTTTAAGTTTTGGTATTTCTTAAAGAAAAACACCACAAAAAAATATATATAAAAACAGACAGACAGCAATTTTACTACTTTTAGACTTTATAGGTCAAATAAAATAATCAAAGCATTAATGTAAAATGAAAATAACTATTTGTTGCATCCAAGAAAGTTTCAGTTTGTTAAATAACAACTAGAAGTGTTTGGTAAATGTGATGAGAGAATTTTAATGCAGCATAATTAAACATCATTTCTTATCTGTGAAGTAACCCAAACTTACTTTTCTTTAATGTGATAAATGATCGTCACAACCAAACCCAGAATAGAAAGAGAAAGTCCCACAATGGAGATCACACCCAGAGCTTCTGCATACTCGTAGTTCTCTCTGTATGACTGAAAAATAGGATTCAGATTTAAACTCATAAAATATCTGCGATGAGTTAGATTTACATTTTGAACCATTTTCATGACCAAGGTTTAACAAGCTGTTGTTGAGGTTTTTTTGTATGATATATATGACATATATACCTGTATACACTTGACATATACTCACATATATACTATGTAATCATATATACTCATATACACTATATATACTGCTGCTGTCGGTCCCTAAGTCGCGGCTGAAATGCAGAGGAGACCGTGCCTTTTCAATTGCGGCTCCGATGCTCTGGAATAACCTTCCCCTCCAAATTAGACAAGCGTCATCAGTGCAGGTCTTTAAGTCCAGATTGAAAACCTATTTTTATTCCCTGGCTTTTAACTCTGTAGGAAACTGACACCTTCTTATTTATTTTATTGTTTGTAATGATTTTATGGTATTTTTAATTTGGTTGTTGTTTTGATCTGTGTTGTTCAGCACTTTGGTCTGCCTGGTGTGTTCTTAAAGTGCTATACAAATAAACAATGATGATGATGATGATGACACAACAAAGTAGAGCTATTTTTCAGCTACGAGCCGACAGGGACCCCGCCGTATTAGTCAGAGGTCCCTTTACTACAGTTCGGAGTCGCGGACCTTCAGTAATAGTAATAAATCACACAGCAATAGTACATTCACGTTGTTGTAAAAAGCATGATAATATATTAAGTAATCCAAAGTATTCAGAATACGTTACTGTCATTGAGTAACGTAACGGAATACGTTACAGAATACATTTTGGGGCATGTATTCTGTATTCTGTAATGGAATACATTTTAAAAGTAACCTTCCCAACACTGTATATATATATATATATAACAGCTAAGATACTGCGCAGGACCCTCAAGCTCCCAGGCCTCTGGTAGAGGACCCGAGCTTGAAGGATAAACCGCCCGCAGGGGGGCGTGCTGGGTGTTTTTTTTTTATATATATATACCTATACTGGAGTATTTTATATAATGGAATCACATGTTCGAGATCACAAGACCCACATATTTAAGTCAAATATTATCTCTAATTATATTAATGAAGTTTGTGCCACTTGTTGTATGAACACATGTTGTTCAATACTGTTTGAAAATGTAGTAATTAGGATCAGTAAGTAACCTTTGATTGTGTTAAGGCCAATGGTGACTAGTCCAAACATAGGGTTAATTAAACTTGGCACTGCTAAAGCATGCACCTGGGACCCTTTTTCTCTGTGCTCATCTTTTTTGCTCCACGTTGTGTCCAGCCCTTTCATTACCTATACGGTAAACAAACCTGGCCCCGGTGGGCATGCACCTGGGATTCAGTTTCTCGCATCAGCCGCCAGAAGATGAGAAAAACCCTTTCTTA
The DNA here is from genome assembly GCF_057381915.1 of Diplotaxodon limnothrissa. Classification (NCBI taxonomy): domain Eukaryota; kingdom Metazoa; phylum Chordata; class Actinopteri; order Cichliformes; family Cichlidae; genus Diplotaxodon; species Diplotaxodon limnothrissa. Next base: position 18,407,363 of record NC_140617.1, on the reverse strand, counting down.
GCATAGATACCAGTTTACTTCTGACAAGTGCACCTGACAAAATTGTCAAATTGATTAACTGTTAGCTGCCGTTTTGCAAACTTTTGGAATCACTTTGGCCATAAAACCGATGAAGGGACACATTTCAAAATGATGGATGTAAGACTGGTGCTTGAAAAGTTATGGGGTAGGGTCAGAAAGGTATGTAACATAAGTGTAAGATTAAAAGAAAGGAGCAAGGTGCAAGTATGATTAACAATGGATTGGAGAAAAGTATCAATAATTGAGATAATATTGACATTTGTAGATTTGATCGGAAATTCCTGCTCCTCCTCCTGCTGTTGGGTGGAAATTTACCAAACAACAGGAGGAGCGGTCACTGATCCTTTGTAAGAGGAGGGTCGATATGCCCCAGACTGCTGCTTTTTTCCTTTTTGTCATTTTGTGTGTTGTTGCTGTTTGTGCTTTAAGACCCTACACCCCAGGGTTTGCTTTGCTTGCTTTCCATGTGTTTTTTTTGCTGTAAATGTACTGTTCTGCTCTTCATATGACACTGTTTAATAAACTCTGTTCCAAGAATTCTAGTCTTTTCCAGAGGATCTTTCTGAGTGTTTTGGTTTTAATTGGATCTGAAGGTTATCATATAGGCTTCAAAATTTGCAACCCAACACTGTAACGTCATCTATTGCCCTGAAAACTTGTGACCCTCACCCAGAGAGCAGCAAAGTTGGTGGTGTGGTTACAGAAACACCTCATGAGTCCATCTGAAGTGTTTCCTTTAGAGCAGCCACTGGTGCTCCAGTCCTTCTGACTGTAGTTCCAGAAAACACAAGAGAAGTCGTACAGAGACGTCCCACTTATGTTCTGAAACAGAAATACACAGCCTTACTCAGAAATCCACAACTCTGATTTACATGTAAACATACAATTTGCTTTCAAAAGCAGATGGTATGTTTCACATTTTTAGAGTTTATAGCACATATGCAGTTCTTTGAAAATAACACAGAACCATTTTAACAATAAAAACACAACTGGTCATAAGTTAGGTATGAATATTTTACTTTGTGATGTGTATATTGGTATTGTTCTATTTTTACACCATTATCACAGCTGCTACAGCTACTGCAAGTTTATTAATTTATCTGTCTCATAAAAAACACCATAAACACTGCTCACTATCTGTGTGCCCTAAACCTGCAGATAAAGGTCAAACATGATACATTGTCAGGTGAGATCACAAGTTATTGAAGGAAAAGCTGTCCAGTGGTCACCATTATCTGAAATCTTGAAGATAAAACTGACTTAAAATAGGTCAACAAATATTAAAATTGACTTTAATTTGAAATGCTGGATTTCTTACTCTTGGCCTGAACATCATCTCCACATGTTGTGGCACCATGTTGGGTTCCTGCCCTCTGACGCTGGCTGACAGGACCCTGATGGTGGCCCGTCGCCTCATGTAGAGTTTTGAACGGAAGAAACGATCGTTCTGATAGAGAACGAAACCCAGAGAGACGTTTGAGTCTGTCTGACGACTTCTGACACCTTTGCCTGACATAAGAGAAAGAAATCCACTGCAGTTGGTAAACTTTTGTGTGGGTGTAACAAGAACTGACAATGTCTGAAATAGAAGTGCTCCATTTTTATTAATAACAAACTAAAACAGCTCTCTTAAATACCTCTTAGTGACACCTTAAGCATCTTAACAAGTTCTGTTGTAAGACTGTGTAAGTCTAGAAAACTCACCTTGAGGGAATCTTACATAAATGAGGGCATCAGCTATGAAACCGTTTTCCACCACAACCTGTGTTGCATTTGTGTTCAGCTGAATTCTCTCAGCTACAAAACTGCCAGATGTCCCTGTAGCAGCAAAAGAAGTGAGCTGTTTGTGATCACATAATAAAAAATGCAGAACCTTACCACTGGATCTTTAATCTTAAAGCTACAAATATTGAAATTGTTCCACTACATCATGATATTCTGAGAGGAGACCTGTGGGTGCCTGTCCATGCAAGAACCTGGACAACTGTGGGGGGAACACAAACAGTTCTGTTAACTGTCCCCACTTCAACACAGTTTTACAGTTTAAAGATTCCCTAAAACCACAATATTTCTTGACTTGACGCACACCGGTGGATCTAATATCTATCTGAACAGATATGCCTTGAATGTTAAAAGTTTTATTAGCGTATTTTTATTAGTGTCAAATTTAGTCAAATTTGACCCAAACTGTATGTAAGGGATGAAAAGCAGTAAAATGGGGGAAAAAAATTAAAAAATTGGAGGATTACTTTTCTTTAACACCGTTTCTCACTGACCTCTAAGAGAAGTGAACTGGACTCCCTGAGTGTTTGCAGCAGGGATCTGTGCCGACTGGACCACCAGGTTTGGCTGAACCACCTGAGATTGAGATGCATTGAGACTGAGGCTGAGGTTCACTGAGAGCTGGTCCAGAGTCACCGTCAGCCTGGACATAACAAACAAAAGCAACCACAAAACAGGCTGTCTTACACTCACTGGTCTGTTAGATACATTTACAAAATTGCTCATTAATGAAAGTATCTAATTAGCAAATCACATGGCAGTGACTCAGTACATGCATGCATATAGACATAGTCAAGATGACCATCTTGGATTTCAAACTAATCATTAGAATGGGGACAGGTTGGGACTTTGAATGTAGTTTTTTGGTGTCAAATGCACTGGTCTGAGTATTTTGGAAACTGATGATCTGCTGGGATATTTGCTTAAAACGGGTGTTCTCTTTAAATGTCGAGTTTACAGAAAACAGCCTGAAAAAGGGTTTATGGGTGTGCAACCAAAAAATCTCTAGCAATTGTGCAATGCTATCATGACAATATGGACCAAAATTTGAGGAACATTTCCAGCAAATTGTTGAATCTATGCAGTTCTGAAGTTAAAAGAGCATCAGTCCAACCTGCAACAATCAATGTGTATTTAATGAAGTACCTAGTGAGTATAGTTGCTTTAAACCAGGAAAAGCGGCTAATTTAAGCTAAACACAATTGAAGACGTCATATGAGTTAATAGATTAATATTTTATTCTTAGTACTTCACCCCAGAGTTGTGTTGTTTTCCTCTGTGTCATCTGATACAGTGGTGTTCAGCAGCTGACTGACCGTTGCTACTGCTGCCACTCTGACACTCTGCAACACAAACATGAACCAGGATGCTACAGTCAGTAACTACTGATGCTACAGCAGGGTTTTTTCTTAAGTTTTGTTGACTGTTTGTACCTCTGTGGCGTTTGCAGACAGCAGCAGTGTGTTGGCGATCTCAGCCGCTGCTGTAACATTTTCGGCCGTCAGCTCTTCTGGGTTGGATGTCAGAATCTGAGTGCTGGTTGCCAGCATCTCTAAATCAGCTGGACTGGTCAGCTGAGTGGAAGAAATACGTTTTTTCTTTTTTTTTTTTGTGGTCCTTAAATGAATGTGTAATCCTGTGCATGTCTTGCTGCCTTTTTACCGGATTACATAAAATACTCAGTTCAAGCTGCAACTGTATAAGACCATCAAGTAATAAGTCTTCAGAAGAATAAAAACAGTTCTTACATTTTGTTGTATATCACTGAGTGTCAGGTTACACTGGAAGATATGTAGAGTGTTGAAACCTGGTGATTCGCTCATGAACAAGCATCTGGTTGAAGCCTGAGGTTTTCCAGCTGAGTGGGGATAGAAAGACAAACATCACTACATTGGGGTGTACCTGACAAAGTGATGTTGGACTGAAGGGATGACTTACCGCCACTTGTTCCCACTTCACATATTTCATCAGAATATGCGAACCAACCAATGGGTGTACGGGGGAACCTGAATCCTTCAAATCGTTGGGCTGCGCAGAAATTTACTAAGAAGACAAAGGTATTAAAATATAGGCAGAAAAAACATATAATTAGTTATTTATATAAAAATACAAAAGTGGAAAAAAATCGATGATCCATGTTTAGAGAAAGAATTTGAGTTTCAGTGATTATTTACAATCTGAATGCTGTTGACTGTTGACCAATCACATTTGAGCGGACTCCAATGGCATGTTCTTTTAAAATTGCATTTGCATAACCCTCTCTTATTGTTTTGTTTTGTTTTATAACTGAGACAGGATTTTTGTAGTTTAAAAGCTGGATCACACAATAAAGTAAAGACCCGAAGATCCTAAGTTTGGACATGTAATGACTGCTCAAAGTGTTGGTTAGTTATTTATTTCAGTTAACGATCTGGTTGTGGTTTCCCACATCTTTATATCACAGAAAAAATGTAATTTATGTAAACTTTAATGTAACAACAAATATAAAAGTAAATTACTGACACAAAGCATCAGCTTGCGGCTAATAGCATCACATAGTTGCTGTTTTCTGCAAATCTAAAAAGTGAACAAAAAATTCAACCTTCTTTGTTTGTTTGTTTGTTTGTTCTTACCTTCTGAGCATGTCTCTCCAGTCCATTCATCAGGACAGAGGCAGACACCGTTTACGTTTTCCCCTCCATTATCACATTTCAGGGCAGTGGTGGTAGGCGGGGTAACTGAAGTTGGAGATGTAGTACTAGTAGAAGTAGAAGGTGTAGTGTAAGTTTTAGATGTAGTAATAGGAATTGTTGGGGAAGTAGTAAAGTTTTGTGTAATAGTAGTAACATTTGGTGCAGTAGTAATGTTTTGTGTAGTTGCAGTAATTTTTTGTGTAGTAGTAGCAGTAGTGCTTGGAGTACTAGTAATGTTTTGTGTAGTACTAGTAATGTTTTGTGTAGCAGTAGTGATGCTTGGTGCAGTGGTAATGTTTTGTGTGGCAGTAGTAATGTTTTGTGTAGCAGTAGTAATGCTTGATGCAGTAGTAATGTTTTGTGTAGTAGTAAGGCTTGGTGCAGTAGTAATGTTTTGTGTAGCAGTAGTAATGCTTGATGCAGTAGTAATGTTTTGTGTAGTAGTAAGGCTTGGTGCAGTAGTAATGTTTTGTGTAGTACTTGTAATGTTTTGTGTAGCAGTAGTGATGCTTGGTGCAGTAGTAATGTTTTGTGTAGTACTAGTAATGTTTTGTGTAGCAGTAGTGATGATTGGTGCAGTAGTAATGTTTTGTGTGGCAGTAGTGATGCTCGGTGCAATAGTAATGTTTTGTGTAGTATTTGTAATGCTTGGTACAGTAGCAATGTTTTGTGTAATAGTAGCAGTAGTGCTTGGAGTAGTAGCAATGTGTTGTGTAGTAGTAGCAGTAGCACTTGGTGCAGTAGTAATGTTTTGTGTAGTACTAGTAATGTTTTGTGTAGCAGTAGTGATGCTTGGTGCAGTAGTAATGTTTTGTGTAGCAGTAGTAATGCTCGATGCAGTAATAATGTTTTGTGTAGTAGTAAGGCTTGGTGCAGTAGTAATGTTTTGTGTAGTACTAGTAATGTTTTGTGTAGCAGTAGTGATGCTTGGTGCAGTAGTAATGTTTTGTGTGGCAGTAGTAATGTTTTGTGTAGCAGTAGTGATGCTCGGTGCAGTAGTAATGTTTTGTGTAGTAGTAAGGTTTGGTGCAGTAGTAATGTTTTGTGTGGCAGTAGTAATGTTTTGTGTAGCAGTAGTGATGCTTGGTGCAGTAGTAATGTTTTGTGTAGTACTAGTAATGTTTCGTGTAGCAGTAGTGATGCTTGGTGCAGTAGTAATGTTTTGTGTACTACTAGTAATGTTTTGTGTAGCAGTAGTGATGCTCGGTGCAGTAGTAATGTTTTGTGTAGCAGTAGTGATGCTTGGTGCAGTAGTAATGTTTTGTGTAGTACTAGTAATGTTTTGTGTAGCAGTAGTGATGCTTGGTGCAGTAGTAATGTTTTGTGTAGTAGTAAGGTTTGGTGCAGTAGTAATGTTTTGTGTAGTACTAGTAATGTTTTGTGTAGCAGTAGTGATGCTTGGTGCAGTAGTAATGTTTTGTGTGGCAGTAGTAATGTTTTGTGTAGCAGTAGTACTGCTCGATGCAGTAGTAATGTTTTGTGTAGTACTAGTAATGTTTTGTGTAGCAGTAGTGATGCTTGGTGCAGTAGTAATGTTTTGTGTGGCAGTAGTAATGTTTTGTGTAGCAGTAGTGATGCTTGGTGCAGTAGTAATGTTTTGTGTGGCAGTAGTGATGCTTGGTGCAGTAGTAATGTTTTGTGTGGCAGTAGTGATGCTTGGTGCAGTAGTAATGTTTTGCGTGGCAGTAGTAATGCTTGATGCAGTAGTAATGTTTTGTGTGGCAGTAGTAATGCTTGATGCAGTAGTAATGTTTTGTGTAGCAGTAGTAATGCTTGGTGCAGTAGTAATGTTTTGTGTGGCAGTAGTGATGCTTGATGCAGTAGTAATGTTTTGTGTGGCAGTAGTAATGCTTGATGCAGTAGTAATGTTTTGTGTAGCAGTAGTAATGCTTGATGCAGTACTAATGTTTTGTGTAGTAGTAAGGCTTGGTGCAGTAATGCTTTGTGAAGCGGTGAAGCTTGGTGTAGTAGTAATATTTTGTGAGGTAGTAGAATGATCAGGAAGAGCAGTGGGCAGGAGTGCAGTAGTTGCAGTATCAGGGATGTCTGTTATTGCAGTCAACTCTGCTCCAGCTGTGGAGGAGGCTAAAGGAACAGATGTGGGAAACGCATCAGCATTACAATGATCAGTTTGACATTAGCAATGTTAACATGCTTTGTAATTAGTGATTGTCAGCAGAAGTGATATGTAAAAAACAAATACTATAAAAGTACTACAAATTAAATGTAGAGTATTTTCTGTGCTTACCATGACTTTAGTGTGTTGTTATTAAACACAATGCACAGCTTAGGCTGATACAGATAGTTTTACAGGTACTGCACATTAAAATGATGATCTGATGGTAGCAGTACAGGTAGAATCAGGACTACTCAGGTCATTCAATTTCAACCTGAGGGGACATGAACATCTGAACCCTGATATCCAGTAATGTTTTTTTCAGTCTGAAATAAAAGTCTGAATGACAAAAATGCACTCAGTACTAAAATCTATTAATATGGAGCTCCTGAAAGGTAATAGCGAACGATTTATTGTGTAACACTTCTGTTTTCTATAACTTTTTTAAGAAAAACACCAATGTGTCAATTAAGTACAAGTCTACAATCTAGTGTTGCAACTAATTAATAACTCTTTACTTGATAATGATGCCTAGGCTTGATCCACAGAGAAAATCTGGGCTGTTTTATGATGAACTGTTATGTTTTATAGCTGGGCACTGCTCATTATGATTATGGGACACACATAACAGTCATAGTTTTGCAAACAATTAATCTCGAGCAGTGACATAAAAAATAGAAAAAAAAAGTGTTTAACAGACACTGCATAGATCACTGTGAGCATCAACATCTATATGATGTAGAAAAATAATTAATACAAATTCTGCACTCGTGTGTGTATATACAGGTATATATATCACAGAGTTTGCTAGTTATAAAGATAATGACAAAGAAAAGTCTTGATACATGCTCAATCATCCAGGCAAGGAAATCCCAAAAACTTGAGTCTGTTCATTTGGATGTAGCATCTTTAGTGGAAGAAACAGCAGTCATCAAAGTGATTTCTTTAGTCTCACAATTTTTATATTAACAATCAAGGAACTGACCTCCCAGCCCATTTTTCATTCAGTGGGCTGGTATCAGTCATTGTGCAAATGTACTGTTTATAAGGTTGGGGAATCCACCAGTCACCTGAGACTAAATAAGTCACTTGGATGACTTAGGAGGAAATGTTTCGCCCACTGAAAACGCTACGTCCAGATGAACAGAATCAACTTTTGGGGAATGACAAATTAACCAAAACAATAAAATGACATGTTTTTCCATTCTGTTGCTGAGATGTTTTTAATTGTTGGGTTAAGTCTGAGAAAAGCAAAAAAAAAATAGACAAATTATATAAATAATTTTATATATTGCATGCATAACTTATCTGTTCATACTGTAAACATTAGTTTAACCTTATTTATCTAAAATTAAGAAAAATCAAGTTTGACTTAGATGAGATTTCAGTGATGACTAAAATAATAGTTATTGTTGTCAAGGAAAAAATACAGTAGAAATTGTGTTTTATGGTATCATATGATGTGACTTAGGTCACACTGTGTCTCACTAACAACTCCAGAAATGCCAGCAACAATCAGATAAACTCAGTTGTTCTTACCCAGAGTGAAAACGAGCCAAACCCAGCCATCCATGATGTTGAGCTGCTGCAAATCAGATTTCCTGTTTGTCCGGTTTGGTAAAAGTTTACATATTTAAAGACGCCACTCTGTGAGTCTGCATGAAACCATTCAGCTGCATTATTCTGCTTCACAATGAGCCACCAGATCATATAACACATGATTGTTTTACTGCACGTTTTTTTCAGGAAAAAGTTCCTGTATCGACTGTCTTTGCTCATAAGTTACCTATAAAGGACTTTGAACTGCAGTCCACCTTCGTAAAAGGTGCTAAATCAATAAATATGGTGTGATTTACCGTAGGGAAGGTGCACAGTGTGAAACCTGAAGTGTCACTGGTAAATCTCAGTATCTGCAAACTTTTAATGTCATTTTTGTTTTTATTGTAAAACGATCAAGGACCTACAGTCAGCAGCAGTGAAGGTAAAGGTAACACGTGTTCATCAAAAACAGGTCAAAATAATAGAAACACCATAATACTGTATAGCAGTGATGTCCAACTCATTTTACATCATGGACCATGCACCACCCACTTTGCCTTTAAGTGGTCCTGACCAGTGAAACCCTTCTTTTTGTCACTGTACAGAAGTTTAACTGCAATCCATGAGATATCTTAATACGGGAAAAAGAAGTGTTGCTACAATCGTATGTCTTTTTTTTCTACATGATAGAGAAATGCTAATGTAGTTAATCAAAGAAATCTGTCAGCATGACTCTTTGGGTTTAAACTTTAAACAATCATTTTGTAAAATTACAGAGACGTCCTGGTAGCGCACTGTCCTCTACCTTTTTATTATTATTATTATTATTATTATTATTATTATTATGAGCCGATTGTAAAATAAATAAATAAATAACAGAGAGATTTCTATAGTACACAAAGAAAATGCAACTTTTCTGTCATTGAACTTTTTATCTATTACTTAATTACTTTAGTGTGGTATGAATGCACATGGGGGAGGTCTTTATCAGCAGGACAAGCAGTAAAACTCATGAAAATACAGTTAAAATCGAACATTTATGAGCCGACTGTGAGCCTCGAGCCTTACATTTGACACCCACTCTAATAATTTAGAGCCAGTTTACAGGGACTGGCTGTAAATTATTCAGTAGGGGGAGTTTTGTTTTAGGACAATTTAACCCAGAATTCAAATGTACAGAGAAAACAAGTAATGACCACTGATGCTGACCATGCTGGTGGCTGCCCACTGCTCCTTATGAGTTAAATGGAACAAAAAAGCTTCCATGTTTGGGTCAACCTCTCTACACCTGAAATGTAAATCATTATTAGGCAAAAGTGAGGAACATCAACTCCAAGTCCCAAAAAGTTGATTCTGTTCATCTGGACGTAGCGTTTTCAGTGGGAGAAACGTTTCGTCACTCATCTAAGTGACTTCTTCAGTCTCAGCTGACTGCAGGTTTCCCCAATCTTATAAACAGTACATTTGTATAATGAGAAACTAGCACCACTGAAGGAACAGTAGGCTGGGAGGTTAGTTTCTTCATCATAATTATGCAAATTCTCATGACCATTGATCAACAACTAGTGATCAAAGATCATTGATCAAAGACCACTGATCAAAGACGACTGATCAATGGCCATGAGTACCATTTACAGAGAGCTGGGGAATGGCTGCAATCACAGCATTGTAAGATAGTGAAAGATGTACCCATAGGCCCCCGCCTGGATTCCTCGCCTTTTCACGTAAATGGCCTCCTTGACTCCGCACTCAAACCAGCGTTCCTCCCTGTCCAGGATGTGTACATCCTCATCATTGAAAGAGTGTGCACTGGCCTGTACGTGTAAATAGACCGCAGAGTCTTGGTTTGATGAGGTAGCTCTTCTGTGTTGTGCCATCTGCTTTGGCAGAGGTTGTTTGGTTTCTCCAATAGATAAATCCTGGCAATCCTCTTGGCACTTAACAGCGTACACTATCTTACTCTGTTTGTGTCGGGAGACCCGATTCTTGGAGTGGGCTAATTTTTGGTGCAGCGTGTTTTGGGGTTTAAAAGCCACAGAGATGCAGTGTTTATAAAAAAATGTGTCTCAACTCTTCCAATACTACAGACACGTACGTGATCACTACGGGTTTTCGGCTAGGTGGCAAATTGGTCACATGCTGCCAAAGCCACCCTTGTCATTTTACAGCACTTGTACCTAGACTGACCTGGTTTAACCTAATGTTGATACCTACTTTCTTATGGCCTCTTTGTCTGACTGATGATGTTAGGGTAGGGTAAAGCCATAAATCCAGGTAACTGGAAGTTATTCTGAGTATGTTGAATTTGTTTCACAGCACAGAGCCCAGATGTTTATGGCTATCCTTATATGTCTCACACTGTACTGAAATTGGCAAAAATTCAGCTACAGGACGCTAGCGAGACAGATCTCAGTGAACATAGAGCTAAAGGATAAAATTATTAGAATGAAAAGTCTATGTTTTATTTTAGTTTTCACAAATTCAGCATCAGTAATGTCTTGAAGTATGCTGATTGGTTGGTCAAGGATTTAGGAATAGAAGGAAACATGCTTTTTCTGCCCTTCTGGACTGGACTATCTCAAGAGCGCAGCCTGTGATCAGAAACTGAGACAGAGTTCTCTTATGTAGAAAAAATCTGCTGGCATTTGAAAGAGTGTCTGTGTGCAGAGGTGGTAATCATTGTCAGGTGACCTACATACTGATCTGCTGCACACAGTTAATGATTGAACCGCTGCTCAGTGTCTGTCTGAGGGGTTCAGAGGTTTTTGGAGGGGGGTATGTGAGGTTGGACTTGGGTGAAACTGAACTCTTTGGGTTTTCATTCAGTTAGCAGGCACCATGGCTCGGCTGGTGGAGTGTGTCCCCAACTTCTCCGAGGGCCGAAACAAAGAGGTGAGAGGAGGACTTTTCTGCCTAATTAACATTTAAACAGTTTAAAGTAAATAAGTAAAGGTGTGTGAGTATTATCAGCAAAATGTGATTCAAGTATAAATGTGCTCATTGTGAATTGAAATGCTGTTTGACTTTAGTTTTAAAGTTACAACTGCAAGTGTTTGTATTTGCTGCTTTGATCTGTGTGTTTGATTTAATAGTTTATACATCTTTGACATTGAGATGATTTTAAAAAATCAGAAAAAACTTTAGGCTCTTTTGGCAGTTTGAGATCATGAGAGAGAGAGAATCGGATGATTCCCTGTGAACAGCACTTGGTGACAGTGGGGAGGAAGAACTTCATCTTACAGGAAGTAGCCTCCCTCAGAGGAACAGCCATCTGAGGAGAAAGGAAAAGAGAAAAGAAGAGCATAGCAAGATCCTAGACTTCATTCTTCATTTGCCTTTGAATTTAAAATAAAAATATTGACAGATTTCTGGATCTTTACTGAACAGGAAGTGCATAAAATGCTAGAATATAACTTAAACTGTCAAAAACTGCGGTTCAGTAAAAAGTGACCAAGATATGGTTTAGAGTAATGAGATATGTCATTAAACAAACAGCTAATCTTTTTATCTTTAAACAAACAAAATATCTTTAAACTGCTCTGAAAACAGTTTAAATGTCTCAACATGAAATCTGCAGGAGACTGATGTGTTTAACGTGTGAGTGAGGTGCTCTTGAGTTCAGATTATCTGTTGAAACATTCGTTAAACAGACATTAAAGATTCACTCCAGAGTAAAGCTGTGTACTGACCTTTGCCCTCTGTTCCCACAAGAGGAAAACAGTTCCACGGAAGTGGGAACATTAAATAATCAGCTGATTTTCTGTTTAACCACAGAATATGCTTGTTTTTTGACAAACTACACTGTTCTCATATTCCAGCAGCACTGGTTTGTAAAAAATCAGCTGCCAATCAAACCAGAGTACAGTCCAAATTGGACACTCACTGAAAGCATCTGATGCTTTATGATACCAAAAATACAAAACAGGTGAAGCTGAAACCCAACTTTATGAAAGAGAAAGGACGTATGTCGTTTTCAAACTGCAGCAACTGGTGTCCTCATAACAATGTAAATAAATAAATAAATAAATAAATAGAGCCGAGAAACATGTTCCTAATTTAAGATTTTGATACTTGTTGCTAACACAAATTCTCAATTTTTTGATGTTATCTTTGTTCTATTTCCAGTTTAATGCGGGTTTTAAATCATTTCAAATTGTTTCCATTTTATTTCAATGACAGCTGAGTGTAAATTTCTACAGTTATAGAATCAATTCTGCATAAAATTCTGGTCATTCACTTCATTGTGATGCTCATTAGAGCCATTATTACAGTCTAAACTCTGGCCACCACAGTATCCTTACTCGCAATCCAAAGTGTTCTTGCTCTTTATTAACACAATATTTCCTTTGAGCTTGACTAACTAAAGCAGGTGAGCCACATTATTACAACTTCTCCATGAATTGTTTAGGTGATCGATGCCATCTCAGCAGCCATCTCCAGCACACCCGGCTGCAGCCTGCTGGACGTCGACCCTGGAGCCTCCACTAACCGCACCGTCTACACCTTTGTGGGCTCTCCTGAGGCAGTGGTGGAGGGGGCGCTGAACGCCGCCCGCCAGGCCTTCAGCCTTATTGACATGAGAAAACATTCAGGTGTGTCTGAGCCCAGCAGCTCATCTCAGGGAGCTGCTTCCTAACATCAAGGCATTAACATGTTTCCTGTCCAGGTGAACATCCTCGGACCGGGGCCATGGACGTTTGTCCCTTCATCCCCGTCCAGAACGTCAGCATGGACAACTGCGTGCAGTGTGCCAACGTGTTCGGACAGAAACTGGCAGAGATGCTGCATGTGCCCGGTGAGGCTCATTAAAAAAAACAGCTTCAGCTTTATTGCAGTCAAACATGCAAGAAAACAAGAATGAGAAACAGAATAAAATTATAAAACTAAATGCCAATGTAAAATTAAAAAAAAATAGTCAATTTTTATTGTTTATTAGGAAAACTAAAAAAAAACAAAAAACAGCAATACCTGGATAAGACAGACGAGACATAAAGCACAAAAAGCAAGTAACACAGACAGACTTATGACAACCTGCAATGTTTCACAGTTGTGAGGTTTTTGTTGTTAAGCCTTTTTCTCCACCCAGTGGTTTTCTAATGATGGCAACAATGTCTCCTTGTTTTGTGGAAGGTGCTGATCAGTGCCCAGAATTTTTGTGTGAGTTAGGTAAATGACAGAGGTGCTACTTAATTCAGAATTTCATATTGTAAGTAAATAAGTCTGGAATTTAATGTCTTTTGTAGCTGAGGAAATCAGACTGAAGTGGAAGGTTTTGGTTTGTTATTCAGGACTATAAGAGCTGTACGGAGACCGATTGCACAGATGCTAGTGTTGTATCAGTGGTGAGAGACCAAGTACATGAAAAAAAAAATCACCTGTCGCATTCAAATGAAGCCAAAGAGTCAGAAGTTGATTTATTTATTGTTGGTGTTTTCATATATTAGGATAATATTACAATATTTATATGTGAAATGAATTTTCCATATACCTTAAAAAGGGTCCTTTGTTTGAATGTAATAATATTCAAATATTTTATATTTGATGCTGTGGTGTACTTGTGTGGTAGTTTTTATATAATAACTATAAATCAGTGCAACTAAATATAAGACTACCATTTCTACTATGCTGCATGCAAAAGCTAAAAGCCAATGAAACAAGCTATTACTAGTTATTATATTGTAATTGCATAGTGGTATACGGTATTATGGAACTATTGTCCCTTTATGCCACACTCCACACTATTACCATGTTCTTACTGAGTTGTCAATAAATTGCTGCCAAAGTCAGAGAGCAACTTTGTCACTACAAATGCAAACATTTGGACGTCAGCTCCAGTGCATGCTGAGCCCAGAACAAAACTCCAGAAGTGCAAATGAGTGGGTGGCACTGTATTCCTGGTCATTCTTTTAAGAGCTGTTAAAACAGACTGGTCAATTTTGAATGAGAACACTAAAGTAAGGGGGATGGGGGAGCACAGAACTGGAAGGTTAATGAGGTAAAATGATTTGGGGGTTTTTTCCTGACTGCTCTGATTTTTAAAAACCACAAAATGTTTTTACATTAGAACCAAAAGGGAGGCTTCACCCTCTCAGCAATAAACCCGAGATTCAAGTCTCAGCTTACTATACACTGTTTTTGGTTTAAATTCAAATTAAGAAGTAAATAAGGTTCTTTTTCCACAGTGTATCTTTATGGAGAAGCAGCTCGAACAGAGACCAGGAGAAGCCTCCCATCTGTGCGAACAGGAGAGTACGAAGCTTTGCCTGAAAAGGTGAGGACTCATCAAATCATCATCTCCTTTCTTCTTCGCTCATTTAGTGTTGTGTGGCTCTTCTGAGAATGATTTCTAAAAAAAAAAAAAAGGTTTCTTTGTAACAGCAGGGTCAGTGATTGATTTTTATTTTTAACTTGAAATATGGTTAACCACAAGAAAATTGTCTCTATTTCCAATTACAATGTTTTTCTCCCTCCAGTTGAAACGTGATGAATGGGCCCCTGACTTTGGCCCCGCCGACTTTGTACCATCTTGGGGCGCAACAGTAACTGGTGCTCGTAAGTTCCTCATTGCCTATAATGTGAACCTGATCAGCACTAAAGAACAGGCTCATCGCATAGCACTGGACATCCGGGAGCAGGGTCGAGGGAAGGACCAGGTGCGTCCTGGGAATCTGGGTTATTTATTTAGCTTTTCATGCTGTGGGTGTTGCTCGCTGTCATGACATGATTAAAATGTCCTTTTAGGATTTCTTTCTTCCTGTTTTGTTGATGAATTTTTCAGATTTTTCTTTTTTAAATCAATTTTTTTCTAATATTTTCCACTTTTTGGAGAATTTGTTGAAATTTCCGATTATTTTTGAATTTCTTATGTTTGTTTGAAAGGTTTACTTAATTAAATAGGACTTGATATAAAACTAAGTATTAAAATCTTTTTTTCTTCTTCTCTGTGTTCATAAGCCTGGGCAGCTGAAGAAGGTGCAGGGGATTGGTTGGTACCTGGATGAGGCTAACCTTGCTCAGGTTTCCACCAACATTCTGGACTATGAGGTGACGCCCCTCCATGCTGTGTATGAGGAGATCTGCAGAGATGCGGAGGTTAGAGCTGTGTACTTTGTGTCGTTTCTGGGATGCTTAGAACTCAAATTACACTGCTGGAAATAGTTTATTTTGATGCACATGCTGGTTTTTTTGCAAATTAGCATTATAATACTCATTTTCATTTTTCCTGTAGTATATAAAAATTGATGTATCTCAAAAATAAAATTATGAAGACACTCAAAATAAATTTCCTGTTGTTGGAAACTTTTTTGT
The DNA here is from genome assembly GCF_057381915.1 of Diplotaxodon limnothrissa. Classification (NCBI taxonomy): domain Eukaryota; kingdom Metazoa; phylum Chordata; class Actinopteri; order Cichliformes; family Cichlidae; genus Diplotaxodon; species Diplotaxodon limnothrissa. The sequence continues at coordinate 18,391,925 of NC_140617.1, read as the reverse complement.
ACAACTTTTTTTTATTTACAGTTTTGAGGGATAAACCTCTTAAAACCACTTAAGCCCCACGCCCCCGGTACCGGGGGCAAAAAGGAGGACATCTCGTTTAATCAGTTATAACACAGGATGAGAAATATAAGTCCAGACATGTGTGGTATCCACAGAAACCTCAGAATCTCAGCTAAAATGTCATATAAACCATTTCTACAACCACCAAACACATTGAAAACAAGCCATGATTAAACAAGCAGTTACGTAAATGCACAGAAGACCGCTAAACAAACAAAACTGAACCGGAAATTCTCCAGACTTCATGTAACCGGCTAAAGATAGGCTGGTTAGCTTCCAGAGCTATCACTGACTCCACACACCAAGTTTCACCACGATCAGACCAAAATTCACTGAATGAGCCGCAAAAGAAGACCACTAAAACACAGAGTGGTGCAAATGCGCTAAGACAGAGATTGGCTTACCATCCCGATTTCCTCCGTTATTTTCGCTGGTAGCCGGTAGCCACGTGATTACCAGTAGTTACCATGCCTACCTAGCCGCATCAGAGCCGTTTTCTGTCAACAACCTCCATTTTAGACCCACCTACAGACACGTGACTGGACAGACGCCACATGCAGCAAATTTGGGCCCACGTCTGATTGGTTGAAGTGACGTGAACGTGGCATCGTTACTTTGATTCTATTGTCTAAAACAATTAAAAAGAGGTGTCAATCATGCAAATTGACCAAAAGAAACCAAAGTTACAGCCCCTCGGAGTTTAAAGGGCCAGAGACCATTTAAACGCTTCATGCGCACTGCAGAAAAGGGCCATTACCATGTAAATGTGTGGTTAATTCTTCAAAAATATATTTTAAAAAAGAGCATTTTTAGGCCTGATAATAAAATTTATTAATTTCTGCTCTTTAATACCTAAAAAAATTCAACTGGCATGGTGTCCAATTATGTGTCAAATTTGGTCATTTTTGTACTACGTCTGGATATTGATGTATTGACAGGGCAGTAATTTTTCACTGTTTCACTTTAGAAACATAAATCTTTGCACAGATGATGTTTATATGTTGGTTACTGAAATCCTGGAACCAAATGTGATCTGAGGCATATTTTTAAAAGGGTTATATGCTAAAAATTAAAAAAAAAAAAAAAATTAGGCGAGGATAAAATATACTTACTTTTCCTGTGTTCCAGTCTCAGGAACTTTGACACAGTAATATCTGCTTCAATATTTACACCTCTGGTGAGTGTTAGCTTTATTTTGATACCAAGATTGTAAGGACAGAGTTTGTAATTGGAGAGAAATAATCAATTAAATTTGGGCATTACATTTTCGAGCAGGAAGTTCAGAAACCCCCCTTGGTGCTTAAGAGGTTAAATTTCTCTAACTATAAATATATGTAAAAAAAAAAAACTAAAAACGATTTTAATTTCTTTTGTGGTTTATTGCACTTTTTTGCAATTTTTGTGGTTACTATGGACTTAATGCATACATATTATTAAAATTTGAGCTATAACTGTTGTATTAACGTATAGCAACTTGAAATGCTCCCAAAAAGGGAACTACAGCATGTAAAAATATAAATATAAGCTCTGGCAGACTATGGTAGGTCTTAAAGGGTTAAGTAAAGACCAACAAATCCTTAGACTGTTACTGACTTAATTTTTTCTTTTATTGAAATTGTCTTTTAGGACCTAAACTTGCCTGTGGTCGGCTCTCAGATTGTCGGCCTGATCCCTCTGAAGGCTCTGCTGGACTCTGCTGACTTTTACATCCAGAGAGAACGACTCTTCATTATCAAAGAGGAGCACAAAGTCCGACTGGTCAGCAGATGACTCTTTTTTTTTTTTTTTTTTTAAGATATTTTAATAAATTATAGGCTCTGATTGTTTGTTTGTTTGTTGTCAGGTGATCAGTAAACTTGGCCTCGACTCCCTCGGTCTGTTTAATCCAAAGGAGAGAATCATAGAGTGAGTATTTACAAACTGTGATGTAGTCAGCTGATTCATTATATACTTTATATCCCGAAAAATATATAAGAACATCGAAGAACATTCAGCCCTTATAATGACAGGATTACATTTTATCTGTGAGTAATAAATAAACAGAAAGCAGAAGGACATTATAAATCCTTTTAAAGTCTCTAGAACATTTGTGGAGTGGATTGAGAAAACTGCCAAACCCACCTAATAATCATTGAGGGTTAGTAGGTTGTCTCTGGTACCAGATTTTACATCATGTTTCTGAACTTCTGAACCCTAGCACACCAGTCGGATGCTTCTTTTCCACTGAGATGATGCCAGCATCTGTTGTATTTTGGTGTCTTTTAAGGACCATATTTCAACAAATGTGAGAACCATTTCTTATACAGTGTTAAGGTGGGACATGTCTTAAAAAGAATCATGGCAGACAGAATCTGTTGGTTGAATCAGTTATTTTTTTTTATAGTAGTCCCTCCAGTAGTTACTGATATCAGTGGTTCCATATCAATCATATTTGTATCAGTGATATCTGATATCTTGTATCAATGTCAGTTTGTTCTGCAATGACAATATCAAAAACCGTACGTCTCTCACTAGCAGTGCCGTCACTAGAAAAGAGGTCAAACATGTTATGATTTTCATGAAGGTCCTGTTGGGGGATTTAGAGTTTCTCTATTCAGGTGCTCAGAAATTCCACTTTGTAGATGGAGCAGTTCATCTGTCTTCATCTGAGGCAAAAAAAAAAAAAAAAATTTTGAAACATGCCAATGAGAGCCCGATCCGTATGGTCCATAGTCCCAGATCTGTGAGGCTGTGGTTCACCTAATTTGAGGCCAAGCGTCCAAAACAGTAGTTTGCTTGGCGCTTTTCAGCGCTGTTAATTCAATCTTGAAGGCCTGCTTACAAAAAATGAAAAAAAAAGAGAGCTGATTATTAGCTCATCAAAACACAACACATAATCACCTGACAGGTTTTCTCTAAGTGCACTGTTACAATTTTAAAGGGCCCAATTCTAGACATGTCCATGTTTACTAAAACTCCCTCTAATAAAATAAGAAAACAACCCAAATCTAACTGACAGAATCCACCCATCACTCAAACAACAACCCCAAGGATCTTAAACACACAAAAATGTTGCTTATTAATCTATCAATATGTTATGGAGATTAAAACTTCAGGGCCACAAAAGTTTTGCCCTACTCTTGGTTTAATTAATACTTACATAGTCTGAAATCAGACTTAAAATCACTCCCTCTGTTCATTCTTCCCCACATCATATCTCAGTGGTTGGCCTCAGATTCCACAGCGTCCTGAGAGTCCGAGGTCAACTGACATAATTTCACCTGCTAAATACACACAAAAAATCTTGTTAAAAGCCACACAGTTATGTCCCCCTTTTAGCACTTTAACATACATAGATTTAGCATAAGATATAAACCCGTTATAACAATGTGTCATCACTAAATTATAAATTTCTTGTCCAAATCTGCCCTTCTGAACAGACCTGACCACCTTAATTTATTATCCTGTTACTTTGCTATTATATCTTTCACCAAGTAATCCTCCTCAGTCTCTGCTATGTTTCCTTCATTGAAAGCCTCAGACACACAGCCACACAGGAAGCTTCTTTCTCACCACTCATTTCAGCTAATTTGCATACTGAGTCATATCTCAAGAAGTTACCATGACAAGAGAAAGGCATATTTAAATCTTACCACATTATTAAATTATTTTATTCCTTCCTAGAAAAATCACTTGTTTTGCTCAATCGACACAAGAGCATTTCCAATTCACTATTTTAAAACTACTTCAAGCTCTTAATCACTTTTTCATTTTCACCAACGTCACTCTCTTGTCATGGAGCTTTTCTGAGTTATTCCTCAACTTCAGAGTTTAAGTGTGTTAAATTCACACTATTTTAACACTAATAAACAGACTCACATGCTCAACATGCTGTCTAATCTTCATGAGCTCTCTCGTAGTTGTAAGGTTAATGCATTTTCTGTTTGTGTGTGTGATTTTGTATGTTTCTTTTTGCAGTGTTTTCCCACTTAAGCAGTCAGTTTTCTCTTCCCCAAGTTTACTAACCCAAATTTTGATGTCCCACCTTAAATAACAGCATTCCTTGTCTTCAGCCAATTCAACCAGAAACTCGGCCTGAACGTTTCCAGTGATGTTTACCTATAAGTTTCTTCCGACCGCTGCATGTGGAAAATTGATCCAGGTCTGCTTTACACCTAAAAATAACAAAACTGAGACATTTTCATTATTATCATGAGTGCTTAAATGACCCACTTCTCTCTCTCCGGCCAGAAATACCAATTTATTTCATGTATTCACCTTGATAAATGTAAGCGTGTTCTTCCTTGCGTTCATGTTATGTGGTCATGTTAATGGAGTGTAAGCTGCTTCTTCATTGCATATGTATTTTATAATCAGGTTTAACTCATGCCTCTTTGCACTGAGCTGTGGATTCAAACTATCTCAATTCTGCTTCTCCCCAAAAGTAATTTCACATGTAAGCCTTTGTATATGTGTGTTTTGTATAACCTCATTGTTGTGATATGGTGAACGTCAGAGATGGGCAGTAACGCGTTACTTGTAACGCATTACTGTAATCTGATTACTTTTTTCAAGTAACGAGTAAAGTAAGGGATTACTATTGCAAAAACGGTAATTAGATTACCGTTACTTTCCCGTAGGAACGCTGTGTTACTGCGTTACTAAAACCGTGATTTCGTGCGAGAATGTCTCACGACAGTGACGTAAGCGAGTGCGCCGTTAGTGACAACAGCTGTGTGCAGATCAACAATGGATCACATATCGATTGTGGGAGAGAGTATGAGCGTGCAGCGTTTAAAGCGTGGAAGTACTGACCTTACTTTGAGTTTGATTCCATAAAAAGTGACAAAAACATTAGTGTTCATCGTGCGTGGGAAGAAAACTTCTTTTTACAACGAAAAAACTTCCTAAACTTCCAAGCAAGCACCGAGTGCGCAACGATGTAATGGGAAACTCACAGAGAAACTCGCGGATTCTTCAACTGACCGCGGCACACCTGCACCAGGGTAAACCTCCGCCTACCGCAGTCCTGCTTTACAGGTGAAAATAGAGCAACAGGACCGCTGAGTCTTTGACTTTATTTATGTTCTGCTGTGTTTTACTTGCATCTATTTGAAAGAGTGAGTGTAAACACAAAAAATATTTTATTTTATGTGCTGGAATGTGTAGAAAATAGGTTTAAATGTTAAACTAATTTATTCAACTCAGAGAATGTTGCATATAATTAAATTTTTGCTTGATGCATAAAGTTAAAAGATTAAAACTGATAAAACAAGTTAAAAAAAAGAGACTTTTCCATTTGATTACATTTTGTATGATGGATTATGCAGAAAAAGTAGAATTGGACTGAAAGATCTATCGCTTTATTACCTCTTCAGGTTGTAAATCGTGTTTTTAAAAAGTAACTAAGTAACTAAGTAATTAATTACTTTTGAAAATAAGTAATCAGTAAAGTAACAGGATTACTTTTTGGGGGAAGTAATCAGTAATTAGTTACTGATTACTTTTTCAAGTAACTTGACCAACACTGCTGCTAAGTCTTGATCTAAAGACAATGTGCCCTTATTTCACGCACACACACACTTAAATATACTAAGCTCTTTCATTTGCCAGCATTCACACCAAATCTTCAGCGTGCCCAGCAAAGCTCTTTCAGACATCAGGACAATTAACAATTTTCCACACATATCACCATTCTTTCAGCTCAGTTTTGTAGCATCATTCACGCAATACTTTCATCAGCATTTTACACACTTCCCTGAACTTCGTCGTCTCACACACACTTTTTTCTCAAAACAATGTTCACCTTTAATCATTCATTCCAAATGACAATTTTACACTTCACTTATACATTCACACATTTATATATAACAAAAGACTCCCAGTAACTGCCAAGATAAATTATTTCCATTACCATATTCACATCTTCACTTCATCTTCCTCTAGTACTAGTCATCCTACCATTTCGACTAATTTAAAAGCATCTAAGCCCAGGTTCACCCACCTTGCTGGTCAATTGTAGCCGTTATCTGTCCGGGACAGCGGCCCGATTACTAAGTCCTATCTTAATCTATAAGAGCTTCACGCAGCTCGACAAGAAGCTCCACCTCATGAACGCCCAGCGTCGTGCTGGCGCCTGAAGCTTTATGTAAAGCTTACATGTGAGCCACGTTTAAAATGGTCACGCCCGGGGGCCCCACCCCTGTCGGTCAAATGGTGCAAGAAAAGTGGTGCTTGACCACTAGCTATTAACGAGCGTCCCCAGTGCTCGCAGTTGCCAGCTGAATTAACCCTCTCGCCCAAGGACAATGTTCCGCGTCCGGAACAGAGTGGAGGCATAACCCTCAGAACATTTTGCACCCCTAGGAAGTCCAAATTCCCTTCCTAAGTACTTTAAATAATTCTGGAAGCATCACTGTGGACTATAACCGCCAGTTTATTATCTGATGCCCGGGTCCCACCCTATAATCAATGTGGGAATAAAATTCCCTGACCAAATGTCCTAATCTAATCTCTTTTCTTGGCTGACTTAACACACACATAACACACCAACTTCAAACATACATCACAACAACTTTCAACTTCACCCTAAAATTAATCACAATAAATTTTATCAAATATCCCCAAACTTTACCTGTATTTATTTCTAATTACCCAAAGGTATCATGGACATGTCACCTGAGATCTACTTAATAGATTTTATAATTTAGTTTAATTTCCACTACTGAGCCACTTTAATGGTAATAATCATCAATTCAGTGGACAACTAATTTAGAATTCATCCAATGTGCACAATTTTCAACAGGCTTGCGCTTACCTGTACTCTTTTGTATAGGTATGAGGTGGTCTGTTGTCCACCTCATATCAGATCGTACCTTAAGGTCCAAATTAGTCCCCTCAGCCGCAAAAGAATCCGGGTCACTGGCACCAAGTATTAAATTCCGGTTCTTTTGGATTCTTTAGGGCCAAGAAAGACATGGCTCAAAAGTGGTCCTTTTACTTTAAAAATTATCTTTATTTTACATATCCAGGATAATGAGACCTGAACACAAAACACACAACCCCAGGTCTGAAGCACAAACGGCAGCCTAGGTATTTATATACTTGCTCTCTACGTCACACCACACTTTAAGTTTCGATCAAACAGCCTAGTTGGTTTCACTTTCTACTGCAATTACAATGCTTCTGCAAAAGCATGCAGTTTCGTGTCAGCACTTTTGGCACAGAGTGTACTCAGAGTTAGGCCTTTCTTATATAAAGCAATATAATTAGCATATAAACATTTAAGATTATAAATTTAAACCTCAACAACATCCAGCATCAATCCTGTGACAAACCCAGAATATTTTAAAATAAAACAAAAGCTATATATAACATTATTTGTCAGTATTATATAGTAGATGATAAATGATGATGATATCTTGTTAAAAGTAGGTGTGGTGTGTATCACCTGTGCAGGTACATGGTGAAGTCACAGGAGGATGGACAGCTGGTGTCTTTGTCTCTGCGGCAGTTTGTTCAGAGCGTTGGTGCTCGGACAGCAGCTCCCGGAGGAGGATCAGTTTCTGCAGCAGTTGGTGCAATGGTACGAGCTTTTAGGTTCATAACAAAATGATACAATTTTACTTTTAGTTACTTATTTTATTTCGTATCCCTCTTGTAGGGGGCCGCACTGGGTGCCATGGTTGGTCAGATGACGTATGGGAAGAGGCAGTTTGAGAATCTGGACAGTGTGATGAGGAGGCTGATTCCTCCATTTTATCAGGCCATGAATGAATTGCTGGACATGGTGGATGCCGACTCCTCCGCCTTCAACAGCTACATGGTGAGGAGGAAGGTCCAACAGCTGCAGAGCCTCAGAAACATCTGCAGGCACCCGGAACCATTTCCACTCTTTACTTCTTTCACTGTAACCAGAGTGTGATTATGTTTTGTCTTCATGTCAGATTTGAGTTGATCATATTCGTCTCATGTTGTAGGCAGCACTGAAAATGCCAAAGAAAACTGCAGAGGAAATGAAAAGGTGAATACTCAAGACTTTAAGACCACCAATTACTGCTAATGACTGAATGCCGTCAGGTTACATTTTTTAAACGTCTTTAAAATGTCCTTGTAACTTTCAGAACCACGTTTCCACCTGTGATCATTTTTTTAAATAATCAAATATTCACTTTGTTCTTTTTACAGCTGAAAAGGTCAAAACTAATTTCATTTCTGTCAGCTGCAGAAACACTTCCTGTTTATTTGTTTGTTGTTCTCATCAGGAGAGAAGCTGCGATGCAGGAAGGACTGAAGCAAGCTGTTGCCGTCCCATTGGCTCTTGCTGAGAGGATCAGCATCCTTTGGCCATCTCTTAAAGAAATGGTTGTCTACGGAAATTTTAGCTGCAAGTCTGATGCTCAGGTGTGAAAAAACACTCATTTCTACTTGTTCTGCTCAGATTCTCTGAAGGTTATAAAGTGCACCTTCAGCATCATGGTGATATAAACTGAGAGGAACTTTGTCTTTTATTAGTGGTGTGTTAAAACATGAATGCATATTAAATCTTTTAGTCTTTACTCCCACTTTTCTGTCAAACATCGCCTGCAACAGCAAAGCTGTAAATAAGCCCACCTGTCATGTTTTATTTCTGGTCTCAGGTAGCAGCTAAAGCTTTAGAAACAGCTGTTTTTGGAGCATACTACAATGTCACGATCAACCTCAAAGACATCACAGATGAAGCCTTCAGAGCAGCAGTAAGTGTGTCCATGAGGTTCTTCAATGTTGCTGTTGATATGCTCTGCTTGTGAATAACTCGTTTTTTTTGTTTCTGCTGCAGACCCAGAAGAGAGCGTCAGAACTGCTACATGAAGCCAAAGACAGCAGTGCTGCCATCCTCCATGCTGAATAGACTGAAGAAATAAATAAAGCTGCACAAGGAAGATAATCTGACATTAATGTGACTTTAAACACTGAAGAGCTGGATACAATGAATGTATTACAAGGGAAAATCTTCAGAATAAAGAGGTTACTTGAAATGGTAAAAGTTTTTAATTTTTGGTCATTTCTTTCCGTTCATATTCACAGAGCAGAATCACAATAACATTTTATTGTAAGATGATTTTCTGTCGGGACAGATTATGTTGCAGTGGACGAACATGGTACTAGAAATACTGGTAAAAATTTTATCGTATGCGATGGCAGACCGTGGAGATGTGGGGAAAGAGGACCCAAACGCCGGCAGGGCTCTAGACTAACTTTTTGCCATGGGCGTACCGGTACGCCTAACTTTTTAAAGTTAGGCGTACTGGCACAAAAGTTAGGCGCACACAAATTTTATAATAATTTATATAATATAATGTGTTTTTCTGGATACACTGTGCTTTTTCAGCATTCAAAGATTGATGACACCGTGTCAGAGCACTGGCTATGAATTTCAGAAGGATCAGGCCTTAACAGAAAAGTTAGCAATAGTTCTTTTCCTATTACAGCTACATCCACTTCTGTCGTGCCTAGGCTGCTCACTAGGGCTGGGTATCATCACTGATTTCTATAATCCATTCGATTCCAGTTTTCAAAGTCCCAATTCGATTCAACTTAGCCTCAGACAGTCAGAAATATTATAATTCTGATCATTTATCAGTACTGACTTCATCAGAATTGTGAACATCACAGCAGATGCCTTTGTGTGAAAGTAACTGAGAATAAAACACAGAAAAACATGAAGGAGATTTTCCTGGTCTGGCTTTTTATAGCAGATAACCTTAAAAATATTCTACAATGTTCTGCATATAAAGTTTAAATTTCTTCAGTATTGAACAACAGAAAAAATAGGCTTTCTTGTCCGAGGTCATTTAAGTGAAAAAAAGAAAAAGAAAAGAAAAAGCCAGCAGCCGACAGCGCTGTAAACAACGGTAGACTGGTGGGTAATAAGCGAATGAATAATACAGAAAACAGAGATTGGAGACTGTTCTTGAAGTACAGAGAGAGATAGAGAGAGAGCTAGCTGTGCATGGAGTAATAGTCATGGAAGCAAAACGGCAAAATTCATGACGACATTGATCAAATGTGAAGCGCAGTTTGCTGCTTCTTTTGCTGCTGGCTCGGTGAATTTTGGTTGGAGAGAGACAAAACCTGCAGCTCAGAATCAGCGCGGACCGGACGCATCAGAACCGCTAAGCTCCGACAGCGTGTCCGTCTACGGGCCGTCGGGTTAGAAAGCCGAGAAAGACAAAGTTGATTCTGATGCGTCGGTCCGTTCTGTGTTTACGTCTTTGTGTGGAATCCGTGTACCTGCTCTCATTTACTGTTTGGTTGTTGTTGAAATGGTTTTGTGAGCTTTAATCTGAGAATCTGACGTTTCTGGCAAAACACAGTTATATTTAAAAGTCGATTCAGGATTTAATGAATTGATATCGCTTTATTCAAGCTACTCACCTCCCACTTCCACCTGCACTTTCAACTGGACCACGGCCAATCAGAGAGGTCCCGCCCCTTACTATCTCTGATTGGTTTAGTCCACGATAGGGGCATAATGTGTGTCTGTTGTTGACCACAGGGAAGGTTGCAGATTTTTTTTTTTTTTTTTTTTTTGCTACCCGAACAGTTGGTCGCACAGGTGCAACCAAATATTTTTTTTTAGTCGCACCACTGAAAAATTTGGTCGTATTTGCGACCAAATTGGTCGCACTCTAGAGCCCTGGCCGGACTCTTTAATGAAGACAGTGCATTTATTTACAGTGAAGTAAATAATCAAACAACAATAAATCCCTGTGCGCCCCCGACTCCCATGCCGTGTAAACACATGAAAAATGTGTAAAAAGCTTAACACACTTGATGTGTTAAAACAAATTCTGCCCAGTAACATGACATACCAGCGGCGGGAAGGGGGCGCTATCGTTTTGCGCCACTGAGACAAAGGAGACAAAGATGGAGGTTACGTTGCCTAGTATGTTGTCAGACCTTACAGTAAGTATGATTTACCAGTTTATCTTAATGTACTGAAAATATGTCGGGTTTCTGGAAGAATGTGAAACGCTGAATTTATATAAAATATATGAGTTAAATAGGAGCTTTGAGTTTAAGCACTGTTAATTACTGCTTAACTATACCTAGCTAACCTTAACGTAACAGTCTTGCTAACACATCCTACCCTTAATTTTAGTATTAGTTCTTGGCTTTAGTGCCATATTTCATTAGTGTTAATGTGTTTTTGGTAGTATTTTTATGTATTACTTTATTCATGTATTTATGCATTTACTTTATTTATGTATTACAGTATTCAGAAATTGCTCTTAGTACTAGTGTTGTAGTTGAGCTAGCAGCTCCGACAAGCATTCTGGTGTCTATGAGCAACACCAGACTCAGTACCTAACCGTAGCAGTGTTGTGTAAAATGACAATATTGTCGTTAACTCTGAATATAGCTAATGCAGTTATCACCGCGTTATCATCCATTTGTTTACTAGCACAGAATAGGAACAAAGACTGAGCAACTTTAGTTTGATGTCGCCCCTCTGTCTTCTGTTATCACACTTAATAGACTACATTTAGTAGTGCTGTGATAAATATTTGTTATAATTACTTATCACTGGTTAACATGAAATATACCTCATACAAAAATAATGATTTTTAAGCAGTTAAAGCAGTTTTTTCATCTAGCATGCTTAACTAAATTATGTGTGCATTCTTTTTTAAGGCTTGTTTCTGGAAACATGATCTGATATTGTTTCTTTTTTATGCAGAACTTCTGAGGAAGTAATAGTCAGTGTTATTTAAAAAACAACAGTAACTTGACCATGCAAATTATCTTACTTATTTAGCCATGTGTTTCTTTTTTTTTCAGCACACATATGACAACTTAGAATCTGTCAAAGTCCTTGTAACCACTTTTATAGATGAGAAAGAGATTTGTAAAAAAAATTCTTAATGTCAGCAGTGCCAAAGACATCATAGGTCAAAGCCAAGCTCAGCACATGGGCTGTGTGCTGAGCTAGATAGGCTGCTAAAGTATAACACTGATTTCATGGAATATATTGATATTGACAGTAAGGTAGACGTTAAGGACTTTGATAGATAGTCCTACCGATTAATTGCTCCCTCCATAATTCCTCTTCTACACCACTGCAATCTGGAAATATAAAATATTTAGGTATTAATGTTTCTCCCAAGCTTGCAGATCTAACTAAATTAAACCATATCCCACTTTTAAAGAAGGTAGAAGGCGATCTGGCTAGGTGGAAATGTCTACCCATATCACTCATGGGAAGGGTTGCCGCTATAAAAATGATGGTCTTACCAAAAATAAATTATTTATTCTCAATGATCCCAACTAAACCGCCACAAGATTGGTTCAGATCTCTAGATTCATGTATGTCCAAATTCCTTTGGAAAAATAAACCTCCACGTATAAGCTTAAAAACACTACAAAAGACCAAGGATAGAGGAGGATTAGAACTACCTAACTTTCAGCACTACTTCTTAGCCAACAGGCTTCAGTTTATCTCAGGATGGCTAAAACATACCCTCTTAGATGAACCTTGGCTAGATGTAGAACAAGCACTTTGCAATAATCTAGAGATCTCAGACCTGCCATTTATCAGCTCAAACATCCAACGACATGAATGCTTTAAAAGCATCAACATCAGCTCTTCTCTGACAGCATGGTGGGAGTTTCTAAAATTGACGGCGTCTTCATTAATCCCATGCAAACGTACACCTATCTGGAACAACCCTGACATATTACAAAACAATAATATGATAAACTTTTCAGATTGGAGTGGTAAAGGAATCAAATATTTAGAACATATACTAGAAGGAACAGAATTTATTTCATTTGACGGACTAGTTACACAATATGGGATCAACAAGAAAAGATTTTTAGAATATCAACAAATTAAATCCATAGTAAAAAAGAAATTTAAACCGGGTCAAGTTGAACTACAAACACCACCAAGTGTGGTTCAATTTCTTACTCTTAAAACCCCCAAATTACTATCCAAAATATACAGAATGCTTTCTAAAACAGATGATTCAATATCACTTCCTATTGCAAAATGGGAAGCAGATTTATCAGTTAACTTAGACCTAAACTTCTGGACTCAGATTTGCTTAAAAACCTTTCATCTAATTAGAAATCCCAGTCTTCAATTAATTCAGTACAAAATATTACATAGAGTGCACTATACAGGTCATCGGATGTTCAAGATGGGCTTTACGTCTACCAACAACTGCTCACACTGCCAAACCAAGTCACCGGACAATTATATCCATGCTCTTTGGTTCTGTCCACCAGTTCAGAAGTTTTGGTGCGAGATATGTGAAGACTTATCAAAGTGTCTGAAATGTAACATTCCAACTTCCCCCTTAGTGTGTTTGCTGGGCAGCTTAGATAATGTCACTTCAGAAAAGAATATAGCCCATATGGTTTTCACTGCCCTATGCATAGCCAAGAAAACAGTCCTCATGAACTGGAAAAATAAAAATAATCTTAATTCTAACCAATATAGAAATTATCTATTAGATTACATTAGTCTTGGTACAGCCTCTGCCACCACATCAGATCAATTGCTCTGGGCTCCTTTGATCAGCTCTATCACCTAGTGGGGGTGGGGGGGGGGGGGGGGGGGGGGGTCATAGTTTGGTCCCGCCTTCACTGTTGTGATTGGTGTGGGGGTAGGGACAGGCTTAGGGCGTCGGGGGGTTCCCCGGAGGCATCTTCTTTGGGGGGCTCAACCCGGGGTAGCGGTCATGTCTGGTTAGGGGCTCTGTTGGCTCTCAGGTGACTGTTTCCTTGTGGCTGCGTGCAGCGGGGCTAGGGGAGGGTCTGTGCTGACGGACGTGGGTTACTGACCTGGTAGCCTGGCTGCCCCTGGGTGGGTCCGGGATGGGCGTGAGGTTCTGGGGGCGCTCCGTCTCTGGGCTGGGGCCCTGGCCGGGCCTCGGGGACTTGGGTCCTGGTTGGTGTGTTGCCGGGGTTGTGGGCGGGTGGGTGCATGGGGGCCCAGCCCTGGCGCAGGGTGCCGCCGGGGCTCTTCAACTGGTGGGGGAGATTGTCACATCTTGCAGGAGCTTTCCTCTCTTCAGGAACTCTCTCTGCAGGAGACATATTGTCTTATGTAGTCTGGAAGATGAATGGATGGTGGGGTGGGTGCAGTTTTCTTTGTGGTGGGGTTGGGTGGACTGTCCTGGGCTCTGTGGGGCCGGGAGGCGCTGCTGCACTGGGCCCCGGTCTGGATGGGCCTGGGCCCCCTTTCCCTGGCGGGTCGCGGAGTATGGGGGTGCCTACTGGGGTCAGCGGGGGAGCCCCAGGGAGGGGTCACTTGCCCCTCCCTTCCTTCCTTCCCTCCCCATCTCCAGCTGCCTCCCTCTTCCTGCTCCACCACAACCACCCACACATGCAGGGCCTTGGAGTAGGGGTATGTCACCAGGGTGCAGAGGAGGCTACCCCCCTCCTCTGTCCCCTTCTGGCTGCCTCTGCCTCAATTTTATCCCACAACTTAGACATTCACATTACTCACACTCTCATTACACATACATATAGGATCTTGGGGGTGGGCACGATACACGGAATCCAAATTACCATCAGGGTGTACACCTCACCCCTGGCGTCGTTGCCCACCTCTCAATTTTAAATACACGTAGACATTGAGGGCTAGCAGGGGGGACTATGCGCTTACCTGCTGCTCTCTGGCAGGTAGCTCCATGCCCTCCTGGGTTTTAAATGCACCTTAGAACACACATGCATCAACACTACAATGAGCGGGTGGAGGGAGGTTTGGAGTCTTCTCTCACCCCCGTTCTCTGCGGCCTGCTGGAGCGGGGGGGCTAGGAGGAGGAGTTGGCCGTCCGACTGCGGTCTGGAGTGTGGGGCCTCCCTGCTGCTGCGGAGTCGGGGCGGTCTGCCTCTCCCCACCGCAGGGAAAAGGGTAACACCACCTGGGTCTGGGTGCAGTTCCCCCCTCCAGGGGCAAGGGTACCTAGACCCGGTTCGTAGAGTACGCTTGGGGAGTGTGATCGTGTGTACAGCATCTCTTTATGTCTGTCTCCACGTTGGTTGAGTGTGGAGTAAGTGCATATGAGAGCATGAGGGTGGGAAGGGATGTTTGTATCTGTGTGTGCCTGTATGTCTGTGTCTATATGTCAGGTTGGGTATCAGACGCCACCTCTCTGGGGACATCTCAGGCCCTCCAAGGTTTGGAGGCCTATCTCCCCCCCCCCCCCCCCCCCCCCACTCCCCCTGCCAGTGGCGGACTCCGTCAGACATCGGTGCGTTGGTGATTCTTTGTGTCTGGGGATGGGCGTCCAGGTCCACATCGGCTCACTCCTTGGCGGCCGCGGACAGAGGGGGGTAGAGTCCTCTGCACCCTGGTGACATTCCTCTACTCCAAGGCCCTGCATGTGTGGGTGGTTGTGGTGGAGCGGGAAGAGGGAGGCAGCTGGAGATGGGGAGGGAAGGAAGGGAGGAGCAAGTGACCCCTCCCTGGGGCCAGCTCCCCCGCTGACCCCAGTAGGCACCCCCATACTCCGCGACCCACCAGGGAAAGGGGGCCCAGGCCCATGCAGACCGGGGCCCAGTGCAGCAGCACCTCCCGGCCCCACAGAGCCCGGGACAGTCCACCCAACCCCACCACAAAGAAAACTGCACCCACCCCACCATCCACTCATCTTCCAGACTACATAAGACAATATGCCCAGGCTGAGATCTTCCTCCACCTCTCCTGTATCTCCCCCTCCTGCAGAGAGAGTTCCTGAAGAGAGGAAAGCTCCTGCAAGATGTGACAATCTCCCCCACCAGTTGAAGAGCCCCCCATTTGGCTCGACGCACCGGCGGCACCCTGCGCCAGGGCTGGGCCCCCATGCACCCACCCGCCCACAACCCCGGCAACACACCAACCAGGACCCAAGCCCCCGAGGCCCGGCCAGGGCCCCAGCCCAGAGACGGAGCGCCCCCAGAACCTCACGCCCATCCCGGACCCACCCTGGGGCAGCCAGGCTACCAGGTCAGTAACCCACGTCCGTCAGCACAGACCCTCCCCTAGCCCCGCTGCACGCAGCCACAAGGAAACAGTCACCTGAGAGCCAACAGAGCCCCTAATTGGACATGACCGCTACTCCGGGTTGAGCCCCCCAAGGAAGATGCCTCCGGTGCACCCCCCGACGCCCTAAGCCTGTCCCTACCCCTACACCAATAACAACAGTGAAGGCGGGACCAAACTATAACCCCCCACCCCCACTAGGTGATGGAGCTGATCAAAGGAGCCCAGAGCAATTGATCTGATGTGGTGGCAGAGGCTGTATCAAGACTAATGTAATCTAATAGATAATTTCTATATTGGTTAGAATTAAGATTATTTTTATTTTTCCAGTTCATGAGGACTGTTTTCTTGGCTATGCATAGGGCAGTGAAAACCATATGGACTATATTCTTTTCTGAAGTGACATTATCTAAGCTGCCCAGCAAACACACTAAGGGGGAAGTTGGAATGTTACATTTCAGACACTTTGATAAGTCTTCACATATCTCGCACCAAAACTTCTGAACTGGTGGACAGAACCAAAGAGCATGGATATAATTGTCCGGTGACTTGGTTTGGCAGTGTGAGCAGTTGTTGGTAGACGTAAAGCCCATCTTGAACATCCGATGACCTGTATAGTGCACTCTATGTAATATTTTGTATTGAATTAATTGAAGACTGGGATTTCTGATTAAATGAAAGGTTTTTAAGCAAATCTGAGACCAGAAGTTTAGGTCTAAGTTAACTGATAAATCCGCTTCCCATTTTGCAATAGGAAGTGATATTGATTCATCTGTTTTAGAAAGCATTCTGTATATTTTGGATAGTAATTTGGGGGTTTTAAGAGTAAGAAATTGAACCACACTTGGTGGTGTTTGTAGTTCAACTTGACCCGGTTTAAATTTCTTTTTTACTATGGATTTAATTTGTTGATATTCTAAAAATCTTTTCTTGTTGATCCCATATTGTGTAACTAGTCCGTCAAATGAAATAAATTCTGTTCCTTCTAGTATATGTTCTAAATATTTGATTCCTTTACCACTCCAATCTGAAAAGTTTATCATATTATTGTTTTGTAATATGTCAGGGTTGTTCCAGATAGGTGTACGTTTGCATGGGATTAATGAAGACGCCATCAATTTTAGAAACTCCCACCATGCTGTCAGAGAAGAGCTGGGCCCTGTGCTTCGTACGTCGCTTACTACATCCAAGATCAAATGAAACATCCAAGACCAAATCATCGCGCTAACTCTGAGCTCGCTATTCCGGTTCCCCGAACACACCTGTTGTTGACGATTAGTATAGCTGGATGAAGTAATGTGAGATCACTGGGTGGCCCAACAGGGGCTACGCATCGATAGTAGAAACATTGATCGGCAACCCTTTGATTGGTCGGCGAAAATGTCGAAGGAGCGCGCTCGGTATTTTTCGGCAGCAGAGCAAGAACTCTTGAGTGAGGGATTTCAGGAGTTTCAGAGTTTAATTAAAACGCAAGGGAACACTGCAAAGGCTGCAAAAGCAAGGAGAGAGGGCTGGCAGAAAGTTGCTGACAAATCAAACTCGTAAGTAATTCAATAATAACAATAATAATGGAGTGGATTTATATAGCGCTTTTCAAGGCACCCAAAGCGCTTTACAATGCCACTATTCATTCACTCTCACATTCACACACTGGTGGAGGCAGCTACGGTTGTAGCCACAGCTGCCCTGGGGCAGACTGACAGAAGCCAGGCTGCCATATTGCGCCATCGGCCCCTCTGGCCAACACCAGTAGGCGGTAGGGTAGATTTATCATATCACACCATATTATCCAATATTATATTACATTATATTATATTATAATATGTTATATTATATCCCCTTTCACATTAGAGCCACAACAGGACCCACTAGAACATGGGAACAAGTAAAAGTGAAATATAAGAATATTCTACAGAATGGTAATATTTATCACTTATATTGCTTGTCGTCTCTTGGAAAGAGAGCCTGGAATACTCTGTTTGTTTGTTCATAACAGCAACCAAGAAAAGGGCAGAGCAAAAAAAAAGACAGGTGGTGGTCCTGCACCCCCTCGTCAACAAATTGGTTAAGTGAATAATACCCTCACGGGAAAATCGATATCTCTCAATGAGCACACTGTCGCGCTGAGCTAAAGGATCCTGTCTGTCCCGCAATATATGCTGAATTCTGAGGACTCTCCTTATCAATCTTGCACCTTCCGCAATGGGTTGCTCGCGTAAACGGACAGGATATGACTGCGACAGACTTCCCAAATCCACCTTCGCTTTTATAGCCGTGGTCTCTCATCTTGATTACACGAAGTAATTTACAATTACTACTCTGAAATATGAATTACATCTGTAATAATCACATACATGTAATAGAATGTTAATAGTACATTTCCCTTTTTTAGGGAATGACCTGTATGTATCTGTGTGAAATCAATAAAAGGATCAAGTGCTGCATTATCTTTAGTTACATTGATGTTATTTATTTATGGTGAAACAGTGGTGGAATATCGCTGTTGCTTTCGTATGAATGACGCGGACATACCTGCGTGGCCGCGATCTAATCCTGTTTACATAAAGTAAACCTGCTCCCCAGCAGGTTTACGCTTACGGCTCTGTTGCTATGACAGCAAGTCCCGGATGGGCTTCGGGGAACCGAACGATCCAGGATCACGCGAAATCGTCAACAATCTCATCCAGCTAACTCACTTAGCGCGGTACGAAGAACAGGCCCCTGATGTTTATCATATTATTGTTTTGTAATATGTCAGGGTTGTTCCAGATAGGTGTACGTTTGCATGGGATTAATGAAGACGCCGTCAATTTTAGAAACTCCCACCATGCTGTCAGAGAAGAGCTGATGTTGATGCTTTTAAAGCATTCATGTCGTTGGATGTTTGAGCTGATAAATGGCAGGTCTGAGATCTCTAGATTATTGCAAAGTGCTTGTTCTACATCTAGCCAAGGTTCATCTAAGAGGGTATGTTTTAGCCATCCTGAGATAAACTGAAGCCTGTTGGCTAAGAAGTAGTGCTGAAAGTTAGGTAGTTCTAATCCTCCTCTATCCTTGGTCTTTTGTAGTGTTTTTAAGCTTATACGTGGAGGTTTATTTTTCCAAAGGAATTTGGACATACATGAATCTAGAGATCTGAACCAATCTTGTGGCGGTTTAGTTGGGATCATTGAGAATAAATAATTTATTTTTGGTAAGACCATCATTTTTATAGCGGCAACCCTTCCCATGAGTGATATGGGTAGACATTTCCACCTAGCCAGATCGCCTTCTACCTTCTTTAAAAGTGGGATATGGTTTAATTTAGTTAGATCTGCAAGCTTGGGAGAAACATTAATACCTAAATATTTTATATTTCCAGATTGCAGTGGTGTAGAAGAGGAATTATGGAGGGAGCAATTAATCGGTAGGACTGTAGATTTTTACCAGTTAATTGAGTAATCTGATATTCTTGCAAAAGAGTTTAGCAATTCAATCACCCCAGAGATATTGGTTTGTGAATTTTGGAGAAAGAGTAACACATCATCCACATAAAGGCTGATTTTATGTTCCACGTTCTTGCATTTTATGCCCTTAATTACTGAATTCTGTCTAATTGCTGCTGCTAGTGGTTCAATAAAAATTGCAAAAACTGAAGCGGAGAGTGGGCATCCCTGCCTGGTGCCCCTCAAGAGACAGAAGCTGGAGGATGTCTGGTCATTTGTTCTGACACAAGCTGTTGGGGAATTATATAATATTTTTAACCAGTTTATGAAAGAGGATCCAAAACCAAATTTGTGTAAAGTTGCAAATAGAAATTTCCAGTTAACTCTGTCAAATGCTTTTTCTGCGTCTAAAGAGAATATTGTAGTTTCTAGGTTTTTACTGTATGAGTAGTCTATCAAATTAAGTAATCTACGTGTATTTGTTGATGAGTGCTTACCTTTTATGAAACCAGTTTGGTCAGGATGAATTAAGAAGGGGGTTATTTTCTCCAGTCTCTTTGAGAGAGCTTTGCAGATTATTTTAAGGTCTACATTTATAAGGGATATTGGACGATAGCTTGAGGGATATACAGGGTCTTTGCCTGGTTTTAGCAGGAGATTAATCTTTGCAGAATTCATATTTGATGGAAGTCTGCCCTTTTCTTTGATTTCCAACAACGTTCTGTAGAAAACTGGTGCTAGAATCGTCCAGAATTCTTTGTAGAATTCTGCAGGAAAGCCGTCTGAACCTGGAGCCTTATTATTGGGCATACTTATCAGGGCTTCCTGGAGTTAACCTGGTGTCAGTGGTGAATCCAGTGCCATTGCTTGAGTGTCTAATAAGTTTGGAAGAGTTATGTTGTCCAAAAACTGATCAATTTATTTTTTAGATGGGTTTATTTGTGGTGAATACAACGTTTTATAGAAATCCCTGAAAATGTTGTTTATTTGTATCGGTTCATATATTGTGTTCCCAGATGAATCTTGAACAGCACATATAGTTGTTTTTTCTTTATTTATTTTTAGCTGGTTTGCTAGAAATTGACCGGATTTATTACCATGTTCATAATTTTGTAAGCGTAGTCTTTGTACTAAGAATTTTGTTTTTTTATCAATTATCTCATTTAATTCTAGTTTTGTTTTGCGTATTTTGTTCAATGTTTCCTGATCTTGGTGGGACGCGTAGGCTTCTTCTAGTGATTTGATGTTTTTTTCTAATTCCTGAATATTTTTGTTTTCTTTTTCTTTTTATGTGATGAGAAAGAAATTATTTTACCTCTCATCACAGCTTTCCCTGCTTCTCATAGAACAGAAGCTGATGTTTCAGGAGTGTCATTATAGTGTAAATGTGAAGTCCACTCTTTTTTAAAATATTTAATAAAGTCTTCATCTTTAAGTAGTGATATATTAAATCTCCAGTTTTTACTTGGCGTAGTATTATTCTTGTGCATTAGTGTTAAAGATACAGGAGCATGATCGCTGACAGCTATAGGGTGAATCTCAGTGTCTGAAATGTCGCTCAGCAGTGAGCTGCTGACCAAAAAATAATCCAGACGAGAGTAAAAGTGATGGACATGTGAGAAAAAAGTATATTCCTTACTGGTGGGGTGAAGGGAGCGCCATTCATCGCAAAGACCAAAGTCGCTCATATACTGTTTGATTATATTTGTGGACTGCCAATTACGCTGAGTTCCCGCTGTATTGAGCCTATCCATGTCTTCATTTAGTCCAAGGTTGAGGTCGCCTCCAAGAACAAGTGTGCCATCTAAGTGTTCAGAGAGTGCACTGAAAAAAACGTGAAAGAATGAGGGATCATCAACATTTGGACCATATACACTTGCAATACATAGCTTTTTATCAAGTATAAGTAGTTTAATGATTAAGAATCTGCCCTCTGGATCTATAACTGTATCGAGTACTGTGAAATTAATATTTTTATGTATTAAAATTGCTACTCCCCTTTGTCTAGAATTATAACAAGCTGAGAACACATTAGGAAACTCAGGTGTTTTAAGTTCATTCGAACCTCTAAGAGGTCTGTGGGTCTCTTGTAAAAGGACAACATCTGCCTGTAGTTTTTTGAGTTGGTTAAATATTTTTAACCTCTTTTCTCTGGAGCCAGCTCCATTTATATTCCATGTAATGAACCTCAGTATACCCATAGATGTTTGTGTATAACTAGGGATGTATGCTGTGTGCATCGCTTAGACAGGTGGTGAGAATACATCACTTGTTTATAAATAAAGAGAAGGAGAGAGAGAAAAAATGTGTAGCGAGATGCTCCCTGAGTCTGACTATGTGTGTGCATATTTATTAATATGAGTAGGCTTGGCTTAAGTGTGTGTATCCTAAACGACTGTGTGCGCTGTCTGACTGATGTAAATGTGCTGCCGTTGAGCGCGTATGTGTCGAAATAAAGGATGTTGTTTGTGGATGAGTGTCGAAGCAGGTGATCGAGGCAGTGAAAGAAATAAAGAAAGAAACCAAGGACAGGGGTGAGCAGCATAAAAACAAGAGGGGGAAAAGAGAGGGAAAAGAAACGAGAAGAAAAAAAACAAACAAAACGTAAACATTCCAATTAAATCACTGACGGAGAGTGACGGTGTTAATTCTGCTATGAAATCACACTTTAAGATGTGATTTGATACCGGTAAGTTAAACAGATGTTAATGCAAGTTAGTGTGAGTGGATAGGGAAAGGGTGTAGCTGATTCTTATCTGGTGTGAGGTTAATACAGCCACGGAGTGATGTTGGGGTCGCGGTGGAGCTGTCCGTCCACGTACAGCCGGTCCACAGTGATGACAGCGCGGGAGCCCTTCTGGATGAAGCCGCGTCGGATTGGGAAGAGGACCCTGCTTCGTTCCAAGATCTCTTTGGGGAACTGGTCGTTCACGCTGAAGTCCATTCCTTTTAATTCCCTGCCGCGGCTTTTCACCTGTTGCTTTTGTTTGAAGTGGCCAAATTTGGCCACAATAGGACGTGGTCTCCCGGTCGCAGCCCGCATGGGGCCGAGGCGATGCACCCGATCGAAGACGATGTTCTTCACCGTGTCCTCCGGCAGCTTCAGGTGGGTTTTGATGAAGCTTTTTACCGTGGTCTCCGCGTCCTCTCCAGCGGCTTCTGGAATACCAGAAAATACCCGATTATCACGCATGCTACGAGCTTGTAGATCAATAACTGTTTCTTTTATTTTTTTATTTTCTCTATTGAGCTGGGTAACATTTTCTGTGAGACATTTCACCGACTCCCTTAGCGTGGCATTTTCAGCAGCAAGCATTTCCACCTGCTGCTGGCTGAACTCCAGGGATTCTCGCAAGCATTTAAATTCCCGGTGAAGAATCTCCACCAAGGACAGCCTTGCGTCGAAACTGGACAATCGCTTGTCGATTGACTCCAGTATGTCAGCAATATCTTTGCCGGCTGGCGATGTTGTGCCGGGGGAATCTGCCGGGCGTTGTCTTTTCGACGACGGCGTCTCAGGTTTGGCCGGGGAAGCTGCACACTGGGCCTTCTTCATCACGAGATCCTGAAAGCACTGATCAATATAATCTTGGAGAGTCTCTAAACTCTCCCCATTGTTCTCCAGGGTGTTGGAGATTATTTAGACAAATATTGTTAGTTATAAGACAATTGATAAGTGTATTTGGTAATACTGAAGCTTAAATGAATTTGTTCAAATCTAAACTACCATTTGCTTTAATTTTCCACCAAAATCTCCGGCGTCTGACGTCAGTTACAACATGAGTCGCTTACCTTGTCCGTCACTCCTTACCTTGTCCGTCAAAGCATGGTGACTTTGATAGATTCCATATCTTCCTGTCAGCCAGAGGGCCACCAATGAAAACCTCTCTTGGGGAGATTAGACAAAATCAGGTATACTTTGCATTTCTCCAGTTTTCTAAGTCATAACATGTGTTTTAACAGTTATTAACTATTAGTCAGGATCAGATTTGTTCACCAAGTAGCAACTATAAGATAAAATCAATTTAATTATTATTCAGAATTTCTTTTAGTCATTGTGTTATAATCACGGTAATTAAGAAACCACCTTCTTCTGCTGCAGCTTTTTGAGTAAACTCACACTTCTATGCTCTGTGGAAATTTGCTGTCATGACTTTGAAGATTACTGCAGAGAGATACAATGTCTGGTGTTGCCTTTACACAGTCTACCATTACCACAGAAGAACAAAGTCAACCCCTAAAGTCACTACTCAAGAGGAAAGCCCCACAGATTCTTAAGGAGTATGAGACTACAGGTACCCTGTCAGTGCCATCAAGGAAGCTTCTTGTGAAGACTTGCATTGGGGATTTGGTGGAGAGGTGTGGAGAGTAAGTATAGCACCTTACTGCACTTTGTTAAATTTTTGCAGTGAATGTTTCCCTTTAAAAATGTTGAAGTGCACAGAAGTAAAAAAGGTTACTTCTGTTTACCAGTTACCAGGGTGGTATCGACGATACTGATCCGATATGGATACAAACACGGTTTTTTTTTTACTGTATCTTTTATTGTATCTCTAATTATAGCTTCATAATGATTACAATACATCAGATTACTTGTTCTTATCACTTAATAATTCCCTATCCATTATGCTAGCAGTGTCCAAGCATTCTTTCTTTGGTTTTCTTTTCTTTTCATACATAAGCTAGGAGCTGTGTATTTTACCTTGAAGAATTTGCCACCAGAGTGGAAATCCTCACTTGCAAATATTCACCTGTGTCTTTTGTTCAACTCAATTGACAGGGAGGAATATAGATTTGACAAGATTTTGCAACCACTTCTTGATGACTTGAGATTTCTTGAAAATTCTGGTCTAAATGTGGATTTAAAAAGTCATAGCCATCAACTATATGGTACAGTTTGTGTGTTAACAGCAGAGATGGGCAGTAACAAATTTCCCACGTGTGGGACTAATAAAGGTTATCTTATCTTAACGTGTTACTTGTATTCAGACAGGAGTCCTCTTTCACACCAGTTTTGCTTGGTTCATTTAAGTAACGCGTTACTTGTTACTTGTTATCAAGTATAACGCGTTATACTTGTTACTAAAGACAGTTATCAGGAATATAGGTTTCAAACTCTGGTCCGCAGGCCAAATTTGGCCCGCAGCCTAACTACATTTGGCCCGCGAAGCCATACCAAATTAATATCAGAGCTGGCCTACTGGTATTATACAGCTAATATATATACTGTACATCCTAAGGTTTTAAAAACTGAGCTTAAATAAATAATTAGCGGTAATAAAAGCCGAGGGAGGTCAACAGTGATCACTGACTGTTTTAGGAGCTTTTTGAGATTAAATAGAAGAAAATACAAAACATTAAACATGTTAACAACACAAAAGCCATATTAAACGCAGACTACTTTAGGCCCGGAAGTAGGATTCATCACGTCATCACTTAACGACTGGATAGTTAGTTTGTTGTGTAGTTATTGTTTTGTATTGTGTGTCAGTCATACTGCTGAATTTCATATTTTCTCCAAAAAAAGCCGTCAAAGGCAGATTCCAGTGTAAACGCTGTTCCCACATGGAAAACTGGACTGATGCACCTCCTGCTGTCAGACCTGCAGGGTTTAGGCCTTTGGTGTTCTCCTCTGTCTTATACTGAACACAAACTACATTTTTTGGACTGGCACAAATAATTTGTGTGCCTTCTTATTTGATGCAGCACACCTGATTGTTCTGTAAATAGATTTAAATGGTTGTGCTGAAAATAATGATACCAAACAAGGCAAGAAAAACATATTTTAAAGGTGAAATATAGAGGTAAAATCAAAAGTAGTCAAAAACGGCCAATTATACCCTGGACCCCAGAGAGTTAAATCTTCGTCTGAACCACATCTGTAGTAAATAATGACTTTTTACAGTCCGATATAACTGCAGGGAACACACAGGCTAACAGAAAATAGTGAGCACACTCTGGCTCGTTGGTCCAGCTGTGAATCCGTTACCGTGAACTATGGGCACATTTGTGCTGGAACTAAGCCGCACACAGCTGACGTTAAACATTACAGGCTGCCTCACTTACCTTCACACGGAGACGATCAGCATTAGTCACAAACAATAAGGTCAGAAAGAAAAACGTTAGGAATGAAGGCAACATCCAGAGAGGCGTTTGAGGACACATTCACAATCAGGAGAATAAGAACCGGATCAGTTTGCAGAATCATTAGAAAAAACAAAAGAAACAAATGTGATGTCATCACATGGTGATAGTAAACAGCAAATAATGTTTATAACCAGAAATACACAGAATTACTGAAAAAGAACAAAGTGCATGTGTATGTATGTACACGGCACATGAAGGATGTGTCATGCCAGCCAAATTGCAAAACTCTTAGCTGTGTCTCTAATAAATCCTCTGTAACTTTGCTGCACTTCAGCAGCATCAGGTAATGTTCATATGTTGATTAGTTCAGTTCAGTTTTTGATCTATTGCAGAATATTTTTAGGGTTGTCTGCTATAAAAAGTCAGGCCAGGAAAATCTCCTTCATGTTTTTCTGTGTTTTATCCTCAGTTACTTTGACACAAAGGCATCTGCTGTGTTTACACCTCTGATAAAGCCTCACAAGTGTGAGCTTTGTTTTTATATGTAGATATAAAAATATGGATATGTACTGATGAATGGTCATAGTTATAATATTTCTGACTGTCTGAGTTGACATTGAATTGAACTGAATTGAATCAGTTATAGAATCAAGATCAATACCCAGCTCTACTCACCACACCAAACACCACACCAAACCTCAGAGACTAAAGTACCCACATTAAATAGACGATGAGCTGCATTTATGTGCATCTCGGAAATTCCCAGATCTCTTGTCAAACAGCTGGAAGGTTTTCAAAAGTTGTTTCATTCACGCTTTATTACCTATGATGTTATTTAAATGTTTCTGTGTTCTAAATATACCTGAATGAGATACTGTAAACCTAATAGAGCTTATATAAGTGTCTATGCAGTGCTGTGAGATGTAAAAAAATAGAAACTGAAAGTAAAATTAAAATATAAATAAATAGTCCGGCTCCACATGAACCTGACCTCCTGTAATTTACATTCTCACCCCCAGATGGCCACAATTTACCTTTAATGATGAGTTCTAGGAGAGACAGAGGTGTACTCATTAAACTTCAGTCACATTTCTTAAGGTATTATGGTGTATTACAGAGTGTTAAAATCATCACCTGAGACTGTCACTGAGTTAACTGGATAATCAGTTATAATTAATAACTAATTAATACCTATAATTAATTTGTTTGGCCGGATTCTGCTGTCAGAGGTTAAGTACATGACAGTCTAATTATGATAAAATTTATTGTACAGTTTTACTGACTGCCAGCCATGACACAGAATTTGACTTCAGTAGATTGATTGCAGTGGTCAAACAGATCCATCACTTCTATCAGGATATAACAGAAACGGATGTTTTTGTATTTTTCTCTGTTTTTATTGTATTTCTTATTAGCAGCTGGATGTACAGACCTGCTGTATGATACATTTAGAGCACACAGGAGGATCTCTGTTGATGGTTAAAAGCTTCAAATTTATTTTTCTTTGAGTTCTTTTATTCTTTATTTGTCTTTATTTGTTGACTTGTTGTTGATTGGGATATTTTTGTTTGTTTGTTTTTTAATATGAAAAGCTCCAGTGATGGTTTGTGTCCACCAGAGGGCAGCAAACACACATCAATGGACCTGTTGTTTTACCTTCTGGGCACAGTGAGGGGGAGGAAGAGGAGGAAGGATGAGTGAGGGTCATGGGACCTTGTTTACTCGTCCTGAACCATGTGAGTCATATGAGACGGAAAAGAGGAAGAAGACGGTGAAAAGATGGAGGAGCTGTCCCGGCGGGCGAGGGAGGCCGGGCAGTGGGTGAGAAGGTGCTGTTGCTGTGCTGAGGAAGAGGAGAATGGTGAGGAGAAAGGTTATGATGGAGATGAAGAAGAGGAGGAAGAGGTGAAGATGGAGGAGTTGAACTTCAGGAAAAGTTCAGCTTCACTTCCGTCTGCTGAGGTAAAACATCAGCCGCTGTAAAAAGTGCAATTATTTCATTTTATTTATCATTTTTATTTATATTTTTTTTTAAAGAGTAATCCTTTTGTTGTGATCTATTTAACATGTAAAATCTGTTATAGCATGTTGTAACTTTTTACAGTGGGTATGCTGTCTCGATTTAAAATATGACGTTACGTCCATTCAACACATTAATTAAAAAAAATAAATTATATATATATATATATATATATATATATTCTTTTTTTTCTTTTTTTCTTTTTAATTAATGTTTTGAATGGACGTAACTTCATAATAATGATAATAATGGATTGCATTTATATAGCGCTTTTCGAGACCCTCAAAGTGTCACGGCTGGCGGAGTGAGCCGTGTGGAGTGGAGGAAAAGGAGGACCCAAAATGCAGCAAACTGATGATACGAGTGAAGTTTATTTACACGGTGGCAGTGGCAAAAACAGGCAATGAAGCATGAGTAATGACAAACCTAAACTGGGAGAAACTAAAGAGCAAACCTGAAATCTTACAAAACGGAGAGCGGAGCAGAGAGCCGCAGACCAAGGACCAGGATACCAAGAAACACAGACGAGCCGACAACGAACACAGACCGACACCCACTATATATACACACACACAAGGTAATCGGGTAATCGCACACAGGAGGGAAGAACAGCTGATCTGAATACACATGATGACTGGAGGACACAAGCTGAACACAATGACAACAGACACAGACTTTCAGAACAAAACAGGAAATCTAGAACCCGAACCGGACACAAGGGGGGAGGACACAGAATAACTAGAACAGAGGGAAATAATCACAAAACACAAAACGCTGGGTCAACAACCCAGGACCATGACACAAAGTGCTTTACAATTCCACTATTCATTCACTCTCACATTCACACACTGGTGAAGGCAGCTACAGTTGTAGCCACAGCTGCCCTGGAGCAGACTGACAGAAGCGAGGCTGCCATATCGCGTCATCGGCCCCTCTGGCCATCACCAGTAGGTGGTAGGTGAAGTGTCTTGCCCAAGGACACAACGACCGAGACTGGTTTTATTGCATTTTTTATTTACCATTCTTTATTTTTTTTTCTTAACTGTATTGATCCCACAGGAGAACTTTTTGTTTTACAGCAAAATGATAAAGGGTAACAATATTACAGTCTACAGTACACAACAAATAACACAGCTAAATAAAAGGGTCACAGGTGACGATCTTATGTTGTGAGAGAGTGCAGGAATTTATAAACTTACAACAGTGATGAAAAATAAAGTAACGTAAAAATGAAGTTAGTTAAAACAGTAAAATTGCATTAATAAATATATAAGAAAAACAGCTGCATGAAGGTTTAATACAAAGTATGTTTATGATCTAATGGTTGACAGGTTTGTTCACCTGTGACAGAATGAAGAATCAGTGTGCAGCTTTATAGAAAACAGCAAGAACGGTTTCCTGAAGCGAGATTGAATCAGTCTGAAGGAGAATGAGCTCAGAAGTGTGAAGTAGGTGTGATGGTTGTCCATGATTGAGAGCAGCTTGTTCAATGACCTCTAACCCTCATTGACTCAAATGTCTCCAAATTCTGACCAATGGTGCTTCCAGCCTTAAGGATCAGTTTGTTGATCCTGCAGGTTTCTCTGACACGGATGGCACTAACTCTCACAGACTAGTAGAAGATCGCCAACATCTTGCTGCTCACATTAAAGGACCTGAGCTTCTTTAGAAGGTAGAGCCTGTTCAGCCCCTTCTTGTAAACGGCATCACTGTTAGTCCTCCAGTCTAGTCTGTCATTCAGGTGAACATCCAACTACCTGCAGCTGTCTACTGTTTCCACCTCCTCACCCATGATATTGATTTTGGTTGCAGTTTTTCTCCTCTGGAAGTCAACCACTGTCTTGTTTGTCTTGCTGACATTTAGAAGGAGGTGATTTCTTCCCGACCGCTCCACAAAATTCCTCACTAGCTCTTTGTAGTCCGACTCCTGCCCACCCTTAAAACACCCAGCCGTCCCAGATAACTTCTGCTGGTTTCACTGTTGTATAGGAAATCTGAGGTGTAAACAGGAATAGAGCTCCAGTATTACCAACCACCACCTCAGACCACCTGAGGCCTCTCTGACAGACAGTCAGCAATCCAGGACACAGTAGAAGTGTTAAGTGGTATATATGAGTCACCACGGGTGGTGATAAGACAATTTTAGGTAGTATTGATTGGTTGAGGATTTTCTTAAGCTGGTATTGAGGTTTCAAATGATCTTTTGAGCTTTAAAGGTAGTATTAACAATCCCTTATGTGTACCTGATGTGGTCTCGTCTGTGTGTCTCAGCTGGATTCGGACTCATCCACCTCTGGCTCTCAGTCTCACTGGTTCCACACTCTGCAGGCCCGTCGGCTGAAAGTCCAGCGTGGGCGCAGCAACAGCGACCCACTGAGAGGGGAGGGCAGTCGGGAGCCTCTTACCTGGGTCAGGGCGCGTATGACATGATGTTTGAGGTAACATGTGAGGCGGTGTGATGCTTGTGTGACATTTAGTGTGTGTGCTGTGATCAGAAAGCAGGTCTGGAGTTTGGGGCAGCACACTCGTACCTGAGTCTGGAGAAACTGGGTGAAGGAACCTTTGCCTCGGTCTACAAAGGCATCAGCAGGTCAGAGCTCACCGCGATACAAGTCAAACACAAACAGCCAATGAGATTGTGGCTTAAGTTTTGATCACATTGAGTCTGAATGTTGGTCACAATGTACAAAAGACAAGAAAACATCTCCCTGTGTTTAGTTTTAACAAGTTTTTTACAGAATCTTTTGGGACTTGGGCAAGATCCATTGCATTCATCGGAGTGTGAATGAGTGTGAATGTTGATTAGTATACAGCGCTTTGAGCACTCCGGGAGAGTAGAAAAGCACTATATACGAATCAATCCATTGGGGGGTGGCTGTAGCTCAGGAGGTAGAGCAGGTCAGCTGCTGATTGGGAGGTTGGTGGTTTGATCCCTGCCTCCCCCGGTTTGCATGCCAAATATCCTTGGGCAAGATACTAACCCCGAGTTGTTCTCCAATGCATCCATTGGAGCATGAATGATAGTTAGAAAGCACTCACCGTATACATAATAGTGAATGGGTGTGTATGGGGTGAATGCGGCATGTTTTATAGAGCGCTTTGAGTGCTCCAGGACAGTAGAAAAGTTGTATATAAGAACCAGTCCATTTACTTTTTTATTGTTAGATATTAGACAGATGTTTTGCTAGGATTACTAAAATTGTCGTTAATGTTTATTTTTTAACAGATACTTAACATTTTGGAAAAATTCGCAAATATTTTATTAATTACAATTTTTTTCAATCAAATGAGTTTATAAGTATATACATATTTGTTATTATATATATTATGCATTAATATATATTAATTGTCCATTTCTGTTATGTTGCACATTTTAAAAAGAACGTTTCATTTTTAACTTCAGTAGTTTATCTGACATGTTATTAGTTTAAAATTTGTAATATTTACATTAATTTTCATACATACTGGACATTATAATAGAAATGTATACTTTATTGATCCTTGCTCAGGGGCACCTCATTCAGTGGATGACCTGAACTATCCCTGCCCCGTAAAATCTTCCTTGTGTTGTGATCGATCAGTGATAAAGTGTTTACTGTAAACATTTCTTCTTCTGTGAAGGATAAACGGGCAGCTGGTTGCTCTGAAGGTGATTCGTATGAAGACGGAGGAAGGTGTCCCGTTCAATGCCATTAGAGAAGGTGACCAATTAGATCACTGGTTAAGTTTTTAATAGTTTCAGCAACATGTGCATAAACATGTGTGTGTGTGTGTGTGTGTGTGTGTGTGTGTGTGTGTGTGTGTGTGTGTGTGTACAGCCTCTTTGCTCAAACGTCTGAAACATGCCAACATTGTCCTCCTGCACGACATCATCCACACCAGAGAGACACTCACCTTCGTCTTTGAGTACCTGGTGAGAAATCTGCTGTTCAGTGCTGAGTGTGACCTGAAGGAGGTGCTACAGAGCACTCACCAACACACACATACACACACACACACACACACACACACACACACACACACACACGCACGCACACACACAAACTTCAACCAAAGTCAGAACAAAATTTTAAGGCTACAATTTTTAGCATTCACACATTTTATATTTTTTTCTTTTAAATGTTTATAAATTTTTACAATTTTATTTTAATGTATATATTGTTTGTTTTTTTGTTTTCATTCTGATCTATTTATTTGTTAATATGGGGGTCATTCCCTCTCAGATCACCATCTCTGATTTGTGTAGAACATTTATGGTATAAGGTTTGAACATAAATTATGTTTTATGTAAAATTTCTTACAACAGTCTTACAACAAACCTTTTATGATATTAACATGATGAACATGAGTATCTGAATAAAAGAAAAGCTTCAAATTTTCTGTGGTCTTTCTCACCATCAAAATGAAGTTTAACACCAGAGATTGTCTCTGCAGCAGACAGATCTGGCCCAGTACATGATCCAGCACCCTGGAGGTCTACGCTATCACAACGTGCGGGTACGTCGCTGCGCTCAGCAGCAGACAGCCGGGGGCAGTACTGTGTCATTCCAGCTGTGAGCAGCACGCCATGAAATGTTTAACATGGCTCAACACCGTGTGTTTCAGATCTTCATGTTCCAGCTGCTGCGAGGTCTCTGCTACATCCACAGCCGCAGGATCCTCCACCGAGACCTTAAGCCCCAAAACCTGCTCATCAGCTACCTCGGAGAACTCAAACTGGCCGACTTCGGTGAGAACCGGCTCAACGCTGCAGGGCAGAAGTGGAAATAGGCAAAGATTTAGTCAGCAAGGACCTGTAGGAACAACAGATTTGTAAAATAACCTAGTTGGAAACAACACATATATATATATATATATATATATATATATATATATATATATATATATATATATACATACATCCATCCATCCATCTTCATCCGCTTTATCCGAGGCCGGGTCGCAGGGGCAGCAGCCTAAGCAAAGAGGCCCAGACCTCCCTCTCCCCAGCCACCTCCTCCAGCTTATCCGGGGGAATACCAAGGCGTTCCCAGGCCAGCTGAGAGATATAATCTCTCCAGCGTGTCCTGGGTCTGCCCCGGGGCCTCCTCCCGGTGGGACATGCCTGGAACATCTCACCCAGGAGGCGCCCAGGGGGCATCCTTGTCAGATGCCCGAACCACCTCAGCTGGCTCCTTTCGATGTGGAGCAGCAGCTGCTCTACTCTGAGCCCCTCCCGGATGGCCGAACTTTTCACCCTATCTCTAAGGGAGAGGCCAGCCACCCTTCGGAGGAAGGTCTTTTCTGCCGCTTGTATCCGCGATCTCGTTCTTTCGGTCACTACCCACAGCTCGTGGCCATAGGTGAGGGTAGGGACGTAGATCGACCGGTAAATTGAGAGCTTCGCTTTTACACTCAGCTCCCTCTTCACCACGACGGACCGGTGCAGCGTCTGCATTACTGCAGCTGCAGCCCCAATCCGTCTGTCGATCTCCGGCTCCCTTCTCCCATCACTCGCGAACAAGACCCCAAGATACTTGAACTCCTCCACT
This sequence comes from Diplotaxodon limnothrissa, assembly GCF_057381915.1. Lineage (NCBI taxonomy): Eukaryota > Metazoa > Chordata > Actinopteri > Cichliformes > Cichlidae > Diplotaxodon > Diplotaxodon limnothrissa. The sequence goes on along the minus strand of NC_140617.1, from coordinate 18,358,808 downwards.
TGGGGCAGGAACTCATCCCCGACCCGGAGTGGGCACTCCACCCTTTTCCGGCTGAGAACCATGGCCTCAGATTTGGAGGTGCTGAACCTCATTCCCGCTGCTTCACACTCAGCTGCGAACCGTTCCAGTGCGAGCTGGACGCCCTCACCTGATGAAGCCAACAGAACCACATCATCCGCAAAAATCAGAGATGAGATTCTGAGGCCACCAAAGCGAAAGCCCTCCGCCACTTGGCTGCGCCTAGAAATCCTGTCCATAAAAATTATGAACAGAACCGGAGACAAAGGGCAGCCCTGGCGGAGCCCATCACCCACCGGGAACGAGTCCGACTTATTGCCGGCGATGCAAACCAAGCTCTTGCAACGGTTGTATAGGGATCGAATGGCCCGTAGCAATGGGCCAGACACCCCATACTCCCACAACACCTCCCACAGGACACCCCGAGGGACACGGTCGAATGCCTTCTCCAAGTCCACAAAACACATGTAGACTGGTTGGGCAAACTCCCATGCACCCTCAAGTATCCTCGAGAGGATAAAGAGCTGGTCCAGTGTTCCGCGACCAGGACGAAAACCGCATTGTTCCTCCTGCATCCGAGGTTCGACTAGCGGACGAACTCTCCTTTCCAGCACCCTGGCATAGACTTTCCCAGGGAGGCTGAGGAGTGTGATCCCCCTGTAGTTGGAACACACCCTCCGGTCCCCCTTCTTAAAGATGGGGACCACCACCCCGGTCTGCCAGTCCACAGGTACTGCCCCTGATCTCCACGCAACATTGCAGAGGCGTGTCAACCAGGACAGCCCTACAACGTCCAGAGCCTTCAGGAACTCGGGGCGGACCTCATCAACACCAGGGGCTCTGCCACCAAGGAGTTGTTTAACTGCCTCAGTGACCTCGCCCCCGGAAATTGGCGGGTCATTCCCCTCATCCCCAGACACTGCTTCTTCCTCGGAAGACGTGTCAGTGGGATTAAGGAGGTCCTCGAAGTATTCCTTCCACCGCCTGACAATTTTCTCAGTCGACGTCAGCAGCGCTCCGCCAGCACTATACACAGTGCAGGTAGAGCACCGCTTTCCCCTCCTGAGACGCCTGACGGTTTGCCAGAATCTCTTCGAGGCAGTCCGAAAGTCTTTTTCCATGGCCTTTCCGAACTCCTCCCACACCCGAGTTTTTGCTTCAGCCACTGCCCGAGCCGCATTCCGCTTGGCCTGTCGATACCTGTCGGCTGCCTCCGGAGTCCCACAGGCTAACCAAGCCCGACAGGACTCCTTCTTCAGCCTGGTGGCTCCCTTCACCTCTGGTGTCCACCATTTGGTTCGGGGATTACCACCACGCATGGCAGGCACCAACCACCTTGCGGCTGCAGCTCAATGCAGCAGCTTCGGCAATGGAGATGCTGAACATGGTCCATTCGGACTCAATGTCCCCAGTCTCCCTCGGAATGCTGTTGAAGCTCTGCCAGAGGTGTGCGTTGAAGATCTCACGGACTGGGGCCTCTGCTAGACGTTCCCAGCACACCCTCACTACGCGTTTAGGTGCACCAGGTCTGTCCAGTGTCCTCCCCCGCCACCTGATCCAACTCACCACCAGGTGGTGATCAGTTGACAGCTCAGCCCCTCTCTTTACCCGAGTGTCCAGAACATATGGTCGCAGGTCTGGTGATACGATTACAAAATCGATGATCGACCTACGGCCTAGAGCGTCCTGGTGCCACGTGCACTTATGGACACTCTTATGTTCGAACAGGGTGTTCGTTATGGCCAAACTGTGATTAGCACAGAAGTCCAATAACAAAGCACCGCTCGGGTTCAGATCAGGGAGGCCGTTCCTCCCAATCACGCCCCTCCAGGTCTCGCTGTCGTTACCCACGTGAGCATTGAAGTCTCCCAGCAAGCAGGACAACAGAGTCTCCAGGTGGAGCACCTTCCAGCTCCACCCAGGTCCCTCACCCAGGACCAATTTGCCATGGGAGACCCTACCAGGGGGCAAAAGCCCCCAGACAACATAGCCCCTGGGATCCCTGGGACACACAAACCCCTCCACCACGATAAGGTAGCGATTCAAGGAGGATATATATATATATATATATATATATATATATATATATATATATATATATATATATTGGGGGTGCAACGATACACAAAATTCACAGTTCGGTTCGATACTTTGGTGTCACGGTTCGATATTCTTTCGATACAAAAAATGTTCATGCCTTTTTAATTTGTCATTTATTAAAATTATAAATATATATCTTAACTCAAAAGTACAGTTTTTAAATTTAATGTTGCTGAAACAACAAAGTAATAAAAAAATAAATCTATCTGATCAAGAAATCACTCATCTTTGGAAAAGAGAGTTTATTACAGAGAAATGGCTCTTTCCAAAATAAAAGCTATACTATACGCTTCTTCTGGGCTATATTCTCAGCAGCATATTAAACATATCAGGTCCCCAAAAGCCCCCAGACAACATAGCCCCTGGGATCCCTGGGACACACAAACCCCTCCACCACGATAAGGTAGCGATTCAAGGAGGATTAAAGCAGACAATTTAACTAGTTTAAAGTAAAAAAAATGCAAAGTTAAAATGTTTTTTTCAAATGTTTTCTGGTTCTGTTGCAGGTCTGGCTCGGTCCAAATCCATTCCCAGTCAGACCTTCTCTTCGGAGGTGGTGACGCTGTGGTACCGCCCCCCTGATGTCCTGCTGGGATCCACAGACTACTCCACAGCTCTAGACATATGGTCAGTACCGATTATTCAAATTCAGCTGCCGGCTGTGACTGTGTGAATAAAGTTTGCTTTTTCTGAATTAGGGGGGCTGGGTGCATTTTCATAGAGATGCTGCAGGGGGCGCCAGCATTCCCAGGAGTCTCTGATGAGTTTGAGCAGCTGCAGAAGATCTGGGAGGTCAGTAACACTGTTTATATCACTGATCCACGAAATAGTACTACTGTGTGATATTACACTGTAATAATACTCACATTAAGTACTAATACTATTAAGATGATGTAACCCTGCAGGTCCTGGGCCTCTCCTCTGAGGACAGCTGGCCTGGTGTCAGCCTTCTACCCAATTACAGACCAGGTACGTTTAGATAACACCTCTGACACATGCAACTCTCTATTTAGTGTTTTTGTTTTTGCTGTTATTTCACAGTTTTAACCCTTTAAGACCTACCATAGAACCAATTCCGCCAGAGCTTATATTATATTTTTACATGCTGTGGAGCCATTTTTGGGAGCATTTCAAGTTGCTATACATCAATACAACCATTACAGCCTAAATTTTAATAATATGCATGCATTAAGTGCATAGTAATTACATAAATTGCAAAAAGGTGCAATAAACTACAAAAAAATTGAAAATCGTTTTTGTTTTGTTAACATATATTTCTAGTTAGAGAAATTTAAGAGGCTTATCCCTCAAAACTGTAAATACAAAAAAGTTGCACAAAATAGTTTCCCACCACAGGAAATTTATTTTGAATGTCTTCATAGTTTTATTTTTGAAATACACCAATTTTTATATACTGCAGGAAAAACGAAAATAAATATTATAGTGCAAATTTGCAAAAAAAACCAGCATATGCATCAAAATAAACTATTTCCAGCAGTGCAATATGAGTCCTAAGCATCCCAGAAACGACACAGAAATTCATAAAGTCAAACATAACTTTTAAAAACACCAGTATAGGCTCATGAGGCCTTGATGGTAAAAAACTACATTTCCGCGAAAATGACATCACTTCCGGTTTCGGGCAGGTCATGGCGGACATGCGATAGTTCGCGCTGATGGACATAGGAAGTGTTACGAACAGCTGATTGGATCGGCTAAGTGTGTTTCTGGAATATTATGTTTTTGTTGCTGCAAGTGCTTTTTATGCAGTTTTTGTAAAGCTTTATGTGGAAGGAAACCGTGACCGAGGACAAGATGTAAGTACAACTCCTCCGGTTTCATATGCAAAAAAGATTATTGCGCTAGCTCACGTGGTTGCAGTGCTACCGGGATTTTAAAATAGTTACACAAAACGGAGCGTGTCTGCTCTGACCGGTTTTAAAATTTAAATACAATTTTTTTAGTCTTATATAAACAGGCTAATTAAATCAATGATGTTTTTGTGGAGGTGGCATGAATTTGTCTTGTAAACATTCACAGTTGTTCTGTGATGCCTGGGGTTCATTAAGGGTCATTACTTGTGTGCAGTGACTCAAAATTTCCATCGGGAGGCAACATGTCTCCACGTTTCCTGTTTTAATAGTTTTACTCGGATTAAAATGAGATGATTTCTCAGACTTTGAGGCGAACTCTGCTCTGCAAGTCTGACAGGGTCTCTGATACATCATGTGGGTGTGAGAAGAGAGAACAAAGACGAGAAGAAATTAACCACAGAGTGAGATCAGTGGTTGAGCTGCTCATGAATCACTGGATAAAGTCATCTTTTACAGTAAACTGTAACTTCAGGCCAACCCACACAGAGCTGTAACATTAAAGATCAGGTTCCCCCAAGAATTCACACACCACCTTTAGAGTGATGAGACCTGAGCTGTTCACAGTGATAACACACACTTTTAGATTCAGTCTGACACCATTTAGTTCTCATGTCATCCCAGAACAAACTTCCACAAATCCTTCAGAAACCTGAAAAGAAGACAGTTTAAAAAGCTGCCTGAGAGGTTTCAGTGATCTGCTGACACATATTAGGGCATCAATGACAGACTGAAGCTGTTTCATTCCCCCAAAAATAATAAATGTAGGCTAAAAACCAGCTGAAGTGCAAAGCATGGGAACATTTTTAGATCCATGTTAACATTTGCTAATTGCTAATTGAGTGGGGTTTTTTTTCTTCCATAGAGCGGTTTCTTTACTCAGAACCAAAGCAGCTTAGGACCGTTTGGAAAAGGTAACTTTTATATGGGCACACACATGCTAACCTGCTAACACACTTTGAAATGCAAACATTAGTCACATGACAGTCCTTCATCTGTGCTAACTGTAGACAGTCCAACAGTCCACATGTAGACCAGGTTAGATCACTTGACTCTGTAGTCCTCCATCTGCCTGTGTTGATCTGGATCAGGTTGGAGCAGCTGCCATATAAGACCGAGGACCTGGCCCAGGAGATGCTAAAGGTGGTCCCTACAGACAGGATCTCGGCTCCGGACGCCATGCAGCACCTGTACTTCAACACACTGCCTCCTCCCATCATGCACCTCAGAGACAGTAAGAACTCACTTAAATGTTACCATATTGCAGCTAAACTTTAAAGAACATATTTTCTGTTAATTCAGCACTCACCTAGCAGCACTTACTTGAATTTCCAACATAGATACATTATAGATGTATGATCATAAATCCTTTTTTAACAAAAAGCTGTTTAAGGCTTAAATTCATTTTTTTTCTCTTTCTTTCTTTGTCAGCTGTGTCCATCTTTAAGGTTCCTGGCATTCGTCTGGAAACGGAGGTTAGAGACATCTATAACCCTGGGCGCAAGGTCAAACCTTCCCTGCTGCCCTCTGCTAAATTCTGGTGACTGAAATCTCATAAGCAGCGCGTCAAGATCTGTGGAGTGGAGAACAAACCCAGATGTCTCTCTGAAGACACAAACTGGACTTTAAAGTGATATTAATACAGTGCCATTAAATGTTTGGAGAGTCTTTCTGGTTTAAATAAAGATGTGTATGTCAAACTTTCACTCAGATCGGCTGTTAAGATCTTATGTAAATCTGATTTCTTGCCAATGTAAATATAAACCGTCCCTGCAGTCTTCTGTTAGCATTCATTAGCATCTGTTAGCAGCAGACTAACGAGTCCCATGAAACTCCTCATGAATTTTGAATGAAGCTTTATTAATAAAGCTCCAGGCCAACCCGCACTGAGAGACACAGCGTGTTTCTGTATTCTGACTCTAACTGGATAAAACTCGACCTCTGAAACTTTGTTAGTCCTCTGATACACAAACAAGCCAACAGCTGAGAGAGGGGGGCTACTGGATGGACCTGATTTAACTGTATTTACCTCTGACTGATGATCTTCCCCTCATCCCCTACCTCACTGACACCTCACAACTTGTCACAGCACTGTAACAATATGAAAAATTAAAAGTATAATTAATTTAAAAAAAAAAATACTAGAACATGTGGGTTTTTATGTTTTTATTGTGGGCAGATTTTGGTTGTTTTTGTTTTTTATTTTCTTAGAAAATAATTTTAAATAAATTTTTGTTTTAGCACTCCAACAGATTTGAGGCCTGTCCAGGGTGTACCCTGGCTCTCACGCTATTGCTGCTTTTCCGTTGCCACCTACTCGACTCAACTCGACTCAGTTTCAGTAGTTTTCAATTTCGTTTGAGTGCCACATCAATGTGGGTTGGATCATTGAAGCAACGCAGGCCAAAAGTCCTGTGACATCATTTTTATGCGACGCAACTGAAGAACAAGAGGACATCTCAGTGATGGTATACCTGCTGCTAAACTGATGGTACCGGTAATCATCTGCACCTCATAGATGGACCATGGAGTCATTACTCGCTGGCCAATTATTTGCATGCAGTCTGTTGACACCACACCGACCCCGACTGAGCAGGTACCACCAAACCAAAAATTCAAAAAATTGAGTGGAGTCAAGCTGAGTCAAGTGGGTATCATCCGTGACCCACCCTGAATTGTATAAGAGCAAGAGAATGGATTTGAACTTCTGGTGATTTTTGTGGTGCATATCCTACAGTTTCAAGACAAAAATTGTGCTTTTTCTGAGGTGTTACAATCCAGTTTAATTTTCACTTTTTTTGAAACATTGTTCTGATATAAAATATTTCAAGTTATTTTTACAGCGTAGTTTTTGTAATTTGTTGAAAGAAGCTGAATTGTGGAGGCAGGGGTTGTTTGTTTTTTCCTGTTTTTTTGAGTCCAAAGAAATTTCCCTTCTCCTTTTAAGGTTGCATGATCATTAATCTCCCACATTTACCAATCCATCACCTCTTCCTTCCTCATGAGCACCTGATTTTTATTTCCTACCCCTGACTTGATGTTTGATAATTGCATCTATGTGGGCTTGAACATATACTTTGTTACTCAGATTTATGCAGATGTTTGAAAAAGCTGAACATGTAACAGATTAAAAAACAAAAGTTAAAGATCATGGAAAACAAACAAGAAAGAACAAAAACAAACTCAAGTGTATAAAAATGGGCTCAAATTAATAATACATTTTTGAAAGATACTTTGATTTTTAAAATATTTAAAATGACTAACATTAAGAAATAAAAATGAACGAGGATTTCAGTGTCATAATTCAGAACATTCAAATGCACAAGTAGCTGAATTACAGATGATTTCCTGCGAAGCAACTTTCAGATTAAACACTGTGAAACACACACTGACTACATGTTAATTAAAATACATTTTGGATTTATTTTGTGAATAAAACAAATTATCAGTTCATCACTGAATGTCCTGATATCCCCTTTATCATTTAACAGTTAAAAAAAAAAGTAGAAAAGAATTAATGCTAACAACTTGTATCCATCATTAATAATTCATCTTTCTTGTTACTCTTCGCCCCAGCTTTCCTGTGCTTTAATTCGACTAAATGCATTTACATCCAGAGAGATTTAAAAAATATATTTACTGATGCATTCATTCATTTCCTTCCATTATTAAACACTGAGCTCACAGGAGGAGGTAAGCAACAACTTACATCTGCAAACAAACCCTATTCAGAAGCTGCTGGCATGATGGATAAAATGTAAATAACAACAATGAATTCCAAATTTCTTAAACCAATATTTTATCCACACAACACAGAAAACATATAAAATGTTTAAAATAAGACATTTTACAATTTCATGAAAATATTTAGCTGATGGCATCAGCATGTCTCAAAAAAACTTGTGTTGCTGTTTGGAAAACTAAGTGGTTGAAAAAACATTTCGCAGCTAATTAGGTGATAAGTCTGTAAAGTTGGACAAAGATTCACCAATCTGCAAAAATCCAGAAACACCACTGTCCTCTGTTAAATCATTTTATGGACTGTTCAAACATACTTAATAATAATTATATATATAAAAAGATTATAATAAAAAAAGGACGACTTGATTTTTCACTAAGTACGATGATAAATAAAGAAATGGTCTGATGACTCTTCAGGCTCAACAAATCCAATAAACACTAACAGTAGCATCCTTAGTGGGACTATTTTCATACAACATAATGAAGTTAGCCAGTAATAAGTTAACACACGCTCTTGGAAGAAACACAAGCTTATCCTTCAGTTATTTGCAGCTTATATGAAAGTGTTTCACCCCAGACCATGCGAAAAGTCTTTGAGAAGAAAAGTTAAAACAGTGAATAATGTTAAAGAGGATATATGTTGTTCTCATTATTTCTATTAGTGGATTGGTGGAATGCAAAGAAATGCATTTATAATGACATTTATGAAAAAGCCCTGATACAAATGAGTCTTTACCGATCATTTAAAGGAAGGCACTAATGAGGTGAGCTTGCAGTTTAATTTCACATTCCAGGAGCTCTGATAGTAAACACTAATCACCTGTTATCTTTGAGCCTGAACACGGGACAGTTAACAGGTGGCTGACGATCTGCCCGAGAGTCTGAGGCTTGGTATGGGAACCGCAGTTTGAGTATATACATGTAATCTGGGGCTAGGCTGCAAGGGCTGGTGTCCTGCAGGTTTTAGATGTGTCCTTGATCTAACACAGCTGATTTAAATGGCTAAATTACCTCCTCAACATGTCTTGAAGTTCTCCAGAGGCCTGGTAATGACCTAATCATTTGATTTAGCTGTGTTGACCCAGGGTGATATCTAAAACCTAAAACAGTACACCAGCACTTAAGGCCTGGAGTTGCCCACCCCTGCTGTAAATGAATGAATGAAAACATGTACCCTCACCTGTGTGTTGATTGTGCCCTCAAGATTTTACAAGCATATTTTGAATGAGCAAACAGGTTCAACAGAGGCTTGATGCATTTCTGAACTACTGCACAGAACTTGTGTTTTATATGAGTTTAATTTTAAAGAAATAACACACATCCATTCATTAATATCAGTAGACAGTTTGCAAGGTTGGAGAGGTTTGTTGAATGTGTGGATTGTGAAATAGAGCCATGTGTCATCAGCATAGCAATGGCATGAAATGTTATTTTTCTATAAAATGCGGCCACATATATAAAAAAAAAAAGACATCACTAATAGAAGCAAAACATTCTAACTGGTAAGCCATCCCAGATATAGAAAACCAGTACTGTAACATCTTCATCGAGATTTTATGGTCTATTGTACCAAAGGCTGTACTTCAGTCAAGTAGCACAATAACAGAACACCAGTAGTATCAATTCAGTATCATTGGTTACCCTAAAAAGCACAGTCTCAATGTTAGCGAATTCCATACACATTTATTCTTGTGTTGCTATCATCGTTTGTTTATTTGTTTCTAAGGTCCGATAGGAAATATTCAAATGTAGAGAAAAATCTTTAAAAACAAGATTTACAGTTTAGCTTTGTTAGTCAATGGTGCCTTTTTTTCTCAAAAAGAAAAACTTTGTTTTCAACTTTTTGGGTATTTGACAGATTTTGCAGAATTTGTGTTTTCCTTTTTTCTTTTTTCGTTTGCCATCTTTGTTTAACATTTATAGATGTCAGGGCTCGTGTGCGGAGGCGAGGAAGGGATGACCCACATGCAGGACTCGTGGTGCAGAACGAGGTTTATTGAATATGTAGACAACAGATGATAGGATGGATGGCTGGCTGGCTGGACTTAGCGGACTGGTAGACTGGCTGGCTAACTGACTGACTCGACGGAACACACGACAGAAACAACATCATCAATGACCCGACACTGAATGGGTAGAACAGAGGGCTTAAATACACAGACTGGTGATAATGATGATAATGAGGGACCGGTGAGTACATAGCTGAACATAATGAACTAATGATAATGGGAAGAGGATTGAACATAATACACACAGACCAAGGCTAACACAATAAAACAGGAAGTGGAACAGGCAGTAGATAAACAGTGAGTGTGAACTGAAAACACTGGGTCACCGACCCAGGAACCCTGACAGGACCCCCCCCTTCAAAGGCCGGCACCCGACGGCCAAACGAAAAAGAACCAGAACAGGGCGGGCAGAGGGGGCCCAGGACGGAGGGACGGAGGCCACACAGAGACAGTTCGGGTGGGCGGCCACGTGGCCCGAGGCGAGACTGTTCCGGTGGACCGACCGTGCGGAAGGCAACGGCGGTGACGTGGACACAGTTCGGGAGGCCGGCAGTGCGGAAGGCAACGGCGGCCAGTCAGGCGAAGGCGAAGGTGGTCCGGAGGCCGGCCGTGCGGAAGGCAACGGCGGTGACGTGGACACAGTTCGGGAGGCCGGCAGTGCGGAAGGCAACGGCGGCCACCCAGGCGAAGGCGGTCCGGAGGCCGGCCGTGCGGAAGGCAACGGCGGCCACTCAGGCGAAGGCGGTCCGGGGGCCGGCCGCGCGGAAGGCAGCGGCGGCGGCGAAGGAGACGGAGCAGTTCAGGGGGCCGGCCGCGCGGACGGCAGCGGCGGCTCTCCAGTTTTAGGCGTGCTGGCCATGGCCCGGTGGGCACAGGACCAGACGAGGCAGGATCAGGCGAAGCACAGGCCGGAGCTGCAGCAGGCGAAATAAAAGCCAAAGTCGAGGCCGGGCCAGACGAGGACGAAGGCTCCGAGGCCGGGCCAGACGAGGACGAAGGCTCGGTCTGAGGCCGGGCCAGGCGAGGCAGAGGCAGGGTCTGAGGCCGGGCCAGGCGAGGCAGAGGCAGGGTCTGAGGCCGGGCCAGGCGAGGCAGAGGCAGGGTCTGAGGCCGGACCAGGCGAGGCATGAGGCTGGTGCGGTTCCCCTGAACCCCCAGTTGACGAAGAAGGTTGCCGGACGGGCTCCTCGGGCCCTCCAGCCGACGAGGCATGAGGCTGGTGCGGTTCTCCTGAACCCCCAGCTGACGAGGAAGGTTGCCGGACGGGCTCCTCGGGCCCTCCAGCTGACGAGGCATGAGGCTGGTGCGGTTCTCCTGAACCCCCAGCTGACGAGGAAGGTTGCCGGACGGGCTCCTCGGGCCCTCCAGCCGACGAGGCATGAGGCTGGTGCGGTTCTCCTGAACCCCCAGCTGACGAGGAAGGTTGCCGGACGGGCTCCTCGGGCCCTCCAGCTGACGAGGCATGAGGCTGGTGCGGTTCTCCTGAACCCCCAGCTGACGAGGAAGGTTGCTGGACGGGCTCCTCGGGCCCTCCAGCGAAAACGGTCTCAGAACCAGTGGGCACTGGAGCCCCTGGCACACACAGGACAGGGCCAGCGGGTGCGGAAACCCCTGGCTGAGGAGCGGCCGGGCCAGCGGGTGCGGAAACCCCTGGCTGAGGAGCGGCCGGGCCAGGCGAGGCAGAGGCAGGGTCTGAGGCCGGGCCAGGCGAGGCAGAGGCAGGGTCTGAGGCCGGACCAGGCGAGGCAGAAGCAGAGCTAGGTGACAGCGAGGCATGAGGCTGGTGCGGTTCCCCTGAACCCCCAGTTGACGAAGAATGTTGCCGGACGGGCTCCTCGGGCCCTCCAGCCGACGAGGCATGAGGCTGGTGCGGTTCTCCTGAACCCCCAGCTGACGAGGAAGGTTGCCGGACGGGCTCCTCGGGCCCTCCAGCTGACGAGGCATGAGGCTGGTGCGGTTCTCCTGAACCCCCAGCTGACGAGGAAGGTTGCCGGACGGGCTCCTCGGGCCCTCCAGCCGACGAGGCATGAGGCTGGTGCGGTTCTCCTGAACCCCCAGCTGACGAGGAAGGTTGCCGGACGGGCTCCTCGGGCCCTCCAGCCGACGAGGCATGAGGCTGGTGCGGTTCTCCTGAACCCCCAGCTGACGAGGAAGGTTGCCGGACGGGCTCCTCGGGCCCTCCAGCTGACGAGGCATGAGGCTGGTGCGGTTCTCCTGAACCCCCAGCTGACGAGGAAGGTTGCTGGACGGGCTCCTCGGGCCCTCCAGCGAAAACGGTCTCAGAACCAGTGGGCACTGGAGCCCCTGGCACACACAGGACAGGGCCAGCGGGTGCGGAAACCCCTGGCTGAGGAGCGGCCGGGCCAGCGGGTGCGGAAACCCCTGGCTGGGCAGCAGCCAGGCTCTGGGTACTGAACAGGTTGGTGGACGGGCGACTGGGCTACTGGTGACTGGACAGGAGGCGACTGGGCTACTGGTGACTGGACAGGAGGCGACTAAGCTACGGGTGACTGGACAGGAGGCGACTGAGCTACGGGTGACTGGACAGGAGGCGACTGAGCTACTGGTGACTGGACAGGAGGCGACTGAGCTACGGGTGACTGGACAGGAGCGGACTGGAGAGCAGGTGAGTGAACTGACGGGGCTGGAAGCTGAACAGCAGGTGAGGCTGACGACGGAGCTGAGGTTGGTGTGGCTAATGGCTGGGCTACAGACTGAGCTAATGAGGGAGATAAAGCTACAGCCTGAGCTAGTAAGGCCGGTGCCTGAGCAGGGGACACTTCAGCCAGCCTAACCAGGGATAAAGCTAGTGCGTGAAAGGCTGGGTCAGGAGGTGGATGAAGTGGTGGACTGATTAGCTCTTCCGTGCCTCCAGAGCGTGAGGGCACTGGCTGGAGAGCCTCAGCTGAGTCTCTAGGGGGGTCAGGCTGGATCCTGGCCGTCCTCAGCCTAGGTGCTGGGACAGGCACGGGAGGTGGCTGGACACCAGTCACCCCCACTCGAGAAACCGAAGCGGGTGTGGCGGTAGACTGGGTCGCAGCTGCCCTCCTCCTGGGAGCTGGCACTGGTGTGGGGGTAGACTGACTGACGGGAGTGGAGATAATGACTGGGTGTGTGATGCAGGTTTATTGGGGTTTATTGGGGATTGTTCTGGTTTTCCTGCCACCACTATTTACAGTCTTTGGGAGAGCAGAGCAGAACAAATCTTCCCAGTCCACAGAATCTTCCAGGAGGGAAACATCCCACGAATCAGAGATGGGGTTATTGTGCGTTTTGAGTGAATAATCAGATGGTGAGTGCGAAAAACAGTCACTGGAGCTCACCATCGGGAGTGGCTGAAAGTGGTCCGTTTTATGGCGGCGTGTGCGCCGAATTTCTCCGGGAGGAGGAAGCGGGCGGGGTACACGTCCGAGCCTCTGGCACGGAAGCCTCTGTTGAGCCGAGGTGGAAGACGGAGCCACTGTGCCGTGGCGAGGTTGAAGGTCCGGTGAATGAGGCAGGTGATGTGTGAGCGTGGAGCGGAGTGGCGAGAGAGGGAGCGGCCGAAGCGCGGCGTGAAACGTCCACTCTCCGCGGCAGATGCTCCGGTGCAGGTGAGGCAGCAGGTGGGGGAACGCGGCGTCTCCGAGGCCCGCCCAGAGCCAAGCGAGTGCCCTCGAAGACGTGCTCTCGCTCCGCGAAGAGCCGCTGTCTCTCCTTGAGTTTTTCAGCCCACAAGGAGAGCGCTACCTCCTGCCGCTCGTAGAGGTCCGAGTCCGCTGGGTCAAAAGCGTGTCTTCTTGGCACGGGTCGGGTCATTCTGTCAGGGCTCGTGTGCGGAGGCGAGGAAGGGATGACCCACATGCAGGACTCGTGGTGCAGAACGAGGTTTATTGAATATGTAGACAACAGATGATAGGATGGATGGCTGGCTGGACTTAGCGGACTGGTAGACTGGCTGGCTAACTGACTGACTGGACGGAACACACGACAGAAACAACATCATCAATGACCCGACACTGAATGGGTAGAACAGAGGGCTTAAATACACAGACTGGTGATAATGATGATAATGAGGGACCGGTGAGTACACAGCTGAACATAATGAACTAATGATAATGGGAAGAGGATTGAACATAATACACACAGACCAAGGCTAACACAATAAAACAGGAAGTGGAACAGGCAGTAGATAAACAGTGAGTGTGAACTGAAAACACTGGGTCACCGACCCAGGAACCCTGACAATAGATCAAAGAATTTAAATTAACATTTTTGTTCACAGCAACAAAGAAAAAGTTTTATGAAACTTTTTCTGTTGACCTGTTTTGATCGAGTTCATATGTAAATGTAGGATTAGTAGTCAACAGAAAAACACTTTAACTGTTCTGACTGACAGGATGTCAGATGTACATTTCCTACTGACGTCTGATTGATTGGCAAGATAAAAGAGAAAGAAGAAGGTGTTTGTGCATATTTAACTCTGTTTGTGTTTTTGGACATTTGATGAGAGAAATCTGACTAATCCCATCATTAATAAATCAAAATGCTAAGCAGCCTTTGATATCAAGCCTCTGAAGACAAGTACCCTGGCAAGTTTCACTTGTGTTGTTTTTCTTTGTTTTCTCCTGATAAACTTTCTGTTTAAGTTTGTGGTGTTCTCCAATTTTCGCTCGCTGCTAATATGAAGTACTGGATTTTTGTGCCATACATGAAAGATCATAAAGGCAGATTTGTTTTTTTGTTTTTTTGGTTTGGTTTGTTTTTTTTTAATATGGTGAGCTGCTTTGTTGAACAAACATGGACTTATAAAAAATATTTAAACTAAACAATAATGTTATGTTTAATTGATATTTAAAAGCAAAAAGCATTGAGCTTGCCCTTGCTATAGTGACACTATGTGTTTCTTTTCTCTTTTTTTGTACTTTTTTTTATCATTAGATAATACCAAAATTTAGAATTGTTAACATTTGCATCACCACATAAACAGAATATTAATGTCCATGGTAAATTAATAGAAACTAAGAAGCTAAAAGTAAAAGAAATACTAGCTAATAGCTTTGCTGCATTACTGCTTGTTTTTAGAAGCAAATATACTCTTCAATAAAACAATATTGCTAGTTAGCTGATTTTATTAAATGAAACAGCTGCTTGGCAGAGTAGTTATCTTAAAAAAAATCTGAGTTAGCTGCATTTAAATCACATAATCAGCTCTGCTTGTTTTTTTCAATTATGAATCATTTTTATATTCTGATGTGACTACTATTCTTTGAAATACGCTGTATTAATTTCTTTAGATTTTGTGCACATTGAAGTTGTTATTATTTTGCATTGATGACAATGATACCCAGATTTCAAGCAGATGTAGATTAATTCTTTGATTGTATCTTCACTGTTTCACTCAAACATGATGAAAATCACCTGAACACTGCAGTTTACCAGCTATTTAATAATAATAATAATAATGGATTGGATTTATATAGCGCTTTTCAAGGCACCCAAAGCGCTTTACAATACCACTATTCATTCACTCTCACATTCATACACTGGTGGAGGCAAGCTACAGTTGTAGCCACAGCTGCCCTGGGGCAGACTGACAGAAGCGAGGCTGCCATATCGCGCCATTTGTGTTTTATTGACTCTTAATTACTGTCATGTGTCTTTTTTGTGTTACACATGCAACTCATTTTACATTTTCTTGGACGGTATATTTATTTTAGTTTTGTTACCTTTCCTTTTCTTTGTCATTCTCTGACAATTTATAATTAAAGTTTAGTAACAATCTGGACTCTAAGCTTGTTGTGATGGCAGCAAACATCATGTGTGTCTCATCAGACTTTATTTAATCATTTTTAGATTAGATTAGATCAGACTGGGTCTTATTCACAGGGGCAGCAGCCATGTGTTGTCACGGTAAGCAGTTAGCTGAAGTGTCTGTTTAAATCAGATCACATGAAGGTTTTTAGAAACATGACCAACAAGATGAGGACAGGTTTACAGTCAACACGTTTTACACATGCTTTGTATGAATAATATCAAAGTTTGCTGCATTTATTTTGAAGGAATCACAGATTAAAATAATTACAGAGAGCTCATATCTTTATGAAATTTAATGTTGTTCTTTTTATTTCATATTTTAAGGACTTACTGTTGAAATTTTTCTTTGCTGTATTTCATTATTTTCCATTGTTGTTCTAATTTTTTATATCTTTTTAAAAATTTATTTATTTGCAAGGGTACCTAGACCCGGTTCGTAGAGTACGCTTGGGGAGTGTGATCGTGTGTACAGCATCTCTTTATGTCTGTCTCCACGTTGGTTGAGTGTGGAGTAAGTGCATATGAGAGCATGAGGGTGGGAATGGATGTTTGTATATGTGTGTGCCTGTATGTCTGTGTCTATATGTCAGGTTGGGTGTCAGGCGCCACCTCTCTGGGGACATCTCAGGCCCTCCAAGGTTTGGAGGCCTATCTCCCCCCACCACCACTTCCCCTGCCAGTGGCGGACTCCCTCAGGCATCGGTGCGTTGGTGATTCTTTGTGTCTGGGGATGGGCGTCCAGGTACACACCGGCTCACTCCTTGGCGGCCGCTTATCGGAGCCTGGAGCCTGGGGCTCGCTCGGGCCACTTCGGAGGTGGGGTGCCCCCGGCCTCTCGGCCTGGGGCTCGGTCACTCAGGCACGGCTGGCTGCTGGCGGAGCTCACGGGCGCGTCACTGCAACTCCCCCTGGCTTCTGCTCCGCGGCTGCTCAGTGAGCCCTCATCTGGGACTCTCCTCAGCTCTTTCTGGGACAGTGGCGCGGCTGCCCCTCGGTTGGTCTTCCTTGGTCTCTTGTGTTCTGGGGGCCTCTGGATGTCTGGAGTTTTGATCTCCTCCATACCTGCTTCATGCCCTGGAGGACGGGGCTGTGACCCCCCCACACCCTCTAGCAGATCATTACATGAAGGAACCTTTTAAAAAAAAAAAACAAGCGCGTCCATGCTCACAGGTGTACACACGGGTGATCACACCCACAAACTACACCCTTTTTGGCTCCTACCTCAAAGCACACTGTGTTCTGTTGATCTTATGTGCTGCACAATAATGTTTAATATTTAGTATTTACTGTCATATTCCCATATATCATTGTGATGTTGTTTATTCTATTACTCTTGTTCTCTTCTGCTTGTTTTCTTTTTTCTTTCTCAGCAGGTGATCCAGGTGATTGATATATGCATTTTTTTTTCTCTGCTCATTCTGTTGGTTTTTGTTTTTTGCCCTTCTCCCCCGTCCCTCTTCTCAGCTGTTTCTCTTTCCCTCTTTCTTTCTCCCCTTCTTTCCCCCAGTCAAGTCTGTCCCGTATTCAGTAAGTGAAAATAAAATAAACAATAAAAGGTAAATCAAATGGACCATTACGGCAAGGCTGGGATGGTCAATTTGGTAAAGTAAATCCGTTGGGCATCTTTCTTTGCCTTTAGACAACAATTCTGATGGCAAAAGAGCCAAACGGGACAGGCAAAAAAAAAAATATATATTTATTTGAGTTTTTCTCATTAAAAGTTTTCACTAATTTCTATTTTAAAAAAGTGGACACACATTAGTGACCTTGTAACAAGTCAGTCCAAATAGTTTCTGACAACCATGTTTGTTGACTGAATAATTAAAGAAAAGATTTTCATTTTTCAGTCCTGTCTGTTTTTTGTGACATTTACCATGTACAGGTTGTGGTTAATGAACTTACTGATATAGGTCTAAGGACTGAAGGTCCAGTAAATATTCCAAACTTGATTGGTGATTTTCATGTTTTAAAAATAACTCTTGTCCACGAGGAACATTAAAACTAATCAGTTTCAGTGTGACTGTGTGTCTGCAGTTTGATTTATAATATACAGACACACACGCCGTGACCTTTAACCTGCACTGACCTCCAGGGCTCAGCTGCTTGGTCTCTTAATGGACTGAGGCGTCAACAATAGTCCATTTATAGACAAGTCAAAGAAAAAGAAGAAAATGCTGTTGGATTAGCAGCAACTATGGACTCATTAATATTTATGAAGATTCAAATCTTAAGGATTTATTTAAGATCACTGGGTGATTTAGGATTTAAATATTTAAAAGCAAATAAAAGTAGCAAATAAAAATTAAAACTGGGGTGTGTTAGCGCAAACAGTGCACTGAACATGAAGGTAGGTTTTTATCCTGTGTGATTCTTGCTCTAGTACCCTCAATGAAACAAAGGAAATAAGGTTTCCACTTTTCTTCACGGTTTCTATCCTTTTGTCTTTCTCTCTCCATGGTTCCTGCAGTTTATCAAGCTCAAAGTAAACTTAGTTTGTTTCAATAAACCTTTGAACTCACGTTCTGGGTTTGAATTCTATGTAAAAACACTAAATCAAGCTACACTCTGAAGCTGTTAGAAAAAGTAGGTGCTTTTTAAGACTACTAGTTTATTGTCAAACATTTTAACATATGTCAGGTTACCATCTGCCCATCAGTGAAAAACATTGTAAGTTAAGAAGTCAAGCCTGTCAGAGGTCCCTTGTGATCTGGTGGTTAGGATTTGGTGCTCTCACTGCCGTGTCCCGGGTTTGATTCCCAGATTTTACATACTTTCCTTAGGGATTAATAAAGTATCCTGATTAAATTCACAGAGAGAACAGTCATAGACTGTATAGAAGCATCAAACAGACACAGATACCTGCAAATTACCGTAGTGTTAACCTACAAATAAGATTCCAGAGTTTCACTCACCAAAACTGGAGCTCAGACATTGAGGACAGCAGTTAATCTCATAGCAACAACATTATTGGTCAGATTATTGCATTAAAAAGGCTTCAACAACACAAACACAGTCCTGAGTTCAGCTCAGGGACTCCAATAAGCTCAGGCGAAGCCTAGAAGACAGCTAGCAGCTCCAGCCGCCTGTGTCACCATCCACCTGTCAGTCATAAAGCAAACTTTTAAAAAGAGGGGTCAAGTTCCCCATGTACAGTTGTTATGTAGCAGACCATAAACAGGATTATTTTGTGAGTCTCTGGGGACGGACTCACTGCTCGAGCCTGCGGTGGATTTTAGAGGAACAGCAGCTTCTGGAGGTTCAGTGTTGGCTATTTTGTACTTCTGCTGCCACAGAGTGTTAGCTGTATTTAAGTGGCTGTATCTGAATTTTTATATCCCACACTGTGATGCACTATAGTATTATTCTGAGCCCGTTGATGACCAGATTCTGTTTTGTCTTTATTTTAAGAAAAAACCTGAACCCTCAGCCTGTGTCTCTGCCTTTGAGATCTGAACCTTGTTTCTCATTCAGAGTCTAAACTGAGTTTCAAGGGTTAAATCCTCTGAATCAAACTTTCCCCTTTGTCCTCTTCCCATTCTGTCCTTCTTCATCTTCGCCACTCTGACCTGTGGGCGGAGCTCTTTTGTCCCCACCATCCCAGAGTGCTTCTGGGCCCCCCTCTAGGCAGCTTGTCATGTTAATGTGTATGAATGGGATGGTAATAGGATGTTAATATCTTCTGCTCTTTAACATAGCTTCCACTGTGAAGAAATCCCCCCCCCCCTGGACCCCGGGGACCCCCTTCACATGGTGGCTTTTCATCAGTAAAGGCTCCCTGGTCTCACTAAAGGAGGGGGGCAGAAATAAAGAAGGCGAGCTTGAGAGTGGATCAGGTGAATTTGAGAGCGTAGTGCAACGCTGTGAACGTCGGACAGTTTTCACTTTGTTGCATCAGTAAAAACAGAGCAGGAGGAGGGGGGGGGGGGGGAGGGGGTGAACACACTGCAGTCCTTCAGCTTAGACTCAGACACACAAACAAAAAAAAGACATATAGATGATAAAGTCTGAAAATTTCTCAGGAACCAAACAAATCTGACAGTTTGAAAATAAAGACTCCAGCTTCCTCACAGGAGAGCTGAGCTGTGTCACTGCTCTGTGTTAATAAAGCTTTATAAATGTGTATTGAGTTAAACTCACACAGGGATCCGGGAAATGCTTAGTTAAATAGCCTTAATTATTCAGCTGTAGCAGTAAGCTCAGTCAGATACTTTCACAGTGTTATTAATTACAGTGTTTTGGCTCTGTTTTAAGATGACATCTGTATTCCTACATAAACAGAAGCAGATGAACGATGGATTTCTCTGGGCCGCGATGTACAAAAAACAAAAAACAAAAGGTGGGGAATACAGCTGCTTTAAGAATCTGGATCTTGTTGATTTTTATCAGTTAAACACAAAGGTTTCATCCGAAGTCATTCATTCTCACAGCTCCCTGTACAGACTGATCAGGACTACAGAACTACTTTATAATATACTGTCAAATAAAATTTGAATTTTGTAATAATATTCACTTTGCTGCTGCTTGTGTTGTTGTGCACTGCTCTCCGTCCTCTCTTCAGTGCAAAGCATGATGGGATCCAGAGTCTGGGTGGTGGTCACAAGTTGCACGTTACTTTTTAATGAGGCAATTTAAAATACTGTGAGTGCACTGTACCAGTGACAACAGAGATTATAATAATACTGTCCTTATAGTCAAACAACACAACAGCACTGAGCAGTGAGTGATTTTTAACTGTGTTAAACCCGTGATGTGGGTACATGGTCACTGTAGACCCATCTTAAGCCCACTCTGTACCTCATGCATGTAGAAATCTCACTGCACAGCCCACAGTAACTCTGATTGGCTGGCTCAATACATTAGCTTCCTGCTACTTTTTACGCTGCCATATTTTAACCAAGGGGAGCACAAAAGATTTACTGATTATGTGAACTTGTGATTCATATTTTGGGTGTAAAAAAAGACCTGGCACACACCGAGGAATTCATTTCTGACTGTTTTTCTGACTATTTGTAGTTGCTCTGCCAGAGGACTGAGAAATTCCTGCTCTTGGTCCTTGAGACTGCTCTTTCCCCACCAGAGGTTAACAAACTAATCTCTCCTGTCCTCAAACAGGCTAAACTTTATTAATATAGTAAATCATTTCCAGCCTTACTGTGCTCACACACATTCATACATGCTTTTAAACTACTATACAGAGCTTTCCTCTCACACACACATTCACATGTGTTACTTTAAGTCTGTATTGCTTATTACAAGGACTTATTACAGCTTCTTTGCACGATTTGAAGCACAGAACAACACACGCCCACAGAAAACACCACCACCTCCACACGACCAGCCTCTGTGCCTGTCTGCTGCCAGCGTGAAGAGGACACTCATCACCATCAACGCCCGGAAAGCAGCGGGTCCAGATAACATCCCTGGTAGTGTGCTGAAAGACTGCGCAGAGGAGCTGAAGAATGTCTTCACAGACATCTTTAACACCTCCCTGAGGCAAGCCACTGTCCCATCATGCTTCAAGACTGCCACCATCATACCTGTGCCAAAGAAACCATCCCCAGCCTGTTTCAATGACTACCGCCCCGTGGCACTGACACCCATTATTATGAAGTGCTTTGAACGACTAGTCATGTCACACATCAAATCCACCCTACCTCCCACCCTGGACCCACACCAGTTCGCATACAGAGCGAAACGATCCACAGAGGATGCAATCTGCTCTGCCCTCCACCCAGCCCTAACTCATCTGGACAAGAAAGACTCATATGTGAGAATGCTGTTCATAGACTTTAGCTCAGCATTCAACACCATAATACCACAACAACTCATCTGTAAACTGGACAGACTGGGCCTCAGCACCTCCCTCTGCAACTGGCTGCTGGATTTCCTCAGCCAGAGGCCTCAAGCGGTGCGTGTGGGCAACAAGGTCTCAAACAGCATCACCCTGAGCACGGGGGCTCCACAAGGCTGTGTGCTCAGTCCTCTGCTCTTCACCCTGTTGACACATGACTGCACACCAACCTACAGCTCCAACCACCTTGTGAAGTTTGCGGACGACACAACGCTGGTGGGGCTCATCACCAAGGGCGATGAGACCCACTACAGGAAAGAGGTTGAGCTCCTGACCACGTGGTGCAGAGACAACAACCTCCTGCTAAATGTCAGTAAGACCAAGGAGATTATTGTCAACTTCCAGAGAGGCCACACCTGTCACCCCCCATTGACCATCGACGGCGCTGCGGTGGAGAGGGTGAGCAGCACCAAGTTCCTGGGGGTGCACATCAGTGAGGACCTCTCTTGGACCACCAACACAGCATCACTGGCCAAGAAAGCACAACAGTGCCTCTACTTCCTGCGCAAACTCAAGCGGGCAAGTGCTCCACCACCCATCCTGACTACATTCTACAGAGGAACTATTGAAAGTATCCTCTCCAGCTGCATCACTGTGTGGGGCGGTAGCTGCACTGACTATAACAGAAAAGCTCTACAACGCATTGTGAGAACAGCTGAGAGGATAGTTGGTGTACCACTCCCCTCCCTGCAAGACATTTACACCACTCGCCTCACCCGCAAAGCCATCACAATTGTCAACGATGCAACCCACCCCGCGCACTGTCTGTTCAGCCTCCTGCCCTCTGGAAAGAGATACAGAAGTCTCCGCTCCCGCACTACCAGGCTCACCAACAGCTTCATCCACCAGGCTGTGAGACTGCTGAACTCTCTTCCCTCCCGGCTCCCAGCCAGCAGAATCACCAGATTGGCAGAAGTATAGTAGACAGATTGGACTCTACCCCCCCACCCACGCACACTCTCCAACAAGGAAACACTCTCTGAACCAAGAACTGAAAACATTCCTGACTTGCATTGCAATTGCACACACCTTGTCATGGTCCTGGGTCAGTGACCCAGCGCTTTTAGTTTGTATTCACTTTCTAGTTGATGATGATGATGATGATGATGATGATGGTTTGAGTTCTATGTGTTATATTCAGTCTGCCTTTGAGTCTGCGTCTGTGCCTCTGTCTATGATGTCACCCCATCTGTTTGTGAATCTGTCTGTTTAGTTCAATGTCTTGTCTGGTTCCATGTGTCTAGGGTTTCCTGTTTTACTTTGTAGGTCTGCCTCGTTATGCCCATTAGTTCCAGCTGTGTCCCCTCCTGTGTGCCATTTCCTGATTACCTGGTGTGTGTATTTATAGTTGGTGTCTGCCTGTGCTCCTCGTGGCGTCGTCTGCGTTTCTCTGTGAACCTCTCGTGTAGTCTGCTCTGTTCCATGTTTCTTCGTGTCTCTCTGCCCCTCGCCTCGTGTCCTCCATTTTGCATTAGTTTTCCCAGTTTAGGTTTATGTTCGGTTCTGTCCACACCTTGGTTTTCTGCACTGTAAATAAAACCCACTTGCACCTCCGCCATTGTCTGCTATTGGATCCTCCTTTCTCACCCTCCACACGACTGCCGCCCCAGCCGTGACAGTACGACGCCACCACAAGATGGATCCAGCAGCTTTGTCCGGAGAGAGTGACCTCGCACGCATCCAACGCCTGATGGACTGGGTAACCCACACCACCAACGCACGGGCAAAAGTGGTGGGGTTAAACGCCATCGAGGCAATCCTGGAGGGAAATCCCTACCTCTGCCAGCTTAAGGGAGTTTCAGCCTTCGTTTGCGACCTGCATAAAGCCCGGGGGGTGGTGCAAGCTCGGGGATCCACAGGCTTTGTCCAGCAGCAGCGGGCTACAGCCGCCCCGGAACGGCCACGTCAGCTTCGCCCGCCGGAGGAGTTACCCGGCCCGCTGGAGGAGACTTTGCCCAGCCCGTCGGAGCCGTCGGCAGGGAGGAGGCGACGATCGCGGCGTCAGCGCGTCACCCCGCAGCCGGATATCAGGACTTCAGAGCCACCGGCTGTGGTTAGTGGGAAGGACCCCTTGTCTGTTTTGGACTGTGGGACAGTTTATTCAGGGGCTTTGTTTGGTGCGGCAGATGACAATGAGAACTGTTTGTTGCCTGTTCATTCTCCTGCTCGGCTGTCTTTGCCTTGTTTAGCTGCACTGCCGCAAGCTCGTGTAGATGCACTGCCGCAAGCTCGTGTAGATGCACTGCCGCAAGCTCGTGTAGATGCACTACAGCATTCAACTCGGCCCCCGGCATCCCCGCTAGCCCGGTCATCTATGCCGTCTCCGTCTTCACCGACTCCCTCTGTACGGGAGGCTGTGCCTGTGCCTCCCATTTTGGACTCTTTTTCTAGTACGCATTATTCGCAGAGAGTCAAGCACGTTAAAAATGCAATCGTCCCTCAACAGCTGGCTAGTTTAGAGACTGTTACTTGCTCCAGGGCCTCACCAGAAGCTAAGTTACAGCCCTCAGCTGACTCTGGACCCCTGGAGGCTAAGAACCCAGCTCAGGACTGCACCCGGCTGTCGCTGCCTGAGCAGGGTCGGTGCTCCGCGCAGCCGCAATCCGATCTGTTCCTGCCAGAGGCCCGTGTGCCTACTGGTTCTGTTCTGTTCCTGCCAGAGGCCCGTGTGCCTGCTGGTTCTGTTCTGTCCCTGCCAGTGGCCCGTGTGCCTGCTGGTTCTGAGACTGTTTTTGCTGGGGGGCCCGAGGAGCCCGTCCAGCCATCTGCCTGGTCAGCTGGGGGGCCCGAGGAGCCCGTCCAGCCTTCTGCCTGGTCAGCTGGGGGGCCCGAGGAGCCCGTCCAGCCCTCAGCTGCAGTCTCATCACCAGCTGCAGTCTCATCACCAGCTGCAGTCTCATTACTCTCGCCTGGTCCAGCTTCCGCTTCCTCATCAGCATCGCCTGGTCCAGCCACCGCTTCAGCATCGCCTGGTCCAGCCACCGCTTCATCCTCATCAGCTGCTTCGTCTGGTCCAGCATCTCCACCAGCAGCCTCATCCACGCTTGCAGCAGCAGTTTCATCCATGCCGCCACCTGCTGCAGCGCCTCCGTCTGCATCCTCCACGCCGTCGCCTGGTCCGGATTCAGCATCCTCAGCGTCGCCTGGTCCAGCGCATGCTTCGGCTTCATCCGCTTCACCTGGTCCAGCCACTGCTTCATCCTCGCCTGGTCCAGCCTCCGTGTCTTCATCCTCGCCTGGTCCGGCCTCCGTGTCTTCATCCTCGCCTGGTCCGGCCTCCGTGTCTTCATCCTCGCCTGGTCCGGCCTCCGTGTCTTCATCCTCGCCTGGTCCGGCCTCCGCGTCTTCATCCTCGCCTGGTCCGGCCTCCGCGTCTTCATCCTCGCCTGGTCCGGCCTCCGCTTCCTCATCCTCGCCTGGTCCGGCCTCCGCTTCCTCATCCTCGCCTGGTCCGGCCTCCGCTTTCTCATCAGCTGCTTCGCCTGGTCCGGCCTCCGCTTTCTCATCAGCTGCTTCGCCTGGTCCGGCCTCCGCTTTCTCATCAGCTGCTTCGCCTGGTCCGGCCTCCGCTTTCTCATCAGCTGCTTCGCCTGGTCCGGCCTCCGCTTTCTCATCAGCTGCTTCGCCTGGTCCGGCCTCCGCTTTCTCATCAGCTGCTTCGCCTGGTCCGGCCTCCGCTTTCTCATCAGCTGCTTCGCCTGGTCCGGCCTCCGCTTCCTCATCAGCTGCTTTGCCTGGTCCGGCCTCGTCTGGTCCAGCCTCTGCGTCTGCTTCAGCCTCGTCTGGTCCAGCCTCTTCGTCTGGTCCAGCCTCTTCGTCTGGTCCAGCCTCTGCGTCTGGTCCAGCCTCTGCGTCTTCGTCCTCGTCTGGTCCAGCCTCCGCTTCACCTGGGGCTGCAGGGGTCACGCAGCCTTCAGGTCCCCTACTACCACCTCCACATCGTCGGTCATCTGCCTGGCCGCCTGTTGGGCATCTCCGCCACCGTGGACGCCCTCCTGAACGCCGCCACTGCCTTCCACGTGGCCGGCCTCCGGACTTGTTTCCACGCCGCTGTTGCCGTCCGCACGGTCGGCCCCCAGAACTGTTTCCACACCACTGCCTACTGCGTGGCCGGCATCCGGACCTGCCCCGTTGCCATTCGCATGGTCGGCTTCCTGAACTTGACCATCTGGGCCTTTTTGGACTCTGTCCCTCCGTCCTGGGCCCCCTCCGCCCGCCCTGGTCGGGTTGTTTTCTGTTTTGTTTTGGTCCATTTTTTCGTTTCTGCTGGGCTGTCTGGTGCCAGCCCTTGAGGGGGGGGTACTGTCATGGTCCTGGGTCAGTGACCCAGCGCTTTTAGTTTGTATTCACTTTCTAGTTGATGATGATGATGATGATGATGATGATGGTTTGAGTTCTATGTGTTATATTCAGTCTGCCTTTGAGTCTGCGTCTGTGCCTCTGTCTATGATGTCACCCCATCTGTTTGTGAATCTGTCTGTTTAGTTCAATGTCTTGTCTGGTTCCATGTGTCTAGGGTTTCCTGTTTTACTTTGTAGGTCTGCCTCGTTATGCCCATTAGTTCCAGCTGTGTCCCCTCCTGTGTGCCATTTCCTGATTACCTGGTGTGTGTATTTATAGTTGGTGTCTGCCTGTGCTCCTCGTGGCGTCGTCTGCGTTTCTCTGTGAACCTCTCGTGTAGTCTGCTCTGTTCCATGTTTCTTCGTGTCTCTCTGCCCCTCGCCTCGTGTCCTCCATTTTGCATTAGTTTTCCCAGTTTAGGTTTATGTTCGGTTCTGTCCACACCTTGGTTTTCTGCACTGTAAATAAAACCCACTTGCACCTCCGCCATTGTCTGCTATTGGATCCTCCTTTCTCACCCTCCACACGACTGCCGCCCCAGCCGTGACACACCTGCTGCTATATATATATTTTTAGTATTCTTTTAGCACTATTTATATTATTATATTACTATTTATTACCTTATTGTTAGGGCTGTTTTTGTTTTTGTTGTGCATCTGCACCTTATTGTTGTCAATGCCTACGCATGGGACAGTGTGAAACGTAATTTCAATTCCTTTGTATGGCAAGTACATTTGAAGAAATTGACAAATAAAAGTATTCTATTCTATTCTATTCTATTCTATTCTATTCTATTGTGTGTTTAACCTCTTCATTTTTCTCTGCTATTCCAGATTTATCTTCATTTGTAAAAAGACTTATCCACACAGTTTATACTGATTTGTCCGATGACACCACGTGAACATACAGGGAAAACCTCGGGTTAACCTACAGCCTGGTTTTTAGGATTTTTTATTAGGTGTTCGTACCTGGTACCAGGTACCAGGTCCTTTTTAATACCTGCTTGCCTCAAAGTCGTCTATTGTTGTGTTGTGTTTGACATCATACAGATGGCGTCACAGGACTTTGGATGTTGCTATAATCACCCCACACATATTAGGCGGTACTCAATTGTAAGGCAAAATGACCAAAACTGAGTAGAGTTGAGTCAAGTTGGAACTGGTCAAAAGAAGCATTAATGAGTAACAAGCTTCGTGTGACCGCTTATCATGATTTGCAATGTTAGTGTCAGTGAATCCAGCAACAGAAAGATACTCTGTGTAGCTGAACTCGCTTCATTGTGCAGGGCTCAGCTGTCTTTCAATGAACAAGGGTGAAAGCGATGTGAGCTGGACAGACTGTCAGCAAAGGAGGAAAAACAAAGACAGGAAGTAAAGCTGACAGCGGTGTCAGAGAGCCCAAAGATTACAAAATTTAAAAAAAAAATGAGAACAGAAATGATTTAAAATCTAAATAAGAAAAATCCCAAACCGCAATAAGACTTGAAAAATACATTTTTAAATTTCAGTTAGGGCTTTAATCACCACACCAACTATGCTATTTTTGAGATCAAAGTCCACAACACTATGACTAGTGCACCATTGCTTTTTAAAGTGAGTCTCTGGTGCTCACTTTAAAACACTTTTGGTTTTCTAGCGTTTAAATCCAATGATCCTATGTAAGAATCAAAACAGCAACTTCCCACAGCTGGAGAAACTCTGTGAAGTCAACTATGGATGAAGCCCAGCAGCAGCAGTACCCCCCCCTAACACCACCACCACCTTGTGTGATGTTTGATGGGAGGAGGAGTCAAGTGTGATGCCCTGAGCTCTTAATGCGTCCATCGTTCCTCCCGCTGAGCCGCTGCATCTGCATTTGTGTCTGATGCAACTGTTGCACGAGCTGGTTTACACGATCAACATGTTGACAGAGAGACGAGAAGCAGACGAGTAAAGTTCAGTGTGATGAAGGTCAAACAGATGCGGAGGAGATAAAAACACCATTTTACAGCTTTTCTATCGTCTTCATGTTTTTGTGTTTCCTATAACAGGTGTGGTTTAATTTGAAGGATCACAATGACACGAAGAAAACGATCAAAATAAGAGTAAAGGACAATTAAATAAGCAGTAATGTCAAGAAAAATATGGAAGTACTAATAAATCTTTCACTGAATAATCACAATATTTACAGTTTTTGACAGAAAGTTGCTTTTCACTAATTCTTTATTCTAAGAGGAAATTAAATTGTAGTGTTTCATTTTAAATAAAAATTTAAAAAGACATAGTACATTGTCTTGTGTTGTAATTGCCTGCCATATTCTTATGTCACACGTCTGCTTTTTAGCTCCACATCACATTTTGTCAGTTCCTGCCTTTTTCTTTTTTCCTGTCTTTAACGGTCTTCATGATGGATTTCAGGGAACCTGACAGGAAACACTTATCACTCCAATAAAAAACAAAATACAACAAAACATTAGTGATAAACAAATGTTTCAGTGATGGTATTTCTTGAGTTCCAAAAGGTTCATGAGTCCATAAACACACTAAATATCTGATGGTAGGACAAACATTCTCTTGACATAAGCATGCAATACACAAAAGAGTTTCAGTCATGCAGAGCCAAAGAAGGAGGAAGTCTGATATCAAGATGTTTGTTTTTCTCAACATGTTGGAAACTTAAATCATTTTATTAGTGTGGTAAGGGTTTGAGCTACTTTTAAGGTCGTGTCCTTTGTGTTTCCACCCAGATGCAGCAGAAATGTGTGAGATGTTTGAACATGCAGGAAGTTTTGGTGAAATCTTATGCAGACATCTGCTGAGATTTCTGATCTGTCCAGGTGGTTATAAAGGAAAACACATGAGATTATGACCAGTTGACACAAGCGCATTTAAAAAAGTTTTTTTTCTCGAGAAGCAGAAAATAAGACAGAATTGAGTCACCTATTTACAAACCAGACAAATGGAACAGAAGATGAAAAGTTTGTTGTTGAAGGATGTCTGAGAGTTCATGCATCTGTTAAACTGAAAAGAAAAAATGAATGTAGGGAATAAAGAGTCTAACTTTAGTGTAATTGTGTTTGTTTCACAGCTGTGGTTCAATCAGGTTCAAAGGAAACTTTATTCGTCTCTGAGGAGAAGCAGCTGATAGACACATGATAGATAAGATTCAATAAGAACATAATGAATGTGCAGAATGATCACTTCCAAAGATATTTTTGTGATTTCTTTTAATGACCGAAGCCAGACTTCCACTCTTGTTTTATTTGTAGATATTCACTCATTGATGTTATATTTTAAAGTTTTTGTTGCAATTTTTTGCTTCACTCCTTCAATTTTAAGGCTATAAAATAAACAAATAAATAAATAAAATATATAAAAATAAAAATAAATAAATATTTATTTTGTAAATACTTTGTATTTGTTACATTTTCTCTATCAGGATTATGTTATACTTCTGTTTTCAGTTTGCTTTGACTGAAAACCACTCTAGTTTTTATATGTGCTAAATGAATGAGTATAATAGAAAGGTTTTATTTGGTTAGGAAACAATTTGCCATCAGTAATCTGCACATAAAATGAAGCAAGAAGTACTGAGCACTTACACTATTTCCACCTGACTTTGAATGCACAGGAGGATTTCTTCTTTATTTCATTGAAATAAACAGAAACAGTTAAACTCTGCAGGATTCCTACACTCGCTTTCCTTTAGCAACGCCCCGCCCCCTTTCAGCAGCAGTGACCAATCAGTCAGGAGACTCCTGAAAAAACAAAGTGTGTGATTGGAGCAGAGGAGGCTGGTTTCAAGGAACCCCCTCTCACTCTGCTCTTTTGCTGGGGAAGCGGGGAGAGGGAGGGGTGCCTGAAAACCATCAGAAACAGACAGAGTGTGAAGGGTCCTGCAGACTGAGGAGAAAGAATAGAGGTCTGGCAACTTCACAGACAGACGGACAAGCTGTGGATTTACTGATAAACTTAACTGCAGTCCAGACTACTTGATCCACATTGGACTGTGGGTGACTCTCAGGGAGAGTTTTACTGCTTCATTGTGTGAGAGAAAGGACTTTTCTTTGAGATATGACTCTGAAAGGATTCATAAGCAGACCATCACCTTTTCCTAAGAGAGGACTATACTTTGAAATACTTTGAATAAATATTTTTTTCTAACATTAGTTGAATAATAAAGGGGTCTTTGCACTGTGTTTGCAACCTTTATTAAAACCTTTTAAAAGTTGATCAAACTTTTTTGGAGTTGGATCTGCTGTCATGGCTTTGGGGGGACACTGCTCCTTTTGCTGGTGGGTTTGGGGATTCACTCTGGTATATCTCTTCCAGCCTTGCAACAGTCAGCATGATCGAGGAATTTCCATCCCTGAGCATGGCTTCTGCCAGCCCATCTCCATCCCCCTGTGCACTGACATTGCCTACAACCAGACCATCATGCCCAACCTGCTGGGGCACACCACCCAGGAGGACGCCGGGCTCGAGGTGCACCAATTTTATCCTCTGGTCAAAGTCCAATGCTCCTTGGACCTTAAGTTCTTCCTGTGCTCCATGTACGCACCGGTCTGCACCGTTCTAGACCAGGCAATCCCTCCCTGCAGATCTCTGTGTGAGCGGGCTCGGCAGGGCTGCGAGGCACTCATGAACAAATTTGGATTCCAGTGGCCTGAGAGACTGCGCTGTGAGAACTTTCCCATCCATGGGGCAGGAGAGATCTGCGTCGGTCAAAACACCACCGAAACCGAGGGCCCCACCTCGGACCCCACCCCAAGTCTTTCTGAGCTTGTGACCTTTCCTCCATACATTTGGGGCAACCAGCCTTTCTTCTGCCCCCTGCAGCTCCAGGTGCCCTCCTACCTGAATTATCACTTCCTCGGAGTGAAGGACTGTGGCTCCCCCTGTGAGCCCTCCAAACCCAATGGGTTGATGTATTTCCAAGAGGATGAGCTAAAGTTTGGGCGGCTCTGGGTTGGAACCTGGTCTATTCTATGTTGTGTCAGCACCCTTTTCACTGTCCTCACCTATCTGGTGGACATGAAGCGGTTCCGATACCCAGAGAGACCAATCATCTTCCTGTCAGGCTGCTATTTCATGGTGGCGGTGGCGTACAGCGCTGGCTTCCTGCTGGAGGACCAAGTAGTGTGTGTGGATAGGTTTAAAGAGGATGGCTACAAGCTGGTGGCTCAAGGCACCAAGAAGGAGGGTTGCACCATCCTGTTCATGATCCTCTACTTCTTTGGCATGGCGAGCTCCG
Source organism: Diplotaxodon limnothrissa (assembly GCF_057381915.1). Taxonomy (NCBI): domain Eukaryota; kingdom Metazoa; phylum Chordata; class Actinopteri; order Cichliformes; family Cichlidae; genus Diplotaxodon; species Diplotaxodon limnothrissa. The sequence goes on along the minus strand of NC_140617.1, from coordinate 18,327,849 downwards.
TGTGGTGGGTGGTCCTTTCTCTCACTTGGTTCCTGTCTGCTGGGATGAAATGGGGTCACGAGGCTATTGAAGCAAACTCGCAGTACTTCCACCTGGCAGCCTGGGCGGTGCCAGCGGTGAAGACCATCACCATCCTGGCTACGGGACAGGTGGACGGTGACCTGCTCACTGGTGTCTGCTACGTGGGGATCTACAGCGTGGATGCACTGCGTGGTTTCGTGCTGGCGCCTCTGTTTGTCTACCTCTTCATCGGAACTTCTTTCCTGCTGGCTGGCTTTGTATCACTCTTCCGTATCCGCACCATCATGAAGCACGACGGCACAAAGACCGAGAAGCTCGAAAAGTTGATGGTGCGAATTGGTGTGTTTAGCGTGCTGTACACAGTGCCTGCCACCATTGTCATCGCCTGCCATTTCTATGAGCAGGCCTTCAGATCGCAGTGGGAGGTAACCTGGCACATGCAGACCTGCAAGCACTTTGCTGTGCCATGCCCAGCATCAAACTTTGCATCAAACACGCCAGACTTCACCGTCTTTATGATCAAGTACTTGATGACCCTTATTGTGGGCATAACATCAGGGTTCTGGATCTGGTCAGGGAAAACTCTACAGTCGTGGCGTCGTTTTTATCAAAGACTGATCAATAGCAGCCAGGGAGAAACCACCGTGTAGTACCGAAGAAATTAAAAACCTCTAACAGCCTGAGGTTGATGGACTACTTGAGGTAAAGGAGACATTAGTTTAGTGCTCAGTGGATCTTTGAGTGTTTTGGATCTCAGTGTACATACATGTAAGAAACTGTGTCATAAAATAGAAAAAAACTTCCTGAAAATCTGACGTCCACTTCATCTTTTTAACTTTTCAGACTCAAACTGGATTATCAGCCTCTGAAAAACTCAGTGACCTTTTTATTTCATGGGTCTGCCATGGATCTGGAAGTTTCCTGTTCTCTCTCTCTCATTTTTTTAGAAGAAGGAAACAAACAAAGCAAAAAACAAAACAAAGCAAAACACCACTTTGATCTATGGATAAACCTGATTCATTTGTCCAAATCTTAAGATGTGTTTTGTCCTCCCAAAAGATCCAAAAGCCTTAAATTCATATTAAATATTTCATTTTTGTTCAAAGATACTGGCAACAATTTCCTCCAAATTTCCCTGTAACTGATTTCATGATTAATAGATTCATTAATTAGTTATGGATGGTTTAGTCTATAAACAATTGCTTTGTCTTGTTTGGTTTGCCGGTGGTTGATCTGGACCTTCATTTCATTGCATATATCGTTACAAGTAAAAGTGTTGCATTCAAAAGCCTCCTTAGATAAAAGCCAAGGATGGACTCCAACTGTTCTACATCAATGATGATGTGGTTGGTTTTTTTTTTTGTTATTGTTGTTTTTTTTAATATGCTATTTATTTCCCTATTTTGTTCAAAGAAAGCTTTACTATATTAACATTGTAGAAACATGAAATAGGTTGTCGGAATAACAACAAAATTACAAATGAGAGTGGTAAAATTCATAGAAATTTAAATTCAGTCCAATTATAAACTCAGCAGTTATAAGAACAGCAGAATAAACATAAAAAAGTTTTTTTTTTGTCATTTTGATTTTTCTTTCTGTAACAGTGGTGTCATGTGATGTCGCCTTCTCTAAAACACAAACTCTCCCCGTCAGGCTGTGGCAGGGTTAGTTCAGCGAGATGACAGGAAGACCAAGTTTTAACAACAAAATCAGTAAAACTGAATCTTTGGAAACAGCCTTGCACCAAAACTTTTTTAATTGAAAATTATAGATGCTTGATGTTGGGATATGGGGGTTGATAATTAAATAAATGTTTTATACTTATTATGTTTATAACACAATAAAACTGCGTGGAGGGGCAGACTAAAGCAAAAACAGAATAATAATATAAAAATTCAGGGAATGTGGCTGAATTCTAGACCACTGTTCATGGAAACTAATAGAAGGCTAACCGGTATGTGTTGATTGTGGCTGTCACAATATCAGAATATCACTACATCATTTATTCCATGTTTTTGGCAACTAAATAAAACTTAAAGAGCAATTATTTGGATTCAATGTAAGTTCCTGGCATGATATTAGTGTTGTATTTTCTGCCATCATATTCAGTATATAGCAACAGCCAAGAGTGTGAAGTTCAACTGTGATCCTTATTATTAATGCAGACATTTTGGACTCATCAGTCTGTCTCAATACTGCATTTTGAAAGTCTGTTATAATATATAATATAATATACAGGCATAATTTTTAATGACACTATTTAAAGACTTATACTATTTTCGTTATCTATAGCAGGCATTTTAAAATATTTTTGTGTAATTAATCATCCATCCATTCGCTTCCGCGTATCCTTTTCAGGGTCGCGGGGGGCGCTGGAGCCTATCCCAGCTGTCATAGGGTGAGAGGCGGGGTACACCCTGGACAGGTCGCCAGTCTGTCGCAGGGCTAACACATAGGGACAGACAACCATTCACACTCACATTCACACCTAGTGGCAATTTGGATTATCCAATTAACCTATCCCCACAAGCTGCATGTCTTTGGACAGTGGGAGGAAGCCGGAGTACCCGGAGAGAACCCACGCAAACACGGGGAGAACATGCAAACTCCACACAGAAAGACCCCGGCCTGATGGTGGAATTGAACTCAGGACCTTCTTGCTGTGCGGCAACAGTGCTAACCACCGTGCCACCATGCTGCCGTGCTGCTGCTGTAATTAATCATGATTTTAATAATTTTATGCTAAAACGAATCTCTCTTAATTTGGACATTAGGTTAGGACATCATGGCTTCAGTAAATCATGATTAGTGACCCATGGTGCCCTGTGAAACGTCACATTATAGTAATTAGATGTGTAGAAGTTACAGTCATAGGAAAGCCTTTAATAAAGTGTTAATAAAACAGACCTATAATTCATAGAGCTCTCCAGTCACCTCACCAAATTCACAGCAGAAAACATTTTTACCATTAAAAATGTCTCCACAGCACTTAGTTCACATGAAATTTAAAAACAGGAGTTCCAGAGCACAATAATTATCACCTGCAACTATGTTTTTGCAGTTTGCTGTAACTCTCATAGAAACTCTGTCCTGTCTGATTTGTAATTCATTCATCAAATCGCTGCTATTTTATTTGACCTTCAGCCCATCAGAAAACATATCAGAACCAATGGCTTAAAAGTATTTATTTTTACAGGTTGACTGTTTCACAGTTTTGAGACATCAGCAGCAAAAAGCTACATCCACAATTTTTCTCTCTGAGGAATTTTGATGTCCAGGACGAGAAGTGAGAGAATATCATAAATGTAACTGAGTTCAGCATTATTTAAGGCTTAAGATAAAAGTCAAAGTATTTTAAAATCAGCATTATAAGAGGCTGGATGTGGTGGTTCAGGAAAGTGTTTATAACAGTGTCATGTTTATAAATGTATTTATGTTTAACAAGCATCATGTTTGTATTTCTGTGAGGTTACCTGTCTTCAGCTCGTAGAGTTTTTCAGAATAAATTGCTCAAGTTTGTAACTTCTGAAAAGAACTCATTGATACATGAAATTCCATCCATCCAGCTATGAATCCATCCATTTTCTTCTGCTCTTCCCCGGGTTGCGGGGGCAGCAGTCTAAGCAGAGAAGCTCAGACTTCCCTCTCTCCGACCACCTCCTCCAGCATGTCCGGGCGTTCCCAGACCAGCCAAGATAATCTCTTCAGTGCATCCTGAGTCTACCCCAGGGCCTCCTCCCGGTGTTAGATGCCCAATCCATCTTAACTGGCTCCTTTCATGAAATGATTCTGAATAATCATAGAAAGTCTAAGTGTCATGGTCGATTTGCTTTTGTTAAAATTTAAACATTTCTCTGAAACCAGAAAGCAGAGTTCAGTCTTTTTCTTACATGACAGAAAGAAGAGCCGAAGATTATGCCGAACACAGCAATGAACCATTAAGTTACACTATCAGACATCAAAGTACTCATCACTTCATACATAAAAGTAAGTAAAAGCACAGAAGGAACTAAACTCTTTCACTGGGAAGGAATCTGACTCTCCCTTGAAGGTAACTTGTCTCCATCTAGTGCTAAAAACATTAAATTAATTTTCACCCAAAGGTTGAAAATACAACTCTTGAAATTCAGCAGCATTCACACTGACATAACAAGGTTAAACAAAGGAAGATGACAGAGAAATGATGAGAGAGCATTAACATTGGGTTTTTTTTTAACCTTATGTTGAAGCAAAGTCGGCAAACCAAAGATCTTTTTTTTATGCTTATCTATTTATTTGTAGATTTGACTGTCATGACATAAAAACACATTCAGAAAATCATTAATATAATAAATAAATCACTTAATAGTACTACTTCTACTTGTAACAACAACAACAACAACAACAACAACAATAATAATAATAATACGACTGCTCCGACCACTTTTTCTTTGTCTTTGTTTTTTAAGTTAGTTTTCAGCGTTTCTAAATCGGCAAAATCATCACCATTGGGTACATTAGGTATGACAGTGACACTCTAGTTTCTATTGGTATACAATGTACTCACAATTCGAAGTTTTTAACTCCGGATCCGAGCTGGCCGAGTGAGATCTTGAGGGAGAACAAAGGGAAGCGGCGGCGGCCTAGAGGGAAGCGAGCCGACGTCAGGAACAGGCTGAGAGCTCGTGCACACCGCACACCTCTGCCTAGCATCCTGCTCGCCAACGTCCAGTCACTGGAGAACAAGCTTGACGACCTCAGGGCCAGGGTAAAGTTCCAGAGAGACATTCGGGACTGCAATCTCCTCTGCTTCACCGAGACATGGCTGAGCCCAGCGGTGCCGGACCACGCCATCCAGCCGGCCGAGTTCTTCTCAGTTCACCGCATGGACAGGACACGGGACTCGGGGAAGTCAAGGGGAGGCGGCGTGTGTTTAATGGTGAACAACAATTGGTGCAACAGTGCGAACGTTGTTCCTCTCACACGCTCCTGCACACCAAATCTGGACCACTGCTACACTACGGTCAAGGACGGCTACAAGGCACAATCCTGCCCTCCGTTTGGCAAATCTGATCACGCCGCCATCTTCCTCATGCCAAAATACAAACAAAGGCTGAAACAGGAAGTTCCGGTTCAGAGGAAGATCGCGCGCTGGACGGATCAATCGGTGGCCGCGTTACAGGACGCACTCGATGACACAGACTGGGGCATGTTCAGAAACAGCTCCGATGATGATGTCAAGGTGTTTACGGAAGCGGTTGTGGGATTCATTGGGAAACTAGCGGATGATACCGTGGAGACAAAGACTATCACAACGTTTCCCAACCAGAAGCCGTGGGTGGATAAAACCATCCGCGACGCTCTGAGATCCCGCACCGCTGCCTACAACACGGGACTCACGACGGGGGACATGGACCCGTACAAAGCCGCGTCATATAACGTGCGGAGGGCGGTGAAAGAGGCGAAGCAGCGCTACGGGAGGAAACTAGAGTCACAACTCCAACAGAGTGACTCTAGGAGCCTGTGGCGGGGACTAAGGACAATAACAGACTATAAAGCACCAACAACCGGTATGACGAACGCGGCCGTGACTCTGGCAGACGAGCTGAACACTTTCTATGCTCGCTTCGAGGCTGCAGCTAAGGACTCCAACAATGCTAGTGCTAGCGGCGCTAACGGCTGCAGACAGGAAGATACTGCCAGCACCGGAAACGTGCTCGTCATCTCCGAGCATGAAGTAAGGAGAGCCTTCAAGAGAGTGAACACCAGGAAAGCAGCAGGACCAGACGGCATCCCAGGTCGTATCCTTAGAGACTGCGCATACCAGCTAGCTCCTGTGTTCACTGAGATGTTCAACATCTCTTTTTCTCAGTCGGTGATCCCCACATGCTTCAAAGAGTCCATCATTGTTCCTGTCCCGTAGAAACCCCACCCTGCTTCTCTCAATGACTATCGCCCTGTAGCCCTCACCTCAGTAGTGATGAAGTGTTTTGAACGCCTGGTCAGAGACTTCATCATTTCTTCACTACCAGACACACTGGACCCACTACAGTTCGCTTACCGTCCAAATCGTTCCACATACGATGCCATCTCTCATCTCCTCCACACATCACTCACTCACTTGGACACTAGAAGGGGGAATTATGTTAAAATGCTCTTCATTGACTACAGCTCTGCATTTAATACCATAATTCCCTCCACACTCACCACCAAGCTGGAGCATCTGGGACTCAGCTCATCTATGTGTCAGTGGATCTCCAACTTCCTAACTGGCAGACCACAGGCAGTAAGGATGGGCGGACATGTCTCAGCCTCCACCACTCTCAGCACTGGAGCCCCCCAGGGGTGTGTTCTGAGCCCCCTGCTGTATTCTTTGTACACATATGACTGTGTGGCCACTACCAGCTCTACCACCATCATCAAGTTTGCTGACGACACCGTCGTGGTGGGCCTGATCTCTGATAACAACGAGACGGCCTACCTGAAGGAGATTAGGAATCTGGAGAACTGGTGCCAGAGGAACAACCTCCTTCTAAACGTCAGTAAGACAAAGGAGCTGATAGTGGACTTCAGCACTAAGCAGGAGAGGAACTACCAGACCCCCGTCATCAACGAGTGCCCAGTGGAGAGAGTGGACAGCTTCAAATACCTCGGAGTTCACATCACGCAGGACCTGTCATGGTCCTGTCACATCAACACCGTGGTGAAAAAGGCCCGTCAGCGTCTCTACCACCTCAGATGCTTGAGAGACTTCCAACTGCCCTCCAAGGTGCTCAGGAACTTTTACTCGTGCACCATAGAGAGCATCCTGACGGGAAACATCTTAACCTTTTTTTTTTTTTTTTTTCCTTTTTTTGTGTCCCGTTTGGATCTATAGCCATCAGAATTGTTGTCTTAAGGCCAAGAAAGATGCCAAGTGGATTTATTTTACCAAGTGGATCATCATGGCCTTGCCATATTGGTCCATTTGATTGACCTTTATTATAATTATGAATTTATTTTATTTTCAGTTGCTACAAACGGGACAGACATGACTGGGGGATAGGACAGGGAGAAAGAATGAAAGAAAGAGAGGGAGAGAAAGAAAACCAAAGGGGAGAAGAGACAGTGAGAAGGGGGGGAAGAAAGAAAAAAAACAAACAAAAAAAAAACAAACAAAAAAAACAAAACACCTGGGTCACCTGTATGGAGAAACATTACAAAACATTCCAAAGGTTTCTCCATGTAACGATCTGCTAGGGAGTGTGGGGAGCCACAGCCCCGTCCACCAGGGTATGAAGCAGGTATGGAGGAGATCAAAACTCCAGACATCCAGAGGCCCCCAGAACACAAGAGACCAAGGAAGACCAACAGAGGGGCAGCCGCGCCACTGTCCCAGTAAGAGCTGAGGAGAGTCCCAGATGAGGGCTCACTCAACAGCCGCGGAGCAGAAGCCAGGGGGAGTTGCAGTGACGCGCCCGTGAGCTCCGCCGGCAGCCAGCTGTGCCTGAGTGACCGAGCCCCAGGCTGAGAGGCCGGGGGCACCCCACCTCCGAAGTGGCCCGAGCGAGCCCCAGGCTCCAGGCCCCGATAAGCGGCCGCCAAGGAGTGAGCCGGTGTGTACCCGGACGCCCACCCCCGGACACAAAGAACCACCAACGCACCGACACCTGAGGGAGTCCGCCACTGGCAGGGGAAGTGGTGGTGGGTGGAGATAGGCCTCCAAACCTTGGAGGGCCTGAGATGTCCCCAGAGAGGTGGCGTCTGATACCCAACCTGACATATAGACACAGACATACAGGCACACACAGACACAAACATCCATTCCCACCCTCATGCTCTCATATGCACTTACTCCACACTCAACCAACGTGGAGACAGACATAAAGAGACACTGTACACACGATCACACTCCCCAAGCGAAACATCTTAACCTGGTTCGGGAACAGCACCATGCAGGACAGACGAGCTCTACAGAGGGTTGTGCGGTCAGCTGAGCGCACCATCCGCTCCGAGCTCCCTGACCTGCACTCAATCTACAGCAGGCGGTGCTGGACCAAGGCCAGGAAGATCATGAAGGACCAATATGGATTCATAGAATTTTTGCAAATCTCCTCAGACCAACACAATGTCGGAAAACTCTCCATACAAAGTCAATGGAGAGTTTGTTCAAAATCACCGCTGGATTTCTGTAATGAGAGGCATATTCGAATCGTCATATCTCCTTAACGAAGCAAAGTTAAGACATGAGGCTTGTCCCGATATATCTTCAGACACTCCTGACGCTCACAATTCAAGAATTGTTTTCTCACCTATTACCATTTGGCCATGAATTACGTTTGTTTGAGGGTAGGAAATTTGTCCCTCGCTCAGATTTCTTCAGCTGTCAAACTCTGGAAATGAAGCACTTTTTTCTCTCGTCATAACTTTTTGTTGGATTTCCACAGAGACCTGAAAATTTCCATGATTGTTCACCAAAGCCTGCTGTCTCTTACGGTGAAAGAATGATATCGATACTCCAAATAGATTTAGAGTTAGAAAGCGTTGTTTGAGGGCAAGTCAAGGCAGTTTTTGCTTCGCTCTACTCAGTTATGGTGCATTACAAGTCAAATATCTTTAATAATTCATATTTTAATGATAAATTGTTAACACTGGAAGATTCCCCCATCTCTTCTGAACAAAACCGTGTAAGAATGACCGCTCTAGCCCCTACGGTTAGGAAATTATGGTCATTTGTTTGAGGGGAGTCGTCACTATGAGAAATAGGCTGCAATAATCCTGTGCCTCTCTGTGCTGCGTGTGTAAAAAGATGCACCTGTTTTGGCGGGAAAACGTAAACAGCCACTCTGATTGGTGGATTTAAATTCGGCAGCTCTCTCCCTCTGTGTGTGTGTGTGTGTGTGTGTGTGTGTGTGTGTGTGTGTGTGTGTGTGTGTGTGTGTTTAGTGGGAGAGAGAGGACCCTGCCCTTATTTGGCAGCATGTCATTGTAGGATTTAAATTGAATATAGTTAGACTGGTTGACTGGATTAGAGCCTGTGTTTGTGTGTCCCTCTGTGCATTTGTGTTTCAATATGCCTCCATATTTGTAATTTTGTAAGTTATTACTATTCTGCTAAATCATAGTATTTCTGGTACTTTTCGGTACTTGTGCTAAATACAGTATTTCTGCTAAATCATACTATTTCTGCTTTTCATAAGATTTGTGCCTAATATAGTATTTCTGCTAAATTATAGTATTTATTCTTTTTATAGGATTTGTGCCTAACATAGTATTTCTGCTAAATTATAGTATTTCTGCTTTTCATACTATTTGTGCCTAATATAGTATTTCTGCTTTTTATAGGATTTGTACCTAATATAGTATTTCTGCTTTTTATAGGATTTGTGCTTAATATAGTATTTCTGCTAAATTATAGTATTTCTGCTTTTTATAGTATTTGTGCTAAAACATAGTATTTCTACTAAATGTAGTATTTATGCTTAATCATAGTATTTCTATATATATATCTGCCAGGTCCCCAGGCAGCCAATCCTCTGTGAGGACTGAGACATTCAAATTTTCAAATCAGGGCCTGCACGGCTTCCCAGCCAATCATATATGTGTCCTGAGGCATTCAAATTTGCATATTGGGGCCTTCATGGCTTCTAAGCCAGCCAATCATATCAGGGCTGAGGAATTCAAATCCACAAATCAGGGCCTGCACAGCTTCCCAGCCAGCCAATCATATATGTGGCCTCAGCCATTCAAATTTGCATATTGGGGAATTCGTGGCTTCTAAGTTAATAAGTCATCCATGTCATATATCTCTAAAAATTCATATTTTAATGATAAATTGTCAACACTTGAAGATTCCCCAATCACTTCTGAACAAAACGGTGTAAGAATGACCGCTCTAGCCCCTACAGTTAGGAAATTATGGTCATTTGTTTGAGGGGAGTCCTCACTATGAGAAATAGACTGCAATAATCCTGTGTCTCTCTGTGCTGCGTGTGTAAACAGAAGCACCTGTTTTGGCGGGAAAAAGTACACAGCCACTCTGATTGGTGGATTCAAATTCAGCAGCTCTCTCCCTCTGTGTGTGTGTGTGTGTGTGTGTGTGTGTGTGTGTGAGTGCGTCTATGTGGTATGGATTGACATTTGACCTGCGCTGTACCTGGGCTCCGGGGACATTTCGACTTTTTGCTGTGTATTCATGTGTCCCCCTAAAACATGACTTGTAAATGCATTTTTAAGTGTCTAAATAATAATTTTTTCTACTTCTTATGAGGTCATTATTTATCTTTTGACCTGTATTTGCTTAAACTGTAGTGTAAATTCATTTATTAAACTATAATTAAAAGATTTTCTGATTTTCTTAAAAGTCCACCTATACCCCTCACCTGATTTTTGTGTATTCCAGTGTATTGCACAGCGACGTTTCGAGTTAGAGTGGATGTGTGTAGGTACTGCAATTTAATACACATTTTCAATACACACGGCCGGAAGTCATTGTGATTGGTAGGCTATATATATAGGCGGTACCTACAGGAAACGGCGCCACAACTTTCGCGCGCGTGCCCTTTAACAAGTGTATGTCGACGGCAATACAAAGACGGATTAAAAACACAAAGGTAAGCCTTTTTTAATGTAAAATGCACCATGACTTTAATACTATATGAAATTATAGGTGCACAGGCCTATATTAAACTGGTTTAATTTATGCTTTATGGACTGTTAGTGAGTCTTTGAAGAAGTAAAACGGCCCCAGCGTTTGTCATTGAGTAAATAAAATAGGGCTGACGACTAACCGCGTCAACGCGATAAAGCGGGCTAACCCGTGTTAGGATTTACTCGGTGTTAAAGCATTATTGTGGCTTAAACGTGTTAATGCCGACATCGCGACTAACGCGATTAACAATTAAACCAGCGCAGTCTGAGTCAAAATCCCTGATGTCGCTGTTAGCTAATTTCGGGCAGTTTGTCCAATGTCTGTCCATTCTGCTGACAGCCCTAAAATAAAAGCAAGGGTATAAGTGTATTTAGTCGTGTATTTATTTATATGCCTGAAGAAAAAACTTCTTACAGTTTTGATGCCTAAGCTTTCTCAGTACTTGTATCACTCTCTGCAGTCGCCATTACAGAAATGTCACATGTCGCCATTTTGAGTACTAGGCCTTTAACATTTTAAAAGAAGGCATAAATTAGCACTATGAATAAGTCAGCTGTGTTTATGCTGTAAACTACACTACTGCTAGTTCTGCTACTACTGATGATGATGACAATGATGACGATAATCGTAATACTTTATATGCTTTGGTAATACAGCCAATCGTACAGGAGAACATGCGAAGGAGACGCATTCCTCCACGGGAGGATGCAGTCTGTCATGTTTCTGCTGGAAGGGACAAACTGGGACTTGATATCCACTACATAAATGCCTTCAAAGGTAAGTTGGTCTTTAGTTTGGATTAGATTTGGAGTTTGTCACTTTGTCTTTTGTCACTCACTTGGTATGCCTCTGCAATTCAGGTCGGGGCATTTTCACGACTGTTCCATTCCAAAAAGGAGACTTTCTTTTGGAATACAGAGGTAAACTCATAACAAAAGAAGAATGTGAGCGGAGACACAGAGTTTATCATGACAGCCTGAAGGTGTTCATGTTTGAATTCAAGTTTGATGGAAAACTCTGGTGGTGCGTATTATATCAGTGTAGTTTGATTAAGATTAAATGACACATTGCTTTTGATTTATGAAAAAAAAGCTTCCTAACTAACTAGTTAAGCTAATACTTTTTTGCCTAACCCCACAGTGTGGATGCATCTCAAGAAGATGGGTCATTAGGCAGACTTGTCAACGACAACCACATCAGTCCAAGTGCTAAGATGAAAATATTAAATATCAATGGAAAGCCCCATCTATGCTTATTTGCAAGCAGAGACATAAGTCCAGGCGAAGAAATAGACTATAATTATGGTGACTCGGATTGGCTCTGGAGATGCAAGGTATTTCTACAATTGTACTTTTTGGAACTGATAAATTGCATACCCTAAGCCATTTTTACATTTGTACCTACTCAAATTGGCTTAACGTGACTTAGGGCATCTAGTTTTTCACTGAAATTGAGTATCACCTACTGTGCCTGGGGTAACTATAGCAATGCAGCCGAGCATCCAGTGATATAAATGCCACAGCAAGCATGGACGTCAAGGTGACAAAATGCCTGCTGCTCAGTCTATACTTTAGTGTTCAATTCAGGGATCACGCTGTTAATTTTGGTCGCTATTTCAAACATTTCAGAGTTTCAAAAATGATGGCTTGGATTTTCACGAAGGAGGCGCACTCATAACTTATCGAGTGACACCATTGACCAGCCACCTGGTGGCATTCAGTCTATGTCAAATTTTCTGATCACTTTGGATCACTTGGAACCTTGGTGCAGTAGTTACTGAAAAACTACATGGTACTATAACCTACTGGAAAAACATGGGTAGGTACTAATGGAAAACAGGCAATTGTGATGGCTGCCACATCAAAGCCCTCTAAAAGCACTAAAAAAATATCAGCAGGTATGCAGAAATAAAAAATGGCTTTCGGTTTCTAAATTTTAACAGTGATTGATGTTTAATGTGATTCTACACAGCAAAATCTCCAGTGTTAAATTAACACTGGAGAGTGTCTATAAGGGTCCACACCTCTGAGTGTTAAATACAACACTGTTGAGTGTTAAATTAACACTTTTGACAGTGTTATATGTTTAAAAGTAACCTAGTCAGTTTTGAAGATTAACAATGGCTAACACTGAGCAGTGCTGATTTTCTAACACTGGAAAATAACTCAAAATGTTAGAAATATTCCAGTGTTAGAAAATCAGCACTGCTCAGTGTTAGTCTTTGTTAATCTTCAAAACTGACTAGGTTACTTTTAAACATATAACACTGTCAAAAGTGTTAATTCAACACTCAACAGTGTTGTGTGGACCCATATAGACACTCTCTAGTGTTAATTTAACACTGGAGATTTTGCTGTGTAGCCTCTTTAGTTAGATTCATTTTAAATTTTGTCCCTTGAAGATAAATGGGCCCTAGTGACAGTTCGTTGCTGCTACAGGTGATTGTTTTACTCCTTTAGCAATGGCTTAAAAAATAAAGAAATCACACTGACTATTTGTCTCTTAATCATAGGGCCTTAAATTCTCTATACATGACAGTGAATATTTTAAAGACAATAGCTTGAAACTTATCTTTCTCATACAGTTTATTTAATGTTTCAAAAGCCTCTTCAAAAATGCACTGTATATTCATTTTCTATCTGTTACACACGAAGACGGAGACCAGCCAGATTCAGAAGACTGTGAGCTGCCTAAAGCCGCAACCAAACAGCTTTCCAAACAATGATCTGGACCTGAAACATCCAGAGCCTGAAAGGGTAAATATAATCCAGTGTACCACTTAATGAACTAATAATTTAATCTATCATCATTCTTTATGGATGCTGTGTGTGTGTGTGTTTGGCAGTCACCTGGGTGTGATGTGATTTACATGGACCGTGGCTTGTAGGTCCTTTTCATTGTTTCAAAGTGCAAGTCTGGATAACATCTGAGTGTGTGTGTGTGTGTGTGTGTTAACCACCCAAATGTGACTTAGGAGGACCACACTGTTATTGGGGGACTCCGTCAAAGTTTGCTTCATGGTGACATCACTCTGGTTTTAGGAGGGGTCTTCTCGTATGTCTTGACAGTTTGACCTACAGCATGCAGAGCTGACTGCATGTGCTTTGTTTCTATGTTGAAATTTTTTGAAACTCAGGCTTGAACATTAAGATAGATAGTACTATACAACTTCTTAACTTGTTTTAGGCACTTTTTACTGCTTTAGTGCATGGGCTCTCTCTGGCTGTGTACTCTGGCTTCTTCCCACAGTCCAAAGATGTAGCTTATGGGGTTAGGTTAACTGGTGATTCAAAACTGCCCTTTGGTGTGAATGCAAATGCTTGTCCTTCCATGTTAGACTGGTGATCTGTCCAGGTTGTACTGCCCTATGGTAGCTGGTATAGGCCCCAAAACTGCTACCCCACAATCCTGATAAGGATAAGTGGAAGAGGATGGATGATTGCAAAGGAATCAGTTGTTAACTATTGTAGCCAGTATTTTTTTCAGAAGAAAACATTTCTTGAGTGGAAAGCCCCCCCCCCCCCCCCCACACACACACACACATGCAAATTAAAAACAGAAGCACAGGCCTGCCCAGTACAGTTGCAAGAAGAGCACTTGGTCTAATCTTTGTGCCATCTTTTCTTTGTTGCAGGATCTTGATGAAGAAATGCCTCAGCAAGGCTCAGAAGCCATGCATTCTTCTTCAGTGCAAGATTTTGAAGAGGTAACATTGACCTAGGACAGATTTTAATGAATGTTTCTCATGCACGATGTGTACCTTACGCTATTTGCCGATAGTGAAATGGTCTATTCATCCTCTTGAGTGATGCATTTTTAGTAACTGTCAGATTACTGTTCTTTTGTCTTCATTCTCTATCTGTTACACACGAAGACTGAGACCAGCCAGATTCAGAAGACTGTGAGCTGCCTAAAGCCGCAACCAAACAGCTTTCCAAACAATGATCTGGACCTGAAACATCCAGAGCCTGAAAGGGTAAATATAATCCAGTGTACCACTTAATGAACTAATAATTTAATCTATCATCATTCTTTATGGATGCTGTGTGTGTGTGTGTTTGGCAGTCACCTGGGTGTGATGTGATTTACATGGACCGTGGCTTGTAGGTCCTTTTCATTGTTTCAAAGTGCAAGTCTGGATAACATCTGAGTGTGTGTGTGTGTGTGTGTTAACCACCCAAATGTGACTTAGGAGGACCACACTGTTATTGGGGGACTCCGTCAAAGTTTGCTTCATGGTGACATCACTCTGGTTTTAGGAGGGGTCTTCTCGTATGTCTTGACAGTTTGACCTACAGCATGCAGAGCTGACTGCATGTGCTTTGTTTCTATGTTGAAATTTTTTGAAACTCAGGCTTGAACATTAAGATAGATAGTACTATACAACTTCTTAACTTGTTTTAGGCACTTTTTACTGCTTTAGTGCATGGGCTCTCTCTGGCTGTGTACTCTGGCTTCTTCCCACAGTCCAAAGATGTAGCTTATGGGGTTAGGTTAACTGGTGATTCAAAACTGCCCTTTGGTGTGAATGCAAATGCTTGTCCTTCCATGTTAGACTGGTGATCTGTCCAGGTTGTACTGCCCTATGGTAGCTGGTATAGGCCCCAAAACTGCTACCCCACAATCCTGATAAGGATAAGTGGAAGAGGATGGATGATTGCAAAGGAATCAGTTGTTAACTATTGTAGCCAGTATTTTTTTCAGAAGAAAACATTTCTTGAGTGGAAAGCCCCCCCCCCCCCCCCCCCCCCCCCCCACACACACACACACATGCAAATTAAAAACAGAAGCACAGGCCTGCCCAGTACAGTTGCAAGAAGAGCACTTGGTCTAATCTTTGTGCCATCTTTTCTTTGTTGCAGGATCTTGATGAAGAAATGCCTCAGCAAGGCTCAGAAGCCATGCATTCTTCTTCAGTGCAAGATTTTGAAGAGGTAACATTGACCTAGGACAGATTTTAATGAATGTTTCTCATGCACGATGTGTACCTTACGCTATTTGCCGATAGTGAAATGGTCTATTCATCCTCTTGAGTGATGCATTTTTAGTAACTGTCAGATTACTGTTCTTTTGTCTTCATTCTCTATCTGTTACACACGAAGACTGAGACCAGCCAGATTCAGAAGACTGTGAGCTGCCTAAAGCCGCAACCAAACAGCTTTCCAAACAATGATCTGGACCTGAAACATCCAGAGCCTGAAAGGGTAAATATAATCCAGTGTACCACTTAATGAACTAATAATTTAATCTATCATCATTCTTTATGGATGCTGTGTGTGTGTGTGTTTGGCAGTCACCTGGGTGTGATGTGATTTACATGGACCGTGGCTTGTAGGTCCTTTTCATTGTTTCAAAGTGCAAGTCTGGATAACATCTGAGTGTGTGTGTGTGTGTGTGTTAACCACCCAAATGTGACTTAGGAGGACCACACTGTTATTGGGGGACTCCGTCAAAGTTTGCTTCATGGTGACATCACTCTGGTTTTAGGAGGGGTCTTCTCGTATGTCTTGACAGTTTGACCTACAGCATGCAGAGCTGACTGCATGTGCTTTGTTTCTATGTTGAAATTTTTTGAAACTCAGGCTTGAACATTAAGATAGATAGTACTATACAACTTCTTAACTTGTTTTAGGCACTTTTTACTGCTGTAGTGCATGGGCTCTCTCTGGCTGTGTACTCTGGCTTCTTCCCACAGTCCAAAGATGTAGCTTATGGGGTTAGGTTAACTGGTGATTCAAAACTGCCCTTTGGTGTGAATGCAAATGCTTGTCCTTCCATGTTAGACTGGCGATCTGTCCAGGTTGTACTGCCCTATGGTAGCTGGTATAGGCCCCAAAACTGCTACCCCACAATCCTGATAAGGATAAGTGGAAGAGGATGGATGATTGCAAAGGAATCAGTTGTTAATTATTGTAGCCAGTATTTTTTTCAGAAGAAAACATTTCTTGAGTGGAAAGCCCCCCCCCCCCCCCCCCCCCCCACACACACACACACACACACACACACACACACACACACACATGCAAATTAAAGACAGAAGCACAGGACTGCCCAGTACAGTTGCAAGAAGAGCACTTGGTCTAATCTTTGTGCCATCTTTTCTTTGTTGCAGGATCTTGATGAAGAAATGCCTCAGCAAGGCTCAGAAGCCATGCATTCTTCTTCAGTGCAAGATTTTGAAGAGGTAACATTGACCTAGGACAGATTTTAATGAATGTTTCTCATGCACGATGTGTACCTTACGCTATTTGCCAATAGTGAAATGGTCTATTCATCCTCTTGAGTGATGCATTTTTAGTAACTGTCAGATTACTGTTCTTTTGTCTTCATTCTCTATCTGTTACACACGAAGACGGAGACCAGCCAGATTCAGAAGACTGTGAGCTGCCTAAAGCCGCAACCAAACAGCTTTCCAAACAATGATCTGGACCTGAAACATCCAGAGCCTGAAAGGGTAAATATAATCCAGTGTACCACTTAATGAACTAATAATTTAATCTATCATCATTCCTTATGGATGCTGTGTGTGTGTGTTTGGCAGTCACCTGGGTGTGATGTGATTTACATGGACTGTGGCTTGTAGGTCCTTTTCATTGTTTCAAAGTGCAAGTCTGGATAACATCTGAGTGTGTGTGTGTGTGTGTGTGTGTGTGTGTGTGTTAACCACCCAAATGTGACTTAGGAGGACCACACTGTTATTGGGGGACTCCGTCAAAGTTTGCTTCATGGTGACATCACTCTGGTTTTAGGAGGGGTCTTCTCGTATGTCTTGACAGTTTGACCTACAGCATGCAGAACTGACTGCATGTGCTTTGTTTCTATGTTGAAATTTTTTGAAACTCAGGCTTGAACATTAAGATAGATAGTACTATACAACTTCTTAACTTGTTTTAGGCACTTTTTACTGCTTTAGTGCATGGGCTCTCTCTGGCTGTGTACTCTGGCTTCTTCCCACAGTCCAAAGATGTAGCTTATGGGGTTAGGTTAACTGGTGATTCAAAACTGCCCTTTGGTGTGAATGCAAATGCTTGTCCTTCCATGTTAGACTGGTGATCTGTCCAGGTTGTACTGCCCTATGGTAGCTGGTATAGGCCCCAAAACTGCTACCCCACAATCCTGATAAGGATAAGTGGAAGAGGATGGATGATTGCAAAGGAATCAGTTGTTAATTATTGTAGCCAGTATTTTTTTCAGAAGAAAACATTTCTTGAGTGGAAAGCCCCCCCCCCCACACACACACACACATGCAAATTAAAAACAGAAGCACAGGCCTGCCCAGTACAGTTGCAAGAAGAGCACTTGGTCTAATCTTTGTGCCATCTTTTCTTTGTTGCAGGATCTTGATGAAGAAATGCCTCAGCAAGGCTCAGAAGCCATGCATTCTTCTTCAGTGCAAGATTTTGAAGAGGTAACATTGACCTAGGACAGATTTTAATGAATGTTTCTCATGCACGATGTGTACCTTACGCTATTTGCCGATAGTGAAATGGTCTATTCATCCTCTTGAGTGATGCATTTTTAGTAACTGTCAGATTACTGTTCTTTTGTCTTCATTCTCTATCTGTTACACACGAAGACTGAGACCAGCCAGATTCAGAAGACTGTGAGCTGCCTAAAGCCACAACCAAACAGCTTTCCAAACAATGATCTGGACCTGAAACATCCAGAGCCTGAAAGGGTAAATATAATCCAGTGTACCACTTAATGAACTAATAATTTAATCTATCATCATTCTTTATGGATGCTGTGTGTGTGTGTGTTTGGCAGTCACCTGGGTGTGATGTGATTTACATGGACGAAGTTTATTAGTTGATATCTGCAACTGAATTGAAAACACACCTTTCCAACTGTCCAAAACAAATAAATGTTGCAATATTTTGCTAACAGTGTCACAATCATCGTCTGGTGTGCACAACAATATCATCTTTGGACAAGTGCATTCAGTGTGTGGGACCGGTTTCCTCCCTCAAGTGGCTTGGCTTTAAGTGCAAAGGTGAGACATTTAGTGAATAGGTACAGTGTATAGTAAAAAGCATTAATAGAGTTCAACAAGTTAAGACGTGCTGAAATGAACACTGCTCCCTTTTTAATTAATGGGTGGTCACGTCTAATTAAAGAAATGCAGTATTACCTCATTGGTGCAGGACCTTGTAAAAATGGTATACTTGTCCTCAATTCCCCATTCCATAACATAAACTGCTCAAAATAATAAAGGGAACACTTAAACAATGCGATGTTACTCCAAGTCAGTCACACTTCTGTAAAATCAAACTGTTCACTTAGGAAGTAACACTGACAACCAGTTTCACATGCTGTTTTGCAAATAGAGTAGACAACAAGTGGAAATTATAGTCAATTCACCATAATAAAGGACTGGTTCTGCAGGTGGTGACCACAGACCACTTCTCAGCACCTATGCTTTCTGGCTGATGTTATGGTCACTTTTGAATGCTGGCGGTGATTTCATTTTAGTGGTAGCATGAGACAGTCTACAACCCACACAAGGGGCTCAGGTAGTGCAGCTCATCTAGCGTAGCACATCAATGTGAGCTGTGGCAAGAAGGTTTGCTGTGTCTGTTAGTGTAGTGTCCAGAGCATGGAGGTGCTACCTGGATGTGGAGTAGGCCATAGGAGGGCAACAACCCAGCAGCAGGACCGCTACCTCCACCTTTGTGCAAGGAGGAACAAGAGGAGCCCTGCAAAATGACCTCAAACAGGCCACAAATGTGCATCTGTCTGCTCAAATGGTCAGAAACTGACTTCATGAGGGTGGCTTGAGGGTCCAGCATCCACAGGTGGGGATTGAGCTTGCAGTCCAACACCATGCAGGATGTTTGGCATTTGCCAGAAAACACAAAGTTTGGCAACTTCAGCACGGGCACCCTATGCTCCTCACAGCTGAAAGGAGGTTCAAACTGAGCACGTGACAGTCTGGAGATGCCGTGGGGAATGTTCTGCTGCCTGCAACATCCTCCAGCATGATCATATTGGCAGTGGGTCAGTAATGGTGAGGGGTGGCATTTCTGTGCCTGCCAGAGAGCCTGACTGTCATTGGGTAACAAGATGAGGTCCTCGGACCCTTTGTGAGACCACATGCTGGTGCATTTGGCCCTGGGGTCCACCTAATGCGAGACGACACTGGGCCTCATGTGGCTGGAGTATGTCAGCAGTTCCTCCATGACAAAGGCATTGATGCTATGGACTGGCCCGCCTGTTCCCCAGACCTGAATCCAATTGAGCACATCTGGGACATCATGTCTCACTCCATCCACCACAAACTGTCCAGGGGTTGGCAGATGCTTTAGTCCAGGTCTTGGAGGAGATCCTTCAGGAGACCATCCGCCACCTCATCCCGAGCATGCCCAGGCATTGTAGGGAAGTCGTACAGGCATCTGGAGGCCACACACATTCAACTACACACTTTCATGCCACTCAACTACCTAAAGAACAAAGTATTTAATAAGAATAATTCCTTCATTCACATCTGGGATGTCCTTTTTTTGGGGGGGGGGGGGGGATTAGCAGTGTATGTGTAGTCATTAAAATATCCTTAATGTGAACAGTTTTTTTTTTTTTTTTTTTTTTTTTTTTCAGCATTTGACATTACTGCAATGCTTTGACAAAAAACTACTTCACTTAAATAGAACTGCAAAGCTAAATTAAGTCTATCAAAATGTGTTTCAGTTTGTTTAGGGGTCTGGCACAAATCTTGCCTTGCAAAATTGGCAAATCAGAATTGCCACCAGTCAACACAGGTGTGTATCCCATTCATATTTGGCTTGACTTTTTTTCAGTTTATTTTTTACCTGTCTAAAGTATTGATCAATTAAAAAAACTTTTGTTCTTACATTCCAGAAAGAAGAAATTTCTGAATATTCAGGGGAGGATGGATTGCCACATTCAGTTCTGGATCAAATATCAAGCGATGATGATGGCAACCACAGCATATCAGAAGAAGAATATGTGCCAGATTCAGAGTCATATGATGAAGATTCAGATGAAGACATCTCATTATTGCCAAGCACATCAAAAGGTCTGCTATGCCAAGATGACATCTCCAAAGCGCATGAACAATCAGATTCAACGAATTTAATCCACAACTTGACAAAGGACAAGCCACAAGATAAAAGTGAGCTTTGCGAAACTGAATCAGAAAAAATGACTTTAAGTAAAAGAAATTACTGCTATTTTTGTGGCAAACCACAAGCTAAAATTTCCCGCCACCTGAAAACGCACAAAACGGCTCCTGATGTTGTGCATGCATTTTCCCTGCCTAGAGACTCAAACGAGCGTAAAAGTCTGTTAGAGAAATTGAGAAATAAGGGAAATTTTAAGCATAATGCTGCAGTTTTGCATGGTGGAGTGGGACCACTGAAAGTGAAGAGAAGACCCAAGATTAAAGCAGTAGAGGGAAAGTTTGCTCATTGCTTTTATTGTCAAGGGATGTATGTTCGCAAGGATCTTTGGAGACATGTCCGCAGATGTCCTAACAAACCAAAAGATGACACGGATAAAGAACCTGGAAGAACCAAAGTACTCGGCCTGGCTTTAACTCTGGAGTCTCAGTGTTATCCGCAGGTGTCAAGTGGAGTCTGGAAGGTTCTTGCTGTTATGAAACAAGATGAGATTGCCTCAGCTGTGCGAAATGACTTTACTGTTATTCAGTTTGCCCAGTCCCTCTACAATAAACATGGACAAGACCCTACAAAGTATGATTATATACGACAGAAGCTTCGTGAAGCGGGACGTTTGTTGTTGTGTCTGCGCACAGAATTCTCAGTGCATAACATGGAAGAAGCTATTAAGCCTGCTAATTTCCAGAGAGTTGTGCAAGCAGTAAAGAAAGTTTCAGGTTTTGATGAAGAGACACTGTCATACAAAACTCCAAGCCTTGCGCTGAAACTGGGACATACACTGCATAAAATGTCTGACATTATCCATTGTCGTGCCCTCATGACAGAGGATGAAGCCCTAATCAAGTCCACTGATGCGTTCAAGAAGTTGTATGTCTCCAAATGGTCTGAGATGGTGTCTCACCGTGCCTTGAACACATTGAGTGAGGCAAAGTTTAACAAGCCATCAACATTGCCCTTTACAGAAGATGTTCGGATTCTCCATCACTACCTTCAAAAATCTGCAGAAAGTGCCTTTTGCAGCTTGGAGAACGAAGCCACAGCTCAGAATTATGCCCAACTTGCACAAGTTACACTCTCACAAATCATTGTGTTCAACCGAAGACGTTCTGGAGAGGTTTCAAAGATGCGCCTCAAAAGTTTTCTTGAAAGAGACAAAACAGCACTCCACACAGATGTTGCCATGGGGCTCTCAGAAATGGAACAGAGACTCTGTAACTATTTCTGTAGAATAGAAATAATGGGAAAAAGGGACAGAAATGTTCCAGTTCTGCTAACACCAAGCATGCTGGATGCTCTGTCACTACTGGTTAGTAGGAGGCCTGACTGTGGTATTTGTGCCACTAATATCTACCTCTTTGCAAGACCCCGATCAATGAGTCATTACAGAGGAATGGACTCCTTGCGTGTTCATGCACACCAGTGTGGAGCAAAGCAGCCTGAGTATCTAAGATCGACACAGCTCAGAAAACATGTTGCCCCACTCTCACAAGTCCGTAATTTGAAAAACAACGAACTTGATCAGGTTGCAGATTTCCTGGGTCATGATATCCGCGTTCACCGCGAATTCTACAGATTACAAGTTCCCACAACACAGCTGGCCAAGATTTCCAAACTGCTTTTAACACTGGAAAAAGGACATCTTTCCCAGATCCAGGGGAAATCACTGGATGAGATCAAAATAGAAGGTTTGTATTGAAAGGAGCAAATATTAGGGCAGTAGTTGAATATTATGCTTTATCAACAGAATTAAAACCTAAAAGCACAGACCATTCTGTTAAATGTCCATGATTTAAGGTTCTTGAAGTCTATTGTTTCATCACTTTGCAACATTTGGCAAACTGCAGAGTGGTGGCCTTAAATAGTAAAACTATGTACTATAATTTCCAGTATTTGTTCTGTATTTTGTCATATCTCGTTGTTAATGTGAGGTTTTTGGGGGGTTTGTGTTTGGTTTTTTGGGGGGGTTTTCCCACAATTTCTCAGATGAAATTGCATTAAGTGATGCTGAAACAAAGGACAGTGAGAGTGAATCAGATGATGATGACACAGCACTCACAATGTTGGCGTGTGGCACCAGTGAGCCTGTACATGCAGTAGCTGATTCCACAAACACAGCGCAGCTCCAAGACACTGTAGATTGTGGTAAGTTACCACTAGCTTGGTTTCTGTGGATAAAATGTTTGTTACAAATATTAAAACTTAATCAAATTGTGTAATCAGCAGATGAAGGACCACTCACAATGCCTGCAGCAAGTGAGACTGCTGCTCCCTCTGAAGGTAAGGGGTGCAGTTGGTTCTCTAAGCTTATTATTGTTTCATCACTTTGCAACATATGGCAAACTGCAGAGGGGTGGCAAAAAGTCACTTGGATGAGTGACAAAATGTTTCTCCCACTGAAAACGCTACGTCCAGATTAACAGAATCAACGTTTTGGGATTTACTTACCTGGATGATTGAGCATGCATCAAGAGACTTTTATTCAACTTTTTATTCAGTCTTTTATTCACAGCGGAACACTAAATGTCTCATTTTAGAAATTTGATAAATTTTCAAAGAGAATTTTAGCTCGTTTTGATATTGATGGTAGCAACACATTTCAGAAGTTAGTACAGGGTAGCATCCATTCTTTTAACCACCAAATGTTTTTTGTTTTTTTTGTTTGGTTTTTTGTTTGTTTTAACTACTACTACTTTATATATCTTCCAGAGAAAAATGCTGCTCAATCCCACAATTCCCGAAGAGCTCCCAAAAACATGTGGTCCAAGGCTGAGGTTGCTGCAGTGATGAGGCATTTTAAAGACCACATAAACGAAGGGAAACTAGCCACCAAAAATGAATGCAGTCATTGCAAATTGGTAGAAGATCCGGTGTTGGCAGGAAGAACAGTTCAAAACATAAGAGATTTTGTAAGAAACAGAGGATTAACTGCAAAAAGGCAGAAAAAAATGAACTAAAATAACTGTTTAGAGAGCTGTGGTTTTACATCTTGGTCAGATTGCCAATTGTTGTTAACACTGATGTTCTGTTTAAAGAAAAAAAAGTTCTTGTTAAATACAGAAGTAGTTTGTATTTCATAATTTTTACATTTAATTTATTTAGGGTTTTTTTTGACGGGTTATATTTAAAATAAAAAATTATAAATGCATATTTTCTCCCCTTAATATTTACCTTTAAACTATTAAAATTCATTTTAAATGTTTTTAATTTTTCTGTTTTCTATATTTTTATATTTCTGTGGGAAGCGTGGGCATTTTTGTCCATAGATTTCTTTTTTTATTTATGGTTAAAATTAATGTTCAGATCCAAGAACACTAATAAAATGATGTTCCAGTAATCCTGTGTCCTGTCAGATGTGTATTCATGGTAATGATGAGCTATTTACATATTACATCATTGTCCCTTTAAAGACCCAATATTGTTTTTTTTGGACCTCATAAAACACATTGTTGTCAAGTGGACAATGTCTCCAGAAAACACAATAGAGTCTGGTTGGTGTGTATCAGTGTATCTAGACTTCTATAGGGAGTGTATGAGGTCTGAAGTGACCCAAATTTTTTTCAGATTTTTTCGAACACTTTAACCTCGCTCCCTTGGCTCTAAGTCCTTTCAAAAGGGTAGTCCACTTAAACCACCACCGGGCGGATTGACGTAGTATAGTCCCGCCATACCACATAGACCCGTATGCGTGTGTGTGTGTGTGTGTGTGTGTGTGTGTGTGACAGAGAGAGAGAGAGAGAGAGAGAGAAAGGCTTTTAATGGGATGACCTCATTCTAAGCTTCAAATTCAATATATTTAGACTGGTTGACTGAATTGGATCTTGTGTGTGTGTCTCTCTGTGCATGTGTGTTTCCTTATGTGTACATATTTCTGATTGTGTGGCTGTTATATATTTTTTTTGCTGATTTTTTTCATTTAACAAGTATATTTGAGGGACCCTCAGCATGTTCAGCATTTTTTCAGCTGTCCATTTTGCTTTTCCGATTTTTCTGTTTAACTTATTACTATTGTGCTAAATCATACTATTTCTGCTTTTAATAGGATTTGTGCTTAATATAGTATTTCTGCTTTTTATAGGATTTGTGCTTAATATACTAGTTCTGCTTTTTATAGGATTTGTGCTTAATATAGTATTTCTGCTAAATGTAGTATTTATGCTTAATCATACTATTTCTATATATTTCTGCCAGGCAGCCAATCCTCTGTGAGGACTCAGACACATATCACATATCAGGGTCTGCAAGCCAAAGATCGTGGGTTCGATTCCACCTTGGTCAACATGTTTTTTTTCCCTACAAATTAATACACTGTCACAGACCAGTAATTCATATTCATCATTTATTACAATTCTGCAAACTTTTATGATTTTACCAGCTTTTCTAATATGGACCTCAGATTCTTGTTAACACTCCATGGCACAAATACTCTTCCCTTTAGGCTATTTCTCCCATTTTAAAGTATTACTCCTCCATAATTGTAATTCTGTTAAATCAAAGTACTTTTACTACATCTTAGTACTTCTGCTCAATCATAGTATTTCTGCTAAATCATAGTATTTCTGCTACTTTTTGGTACTTGTGCTAAATACAGTATTTCTGCTAAATCATACTATTTCTACTATATTATATTTTTCTTTCTAAATATAGCATTTCTGCTATATAATTATATTTCTGCTATGTTATAATATTTGTGCTAAACCAGAGTATTTGTGCTGAAAACGTATTTCTGCCAAATGATAGTATTTCTGTCAAATTATAGTATTTGTGCTAAAACATAGTATTAATTTAAAATTACAATATTCATAGTTCATCACAGTGTCTCTGGTAAATCACAATATTTCTGCTCTGTTGTACTATTTTTCTAAATCATAGTGTTTCTGTAATGTTTAAGTATTTTTGGCTAAATATATTCTTTCTGTTATCTTATACTATTTCTCCTAAATTCTTGTATTTTTGAGAAGTTATCATGTTTCTGGTAAGTTACAATATTTCTGCTAAATTCTGCTATGCTATTGTATTTCTGCCAAGTATTATGTTTCCTCTAAGATATTGCAGTTCTGCTAAGTTATTCCATTTTAGCAAACTTCTTTTGCTTCTGCAAAGTTTTTACAATTTCTGCAACTTTTCAGCTTTTTCAGCTACTTTTTGCATACAGCTTCAGCTTTAAGCATCCACACTGCATTTTCGCAGGAAATGCAAATTTTTCTAGTTTATATTTTATTCCTTCCTAGTTAAATTTTACCCTTTTTAATTTTTCATATTTATTTCCTATCTTATTCATAGCCTTTTCCTTTTTTGTTTTCTTTAGGTCACGAGCAGTTGTCCAAGCATTTCACTACATATCGTACTGTGTATGACTGTGTACGTGACAAACAAAATTTGAATTAGAATTTTGATTTGAATTTAATAATAATAAAATGAGGCCTGTTAAGATTGCTGTGACTGGTGGCACAGAAGGACTTTGATTTCTTGTAGAAGGACTTTGATACAACATAAACTGTAGAAAATGACCACAGAAGTACAAACAGCAGATAAAAATAAACATCAGTGTTTAATGTCTGAATTTATAAATGTCCATGTTGTAATGGCAGTGGCAGCTTACGGATGTTTAACCCTCAGCATGCCTGATCACATCTGCTGAAAGCTTCTTTGTAACATAAAGGTCATTGGAAAAATGAAGCACTGGTCAAAACATAGAGTACATATTCAGTGCAGCATGTTTAATGATATATTAATAACTCATATAAGACAGCTTAGGGTTAGGGTGAAGGTCAGAGCAGAGAAACCTGTGACCAGTAGGTTGGTATTAGAGTTCCTTCTTAGTGTTAGGCTTTTGGATGAGAGCAGACAAAGCCGAGTGTAAAATATCTGAGCCTTTTTTCAAATAAAATGTAGGTTTTTTTAAGGCCATGACTGAATAATTCATATAATTATGAAAAATGTCTCCTAAATCAGGCAAATTTCTGATCACATTGAATCTGATGTTGAGTTGGAGATTCTGATCTTAAAGTCATCCGGAGTTTTCAGTGCAAGAGCAAAATGAGTCTGACAGACGTGGATGGATACTGAAAGATTTTTCTTACCTCCCTCCCTTTCCTCCACAGTTACCCTGAAATTATAAACTCTTTTTCTATCATTTTAATCAGCCTGTAAGATCCAGCAGGACTGAGGACAGGTGGAGATAAAATAGGTGGGTTAACAAAAGGACATGCATCAGGTGTAGAAGAACTCTTAACTAAGTTCAAACACTGAGCCTGATTCAACACAGGCCCCAAAATGTAAACAACAAAAGGTAGAATCTGGTGTAGGTGTAGGTAAATGAAGCCAACACCAGTATACAGAAGCCAAAACACCTTGCTACTACCCTGAATGACCTTTTGCTGCGCACAGTTGCTGCAGATTTGTCTGCTGCACATCCATGATGAGACTCTTGGTGAGCACTTGCTTACTCTCCTCTGTTTGAAATACTTTATATCACCTCTGTTCCTGCGAAAAGTCACCAGTACAGTTCATCTTTCCACCACCAGTGGGCAACAGATCACAGGGAAACATTCCTCAGTGTTACAGCCCAGTACTGCTAGTCAGCAGTCCCCAACCTTTTTTGCGCCACGGACTGGTTTATGCCCAACAATATTTTCATGGACCGGCCTTTAAGGTGTCGCGGATAAATACAACAAAATAAAACTAGTACCGGTACCAAAAAAAAGAAGGTTTATTCATAACACACGTGAAAAGACCCAGAAAAACCGAGTAAACGATAAAAACGATAACAAAATAACGCTTAACCCTTGTATGGTGTTCGGGTCTGTGAGACCCGTGTTCAGTTTTTTTCAAAAGAAAAATTAAACAATTAATTATTTTTTCACGTGTAAATGTGTTGTGTCTTTCCACTCACTCCACTTGATTATAACTGATTTATTTATAACATTTTATATAAAAGAAAAACAAGAAGCACATTAATTCATAAATGTGATCTAACAAAGGTAAAGGGAAAAAATTAACCATGTTTGCTGTTCATATGTCTTGTAATTGGGATGAAGTAAACATCTGTTGAGTAATTTAACATAAAATTGTTTGATAGTGTTAATTTGGAAAGCCAAAACTCTAGCGGGTCCACCAGACCCATGAACACTGGCTGAGTAACAAAAATACGAACACCACACAAGGGTTAAAACCGATAAAAACCCTGAAAACTATACATTTCACACCTGAGCCTCAACTCTCGCGGCCCAGTACCAAACGACTCACGGACCGGTACCGGTCCGAGGCCCGGGGGTTGGGGACCGCTGCTCTAAGTAATGTCTTGAAAGATCTTTAACGATGTTCCACTTTCTAAAAATAATCTAAAACGATGATTTTTAGGGTTTTAAAATTAGATGACTAAGGCCTGCTACATCATGCAGTTTACATTTTTTCTGAAATCACCAACACCCATATGTATCTGTTTAATAAAAGAAGATAAATAAGAGTAATTTTTCCCTTTAGCTGGAGTGGTTAGGACTGCAGAAAACAAGATGATGGAGGCTTTAGAAGCAGATGAAAATCACACTTACAACATGTCATAGTCCCCAGACCTAGCTTTGTTGAGGTGGCTGTAAGGTGGCTTTGGTAGCTGTGGGTGTGGATGAAAACTACTGTAGGTCTTCGAGTGGTGGGAGTGGTTTCAGAAACTCCTTGGCAGACACCCATTGCTCATCATCTGCAATCAATACAGCATTTGAAACTAGCTTTTGTCACCGCTTGTAACCTGATTGTTGATTTCGTCATGTTATAGAGAAGCTCTGTCCTCTTTCTTCTCAGATAAAAACTTCTGTTTGTTTGTTTTTACCTTTTTGTTTACTCATGTCTCCTTCTAGGAATCATCCTGCCTCCTACTTAACTACATACCTGCCTGACCCCACTTACCCTGCCTGCTAAAATGTATCTTTTGATTCCCACTTGCTCAATTACCTTTTAAAGCAAACTTACCTGTGTAGCTTTTCCACATGAAAACTACACTAAACCTCATTAAACCTGTTACATTTCTTGACTGTGTCCCTCATTTAAACTGTTCAGGTGAAACCTCGACAGCTTGTCCGTGCATCTGTTTCAAAGAACAGTTCAGCTCTGGGACAAAGATCTAGGATCTTGGTGAACTTGCATTGCCACAGGTGGAGATCCGAGATGGATAAAAGCATGTTAAATAAGTTGGAGTCATTTTCAAAGTGCATGGATAACCTGTTCGTTATGTATTGTCCTACTATTTAAAGTATTTTGGGGCTGCTTTTGTAGGTACAAAGGGTTCTGATTGGTCTATATAAGGTGATGGCAAAGGTATAATGGGTAGGGGAGACCGGGGATAGTTGTAACATGGGTCAGTTGTAACACTTCCAGTTTCTCCAATCAGGGCTAAGTTTCAAATGATGTGACTCATCCTGTGCATGCCCAATTCAGTTCTGCTATCACATGTGAAAAATCAGCACATTTTGTCAAACACAGACAATTTAACATGAAAAAAAGTAATTTGTATGCCAAAAAGTAAGTTTTTCTACTTTATTTCAATTTCTAATAGCATTATCTGCTTTGCAGTTAAACTCATCAAACTTAAATTATGTTATTTGTATGTCTATGGGGATATATTCTGTGTAGGTCTTTAGTGCTAATGTTTTAGCCGTTGGTTGTAATCTTAGCTAGTTCATGGCTATAGGAGTCTGGGTCAGTTGTAACAGCAACAGTCTGGGTTAGTTGTAACAATAACGCAGATGTTACAACTTACCACACTATTACTTTAACTTATATTAAACAAGTTGGGGCAACGACATCAGCAGAGAGAGGTTCACTGGTCGCATTTGTATATGCGGTTAATGCCATTGGCAACACAATTCCTCCACTGTTTGTGTTCCAACACATACATTATGCAGACCACTGTGTCAGAGATGGACCAGTAGGAAGTACTGGTAGTGGAAATAAATCAGGATGGGTGCAAGAAACAGATTTCCTCATCTTTCTGAAGCACTTTGCAAACCACACCAAGGTAAGCCATGATAAAAAGTAATGGAATTGCGATGCTGGTGAACAACTACATTTTTTTCAGCTTCATTGTTATGTTCAAAATTGGTGCAAGAGTTGTAGGTTATAATGCCCACTGAGCCAATGAGGCCAAACTCAAGGAAGACCAACCAAAATTAATGAAATATTCAGTTGCAGAAAATTCCATAATTTGTCTTTTTTGGGGGGTTGAAATATGTTCAAAAGCTAGATTTCTGCATTCTGTCACACACACACATAGCTACATAAATGGATGTAAGTGCATTCATGTGTTGAATAAACAAAGATTACATGTTAATGTTTTGTTAGTACCCTTATTTCATTGTGTTACATTTTACCCCAGGATATGTTACAACTAACCCAGACTATGGGGTTAATTGTAACATTTCACTCTTTGTGTTTGAGACCATATCATGCAATGGGTAATTGTGCTGCAGAGAAAATAGCTGCACTATTTAATAGCAGAGACATGTAAATACTTTGCATTACATTTTGAATCCACTACCTTAAAAGAGCTCCAATTTACAGACAGAAATGTCAAAAATGTTACAACTATCCCCGGTCTCCCCTACAGGTATC
This sequence comes from Diplotaxodon limnothrissa, assembly GCF_057381915.1. Lineage (NCBI taxonomy): Eukaryota > Metazoa > Chordata > Actinopteri > Cichliformes > Cichlidae > Diplotaxodon > Diplotaxodon limnothrissa. The sequence continues at coordinate 18,297,480 of NC_140617.1, read as the reverse complement.
ACATATCTGTTTATAAATGGAAAGAATGAACATGATGCCAAGAAAATAATGAGGACAATTAGCGTTCATGAAGTAAATGGCCTGTATTTATATAGCGCTTTACTAGTCCCTAAGGACCCCAAAGCGCTTTACATATCCAGTCATCCACCCATTCACACACTGGCTACATTGTAACCACAGCCACCCTGGGGCGCACTGACAGAGGCGAGGCTGCCGGACACTGGCGCCACCGGGCCCTCTGACCACCACCAGTAGGCAACAGGTGAAGTGTCTTGCCTAAGGACACAACGACCGAGATTGTCCAAGCCAGGGCTCGAACCGGCAACCTTCCGATTACAAGGCGAACTCCTAACTCTTGAGCCACGACCGCCCCTAAATATTAGTCCTGTGGTGTATTTGACTAAACTGGGAACTTTATATAATATCTATTATATAATATCTGTGTGGCAGGCAGGATGTGGACATAAATGCAGGACAGGAGGCAGAACATCAACTCAAAAAGCAGCCTTAATGCTGAACTCTTCACTAACTGAGCAGGAGCAAAGAATTAAAAAGTAGGACTCTCTAGGGCAACATAAAGAGGAGGAAACACACAACTGTGAGCTGACGCTCAGACAATATACACACATGCCAGTTAATGAGAGCAGAGGAAACAGATGACACTAAATAGGAAAACAAGACAAAGAAAAAGCTGCCATTGGTCACTCTGTACAGCTCCCAAGCTGATCTATTTATTTATTGAATTCATATCTTGCATTACTTCACTATTGGATATAGGTTTGACTTTTATACATTGTCCTTTATCTTTCTTAATTCTTAGTTCTTCTTTACAGTAAGATGAGAGAGAAACAGTATTTCAGTTCTCCTGTATGTCCTGTACATGCAGAAAATTTACAATAAAAATCTTTGACTCTTGGCCCAAACTTAACACAAAACTACAGAAAACTCAATTTTTGCTTGTTTCTGCTTGCATATAATTACTAAGCCTTATATTTAGTGCTTAATCTGAATTATTAACTCTAAAAATTGTTCAGATTATCTCAGTTACTAACAACAGCACTGAGTAGTTATCATATCTGTTGATACGTGTGTGAAGTCTAAATCAAATCTCTTACTGTCCTAATCCTATCACATGTAGCACTCATACAGCAATTATTAACATCTACACATAAATAATTGAGCTGCGGCTCGTTTTTACTGTTATGTCACAGCTGTTAATATGGTTCACGTGCATTCATCATCCATGAAATGTTGAATTGCACAAAAAGCTCAGAAAGTCATCTGCTGCTCCGTGTCTCCTTCAGCTGCTGTATAGAGTGCAGGTGGAGGAGAGGTTTGTTCAACAACAGCATTTCAGGTAAAATGTTTTATTGCATGAGTTAACATCATGAATTAACCATAAATGTGAGCATGGCACATGTTCAGTTTATCTTAATCATTACATTTACACTAACAGAATCTTTAAAGCTTACACCTAACTGTATTTTACAAACTGTAAATATCCTGTTTCCACATGAGGAAGGAAAGACGTGTCAGAGCTTCGTTCCAGTGAGCTCCCATGGAACTACATTTTGTCTTTCTTTTTGTTTTTTATGTCAGGAGCTCTTTTATTAGCTGAGATGCTTTGTGAATACCTTTCATCCTTGCCAGGATTTGGTGCTAATCAACGTCATCATTCTAAGAACCTTCTTCAATTTACGTCACCAGGAGCTTCGTTTAGAACTGTGAAGCTCTGGGGATACAGGAAAATGTCTGCAGGAGAAAAAAGGTCCAGCAATTTGATGGTTAAAATCAAAATTCATTTCCAATTATCCTTTAACCTCAACCAGAGTCCACCCTCAAACCTAAAGTGAGGTTCAAACCCTCAAGCAAATCCTTAAAACGTCTTCCAAACAAAGCTGAAGTTCATATTGGGCCTCATAAAGATAGAAAAACAAACACATGCATGCTCTGAGCCATCTGATCGGCACAGTGACTTCCTGTCCTCTGCTGCCGCTGGACTCGGATGAAAACAGGCTCTTTTGTTTCCGACTGTTACAATAGTGGGAGCTCTGGTCATCACACTGGCTCCCAGCAAACAAAAGCACACAAACACACCACACACTCAGGGTTGTTTGCTTTCCGACTAATGGCTAAACAAAACTGCTTGTCCATGAACACATAAGAAAGACCTTAAATTTGCTTAACAAGCCAAAAACAAATGTAGCTTTGAAGGATCAAAATCTGTAGTTTGGATTGGTCTTAAAATGACCACAAAAAACTGTGAAATTCACACTGAAGTTTGTTCTTCTAACAAATGAAGAGAAAAGAAATATTCCATGAAAATTTGGAAAATCTGGACATTTTTAGTAAAAAGTGTCTATACAATGAAGAGATAACTCCAGTATGCAGGACAAAACCCATATCTGAGAATATATACAGTGGACAGAGTTTGATTAGAGAACAGTGTTATGAACAGACACAACTTAGCTTGAGGTGTTTGAGTCAAAAGAAGAATTTTTTGTAAGAATAAATGAGCATCTAACCATCAGCTCACCATCTTTACTTCATCTCCTATCTTGAAAAACTGAATCAATCTGCCAGATGTCATTCAACTTTCAAAAAGGGGAAGTAAAGTGCAAGAACTGTTTTATATCATACGTTTATTAATATGAACAAAATAAAACAAAACAATTTAAAATACATATATTTCTTTATCGAAACAATCTGAAGAATATTTATTTGTTTGTGTGAAACTGTTGGACTGGGCCATTTTTAACTGCAGCTATAGCTTTGATGTTATGAACTCCCTCCATATAATGATAATTAACTCATAAGAGGCAGAGAAAGCTATTTCCTGCAAAGGCCTGATAATACTTAATAGTGCTGATTCAATGGGCTGATAATACCCGGTCGAGACAGTTTGGAGCCAGTTTCCTGCCAAAACACAGCTTCACTCTTTGAAGAGGAGCCAACCTGCACTCTGTCTGTAATGGTGTATCCATTGTATAACGTTGTAGATAACGTTGCTAAATGAAGCCATATTATATCTTGCACTGAAGTGGAGATTGTTATACATGCATTCATTTTATCACGTTTAGACTACTGTAATTCACTGTTTACATGTCTTAGCAAAAACTCCCAGGTGCGTCTGCAGGTTGTTCAAAATGCTACCGCGAGGCTTCTGATCAAACTCCATTGGCTCCCCATTGAATTCGGATTCCATTTTAAGATTTCAGGTTCTATCTTTTAGAGTTCGTCATGGACAAGCACCAGCTTACATCATTGAACTACTACAGCTCGATGTCCCTAGCAGGTCCCTGAGGTCATGTGATCAGGGCCTTCTAGTTATACAAGGCTGAGAACTAAGGGAGACTGAGCTTTTGCCACTGTGGCCCCCAGACTGTGGAACTCTTTCCCTCTGAGCTTAAGATCTGTGGACTCAGTAGTCTCTTTTAAAACCTACCTTGGTATCTCTGTGTGAAGCACTTTGTGATCTTTTATTTAGAAAGGTGCTATATAAATACAATTTTACTTACTTACTAGTACTACTTATTACTTACTTACTACTACTTACTTCTCCAGCAACAACCACCAGTGATCCCTGCCCCACCCCACAGTAGCTCTAGACTGACTCTATGGTAGTTAAGACAGGACTGAATCATTGCTTCTAACCTTGTCAGTATCATGGCTGTATTTCTATTCACCTCTAAACTCATTTAAAGGACACACTTTTAAGTTTTCATGAAAAGCACCTCAGTCTTTTTGGCATAATAAACCTTTTCCTTCCTGGTAGGACATCTGTAATGGGACATTCAAACATACTAAAGGGTTGGGTGGGTACACAGGTCATAAGCTTTTTTTCATGGTGAACAGTTCATGCTGGTCCTTTCTGGTTTGTTTGTGGACTTCAGAGCTTTTTGAGATTTACAACTTTATTTTGGCTTTTAGCTCCTGTTTTTGTTAGCTGGCGAGGTTCAGCTGCACCAAGGGTTTGATTTTTGGGCCTTGTTCTTTGCTTCCTTCATTTCTGCTGCAGAATAAAGCAACATCAAACTCTGTGATCACAATCCGCAGAGCTAAACTTCCGACTCAGGCTGGTGGTCTTTATTGAACAGAAACTGGAGTGTGTTTTTTTTAAAAAAACAAACAAACAAACAAACAAAAAAAACTGGTGAATTGAAGGGAGATTACAAATAACCAGTAAAAATATATTTGATTCAGGTGCTTTCTGTTTTTGTCCATTTTTAATGTGTGTCAAAATCAGCAGTATTCAATGATTACTGACTGTGTTTATAGTTAGGAGAAACTGACCTGATGGTTGAATCTGTTTGTTTGTACCAAATAGAATCATCGGCCTCTCTGTGTAGACTTAGTGAGTTAACAGTTTCTCACCACTCAAAACTTGAGTGAGGAGTTACTGTTGGGTTTATTCCTTAAAATGGCTTTTAGATTCACTGACTGAGATCAGTCCAAACCCATCACTGTTCACGGAGTGCCCTGATTTTTAACTGATATCTAACGTGTGCCAGGTAAAGACACGTGTTGGATTTCCAAGAAGAGGAGGGTGAACCAGGCTGGTGTTCCTGCTCTCAGCTCAACTGCAGGTTTATCAGAGTTGGCAGAACGTTGCAGCATTTCCTTGTTTCTCTTTGGGAGTAGACAATGTGAGAGTGAGGACTCGTCTTCCTGCCTCTGACCACATTTTCTCAAATCACAGCACTATTGTCCTGAAAAGGAAGATGGTAATTAAAGCGAAGGTGGAGGGCAGCGAGGTTCCTGCAGCTCACCCTCTTTCATGTCTCTGTGTGGCTCTGTGTGCGTGTTTATAAATCTCTATAAGGACCCAGAGTGTGGCTTTAAAACCTGAATTCCCAAACCTTCCCAGTACTAAGAGTCGTGATGAAGTCTGAAGAACATTCTAACACTTTTCAAGGCTGTGATTATACTCTATCGTAGACATGATCATGGACCATTAGAGAAAAGTTTCCAGAACAATAAATCCTGTTATACTGATTAAAAAGTCGAAAAGAGCAGGCATACAAACATCCACATATGCTGAAAATGAAATGAAATGTCAATCAAATGCTACTGAACTTTTGGTCACAGTATATTCAAGGCCTGTGAGGTTCTCCTTGAGTTTATAACTTCTGGTAAAGATGCTGTCATCATCCTGGAGTTTGACCTAGTGTTTTGAGTCTTTGAGAACAGTTCATGATTTACTTTGGGTTCATGATTTCATTTATATTGTTTCATCTTTTGTATTCACTCTGGTTTTAGTTTGTTATCTATCTGTGTCCCCCGTCTTTTTGTATCTAGTTTCCTGTGTTTCCTGTGACACCACATTCATTTCTCTGTTTCCCCATCATATCTGTTCATGAATGTTACATTAGAGTCTCTCTCCTAGTCCTATCATGCCTGCCTCACACAGATCTTCCTTAGAGGAAGTTCTCAATTTGTCATATGTGTGCTCTTCATTGCTTAAATCCAATCAGGCAGTTTGTGTTGCCTTTGTTTGAGTGTGAGTGGGAAACGATTCACTCCACTACCAGTGCCTCTGGACCTCCAACTGTGGACTTCTTCCCTTTTTCAAAAGGTTTCATGGGACTCATTAAACAGGAAATAGTTTCATGTTTGATCCTGAAGCCTCGTTTTTTTTTTCTATTCTCATGAGTATTTATTTAAGACCTGACTGCTGTCTCACTGTGGCTCTCTCACTTACATAAGAGAGCGTTTTGTTGAACAAACAGCAGCTTCTTTATCTTCATAGGAGCTGGAGCTGACCAATCGCACAGCTGGCTGCAGTGCCTGATGACATCACTGAGTCACATGTGTCATGTGTGTTTCCTGTAGGACATGTAACAAATATTAAAAACAAAACCTTTGACTTGGACAAGCTAATTTTTTTCATTTTTTCTTAGAATTTATCTGTAGAATTTTGAAATTAATTTAATTAGAACAAATTTGGCTACTCAGTGCTGGCCTTTCTCATTAAACAAAAATATTACAATAATTATTATTTTTTAAATTACAATAATTATGTTTATTATTGTTTATTTTATATTTGTCATTGTCAGTTTTTTCATCTATTATTGTGTTTTTTATTTCTATATTTATTTCATTTTTGGCTGTAACCTTATGTCAGGGCAAGAAATTGTTATGGAAATTTTAACAATAACCTGCAACACACCCAGTGAGCTTGATTTGAAGTGGGTTTAATCAACACATTGCAATGTGGAGAGAATCCCAGTGAAACACCAGCACCATCTCTGAATTGTGGCCACCGCCCTTACAACTTATATAGAGACACAGACAAGGAACATTCCACAAAATCTTACATGTTGGCCCCTCTCACGGGGGGCTATGCCTTCTCCCTCACAGAGATTATGACAGAAATTATGACCTTGTTTTCTGCTTGGCCGTCACCTAAGGATTTACATCCCTGATAAGCTGGAGGAGTCTCACTATCTGTTGATGTCTCCCATTACAATGGCCTCACTGTGTTAACTTTCCACATGCATGTAAACTAGTGACAGGAGTGCTCTTATTATTACATAAAGTGATAAAGTGATATTACTATAACTAATGTGATATAATTAAATATGTGATTAATATATGAGAAAAGAAACCTGCCACCACATTCCCACCCTTTGTGATACCACAATTAAGAATTAAAAATAATTTATTAAGAATTACATAAAAACATGGGGATTTCTTTTCTAACTACTGAACATAACATCAGCACAATTACATACTCAAAGAAATTCCATAATGTGCATCTTCCCTATAGTCAGAAGGAAAAAAAACAAATTCACACTTTATGGTCATCTTCGCTCCATCTGAGCCTCCACCCTTTCTTCAAAGGATGGCAGTTATATCATAAAAGAAAACACAATATGAGACCATATACAGAAATGAAACAGCCTTCGTTGTTCATCTGCAAAAAAAAAAACAACCCTTCAACCTTAGTTACATCAAGCTGCTCTTTCATAAGAACCCGTTGTTTAGATAAGGAAGTCTTTCAGTGTGTGATATATTTTCCACTTTATCATTAAATCCATCAACCCATGTTTCCTAATTTATTAACTGTTTCTGTAAAAGACCCTCATCCCCAGTGTTATTGGGGATTGAGGCACACATGCCTCACCAAACATCACACACACTCCTTTGTGCCATTTGTTTTGCCCTGTCCAGATGTTTGCCATAAAGGACAGTGACTATATTTGTACCTATAGGTAAGTGAATACCACAAACATAAACTAACGTCAATCTTAGTGCTTCCCAAAGTCTGGGGTAAAACCCATAAGTAGCCATGAATTTCCACACAGCCAACATATATTAAACACTTCTGAGCTAAATTTACAACAGAGAGATCGATCTTTCCTCTCTATCTATGCAGTGTACTGTACTCTTTACTATTGTAGGGCAATCGACCCATTTAAACAGTGTAAACCCTCTCAAAGGCATTTACAATTATCTTTACTGTCCCCACATCAGTGATTCGGGAAACCAAAACAACCACATTTAACTCCAGAAGAACAACCTCCTTCTTTAGGTGCTTCCAGCATGTTTGAGGCCTATCATGCCTCAATGAAATGTGATGAACCCAAAATCCTACTTTAGGGTGTCAAACAATGTGTCAAAGTTAAGTACACATGTCAAAGAACTCACAACTGTTGTTATTATGTTTACTCAGACAATGAGGACCTAATTCACTTACGCATCAGGAACTGACATGCTAGAAAATCAGTCTAGCTACCCTACAAAATATACACAAATAATTATTAGTTAGGTTGCAGTAAAACTTGCATGCTATAACTACTCCAGTCACTTCTACTCAGGCTCAGGACTCTAACAGAGTTTGTGATGTTCAGAGAGTCATGGTAAAATAAATGGCCTGCATTTGTATAGCGCTTTTCTAGTCCATAGGACCCCAAAGCGCTTAAGTCATGTAAATGAGTCATGTAAATGCATATCATTTATAAGATGATTAGAAACGTCACACCAATGACCACCTTAACTCAAAAACACACGGAACTAATTCAGGCACAACTGCCTGATTTTGTTTTTAATAAGGTGTCATCTGCATTCATTCGCTGATCCCTCTTGGGTGACACAGAGTCTCACTCACTGAGTTGGAGCTTGGCACGCCGTTGTTGGAGGAGGGCGCTCTTTTCACCCCTCACCCTCCTGTTCCAATGCATCTTTATGGTTATTGCTGTGGTTCTGGAATCTTCTCATGATGACTAGTAGGGCCCCAAACCGCACGACCTTTGATGTCAACCACTGCCTGGGCTGTCAGCTACGCCATGAGTGTTTCCTATGCTCTTGCTCTTGACGAAGGCGGTCGCACTTTTCTCCTCTCCTCCTCTCCCTTAGCCTCTTGTGTCCTTGTCTAGTCTCATGTTTTTTTATATTACTTTTCCCTGGAACATTCTCTCACAGTCTGCTCTCTAAAACCTAAAAGAGGAATTATGGATGTGATCAACTGGTCCCTAAATGTAACTGACACCCCTTTCTCAACGAGAAGTTTGGGCTTGGGTGAGCCTGAGTGCTGAAGATATCTACCTATTCAGAACCATGATAACAGGGTTCTGGCTGATCGGAGTTGGCTTGGCCCTGACTTATTGAAGAATTAAGAAAACGGAACCAGCTGTTCAAACCCCCACAAGGCTGCCAGCTAGGATTGGAACGATGGGAGAGGCGTGAGTTTCTCAAAATGGGCTCATTGAGTCAGCACGGATAAGATCTTGGAAAGGCTTACGGCTGCCGTGAATACTCAGAATAAGATCTCTGAGTGCAGACTGGATTACATCTCGGAAGGGCTCACTCGGAATAACACCTCTGAGCGCAAATTGGATGACATCTTGGGGAGGCACACTGTCGTGAGTTCTCAGAATCGGCTCTTTGAGCACAAGAATGACAACATCACAGAGCGCAAGTATGGCGAAGCTTGCGGCTCTCCAACGGGAGATTGAGAGACCAGTGTTGGACTTTAGAACTGCTTTGAAATTCATATGAGCTGTTCGCACTAAAGTAAAAAGCACCATCACTTCATGCGGATACCCTTTCGGTGCCAGCTGCAGTCTCAAGGCTGGAGCCGAACAAAAACTCCCTGATAACGACTGGTTTTAGTCTGTTCCTTCCCATTCCATGCAATGCCACCTGGGTTGGCTGGAAGACTGTTTACTTAGCCTAGCAGGGCGAAGAACACTGTCTCAGCTGAACTCTGGACACGTACACACATACATATACACTGATATGCACACACTCATCCCCCCTCCCTTTCGAAACGCCTTCGATGCTTGTTCCCTCCTGGGAACACGGCGGGTCTGAGCCCGCGCTGAAATGGTAGCGCTGGGCAGGATGGCTGCTGTGTTTGCTTCGAATTACTCCTCACCCCCCAGCCGACCCCGTGGCTTGTCACGTGTCCTCCCAGGAGCCCAGCATGAGTAGAGGTCTCTTTTTTTTCTCTTGTACTTTCCCATTGTAGTGTATATTTCAGTGTTTTTTTTTTCTGTAACGCTACCGATGTCCGACCTGTATCCCCATGTGATGTCTGTGTTGTGTGTGTGTAAGGTCTCTCACTGGGTCTCTGAAGACTTCTGATCAGCACCCAGTCTCAATCTCAGTCGGGAGATTCCACCGTTGGGATGATTTCATCCAGCAATACTCTGGCTGCTGCACCTGTATCTCCCTACTAGAAGGAAAAACTAACCATTTGGAAGACATTTCAACCATCATCAAACCACATTTTTCTTTTCAGTTTAGTGAACTTCACTTATAGGTTTTCAAACCCTCATCTGAACATAAGTGCACCACCTGTCCATAACATGTTAATCCCACAAGTCACAGTAAAAAGCCATGGAGAAAATCATCATGAAAAACTCATGGAAAACACAGAAAGAATTGTTTCATGTTACATTGTTTCATGTTAAACCTGGAATCCCTCCTCTTGACGTATGGACACTCCCATGAGTCAACTCATCAGAACTAGGCTCCTTTCTTAAAGATAAAGGGTAGTTAGATCATTTCCAATGCAACATCAGGGCGTCTCCTCTGGAGTAGCTCTGTAACCCTGCAATAAAAGATATCAGTGTGTTTTGCATATTAAGTTTGCTCCGCCAGGAGCCTGCATCCCCACTATCATTGCCTGGTAAACAAGATCTGGAAGATAAATCAAACTTCACACTTGCAAACAATTGCAGCTCATAAGAGTAATAAAGTATTCAGCATCAAAGACAAGTATCATGTGCAGGTTTTTTCAAATCATTAAACCACAATTATTGCCATAATTCGCCCCAGACATGAATCATCCCATGTGTTTCTTCAACATTACTGTAACCGGTGACTTTCCTTAAGCAATGTCACTCACACTTTTCATCACTATGAGCTCAACAGTAATCAGATAATGAGCCCAACACTAAAAATGTTACACAATCACTGCACTTCTACTCACTTGTCTGTCTGTGCTGAATCCTTCACAAGCACTCTTAGAGAGAAACAAACATTAGCAAAACATATGAAGCATCCCGGAGGTCAGTCCGGGATCTACAGATTCCAGATGTGCTGCGAAAAGGTCATAAAGTTAACACTCTGCTGTAAAAGAGGTAATACTGGTTTCAAACACAGTATGTTTCACACTGTATTCACATTTTCTCAACAACATAGTGTAATTGCATAACCAACATATAACCTGTAATCACAGTTGCCTTCACACATAAACCCAGTAATCCTGTGAAAATAATAATAATAATAATTAACAGAACACATGATTAATCTTCTACAGTAGAAAAGAGAATGTAAATGTTAGCGATGCGCAGGTGTATACACACTTTCTCACAGTGATCTCTGCATTTGGCAATACTAGGTAATAAATAGCACTCCGCTGGTAAACAGAAAGTGGCATTTAAAAGGGATAAAACAGCACGCAACCTAGGATGTTGCTGTCATCTTTCCAGTCCTTTAAAAGCAGAGAAACATACATAGATACATCCACCCTGCCGTCATGTGGAGGTGCAACCTCTCTACTTTTAGCATTTATCCACCTCAGTTAAATCTATGGTCTGGAGCACATCAGGATCATTTAGGATCATCAGGGGGTCCTTTGTCCCTCTGTGGGGGGTTACTCCCACTGGATTTAAATCTGGGACTCTCCACCATTTGACCTTAGAACTGAAGAAGCTTCTTGGATGAGAGGTGAAACGTCTTCAAGCAACTTAAAGAAGTCCAGATGCTTTTCTTTCCAATCTCGCTTAGACTACGATGACCTGGATGACTGAGAACCTTCACAGACAGCACAGGCTGTTGTTGATTCTGGCAGTCTAAAGAGTCATCTGTACCTGGGTGTGTGTTGGCAGTGTCGACAGGTGCTTGTCATTCATTATGTGATTGATTTTGTGAGTGTGGTCATCTACACTCCTCAGGTTTGTTTTTGGGGCACTCTCTGGCGAAGTGACCCCTCTCCCCGCATTGGTAACATTTCCCATCTCTTCTGCGGTTCCCCTGGGGTTGCCATGGGCCCTCTACCTCTCCTTGTCCTGCCTCTATTTTTGCCCTCTTCCAGCCCATCCCTGAAAAAAGCATTCATCTGCTATGAAGGCAGTGGCTGCAGAGCTTTATGACTTCTTTTTTTTAAAATTTTGAATAACTTCCTGCGCATGGCGGGCCCAATTCATGCATTCAACTGACCCATCTGTGTTTTGATTAAACTTTTGTTTCCTAATGAAGTCAGCAGTAGCTGGGTGAAAGCCGTTCATCAGAGCATAACTGCTGCTGATGTGGGCTGGCCTTCTCTGCACACTCTTCAAGGACGCGATGTTTTCTGCCAACTTCTAACATTTGACATTTTCCAACAATACAGTGTGTTACTATAACCAACAAGCAGCTAGTAAAAACAGTTTCTTTCACACAAAATCAGTAAAACAGAAAAGTAGCAGCTAAAGGGTTAAGTCTGCAAGGCCCGCCCACACTCATGTAAACCTACAGTCTCCCCTCCTCTGGTCTCCATCACCCTTCTGCTCCTGCAAAAACAAGCAAACAAACAAACAAAAAACCCCCTCAAATACATCCACCCTTTTTTCACTGTTTGGGGTGGATTAGGCATTAGAAAGGACTAATACTAAAATAGTTACCGTCCTCTCAATTTCAAGTCAGTCACACTTAGTCCACATCAAGGTTATTATCGTTAACGAAAACTAACAAAATAACGAAAACTAGAAGTGAAAAAACATTTTCGTTAATAAAAATAAAAACAAAAAAAGGAAAACTAACTAAAACTGTAATGAGTGTTCACAAAACTAACTAAAATTAACTGAATTTATAGCAAAAATGTGTTTAGTTTTCGTTGATGTGTGCGTGTCATACAATAGTCAAAGGTGAAAAAGAAGTTTCTTTTCCAGATTTTTTTTCTTGCTGTGTCTCATTATGCCAGTAAGTAGTAAGTTAGTCGAGTCGTCTGTGTTGCTGCTCCGTCCACGCTCAGAATCATGTCAGGAGAAAGCGCCAGAGTCCAATTTGGGATTACTTTGAATATGACTGTGTTTTGGATAAAGCAAGTGTCTTGTAGTGGAAAGAGACAAATTATGAGGGACATTTCTAAAGGGAAAAAAAATCCCACAAACCTTAAAGTGCACTTGAAAAGCTCACACAAGAAGGCTAACCTAGCTTACCTTGAGAAGGTAAGGGAGCACACTCAACCCTCATCCCCAGAAACAGAAGCTAACACCAGGCAAGGCAGCGTGATGCATCCCGAGACAACAGGACTGGGATATCTACATAACTGTGTGAGTCAATTGCCTTAACACCCGGTGCTGCAAGAGTTAATAGTCTCATTGGGGCCAAGATATACATTTTATAGTTGCCTGGTATCAATGGTTGTTCATCTGCCTTTATTTATTTATTTAAAGAACCCATAGGTGGGAATGTGAGTTGTCTGTCTCTGCGTGTTAGCCCTGCGACAGACAGGCGACCTGTGCAGGGTGCAGGGTATGGTAGCTGGAATAGCAACATACCCAAGGATAAGCAGAAGAGAATGACTGATATGATGAAACTGGGATTTTGTTACACTTAATTATTGAAAACACAACTAAAACTATAACTGAAACTAATCAAAACTAAACTGAAACTAATGATTTTCAAAAAAATAAAAACTAAACTAAACTAGCAAACAATTGGTAAAATCTAATTAAAACTAATATAAAATTGAAAATCTGAAGTCAAAACGAAATAAAAATAAAAACTAATGAAAATTGCAAAACTATTAAAACCCTGGTCCACATCATCAGTCCAGCCACCGTCCAGTCACATGCATTCATACCAGTCATTGCTGATAGTGGAAAACTGCGCACGAATGTAAATATCCACTGGCAGCAATGTTACAAAAATAAGAACAATTCTTATTGCTTTTGAAAGGGATTGAATCACTACAATCCTTTTAAACACAGGACTTACCATATAATATGGTCAGCATCCTAGGTAGGTGAATTTCCTCAGAAGCCATTGTAATCTAGAGAAGCTCACCTTATATTTGCTCAGAATTAAAGTATTTTATAGCCTTTTACTCCCAATCTTGCAGGCCTGCTTTTAAATCACCAACACACAAAATATCACCCCCAGAGGGATGATACCTGGCATGTTTTTTCCTAAGTGCACTGTTACAAAAAAACATATTAGGCCCGGTTCTAAGTGTAAACCCCCCAACCCCCCCCCCCCCCCCCCCCCCAAAAAAAAACAACAACAAAAAAAAAATACAGTCTTTCTCTTAGAAAAAGAAAACAACCCAAACCTAACTGGCAAAATCGGCCTGGTACTAAAACAAAACCCAAAAATCTGCCAGAAAAATCGCAAGAAAAATGTCTTGCTTTCAGGTGAAATAACATGCTGTAGGGGTTAGAACCTGCTATGCAATGCTGCTGCAGTCACTGATTCTGGCTTTAATTAATAACTGATGCTTCCATATTTGTACATGCTGCTCAACCCTTTAAGGTTTAAGGTTTAGGGCAGTGTTGCTGTGTGTTCACATTGTCGACTCTTGAAGTCGACGTCGTTGCTCTCGAACTGCATTTTGTCTTCAGGGAGAGATTGATTGTCCTCGAAGCTTGTTCTTCAGGTTAAGATGTACATGGAGTGATGCTGTGTAATATTCAGCCAAAACACAACTGGATGCGGTTCCAATTAAGTTAAGCTATCATTTTGCTCCGGCCACTGTGCTTGTGGAGGACGTTGATCCAGTTCCGTAGCCACTTGTACTAACACACTAAAACATTTATTTAATATCATTTTCATCACTACTCACTAACACTTTCATTCTCTGATTCAGTAAAAACACCACTTTTCCACATTTAACACCCCTCTTCTCATTATTCATCCCACACAAATCAGCCTCTTTTCTTTGTTGACATCTTTCTTTCTCTTAAACAACACATACTCCATCCATTTGGAGTTTTCAACCAGACCACCTCCAGGGACACAACCTCCTCACAGCTCCTGAGCTCAGCCCCCATTGCAGGCGGGCGTCCCTTCTGCAGCCTTTGCTTCGGTACAAAGTGCTAAAACCCATAAATCCAAGGACAGAAGAGTCCTTCCCACGACAGTCCTTAATTTAGGCATCGTATTTTGAGGTTTTCCCTTTCCGTGGTCCGCTTGAAAACTCCCCCCAAATCAAAAACAGCTCACCGTTGCAGATTCTTTTGCCCACTTCTTTCCTCATAGTTTACTAATTTCCTGCATGTGTGAGTCGCTGAAGGTCTCTCGCGGTTCCCCCTTTTTTGAAAACAAAAACTGTTCTATTTTCATTCATTTTATAAATCATATTTTTTAATTATTTTTTTTGTCTTTAAATATAAAACTCAGTTGTGTTGATTTATGACTGTATTTATATGATAACCTGCCTGAGGTTGTCCTACTTTGTCTGTATATCTGTAATAAGGTTTTAGTGAGTCTGTTTACTCTCTCACATTTTAAATGTCCACAAAAACTTCTTTTACACACATTAAATGAAACTTTGAGTATTTATTTATTATTTGCAGTCATTTGCTGCGCACATTCATACATTCAATCCTTTTTACAAATCATTCATCTGATTGAACAAAACTGATTACAAACAAGTTGAGCAGTTTCATAACTCACACAGACCTTCATGTTTAAAGATAAAAGATATATATCTTTATATTCTATTATCAATAAATCTATTCTCTGCTTCAGTCTGCTTTAACCACAAAAACAACAGTTTGTCTTCCCTTGTCTCCAAATAAAAACAATAAAAGAGATGAAATCCAGCCTTAAGACTAACAATAAAAACTACATAAAGTGTTTAAATGAAATGAATAAAGCAGGAAACCGCAGCAGCTTTCATCTCTTTGGCTCCAGGAAAACTAAAGCAAACATCTCAATGATTGAAACAAAGATAAGTCACCGCAGGGAATAAAACGCTCGACAGATCGTGAAGGTCTGGGTGTGTTGCTCAAATATTGTTCACTGGTTTTTTTTTCTGCTGTTCATAAACATCCGAAATCAGAACTATAAACTGGCATCTCTCATCATTTTAAGGTGATTACATGCAGTCAAATTAACAACAGGACAAAATGATCTGATTTATTTTCTCTCTGATTCTTTAGTTTAAACTACCAAAGCAGTTAAAAAGCAAGAACATCTTTGTCCTAGATGTTATTTTTAGATGTTAAATTAAAATAAAAACAAACTCTGATTTAGTCTGAAGCTTTATTTGAGAGAAATTCCATCCCTCCTAACAGATTAAGAAGGAAATTTACATCTGTTTGTGATCAAGAACATTTTAAACTTATATCTTTCAAACCTCTGAAACCATCGAAATTCTATAGAGAAATCATCTGTTTTACTGCAGGTTTGGACTGAACCTCCTGATCTGGTCTCACTTTGTCAAATTAGAGGAGCAACCTCAGACCTCCCTGTTGTTCTATTCAGATCTAGTTGTGACAGTTGTTTGGGTAAAGTTTAGTTTTAAGAAAATTTTTAACCTCTTCTTTGGATACAACCTCAAAATCAGGAATGTAACATCCCTTCTGGAAATTCGCTGAAATACTCCAATCTGATCTCAAGAGCCACAAATTGAAGTGTGGTAGTCCAACATTTAGTTTTAGATGCAGAAAAGGTTGAAGAAGACTTGTAGCAGCCTTTTTATGAGGTGGTCTCAGACATACTCAGATCTGGTTCTCATGGAGTCAGGTTCTAGCTTTGTCAGGACCGGAGGGACATCAACGGGTCTGTTACTGTTTAACTTCTGCACATAAAAACAGGAAATTAGCAGCAGCATTCCTGCAGCTAGATGAAGGACGCCGGCCGTCCAACCACAGAACAGAGCATCCCCAAATTCCCATCGTGGGACCATGTCAGGCACTGACTCATCGAAGAACTGTTCGACCGTCACATGGGCGATGTAGGAAACTGGGATGAGGCCCAGGATCCCCGCCACCAGCCACAATGCCCCACTGGTTGCCTTCAGGGCCCTCTTACAGCTCACGTCCTCCAACTGTTGCCGGCAGCCGTTGACAAGGTGGAGGCTGGGTATGGCAAGCAAAAGCCCCAGCATTCCTACCCCTAGCGCTGTGCACATGAGGATCCGGGCTAGCTTGATCTCTGGTCGCAGCCCCAGCAGACTGTCATAGGGCCTACACTCCAGTGTTCCCTGCTGATTGAGCACGCAGGTCTCCCAGAGGCCCACCCCAAGAGTCTCTGTGACCAGCAAGTTGGACAGTGTGAGCCATGAGGACATCAGGGTGGTGGCCAGAGAGCAGAGCCAGGCCCCCGCTGAGATCAGAACCCCCACCAGCTCCAGAACACTGATGATAGGGTCCATGATGGTGATGTTGTGGCTTTCAGAGAGTGCTGGTCTTTACCTTGCTGCTGTCAGGAGGTGGGCCAGCTCGCACATCACTGTTCCCAGAGAGACACACTGCAGTCAGGCCCAGTCAGGAGGGTTATCACCCTCCTCTCAAGGCAGAGGCAGAATGTGATTGGCTGACTGGAAACAACAGCATCGCTGTGAGGTCGCCTGTAGACAGGATGTTATCGATGCCCACATCTCAGAATGAAAGGCGTTTGAAGTCAGCGATGTCACTTGTTCTGCCTCCCTGCTGCCTTCCTCCTTCCCCCCTCCTCTCTATTTTACACAGCGTCTGTTTGGTCTTCGTTCAGCTGATTGAGATATATCAAAAGGAAACATGCACACACTCCTCCCCACCATTACAGAAACCTGAGTGAGTGAGTGAGTGTGTAATGCAGCATGAATGCAGATGTTCATTGAGAATTTTAACATTTCTAGGCAGGTTACTTCCCCTAGATTCACAACAGCAGTTTGAGAGCTTAATGTTTGATTGGTTAATGATTTTTTTTTAAAATTTCTGACTTAACATTTAAACCTTTAAATAATCTGAGTCTCTGTAATTCAGAAAAATTCAGAAAACACTCAGTTTTACTATAACTTTTTATTCTTAAAGTGTGTCGTTAACCAAACTCCATGAAGGTCAAATAGAAGATCTGCAACTGTCATTCAGAACCCTACAGTCAGAAGTTTTATTCAGATTTGCTGCACTGCTCAGTTTATTTATTTATTTAAGACCTCACATGTAGTCATGCTGCAGTACAGCTATAGAAACATTTCTCCATATTTCCTCCTGAAATACTTTCAACCTATAGATAATGTGCAGGCTTTTGGAGTTTCTGTTCACCAACACAAAACAAGAAATTTTGAAGTATTTTGTGTTGAAAAAACAATTTATTCACATTCACTGTAGGAAACAAAACTTGCAAGAACTGTGTTTTTAATAATGGAGTTCTATGAGGTTTTCATGTGACTTAGAAAGTTAAAAATACTCAGCAGAGTCTGATTGATCATTCAGTCTCATATTTAGATTCTTTGTGGAGACATTTCAGTGTTTAAGAGTCTGTTGATCAGGTGAGCAGCAGGGTGCTCACAGTGAGAGCATCAATACCTAAAACTCTTTAATCATCACTCTCTGTGTTCCTTTCTGGTAATGTGTAACAGGACTATATTTTTGAATGGAGCTTGACTGGATAATGGTCAGCTCATATTTTCCGTAGGCTGTTTAATCAGTAACCTGACTTCATACCAGACTCCATTTGAAAATCACATAATTTGAAGATAACCTGCAGCACAGTTACATCTCAGTGCAGAACTTAAATTAGAAAAAGAAAGAATGTTTTCTGAGCTTCAGTGTTGCTGTTTGCTGGCCTGATGATGCCTCCAGTTGGACATTAGCAGAAACTGCACATCAAATTTTTGTTAGATTTTACAGGCTGTGTTCTGCTGTGAAAAATAGTAAATCACATAATAAATTGCACATCATCATGTTTATATGGCCTGTATTTGTATTTGTATAGTGCTTTTACTAGTCCCCCCTAGGGACCCCAAAGCACTTTACACACCCAGTCATCCACCCATTCACACACACATTCACACACTGGTGGAGGCAAGCTACAGTTGTAGCCACAGCTGCCCTGGGGCAGACTGACAGAAGCGAGGCTGCCATATCGCGCCATCAGCCCTTCTGGCCAACACCAGTAGGCGGTAGGTGAAGTGTCTTGCCCAAGGACACAACGACCGAGACCGAACTATATATCATAGTTAAGCCAAATGTATCTAAATGCTGGCCTGATCAAATTCTTAAAGTTCTATACCAAGGTTATTAAAGTTAAATAAAACAAAAAAACAGAACTAGCTGTATTATAACTAGTGTTGGTCAAGTTACTTGAAAAAATTAATCAGTAACTAATTACTGATTACTTCCCCCAAAAAGTAATCCCGTTACTTTACTGATTACTTTTGAAACAAAGTAATGTTTTTGTCACTTTTTATGAAATCAAACTCAAAGTAAGGTCAGTACTTCCACGCTTTAAACGCTGCACGCTCATAGTCTGTCCCGCACTCGATATATGATCCATTGTTGATCTGCACACAGCTGTTGTCACAAACGTCGCACTCGCTTACGTCACTGTCATGAGACATTCTCGCAAAAAAATCACGGTTTTAGTAACTCAGTAACGCAGCGTTCCTACGGAAAACGGTAATCTAATTACTGTTTTTACAATAGTAATCCCTTACTCGTTACTTGAAAAAAGTAATCAGATTACAGTAACGCGTGTAACGCATTACTGCCCATCTCTGATTATAACTAAGTAATATAAAACTAACTAACTAATAACATAAAATAAAATTATGACAAATAAAACTGACTGATACACTTTTGTTACCTCGCTCACTGTTCAGAAACATTTCTACTCTGTAGAAATCCAATGTTTTGCAACTCTTCCAAGTTCAGTCTCGTGTCCCATGTTAGTGTTTTCAGTTTCTTTCCCAGCTGTGTTCTCCATGTGTTTCTACTTCCCTCGTTACTCCCTTGTGCTTTTAAGCCCTGTGTTTTTCTCTGCCCGTTGTTGTGTCTTCCCTCATAGCTGTGAGGTTTCAGTCTGCTCCTTTTTCCCTTGTAACTTAGTTTTAGTTGATTCGGTGCTATCTTGTTTTTTTAATATAGGGCTGTTTTAATTTTTTTGTATTCTCTGGGGTTTTTTTGTTTGGTTTTGGGATTTTTTTTTGTTGTTGTTGTTGTTTTTTGCTGTTCTATTTGATTGATTGATCACTGTACAGCACTTTAGTCCAGTGCTGAGTATTTTAAAGTGCTTCATAAATAAAGTTGGATTGGATAGTTTAAATTTTTCCAGTATAGGTTTCTGTTTTGTAGTGCTCTGTTTTCCAGCAAAATAAAGCTTTTGTTAAGACTTTTGAGTTTATCCTCATGTGTATCCAATACTGCATTTGATCCTCATCCTGCCTGCCACAGCATTATATGGTAGTTCAGATCACCTCTCTGTGTCATGCAGAGTTATTACAGTGAACTAAAACTGAGCTCAAAGGTAAACAATGTAAAACATATCTTCATTATGAGAATCTGCCCCAGATAAAAACCTTCCATAATATTATGATCAAAACACTGAAACTAAACTCACCCTGTAAACTGTCAGCTTTCAAACTTTCAAACTCAATAAAAAATGACACCTGCAGTATTTTTAGCACAGAACTATTTCACATTTCCCATCTTGTCTCCCAGATGAATATGATCAATGTGAGCTGTGTAATCTCAGGTCTGGAGCTCACTCACCTCACAGTCATGGAGGAGCTGATGGTGCCATGGTCCTGGCTCTGTGCTCCTTGTTTCCCTAGTTAAAATGGTAAAATGGCCTGCATTTGTATAGCGCTTTTCTAGTCCCTAAGGACCCCAAAGCGCTTCACACTACATTCAGTCATTCACCCATTCACACACACATTCACACACTGGCGATGGCAAGCTACATTGTAGCCACAGCTGCCCTGGGGCGCACTGACAGAGGCGAGGCTGCCGGACACTGGCGCCACCGGGCCCTCTGACCACCACCAGTAGGCAAACATGGGGTTAGTATCTTGCCCAAGGATATTTGGCATGCAGCCAGGAGGCAGCCTGGGATCGAACCACCGACTTTCTGATTAGTGGCTGACCTGCTTTGCCACCTGAGCTACAGCCACCCCTACTCCTAGTTCCTAGTTTTGGTTTAGTTTTCTTGTATTTAGTTTTCAAGAGTTATTTTTTTGTACATTGAATAAAGCTGCCTCTTTTAGTTCATTATGTCATGTTTGGGTCCTAGCTCTGCCTGCCACAAATGAAGTTCAGCTTACAGTTTTTGCCCATTGCTTGAACACATTTTGCAAAACCCCGCTCGCTGTGCCAAAACTGTACACACAAGTACACATGACACAACACTGGGAAATATACCATTCACATCTGTGCCAAATTGGAACTCTACTCCCAAAACCTAAACTCTGCTGTCAAAACCTAACATTCCTTTGTCAAAATGTAACTCTGTTGACAAAATGACACATACCTGCACCATATGCAAACACTCACAGATCAGGGGGAACACACTAGTCTGCTGTACATAAAACACTGCAGTCCTTGATTCCCATTGTTTATTCAGAAGGTACATTTACAGGAGACACATTTCCAAACAACCATAAACGCAAATAGACCTACTCAATACTGTACATTGCAGTACCATGAATACAGGTACAGCAAATAAAACAACAACAACACAATAGTACTGCAATAGAAAAAACACTATACTGTAAACACAAAAAACCATGACAATTGTGCATAAGTGGGCTCATGGATCCCGCCGTCTGTTGGGGTCTGGCCACAGGACCTCATCAACATCGCAAGCAATGTCCTCTCCCGCTAGGCACCGGGGTAAATATCCTCTTGCTCTCCCTCCATCCATGCTTGCAAAGTTCTTGGAATGGCTACGCTGAGGGCTTTTTGTAGTTGGCTAATTGGTGTTCGGTTTTGCAAGTAGGTGCCTTCAGGTGTGTATTTGAGTGGTTGCAATTACCCGATGTGTTTTGTATTTTGGATACATGTGTTTTCCGAATGGCACCCTGAGATTTCATTTTGTGAGCGAAGTGTCTTATGTATGAAATAGAGTGTAGCATGCAGGACCATGTGTGTTGCATGAGGGAGTAGGTGTGTTGCATAATTGGTACTGGGGTGCAAAGCAGCGCTTTTGTTTAAGGTAGGGGTACATGTGTTTGAGGTATGGTAACAACAGCTTCACGTTGTGTTACTTTAGTCTAAGCATGGGTTTATAGTGTTCAAGCAACGGGCAAAAACTGTAAGTAACATGTTGGTGGAGGCATTAGATTATTGTTTAAAACAAAGAAAGACATCCATCAGAATATCACCAGAAGACCCCTGAGTGAATAAGAAATCAGACTCTATGATCAAACTCAGTCCAGGACTTGGAGTTTGTGCAGCTGTGGGATCATTATGTGTAGAATACTGCCCATCAGACCGAGTGACTGCACAGAAGGGTCAGGGTTAGATACACCCCTAACCCTTGTTGATGATCTCTTACAAAGCGGTTGAATTGGACACCGCACTGGGTGGAAAAGAATATCAAGAAGTATGAATTTTTGTCTGAAAAGAATCATGGCAGCAGCAGAAATACTGAATGGATAAAAGGAGCACAAAGAATTTGGAAAATAAAGATTAAGATTAATCAATTAGTATTATAAATATTAATTAGTATTATATATATTCAGACACTCTCCTCATCTCTTTAGATCCATAAAAATGTGTCTTTAGTAATGATATAAAATGTTCGAGCATTTGTGCAAATCTAATATTAAGAAGAAGACTATTCTAGAGTCTGGGACCTGACACAGAGGAGGCTCTGACACCATGATATTTAAGAAAAGACAGATAAACAACTGTGGCATTGTGGGAATATTGGATATTTGTAAACAACCAATTCATTAGGTCAAACATGTTGGAATTAATAAAGTGGTAAGTGTTGGGTCTAAAGTCAGACCCCGCTGATCCCAGAACTTATTCCCGTGAAAGAAAAACAAGGCAACAGCGATCGATCGTTTTACTTGCAAGGGAGGCCTTGTCGGTATCTCAGCTCATCACAAATGACCTCCACGACGGCCCCCTCTCGCTCCCTTTTATTGACAACGTTCACACAATAAACAATAGTTTACAACACATACCTTCCCCCGTAACCCCCCTTGGTTACAAAGACAAGGCACTGGGTGTGTGTGTGTGTGTGTGTGTGCGTGCGTGCGTGCGTGCGTGTGTGTGTGTGTGTGTGTGTGTGTGTGTGTGTGTGTGATCCTGCTGCATATAACATAAAAGCACAGTAGGAACATCCTTGGTCATAAAGAGGGTAGTCTCCCCCACACCCTAGATGGTTCACCCTAGATAACACAGTGAAGCCATACAAAGGGGAGGAAGTTTGCCAACATCAAACAAGGGTGTTCCTGTGATAAAAACACTACCACCCCCCCTCCCAGAATCTTAAGGATCTGGGGAGGGGACGACAGAAAGAATTCTTTAATACTATGTACAAATGGTAAACATAAAAATGACAAACATTTAACATTTCAACTTAACAGTAAGATTTAAAACTGGTCAAACCACGTACAGAGCAAGAAATAACCTGTTACCAGAAAATATGTAGCTATAGCCAGAGGGGTGTCTGTAGCTCAGGAGTTAAGATAAGATAAAATAACCTTTATTAGTCCCACACGTGGGAAATTTGTTTTGTCACAGCAGGAAGTGGACAGTGCAAAAGTTATGAAGCAAAAATTAGAATACAATAAGATTAAATACAGTACACAACTGTACAGAATAGAATAAAATAAAATACTATATACAGTAGAATAAAATAGAATAAAATATACAATAAGATGTATATAGCATTTGTATTCTATTTTTAACTGAGTAAAAATACAACGATGCCAGAAAAGATTATTGCACTTAGTGTTATTGCACATTTGTGGATGTGTGTGTTTGATCAGTTAAAGTCTTTATTGTGGAGTCTGACAGCAGTGGGGAGGAAAGACCTGCGAAATCTCTCCGTCCCACACCGTGGGTGCCGCAGCCTCCCACTGAAGGAGCTGCTCAGTGCTGTCAGAGTCTCCTGCATGGGGTGGGAGATGTTGTCCAACAGTGATAACAGCTTAGCTGCCATTCTCCTGTCACTCACCACCTCCACTAGGTCCAGAGGGCATCCTAGAACAGAGCTGGCCCTTCGGATCACCCTGTTCAGTCTCTTCCTGTCCCCAGCAGAGATGCTGCCGCCCCAGCAGACCACACCATAAAAGATAGCAGAGGCCACCACAGAGTCATAGAAGGTCTTCAGGAGTGGGCCCTTCAATCCAAACGACCTGAGTCTCCGCAGCAGGTACAGCCTGCTCTGCCCTTTCCTGTAGAGGGCGTCTGAGTTATGAGTCCAGTCCAGTTCGTTGTTCAGATGAACACCAAGGTACCTGTAGCTGTCCACAGCCTCAATGTCCATACCTTGGATGTTCAGTGGTTGCAGTGGAGAATGCTTGTGCCTGCGGAAGTATACCACCAGCTCCTTGGTTTTACTGGCGTTGATCTGGAGGTAGTTCAGCTGGCACCAGTCCAAAAAGTCTTGAGTCAGTCCTCTGTACTCCTTGTCGTCCCCATCAGTGATGAGGCCGACTATTGCAGAGTCATCAGAGAACTTCTGCAGGAAGCACTGGGTGGAATTGTGGGAGAAGTCTGCAGTGTAGATGGTGAAGAGGAACGGAGCCAGAACCATTCCCTGTGGGGCCCCCGTACTGCAGACGACCCTGTCCGACACACAGCCCTGAGTTCTCACATACTGTGGTCGGTCGGTGAGGTAGTCCAAAATCCAGGTAGTGAGGTGATGGTCCACTCCAGAGTTCTCCAGCTTGTCCTTCAGGACCGTGGGAAGAATAGTGTTGAAGGCACTGGAGAAGTCAAAGAACATGATTCTCACAGTGCTTCCAGCGGTCTCCAGGTGAGCGAGGGAACGATGTAGGAGGTGAATGACGGCATCATCCGCTCCAATGCCAGGCTGGTAGGCAAACTGAAGTGGGTCCAGTGATGAGCTTACCAGGCGCTGAAGCTGAGCCAGGACCAACCGCTCCAGGGTCTCCATCAGGTGGGATGTCAGAGCCACCGGCCTGTAGGGTTAGAGCCCTTATAAAGCTCTATATGCATGAAACAGGGTGTTAAATATTTAAACTCTAAATTTCAACACTATCAGTATCATGTATGCTCTGTGTGGCAAAGGGGGGGGTGGGGGGGGGGGGGGGGGTGAGGGACCAAATGCAGGACAGAGAATGATGTGAAAACAGCTTTATTGCTGAACTTGACAGACTAGGAGCAGGATGCAAAATAAACACATGGCTACAGCTGAAGCTAAGAACAAGGGAAACAGATCACACAGCATGAAGGAAGAAATGATGTGATAAAGAATTAAGGACAACCAAGGGCTTAAATACACATAAGCTAACAAGGCAAATAGAACACAATACAACATAAATAACATAACAAATGTTTAAACTGAAACATTTTACAAGTTTAAGCACAAACTGAGCTCATTTCAAATTTGATGTTTGCTACAGGTCTCAAAATAGACAGGCACATGTGTATCATGATGTAGCATCTTCTCCTCTTTAGAGAACAGTCAGTCTGGGCATCAAGGGTATGCGTTTCTGGAGTTTTGGTTTTGGAATTTGATCCCATTCTTGTCTGACAGATTTCCAGTTGCTGAAGTAGTTGTTGGTGTCTTTGATATATTTTATGTTTAATGAGGTGCCAAATGTTCAGTCAGACAGTCAGGCCAATTCAGCACTTGGACTCTTTTCAGGTTAAACCATGCTGTCATAATAGCTGCAGTATGTGGTTTTGGATTGTCCTGCTGAGATACACAAGGCCATCCCTGAAACAGACGTCACCCAGAGGATATGTTGGTCTAAATCCTTTATATACCTTTCAGCATTCATAGCTCTTTTCAAAACATGCAGCCCATATTGTGTACAGTTTCCCAGTCTGAACATTTGTCATGTTATCTATTTTGTGAATAAAATATTTTTGTTGTAATTTGAAAGTCCTTTAGTTTTCATTTTGTTCAAATTTAAAGAATATCACACCTTTCTCCCGTGAGTAAGTTACAGATGTAGTGCACTTACTCAGAATCAGAATCAGAATACTTTATTGATCCCTAGGGGAAATTATTTTTCGTTACAGTGCTCCATTACAAACAAACAGTAAAAAGACAGACAATACACAAATAAGAATAGCACCATATATACATGCATATATATACATAAAGTCACTTATTAATAAATATCTGAAAAGGGAAGAACATGTCCAAAAAGGGTATAGCTATTGCAGTATACAGTGTGTTATGTGGATAAGTTTTACAGAGAGATTGCCACAGGCAGGAATGATTTCCTGTGTCGTTCAGTGGTGCTTTTCGGTAATCTCAGTCTCTCACTGAACTTCTCTTGTGACTGACCAGCATGTCATGGAGTGGGTGGGAGGTGTTAGCCAACATTGTCTTTATCTTGGACAACATCCGCCTCTCCGACACCACCTTGAGGGAGTCCAGCTCCATCCCCACAACATTACTGGCCTTACGGATCAGTTTATCGAGTCTGTTGGCATCTGCGACCCTCAGCCTGCTCCCCCAGCATGCAACAGCGTAGAGGATTGCACTGGCCACAACAGACTCATAGAAAATCCTCCGCATTTTCTGGCAGATGTTGAAGGACCTCAGTCGCCTCAAAAAATAGAGACGACTCTGGACCTTCCTGTAAAGTGCTGTGGTGTTTTTAGCCCAGTCCAGTTTATTGTCAATGTACAGTATACTCCAAGGTATATATAGTAATCCACAATGTCAACACTGACCCCCTGGATTAAAACAGGGGTCAAGTGTTTCCTGGTCTTCCTGAAGTCCATTGATGTTTAAGAAAACTGTTACATATAAAATGTGTAAGAACCTGTGTGCATGCATGTTTTAGTTGTTCATGTTTTGTTTGTTTTTTTCTCCATACTTTAAACTTCTTTCTCTAATAGTTTTCTGTCAAACATGTGGGTTGAGAGAGTTCGGATACATACGTGTTGCTAGTCTTAGATTTTATGTTGGGCCTCTCTTTGGGGCTGGATGAGGGGGTCAGGCTCTTTTGTTATAATCTTTACTCTTTCAGTCTTAAAATCTGAAGTCACTGTCAAGTAGCAAAAATACACACTCTTATCTGATCAATATACTGTTGACCACCCTTATTGTTTACAGAGAAGGGAAATTACAGCCTTATTTTCTTCTTTTATGTCAACATTTCTTTGTCTGCAGGCTCATATCTCAGAAACAAATAGAAACATGAATGCCAGCGTAAAAAAAGGGTTATTTGTGAGGAACCTTGTTTTTGTTCTTGGTGAGGGCTTAACAGCTGTGTGAAGAGAAAGTGAAATGGTGTCAGGATATGTGTTGCGAGTCTATGGTGGGCCTCTCTTCAGGGCTGAATGAGGGGGAAAGACAGGCAAGACAGGCAAGACAGGGTCTTGTGTCACGCTCGTTTGTTATAATATTTACCCTGCCAGTGTTACATTAGGAAGGGGCCCTCGTGTAGCAAAAGAGTACACACTCTTATCTGAACCACAAACCTTTGTCAACACTTATTGTTCACGAACTTGGGAAATCACATCAACATTCAAAAATAGACAAAGCATTTTAGGACTACAGGACATAACATTCAAAAAACATATTACCACACAAATTCTGTTCCCTGGGCAAACAAAGGCAGATCCATTATCAGATATTTCACAATCACAGACTGTTACAATGTTTGTTTCATAACTTTGATTCCCACAGTTTGGTCACTGTTTTTTTTTTTTTGTTTGTTTGTTTTTTACGAATGAGAGTAGTCGAATGAAACAAGTCAGATTCTCTGCCATCTCTGGTGGATATTCCAGCCTACCTGAATAAGTGTTTTGAAGGGGTAGTAATTTTAATATTGCTCATGCTGCTGACAGCTCACAGAATTAAAATACAACATGCCATTCCATGGGTGAGAACTGGATGTTTATTTATGTGTTCCCATATGTTTTCTGTTCACAAGGTAATTAGCAGTAAATAATTTTTCTGCACCTTTAGCGGTTACTCGGTGGCTTTTACTCACTACACAAGTAAACAACAACAACAAAAGTTGCATTAACTGAAGTAGCAAAATTGCATGTAATCAGTTTGGTTTGACAAGTTGCTTAACGTTACAAATACAGTCACAATTGATCAAGCACCCAAAGGTGGAGAAAGTAAAATTTTCAAAATTAAAGGTCAGTGTTAAACTGGAACAACAAACCTCACAGGTTTAATATCAGGAAATAGGAAAAATGAAAAATGAAGATGATTGTGTAAAAGAATACTCTCTGAAAGTTGAAAAAAAATGAACAGACTTAACTGTCTTAGGAGGCCTTAACTGAACTTCAGGGATATTTTGAGGTGACAGACTAGGAGACACTCTTTCTGGACTGTTGCCCCAGCTCATACTGTCATACTGTCCATTATCATCCAAGTCGTGTATGATAAAGCATATCAAAGCACTCCTTAACAACAATAAGAAGGCCATCAGAGCGGACAACTTAGAGGAGGTGAGAATGGTTCAGGGCAAGATCAGTTAGGCTGACGACAATTACAGAAGAAAGCTCGAAGGGAAACTACAGCAGAGCCGCATGAGAGAGGTGTGGAGTGGGCTTGTTTTGTAAAAGCCATACTGTTTTTATTTTGCTGACTTCTTTCTCTGAGAAAACTTCTTTAGCCCCTTTTCTATTAGTACCTATTCGGATTGACTTGGCAGGGTTTCCCATGGTTTTCACGGTTTTCCATTGGGTCATAGTACCTGGTACATAGTACCATGTACTTCTTTAGTACCTCCTCAGCAGTTGTTCTAAGCAATACGAGCAGGTACTAAAATGTGACATCATCAAACTGCGTGCTACCGATTGGCTGTCCATAGACTGAACAGCGGGAATAACGTCACTTCGGCGCCCACCTTCGGGGGTGTCCAAATTCATAGGCTGCATCCTCCTGACGCGCATTTGTAGGCCGATTACGTCACAGCGTAACGACAAAGGCTGTCCAAATTCATAGACTCTGACAAATGCACCCTCCTTTTCCCCAGATTTATAGGATGGGTCTGGTGTATCCTTTGTGGCCCACCATATCCCAGATGCTCGGTTTATCAAGACATCACATCACCAGCTCGATGGCTAGCCGGAGTGAGAACAGCGAACTCCCGGCACATCGTTTTCAGACCCCACGTGGTCTTTCGCTTCTCAGGTTAAACATGATACATAAGTTACTTAGATAACTTAAAAATGTTTTGGTTTGGCTTTTTTCAGTGTTTTATTTGTTTGTGAGTAAATGGGTTTGGCAGAGATTACAGCTGAATAAACGTCAAACAGAAAACTGATTAAAGAGAAATGTGAGATGAACGAGAATTTACGCCAGTGTCCTGTTATACTTTAGATAGCAATGAGCATTGGGCTGAGATTATTAAACTACAATGAGATATGCAACACAATCTGTGTGTATCGGGCAATTTGTGTCCTTGTACTTAAGGTTTCATATTTGAGGTTGAGGAATGTTACGTGTAGTTTTAGTCATTTATTTGCACAGAAAACTTTTTCAAAGACAAAATTTTCTCATTCCTGAAGGTGAATTAAATAAATTGTACAGAAATAAATTTGTATTGAATTATTTGTACAATAGTTTTTCAGTTGCCTTTTATGTATGTGTGAATTAAAACAGAGGCTTGTGTAGCCTGTGTTTTACACATCAATCAATGATTTGTGTGTTTTTCACACAAATCATTTTACACATTTATAGATCTTAGTTTCCACTTGTGGATTGCACATGTAAGGCTGTTCAGATTCTCGTCTCACAACTCTTCTCCTATCCTGAGTCCTTATCAACTCTCCCACCCACTTTTCCCTTTTTGGACCACATAGGGTCTCAGACCTGGAGCCGCTCTTTGTCTCATCCACATAAAGATGCCCACTGAAAACACAATAGATTAGATTCCTTCTGTATCTGATTTCATTTTAATGGTTGTCAGCTCTACAGCTAAAGTGTGCAATTTACATCAATAAAACAAGGATTTTAAATAGAGAAATGTCAGACCTTTGAAAAGTAGAAACATGCATATGTACTCAGTACTTGGGATGGCCCCCTTTTGCATGAATTACTGTCTCAATGTGGCATAGCATGGATGCTATGTAAAAAAAAAAAATTATAAATAATATATATTTTCAATTTTTGCTGCAGTTTATAAAAATTTGTGCACCTCAAAAAAAGAAATTATGAAGACACTCAAAATAAATTTCCTGTGGTTGGAAACTATTTTGTGCAACTGTTTTGCATTTACAGTTTTGAGTGATACACCTCCTGACATTTCTGTAGCTAGAAAAATGAGCAAAAATAAAAATGAATTTCTTTGTCATTTATTGCATGTTTTAGCAATTCATTTAGTTGCTGTGGATGTGCATAGTAACATACAATGCATAAATATTTGTTAACTTGGGGATATATACAACCTGGCCGGCTATGCACTGGGGCAAGAGGGGACAATGCCCCCTTAAACAAACGTCCTGCCCCCTTAAGTCAAACTTTTAGAAGTTTAGAAAGAAAATAATAAATTACCCACAAACTAATTATGGACAAGATTTACTACAGTAGCTGAAAATTTTACGGTGGCCCTGAGAGGCCAAACAGACTGCAACTTCAGAAAACACCAGCAATAAGAAAAACACTCCAAAAGCACACAAAACACAACGGAAATAAGAAAAATGACAACGGAAATAGGAAAAAAGAAGAACAAATAGGAAAAACGAAAACACAAAATAGGAAAAACCACAACGGAAGTGTTTCTGGGGAGACAATAACCCGACGGACCAGTTGCAGGAACCCAGAATCAGAATACTTTATTAATCCCGAAGGAAATTATAGAAACAAAACATGGTAGGTGTGTTTTATTATGATTCATATAATACTGATGACGGATTTTAGGCTAATAGTTAGGCTAACACACTTATCTCTCATCTTTCCTCACAAAACCGATAGATCCTCCACTTCTTTTACAGTTTTTTCTGATGGCTTTAACCCTAACTGTGATTCTTATAGCACAATTCCTAAAACTATTAATACTTATAGCAAAACCACTCACTGAGTTTGCAAAACTAAAAGCAGAAACACTGCTTTGCACTCAGTTTGCAATTTTGTAACACACACTTTGCAAAACTGTAGGCACAATTCACTGCACAACACTCTTTTTGCAGAACTTTAAACACAACTCACTGCTTACACTCAATTACCAAATTTCCAACACACTCCTAGCAAAATTATACACATGTATGGCTATCATTAACACAATTTTGCCAACTGTCTGGCACTCTTTCACATGTGAAAACTGTTTTAGATAATTAGTCCACTTTGCAATCAGCCTAAGCACTATAAACAGGCCGCAGGTAAGCTGTCTATGTGGAGTACAATGGAAGGAGCAGTAAGAGTGAGAAGAGTGAGAATCAGAGGAGGCCGAGGGAGAGGACGTGGAGGTGAAGAAGTTGGAGGAAGAGGACGTGGAGGTGAAGAAGCAAGAGGGTTAGAGGAAGTTAGAGGAAGAGGACAAGGAGGAGCAAGAAGAGGACGAGGAGGGGAAAGAGGAAGGGTAAGAAGAGTAAGAAACAGAATAACTGATGACATCAGAGCTACAATAGTGGACCATGTCATCAACCGTGGGATGACCCTGAGGGAAACTGGCCAACGGGTTCAGCCTAAACTGAGCCGCTACACTGTGGCAAGCATCATTACAGTTTTTTTTAATTGGTTTGGTACTATTTTCACAACTAAAGTGTGCATTTTCAAATCTCTCAGTACAAAACTCACATTTGATCACATTTGTAACACCACTAGTCATTCTTTCAAATCTGATGTCATGAGTTCATTGTATTTGCACATATTTTCATTCCAGTTAATCATTGTTGCAGAACATATGATCATTGTGATATATTCTGAGAACATTTGCTTTACTCACCCAAACAAAACAGTAAGATCTTTTTTCAACGTAGTACTTTTACCAATCATTTCATACAGGAGCAAATAATACAAGGTAAGCGTTTCAAATTGTCCTTGGTGATGAATGAGTGTAACTGAACTGTAAAACTTTACACAGCAAATATTACACACCAAAATTATATATATATATATATATATATATATATATATATATAATATATATACACAGACACACACACACACGAAAAAGGGAGAAAAAGCAACAAGTCATTTACATAAGCACAATATATTTTGTATTTTATTTTCATCACTTTTACACAATTAATCAAGCCGGTCATTAACATTGGGCCATAAATTTTCATCAACATCACAGTGGATGTCTTTGTTGTTCAGGCACCGTGGGAAAAATCTCCTGGCATGACGAATCCAGGCTTGACATTGCTCAGCAGTTATATCACCACAAGCTTCACACATGGCTTGAAGAAGGGAGACATGCTCATGGGGATGGCGATCATACACCTTCCACCTCCATGTAGAGAAGAATTCCTCAATTGGGTTGAGGAAAGGGGAATATGGTGGAAGATAGAGTGTCATGAAGCGAGGATGTGTTTGAAACCATTCCTGAACCAGCTGTGCATGGTGGAAGCTGACATTGTCCCACACAACAACATAGACAATGTCTTCTCCCTGACAGGCCTGCTCCAGTTCATTTAAAAAAACTATCAGGTGTTCAGTGTTGTATGACCCTAGAACTGGTCTACAGCCTACCACACCATCTTCAGATATAGCTGCACCCATTGAGATGTTTCCTCCACGTTGTCCAGGGACTTGGATGGTAGCCCTTTGTCCAATAAGGTTACGTCCTCTGCGTCTAGTTTTTGCCAGCTTGAAACCGGCCTCATCAACAAAAATATACTTGTGATGATTCACAGCAGCGTCCAGCTCCATCACCCTCTAAAATGATAATTTAGTTAGTTTTTTTTTACAACTAATAGTTGTCAGTACTGTTACAGTAATTGCATGCCAGTTTAGTGTTGTACCTGAATATATTCTGAACACAGTTGTTTCACCCAGACATTGTTCCTCTCAAAAGGAACCAAGTAAATTTGTTTCATGGAAACCTGGTGCTTCTTCAAAAGCTGGGCAATCGTTGGAAGGCTAATTGATGGCACATTGGCAAAGGTGTCATTGTTGTTCTCAATAGCCTGTTTGATTTCAGACAGCCGTATGTCATTCCTTGCCCTGACCATTTCCACCACAGCCAACTCCTGCTGGTCAGTCAAAACACGTGGGCGACCACCACCAGGTTGTCTCCTGTTAATTCTGAGGACAATCATATACTGTCAATATTGAAGTATTACAAATTACATTACTGTAAACTGACAATTACATGTTGTTCATCTATACAATAGAGTACTATATTTTAGAAGTGAAGTTGCTATAGCAGACATACCGGTTTTCTTGGCGAAAAGTTCTGATGATAGAGCTGAAAGTTGACCTTTGTAAATTAGGCTGTACCAACCTGGCAGCCTCAGCCATGGTAAAGCCTCTGTTAACCACATGGTCAACAATGATGGCCCGGACTTCATTAGAGATGATGGTGCGTTGTCTTTGCCTACATTTCTCTGAAGACCACCTCTCTGTCGAGGAGCACCACCACCTCTTGCTCTTGCAGCAATGTGTAACTTACAAATGACCAGACAACAATCAGTCAAGTTGAAAATCCATGGACATAATGAAGGATTCATTGATTAAACATTAAGATCAGTTGAATTAAATGATAGACAAATGTATTAAACTGAATAATAAGAGGTGCAAATCAAAAATTTGATAGTGATAACATTATGAAAGGCAGTAACTGTGAACAAAACATTTATTTAGATGAAACACTTATTTTGTGCAGTGAAAAGGATATTTTGTCATTATGTGTATTGTACTGACACAATTGGAAATATGCTGAAATGTTTGAAAAACGTGCACTTTTGATGATCTGTTGTGATATAAGTACTAAGAGTTTTGAAAATGTACCAATTGCTTGTGAAAACTGCGCCAAACCAATAAAAAAAAACTGTAGGACATTTCGAAATGAGAATCGGTAAGTACTTTGTAGTACTGCCATACTCTAATGAGAAACACAACAGTACCATACATGCAAAACTACTGAAATTGTTACTTTACAGAATTGCTAGACGTCCAGATGTTGGGGGCAGAGGCAGAATGTTCACTCCAGAGCAAGAGACCCATATAGTGAACATGGTGATTGCAATAATGCAATAAGACTGCGCGAAATACAGCAGCGCATAACTGATAATGACACCATCTTTCAAAATATACACAGTGCAAGCATTTCTGCACTAAGTCGTGTACTTGTGCGCCACAGAATAAGAATGAAGAAAATTTACAGAGTTCCTTTCGAGAGAAACACAGAACGTGTAAAGCAACTGCGATATGACTATGTGCAGGTAAGCTAGTGTCATTGGTTCTGAATTTGGAAGTGCATACTGTAGTGCTGTGCATGGGCCTGATGTGTTGCATTTGTTTTGTCTTGTCCAGAGAGTGATGGAACTAGAAGCAGATGCAATAGGACATGAGCTACTTTTTGTAGATGAGGCCGGTTTTAACCTCAGTAAATGGTAAATGGCCTGTATTTATATAGCGCTTTACTAGTCCCTAAGGACCCCAAAGCGCTTTACATATCCAGTCATCCACCCATTCACGCACACATTCATACACTGGTGATGGCAAGCTACATTGTAGCCACAGCCACCCTGGGGCGCACTGACAGAGGCGAGGCTGCCGGACACTGGCGCCACCGGGCCCTCTGACCACCACCAGTAGGCAACGGGTGAAGTGTCTTGCCCAAGGACACAACGACCGAGACTGTCCAAGCCGGGGCTCGAACTCGCAACCTTCCGATTACAAGGCGACCTCCCAACTCTTGAGCCACGACCGCCTCAGTAGAACCAGGAGACGTGGCAGGAACATTATTGGATACCGTGCCATCATCAATGTCCCAGGACAACGTGGTGGTAACATAACCATGTGTGCAGCTATAAGCCAAAATGGTGTTGTTCACCATCATGCAACCATAGGCCCATACAACACTGCACACATTATTGCATTCCTGGACACATTGCATGACATGCTCACTGTTCAGAGACCAGAGCAGACCCGATATGTCATCATATGGGACAATGTTAGTTTCCATAGGGCTGCTTTGGTCCGCAACTGGTTTACAGACCACCCATCCTTCATGGCACTCAACCTCCCTCCATACTCTCCATTCTTAAATCTCATCGAGGAGTTCTTCTCTGCCTGGCGCTGGAAAGTGTACGACCGTCATCCTCATCAACAGGTAGCCCTTTTACAGGCAATGGAGGAGGCATGTGGAGATATTGACCAGGCATCATGTCAGGCCTGGATATGGCATTCAAGGAGATATTTTCCCCGGTGCCTTGGACTGGAGGATATCGCATGCGATGTGGACGAAATTTTGTGGCCGGACCCAGAAAGACGACATGATGTAGGCTGATTGTCTTTTTTTTTTTGCTTTTTTTTGTGAAATTCCTATTTTGTGTTCTGACTTTGTCTTGGTTTTGATGAGTGTGAATAAACACCAATACTTGAAGTTTGGATCCTTGTATGTTTACATGATACTATGACAAAAGTGTGACCTCAAATTGACATCTGTACACAGAGAAAGCAAAAGCCAGATGTATTTTGTATTCATACCATCAGTGTGCAGTTGGCGCATTGTGTGCTTGTGTGTACTGTTTGATACGAAAACACCATTTTTACGAAGGTGTGAAGAGTTAATCTAGCTGTGTTCGCTTTTGCAAGAGAACTACAATGTTTTGATAATTGGGTGACAGGTTTTCTTATTTGTGTGTAGAGTTTTGCAAAAATAGCCAATAGTTACAAAAAATGTGCTTAAGCAATCAGAAAAAACTGTAATTCAACAGCACGGTTTTCTTCATTACCTAAAAAAGAGATCCCAGTTTCTGGAGATCCACTTCAGTATTAGACTTTTATTAAATCATTTGAACACAACATAGAAATAAAAACCCTGGAGATGTCTTTATTATTTGAAACAATACACAAAAGGACAACCAAGAGAACTTGTGAGCAGTTGCCTAAACGTGACTTCAGAAGCAAGATTCAGAAAGGCAAAGTCTTTATTACAGCAGCATTTTGGCAACCAACATAAACTTGCCATGGCATACACGAACAAAGTTCTTTATTGGTCTTTAATAAAAGCAGAGGACACGAAAGCTCTTAAAGCCTAGACAATATTTCTCAGAGGTTCTTGTAATGCTATGGAAGATATCAGTTATAGGCAGGAGCTTGACATGCCTGCCAACATGCTAGCCATAACAAAGATGCTACCCTACATGCGGAGAGATACGTGGAGAGTGGCAGTCCATGACTTTCAGGAGGAAGTGTAATCGACAAGCTACATTTAAGGATATGGTGGATTTTCTGGAAGAACAAGTGAAGATTGCATCTGACCCAGTGTTTAGGGACATCAGAGATGTCTGCACGACAAACAGAGACACAAGAAAACTTAAGTCACAAGTTCACACAAGATTCAAGGAAGGTTATTTTGCTACTTCTGTGACAGCATTTGAAAAGGAAAATTACAAAGTTAAGGAAAAGGGAAAGAGCCACAGAAATGAGGAGTTGCTTGTTTTGCAGAAAATTGTCAAGAGTTGGAAAGAAAAACACAAAAAACCAAATTGCTTTTCTAAAAGAAAATGTAGTCTGTTTTGGGTGTCTTTAGTAGAGACTGCAAAAAGCACCTCAGTTGCAAGACGTGTTTTACAGTTTTTTCTGATTGCTTAAGCACATTTTTTGTAACTATTGGCTAATTTTGCAAAACTCTTCACACAAATAAGAAAACCTGTCACCCAATAATCAAAATATTGTAGTTCTCTTGCAAAAGCAAACACAGCTAGATTAACTCTTCACACCTTCGTAAAAATGGTGTTTCCGTATCAAACAGTACACACAAGCCATCATCTACTAAGCACACAATGCGCCAACTGCACACTGATGGTATGAATACAAAACACATCTGGCTTTTGCTTTCTCTGTGCACAAGGTAGGCTATGTCAGTTTGAGCTCATACTTCTGTCATAGATCCATAAGCATAGAGGGATCCAAACTTCAAGTACTGGTGTTTATTCAAACACATCAAAACAAACACAAGTGTTTATTTCCAAGTATAGGATTATTTGCAATCGCCATAATGACTATATGGGTTACTTGGTCTGCAGTGAACATGCTTCCTCTGCCCCCAGCATCTGGTCATCTAGCAATTCTGTAAAGTAACAATTTCAGTATTTTTACATCACTGGTATTGGTGTGTTTCTCATTGGCATATGGCAGTGCTACAAATCTTTGTGCGAAGTGACTGTACTAACCGATTCTCATTTCAAGATGTCCTTATGGTACTTGCTACAGTGTAAATTCAAATTCAAATCAAATTCAAATTTTATTTGTCACGTACACAGTCATACACAGTACGATATGTAGTGAAATGCTTGGACAACTGCTCGTGACCTAAAGAGAACAAAAAAGGAAAAGGCTATGAATAAGATAGGAAATAAATATGAAAAATTAAAAAGGGTAAATTTAACTAGGAAGGAATAAAATATAAATTAAGGTTAAAAATGAAATAACTGTACAACACAAATTAGAATGAAGGGTGAATTTAACTGGGAAGAATAAGATAAAGATAAATATATAAATTAAAGTTGAAAATAAAATAACTGTACAACAAAATACACAATACACAATATAGAACTATATACGAATGTATGAAGAAATCTAAATATAAATAAATATATACACAATAACAGCAGCTGTACAAGTATTAACCGGAAATGAAGAATATAGTGACCAGTGTTGTGCAAAACCAAAGTCCAGAAAGTCCAGTGTGTGTGTAAGAACTATATATGTTGGTCAGTACTGTGTGGTGGTGTGATTGAGAGACCGTATCGCCTGCGGGAAGAAGCTCCTCCTCAGTCTCTCTGTGTTGGTCTTCAGGGAGCCGAATCGCTTTCCTGACCTCAACAGAGAGAACAGTCTGTTGTTGGGATGGCTGAGGTCCTTCACGATCTTCCTGGCCTTGGTCCAGCACCGCCTGCTGTAGATTGAGTGCAGGTCAGGGAGCTCGGAGCGGATGGTGCGCTCAGCTGACCGCACAACCCTCTGTAGAGCTCGTCTGTCCTGCATGGTGCTGTTCCCGAACCAGGTTAAGATGTTTCCCGCCAGGATGCTCTCTATGGTGCACGAGTAAAAGTTCCTGAGCACCTTGGAGGGCAGTTGGAAGTCTCTCAAGCGTCTGAGGTGGTAGAGACGCTGTCGGGCCTTTTTCACCACGGTGTTGATGTGACAGGACCATGACAGGTCCTGCGTGATGTGAACTCCGAGGTATTTGAAGCTGTCCACTCTCTCCACTGGGCACTCGTTGATGACGGGGGTCTGGTAGTTCCTCTCCTGCTTAGTGCTGAAGTCCACTATCAGCTCCTTTGTCTTACTGACGTTTAGAAGGAGGTTGTTCCTCTGGCACCAGTTCTCCAGATTCCTAATCTCCTTCAGGTAGGCCGTCTCGTTGTTATCAGAGATCAGGCCCACCACGACGGTGTCGTCAGCAAACTTGATGATGGTGGTGGAGCTGGTAGTGGCCACACAGTCATATGTGTACAAAGAGTACAGCAGGGGGCTCAGAACACACCCCTGGGGGGCTCCAGTGCTGAGAGTGGTGGAGGCTGAGACATGTCCGCCCATCCTTACTGCCTGTGGTCTGCCAGTTAGGAAGTTGGAGATCCACTGACACATAGATGAGCTGAGTCCCAGATGCTCCAGCTTGGTGGTGAGTGTGGAGGGAATTATGGTGTTAAATGCAGAGCTGTAGTCTATGAAGAGCATTTTAACATAATTCCCCCTTCTAGTGTCCAAGTGAGTGAGTGATGTGTGGAGGAGATGAGAGATGGCATCGTCTGTGGAACGATTTGGACGGTAAGCGAACTGTAGTGGGTCCAGTGTGTCTGGTAGTGAAGAAATGATGAAGTCTCTGACCAGGCGTTCAAAGCACTTCATCACTACTGAGGTGAGGGCTACAGGGCGATAGTCATTGAGAGAAGCAGGGTGGGGTTTCTTCGGGACAGGAACAATGATGGACTCTTTGAAGCATGTGGGGATCACCGACTGAGATAAAGAGATGTTGAATATCTCAGTGAACACAGGAGCTAGCTGGTATGCGCAGTCTCTTAGGATACGACCTGGGATGCCGTCTGGTCCTGCTGCTTTCCTGGTGTTCACTCTCTTGAAGGCTCTCCTTACTTCATGCTCGGAGATGACGAGCACGTTTCCGGTGCTGGCAGTATCTTCCTGTCTGCAGCCGTTAGCGCCGCTAACACTAGCATTGTTGGAGACCTTAGCTGCAGCCTCGAAGCGAGCATAGAAAGTGTTCAGCTCGTCTGCCAGAGTCACGGCCGCGTTCGTCATACCGGTTGTTGGTGCTTTATAGTCCGTTATTGTCCTTAGTCCCCGCCACAGGCTCCTAGAGTCACTCTGTTGGAGTTGTGACTCTAGTTTCCTCCCGTAGCGCTGCTTCGCCTCTTTCACCGCCCTCCGCACGTTATATGACGCGGCTTTGTACGGGTCCATGTCCCCCGTCATGAGTCCCATGTTGTAGGCAGCGGTGCGGGATCTCAGAGCGTCGCGGATGGTTTTATCCACCCACGGCTTCTGGTTGGGAAACGTTGTGATAGTCTTTGTCTCCACGGTATCATCCGCTAGTTTCCCGATGAATCCCACAACCGCTTCCGTAAACACGTTGACGTCATCGTCGGAGCTGTTTCTGAACATGCCCCAGTCTGCGTCATCGAGTGCGTCCTGTAACGCGGCCACCGATTGATCCGTCCAGCGCGCGACCTTCCTCTGAACCGGAACTTCCTGTTTCAGCCTTTGTTTGTATTTTGGCATGAGGAAGATGGCGGCGTGATCAGATTTGCCAAACGGGGGGCGGGATTGTGCCTTGTAGCCGTCCTTGACCGTAGTGTAGCAGTGGTCCAGTGTCCT
Organism: Diplotaxodon limnothrissa; assembly: GCF_057381915.1. NCBI lineage: Eukaryota > Metazoa > Chordata > Actinopteri > Cichliformes > Cichlidae > Diplotaxodon > Diplotaxodon limnothrissa. Next base: position 18,257,982 of record NC_140617.1, on the reverse strand, counting down.
TTCACCCCTGGTGGGGCAGGTGATGTGTTGATAAAAGTTCGGCGCTGCGCGTTTGAGGTTGGCGCTATTAAAGTCCCCCGTCACAATAAGCGCAGCGTCCCGGTGTTGTGTCTGGTGCTGTGTGAGTGCCTCATGCAGCTCGCATAAGGCGGTGACCGTGTCCGCTTGTGGTGGAATATAAACGGCACTTACAATGACCGATGTAAATTCCCGAGGTAGATAAAAAGGACGACACATGATGGACAGTAGTTCCAGATTTGGTGTGCAGGAGCGTGTGAGAGGAACAACGTTCGCACTGTTGCACCAGTTGTTGTTCACCATTAAACACACGCCGCCTCCCCTTGACTTCCCCGAGTCCCGTGTCCTGTCCATGCGGTGAACCGAGAAGAACTCGGCCGGCTGGATGGCGTGGTCCGGCACCGCTGGGTTCAGCCATGTCTCGGTGAAGCAGAGGAGATTGCAGTCCCGAATGTCTCTCTGGAACTTTATCCTGGCCCTGAGGTCGTCAAGCTTGTTCTCCAGTGACTGGACGTTGGCGAGCAGGATGCTAGGCAGAGGTGTGCGGTGTGCACGAGCTCTCAGCCTGTTCCTGACGCCGGCTCGCTTCCCTCTAGGCCGCCGCCGCTTCCCTTTGTTCTCCCTCGAGATCTCACTCGGCCAGCTCGGATCCGGAGTTAAAAACTTCGAATTGTGAGTACATTGTATACCAATAGAAACAAGAGTGTCACTGTCATACCTAATGTACCCAATGGTGATGATTTTGCCGATTTAGAAACGCTGAAAACTAACTTAAAAAACAAAGACAAAGAAAAAGTGGTCGGAGCAGTCGTGACGGCAGCCGACCTCACCGGCGCCATCTTAAAGATTGTAGCGGCTCGAGTTAGGCTGGACCCGTTGGCCAGCTTCCCTCAGGGTCATTCCACGGTTGATTACATGGTCCACTATTGTAGCTCTGATGTCATCAGCAATTCTATTTCTTACTCTTCCTACCCTTCCTCTCCCCCCTCCTCATCTTCCTCTCCCCCTCCTCGTCTTCCTCTTGCTCCTCCTTGTCCTTGTCGTCCTCTTCATCCTACTTCTTCACCTCCACGTCCTCTTCCTCGGCCTCCTCTACTTCTCACTCTTTCTGCTCCCTCCATTGTACTCCGCACACACAGCTTACCTGTATTATAGTGCTTAGGCTGATTGCAAAGTGAACTAATTATCTAAAAAAGTTTTCACATGTGAAAGTGTGCCAGACAGTTGGCAAATTAGTGTTAATGATAGCCATACATGTGTATACTTTTGCTAGGAGTGTGTTGGAAATTTGGTAATTGAGTGTTGTGCAGTGAATTGTGCCTACAGTTTTGCAAAGTGTGTGTTACAAAATTGCAAACTGAGTGCAAAGCAGTTTTTGTGCTTTTAGTTTTGCAAACTCAGTGAGTGGTTTTGCTATAAGTCTGAATAGTTTTAGAGATTGTGCTACAGGAATCACAGTTAGGGTTTAAGCATTCAGAAAAAACTGTAAGCATCCTCAAATGCTACACATCTGTCAAAAGAAGATGAGCAAAGAACAAGAACCAAAGGAATAGGCTCAAGACCGTGCCATAGGCTCTATTCAGACGAGTGCTCTTACTGGCACACACATGTTCACTGCAGACCAAGTAACCCATATAGTCATTATGGCGATTGCAAATAATCCTATACTTGGAAATAAACACTTGTGTTTGTTTTGATGTGTTTGAATAAACACCAGTACTTGAAGTTTGGATCCCTCTATGCTTATGGATCTATGACAGAAGTATGAGCTCAAACTGACATAGCCTACCTTGTGCACAGAGAAAGCAAAAGCCAGATGTGTTTTGTATTCATACCATCAGTGTGCAGTTGGCGCATTGTGTGCTTAGTAGATGATGGCTTGTGTGTACTGTTTGATAAGGAAACACCATTTTTACGAAGGTGTGAAGAGTTAATCTAGCTGTGTTTGCTTTTGCAAGAGAACTACAACGTTTTGATTATTGGGTGACAGGTTTTCTTATTTGTGTGAAGAGTTTTGCAAAATTAGCCAATAGTTACAAAAAATGTGCTTAAGCAATCAGAAAAAACTGTAATAGTGCTTATGAAAGTTAAGTCCAAGATAGCAATGTAACATTGTACACCTGTGCATTTCTTGACCCAGGCAGTACTCTGTATCATTTGGCACAGTGAAGCTGATGAATAAGCTTGAACTTTCACGGAAGAAGAGCCAACATTCTGCTGAGAACTATGGGACAATATGAAGTTGTTGAAACTGATTATTTCTGATTCAGAAGTTGCTGAATCAGAAACTCTTGTATGACACTGGTATAAATTGACTGAAGATTGTATGTGGCGTTCCTCAAGGTTCTACTGTATATTGCTGATTGTAAATTTGTTGTCTGGTATGCGTTAGGACCTGGAGATAAATGTTAATTTGTTCCTTGGTTTATGGTGCCCACTTGTAATATTAGTTGGATCGCAGATAGGGGGCAGGGTTTAATAAGAATATTTTCTTCTTACTGCTCCTTTTCACGCATGGTTGCAGTGTTATACTGAGAGAAAGCATGGTTTGTGTGTATGAAAAAACAAAACTGTTGAAACTGTTGAACCAAGTGTGAAATAAATAAATAAAATGTGATCATTTAGAAATCATTAAATGGCAGAAATCATTGTCGTGCAAACAAGCCTGCATAACTTAATAAATACAGAATTTGAAAAATAACAAACCTAAAAAGTTACACTAGGTAGTAGTTACATGTTCTAATGAGTTTTGGAAAACAACCATTTGACTAACAGGTCTGTCTCACCTGGCTCTTGTTCCATCTCTGTTCTGTCCTCATTCTCCTCTCCATCTCCCTCTCTGTTACTCTCTCTCCCTCTTTGTGCTGACAATCAAGCCAAACACCAACATCATCAAATACACAGTGGAAACCAGATATTTACATACTCTTCAAACACTTTTGTAATAGTAAAACATCAAATCAGACTAAATGTTTATTTATTTATTTTTGATTGATAAATATAAAAAACATTTGTTAAATTTAAGAGTGAAGAGAGAAATTGTATGTATTTCTTAATTGCAAATGGCACCAAATTGTATTCAAAATTGAGCCACACTTATGGAGCTCCACGATTCTTTTCCTGGTGTTTTGGTTGATATCGCTTGATTTTCCCATGTCAAAGAAACAGGCTCTGTGTTTTGCCTTATATGCATCCACAGGTGTGCCGCCAATTTACTCACATGGACTCTACTAACCTATCAGAAGCTTCTTAGGCTCAGAATGGAATCGTCTGGAGTTTTCTTATTAATTAAAGACACAATAAACTTGGGAGTATATGTATATATTTAATATATACACACTAAATTTGATGAAAGTGCAAAAAATAGACCTCTCTCTCTTTATTCTGACATTTAACTAATTCAAAAAGATTTCAATATTTATTTATCCAAAAGAAAGTTTTTACTCTAAATTGATGTTGAACAGTAAAAAAAAGTTCTTGTTTTTCCCTAAAGTGTATGTAAATATCTGGTTTCAACTGCAAATATACTGCTGTGTATTGAAATTCCTGTTGTTTTCCATAGAAATATTTTGAACAACACACAAACCATAATATATAAAATAACATTTACCTGAGTTTTTTCTTTGAAAGAAGCCCCTTATGTCCATTGTTATGTTCATCAGTACATAACTGAAACCGATTTAGAGTGCTTTATTTAGCCGTGGAGGGTAACAACTGAAAATATGAAGTAAACACACATGTAAGCCAAGACTCTCTAAAAAAATACAGCATTGTTGTTCGGCTTTTCATTTTGCCATTTATTGATTCACTCGAAGAGCAAGTAACGTAACATGGGTCAAGTGATCAGTTTGATATCTTTTGTGATACACCATCATATTTACATTATTTGTACAGTACAAATGATTTGCTTTGGTACCTGGTCAAACTTAAGCTCTCCTCTGTCTGCCTGGCTGCACTTCTCCTACAGCAAATTCGCAGGCAGCAGCTTCTCCCCCCCTCAATCACAGAACTACCTGCTTGGATGTTATCACTCCATAAATGTTGGAGTTCTAACTGTATTTTCATAAGTTTTACAGCTTTGCCTACTGGTAAAACCCCCCTTATGGCTATTTCTTCTACATGAAGTAATTTAGCAATAAAGAATTAAATGATGGAAAAGTTTCTGTTTTTCATGTATTTGTCAGTGTATAGTTCTGTGTTTATGTGTCTATCTGTAAATATGTATATTTCTTTCCTTCGCTTCATGTGCCTGGAGAACTTACAAATAAAACAACACTTTAGAAAATTACAACAGTGACAACAGAAACCGCAATGTAGAAATTCAATATGAAGATATACATTTAATAACAAAATGAAAAGGGAAACTGCTCAAAAGCAGCTACTCACCATTTTGTAAATGCACAGGAAAAGAAAATTACTACCAACTAAAGGCCCTCCTCTTTAGTCAAAACACTCTAACTGGCTTCTTTGTCGTGAAAGCACTCTTTTATTCAAAGAGATTCTTTCAGGACATAATAAAATTATCTAGTCCTGTTAAAGATACTTCATTACAACCTCAAATGAACATAACACACTGTATTATTATTTAATCAACAAAAACAAAGCCAAATGCAAAAGCAGTGTGCAGAAAACTAACCACACCCCATGACTCAACAGCTTGTAGATCAGCTAACAGAAATAACTTGAAGTAATGTTTTCTGTATGACTTTGTCTGTCTCTCACATTGTTGGGGAGGAATTATGGCCCAGGCTCCTTTACAGCATCATCAACTCGATTGACACCTGGACTTTAACTGGGTCACTGCAGGATGATTGTCTTGTTGTTGTCATCATGTTCTATGTAAAAGAAACCGGTAACTAAATTCCTTAATATTAAGCATGTTGTGTCCTCTGCTTACCATCCAGAATCCAGGGTGCAGTAGAACGATGGCATCAGACCCTAAAGGCAATGCTACGAAAGTACTGCCTAGAGGATTAAAGGAGTTGGGATGAGAGGATCCCATTTGTGCGGTTTGATGCTCGTGAAGCTGTTCAAGAGTCACTCACTTGAAGTCCAGTTGAAGTAGTATTTGGCCACACGCTTCAGGGGGCCACTCACTCTGAAAGAGAAATTTGATTCCTAAAGAGAGCACCAAAACATTTGTGACTAAGTATGTGCAAAGCTTTCGTTAAAGTTTTACTCAGGCCTACGCTCTGGGTAAAAAGCAACTCGCTGTTTCACAGCGGAATATGAAACACAATTATGATAAAACTTCTGTTAAGAGAGATTTTCAAGTAGGTGACCATGTGCTTGTGTTACACCACTCCAGGACAACTTGGTGTAAACAGCAAACCGAGTTTATTTGGGTACCTCAGAACCGTGGCTTTTACATACAGAACCCAAGCATGCTCTTTTCTTTTTTTACAGAACATTTTCCTTTTCTTTTTGCCGTGACTGCCCTCTACTAGTGGAAACATATAGCAGCCAAAAAAAACCAAACATATAGCTGAATTGCCCAAATACCAAAAGATTTATGCAATGTTTTAGACATATTTTAGCTTTACACTTTACCAAGTGCTACACTTTCTCTCTTACATGTTTTGGGCTCAGCCTTGTCTGCTAAGTATGATGGGCCTTTTGAGGTCCGTGATAAAATAGGAGAAAATTATTAGGTAATCTGTACCCCTGATCATAGACTCAAGTCGCGTGTCTGCCATATAAACATGCTAAAGTTGTAACACTGTCTACCTGCACTAGATTCAGATGGTGTGTGTGTGTGTGTGTGTGTGCTCCTATTACAACCTCGAGTCAACTAGAGGTGGAGAGTATGGATGATGCTGATGGTTTAAAAATGAATTATCCCAGCTGTTCTAGCCCCCATCTTGCAAACTCAGAGAACTGAAAAATAATAGTGGCATTTACCATAAACAAGAGACCAATACAAAAAAAACTTCAAACAAATCAAAATTAGCCTCATGGGCTAAAGCACAACTAATATTACTCGAGAATATCAGTTAAGACAAGGTTTCGCTAACAGCTCACAGACAGAAGCATACAGGGCAATCTGCACACTCAGTCCAAAACAGCAGACCCTGAATGAATGTTCTTCAGGCTTTTAAAGATGCAGGTGTGCCCAATTGCTGATTGGTCTGGCATCCCTCAGTTGGTCCAATAGATTTTCCCTGGAGATAACCACAGGTTCAAACAGACAGTTGTCTTTGTGGTTTGCCACATTCAAATCTGCTTGAAAGAAGGTTGGCTCACTACTTCCAAGGTGCCGTAACAAGCCTTTGTAACATTTCCATTCTTGTTCAGTCTTTTGTCCAGTGCCACTGGAAATGTTAATAGTTAATAGTCCCATTTTTAATGTTAATTACTCACCTTTCCATTTTATTGTTGGTGGGTAAACCGAAAATTTTTGTCCACGTAGGCCTCGATGAAAAGTTCAGTGTACTAATAATAATTATATGTAATGACAGCATAACCACATATAAACGTTTCCTGTCGCAATGAAAGCTACGTTATCTGTCCGTGCGACGCAAGGACTCAAATACCGAAAGATCAAAAGTGGGTTGGCTCCATGTCATGTGACTCTTGTCCCACACATCAGTTTGCATTGAATTAACAAATAATACTAATTTAATTCTAATAATGAAGCAAAAACTAGAAAATGTTAAGGCAATGTGTGACTTTGTTATTTCATGTATAAAATATAATCAAAATAGTATTGGCAGAAATATTTCTACGAGTTACAGTATGAAAAAAAATTATGAAACCTGTAATCAAAAGGCAAGATATTGTATAGGTAATTCAGAATATTAATGTTAAAGACAATGAGTGTCAGAGAAAAAGACAAAAGCATATTGCTTAAAATATATTGTAAAAGATGTGATTAAAGACTTTCATATAAATTATGAGAATTGAAAATTGTGTTTAAACTTCTAAGACTACTATTACTTAGAGTAACTTGAAAATTAACGAACAAGAAGGAAAATATTATTTTCTATTGAACAAGTGAGTTGAATTATATTTTCAATGTTTTTGCAGTTAACATATTTACTGAGACAATCAAAAATGAGCATGGAACAACATCTGTTACGTGCCATGGTACCCAGCTCTTTATTTTCTCTTACCTTTCAGGTGTCAAGCCTCATTCAATACTCAATACACTCAATACAAAGGTAATTGGCACGTCTCTATTGGCTGATCTGGGGAACAGTAGACCAATCACTTGCCTGGGATAATTTCAAAAAACCAGCTCCCAAGCCAGCAGGTTGGCTTCAGACTATCTTTGAACTTTTGTTAGTAGGTGTCTGTGTGTGTGAATAGAGTGTTTGGGTGTGAGGCTGGACAGATAAGATCGGGGTACCCCAAACACATTCAACTGAGCTTTAAGTGTTAAAAACACTAGGTTAGGCAGGTGATGACACCTTTGTATCCTGTGACTGACCTTATGTGTCAAGCAGTTACACAGGCCTTTTGTTTTGCATATTATTTTATTTCCACTTTAGGGAAGCTGTTGGCGTCTTTTTGTTTTAGTAATGTCTTTGATCTGGCTCAGCCGCCCGGTTCTCGTCCCCATCATTTTTCTTTTGTTAAGCTTACTGTTATCAGGGCATGGTAAATGAACAGTAAACCTTGCCTGATGACTAATCTTCCCGTTTCCCTATCACTGATTTATTTGGGTTGTCATGGAAGAAGTATTAAACAATGCCTTTTATTAGAATATAAGCATTTAAATGCAGTAATTGTATTTGAATTAGTTAAATATGTGGGCAACTCTGACCATGACAAGACTGCATTTGCTTTAAGAAATTAATAAAAAAAATTTAGACATATTGTTGTCATTATTTTTACTCTTCAATTTAATGTGTTTTTTCTTTAAGATAGTATCAGAAGTTGCTCTTCCACCATGAAAAAAAAAAACAACTGCATGTATTCTTTTACTACATCCATGATTCTCCTCTGTGGTCTTCCTCATTCATCCTGTTTGGAGCTTAATGTTCAACATCCTTTATCTATTAAAATTACAGAAGTAGAAGAACATAATCATCAGAGCAGGAATCATGATAAATGATAAATAGATTACCAGTACATAAAAACATAACATTTGCATAATTTCTCTGATAACCCTGCATTGGATGGGTTTGTTAACGGTGGGCTGAAATTGTACTACAGTCTGCTGATGAGGAACTTTTTTGAGTGTTGAATTAAATGTCCTACATAATCTGTATATGAATTGTCATTAAAACCATAGAAATTCTTACTTATAAAGGAAAGAAAAGTGTGACAATGCCCATCAACATATAGGATATATTTTTTTGAAACATTACAAAGATACATGTAATTCTGGGTTCACCTGAATTACAGATTAGACTGGTGGACAAACAGAGATGTTGTGTACAACTGGTGACAGCATCAGTGACAGGGATGCCAAAAGGAAGAACAAATTAATCAGCAAGGCTGGAAGCAGAATTAGGAGGCGTCATAGTCAGCGAGGGTCAGAGATCAATGAACAAATTGCCAACCTTCATGGATAATGCATCACCCTCAAAAGGATTCAAAATTTGGGCCATGAAGAACAGTTCAGGAAACCTATTTTATTGTTTTGTCTGTGAAACTGTAAATGAAATGTAAATTATGTTAAAGGCAAACACATTTGTAAGCCATAAGAAACAAACATGCTTTGCATTATGCCTTTAAACATCTGTATAGACTTGATAAAATATTTATTAATTGAATTTGCTAACATTGGCTCCCCGTGTGTTTCAGGATCGATTTTAAAGTTCTTTTATTGGTTTTTAAATGTCTTAATGGTCTTGGGCCTTCTTATCTCTCAGATCTGCTTTTACCATACGAACCCTCGCGGACCCTGAGGTCCTCTGGTGCTGGCCTTTTAATTGTCCCTAAAGTCAGGACACATACTCACGGAGAGGCAGCTTTTCAGTGGTATGGTCCTCGTCTGTGGAACAGCCTGCCGGAGGAGCTCAGGGCCGCAGAGAACGTACATGTTTTTAAGAATAGGCTCAAGACCCACCTTTTTAATTTAGCTTTTATTTATTTTATGCTTATTTATTCTATCCTGTTATTCTATTATTAATTTAGACTTTACCTAATATTTATTGATTTTATTCTTATTCATTTTTTAATCTTAATCTAAATTTATTTTATCATTTTACCCTGTATATATCCTATTGTGTCATATCTCCAGTGTTTCCTCAGAGGGCGCTCTCTGCACCGGGGCTGTGATCGACTGTGGCTGCTGGGTTTCTGGGGGTCCTCTCAGCCTGGCTGGGGGGCTCCTTGGCCTCCCTCCTGCTGTGTGCCCAGCCTGGAGGGTGCGGTCTGTGACCGGCTCCCGGTGCAGACGGCTCCCTGTTATAGTGTTTCCTCACTTGGCTCATGCGAGCCCAGCCCAATTTTTACTCTTTAAGTGTGCGCGTGTGTGTGTGTGTGTCGGGGGGGGATATGTGTGTATTCACATCATTTATGTTAATGAGAGTGTGGGGAGTGAGTTGGAGGGTGGGGTGGGCTGCTTTTAACTATGTAAAGCACTTTGTGCTACATTTTTTTTGTATGAAAAGTGCTTTATAAATAAAGATTGATTGATTGATTGATTGATTGACATGTCTTACATAGTGAGAGTATTTCTTTTACTGATGATATTTCAATGATATGTATTTTCTATGACTAAATGCTCTATCTAACACATGGCAATAACAGCAGATGTGACAATTTTGTAATTTGTTGTATAAATTTGATATTATTTTAGGCAGTATATTTTCTTAGCCTTTGTCATACTCTGTTAACACAGCAGTCTCAGAAACCGTACAGTATATTTGGCTGTGGATCACAGGGTGAAGAGTGGCAGCCTAGAGTCAGAATCCAGTGAAATATATGTGTCACCTCTTACAGTTTTCCTGTATTCTGAGGTCAAAGATGAGGACATTAAAAGTACAGTAGAGTATATTGGGTAAATTTTATTGTTAATTTTCTCTGAATCATACAGTAATTTGGGCTGTGGATCACAGGGGGAAAAGTGGAGATACACTAAAACTGGGAGTGGATTGTGAAGTAAAATAATGTCAGGACTATGGAACGCCGGGACTGCCATAATGAATTAATTAAATACACCATTAAATAATTAATTAAATGTGTCAATAATTAATTAAAATTGGAATTAATTAAATAAATAGTTATGACACATTTAATTAATTAATTATTGACACATTTAATTAATTAATTATTGACACATTTAATTAATTAATTATTGACACATTTAATTAATTATTGACACATTTAATTAATTATTTAATGATATATTTATTTATTTCATTTTGGCAGTCCTGGCGCCTGGCTCTCATCATGAAATAATTTTATTTGTCAGCCTCACCCATCAAACCCAGGGGGCGGGGTTAACGCTGCCCATGCAGCTTCTCTAACATTTGATTGGTTGCCGTGCAAAGTAAGTCAAAACAGGTCGATCCTAGATAATCGATTGCTTGTGTAGACTTGGGGCAGCCAGGTATCCCAGAATGCAGATCAAATCACAGGCAGCAATGGTGGTGGTGTAGTTTTAAAATACCCCGTTTTTCTGTCACCAGCTACACTTTTAACAGTGTTTTAGCCGCGAATGTCGCAACGTATGTCTGGTCAGGTTGTCAACATAGAACATGTTTGCAAAAGTGCTCAGATGTTTTCAGAGATTTCACTAGCTCTGTCACGAATCGCCGTGCGGCAGGCAGGAGTAGGACCCAAAATGCAGGACTCACAGGCACGAGGGAATGAACTCAAAACTCAGCTTTATTTGCTGGCAGAACAAATATACAAACTTAAACTAAACTGGGAAACCACAAACTAAGAACTCACAGAGAGACACAGGGAGATCCACACACGGCATGAGGGACGACGTCACACTGAACAGAGGGAGACGCAGACAGAAATACACAGAGGGTTAACGAGGAAAGTGGGAACACACGGGGAACACAGGTGACACTGATAATCATAACGAGACAGGGCGGGGTGAACTGAACATGACATGTACGGGCGTGAGAGTCACAAGGTAAACAGGAAGTGCACAGAGGTTCAGACAGGAGGAGAGAGAGCACGGGGAAAACACAGACATAACGGGCTGGGGAAACATGAAACAACCACAAAGGGAGACGAGGGCTCATAAATACATCGAGGGCACACAGGGGGAAAAAGCCATGAAGGGAAAACACTTAGGGAACAACACAACAGGGCAACTCAGAAAACATGGCCTAAGCAAGGAACAAAATACAAACATACAAGGAAACTAAGAACACTGGGCCAACATGGCCCAGGACCATGACAGTACCCCCCCTCAAGGGCTGGCTCCAGACAGCCCAAACACAGAAAAACAAAACCAAACAGAAAACAACCCAGGGCGGGCGGCGGGGGCCCAGGACGGAGGGCTCGGAACAGAAAACAAAAGAAGAGCACAGCAAACACCGGAGCCCAAGAAAATAACCCAAACACAGAGCAGTTCAGGGGGCCGACCATGCGGAAGGCAACGGCGGAGACGTGGAAACAAGTCAGGAGGCCGGCCGTGCGCAAGGCAACAGCGGCGACGTGGAAACAGTTCAGGAGGCCGGCCGTGCGCAAGGCAACGGCGGCGGCGAAGGAGACAACGGAGCAGTTCAGGAGGCCGACCGCGCGGAAGGCGGCGGCGGAGGAGACGACGGAGCAGTTCAGGGGGCCGACCGCGCGGAAGGCGGCGGCGGCGCCGAAGGAGACGACGGAGCAGTTCAGGAGGCCGGCCGCGCGGAAGGCAGCGGCGGCTCTCCAGTGTCAGGCGTGCTGGCCATGGCCCGGTGGGCACAGGACCAGACGAAGCACAGGCCGAAGACCCTGAGGCTGGACCAGACGAAGCACAGGCCGAAGACTCGGAGGCTGGGCCAGACGAAGCACAGGCCGAAGACTCGGAGGCTGGGCCAGACGAAGCACAGGCCGAAGACTCGGAGGCTGGACCAGGCGACGAGGATGAAGCAGAGGCTGGACCAGGCGACGAGGATGAAGCAGAGGCTGGACCAGACGAGGATGAAGCAGAGGCTGGACCAGACGAGGATGATGCAGAGGCTGGACCAGACGAGGATGATGCAGAGGCTGGACCAGGCGGAGCTGCAGAGGCTGAGGCCGGACCAGGCGGAGCTGCAGAGGCTGAGGCCGGCCCAGGCGGAGCAGAAGCACAGGCAGAGGCCGGCCCAGGCGTAGCAGAAGCACAGGCAGAGGCCGGCCCAGGCGTAGCAGAAGCACAGGCAGAGGCCGGCCCAGGCGTAGCAGAAGCACAGGCAGAGGCTGGCCCAGGCGATGACGAAGCGGTCGCAGATGGCGGCTGGACAGGCTCCTCGGGCCCTCCAGCTGATGCGGCGTGAGGCTGAACGGGCCCCTCGGACCCTCCAGCGGAGACAGGAGGCTGAACGGGCCCCTCGGACCCTCCAGCGGAGACAGGAGGCTGAACGGGCCCCTCGGACCCTCCAGCGGAGACAGGAGGCTGAACGGGCCCCTCGGACCCTCCAGCGGAGACAGGTGGCCGAACGGGCCCCTCGGACCCTCCAGCGGAGACAGGAGGCTGAACGGGCCCCTCGGACCCTCCAGCGGAGACAGGAGGCTGAACGGGCCCCTCGGACCCTCCAGCGGAGACGAGGAGGTGCTGGCCGGGCTCACTGGAACCCCCAGCGGACGAGGTAGATGGCGGCGTGGGAGCCGCGGAGTCCTGGATGAGCTCATCCGAGCTTCCAGCAGGAGCTGATGTAGAGCCAGAGAGGTTTGGGACCCCTGGCTGAATGTTAAGCCGAACAGAAGACCGTATTGCTATCGGGGACTGGGCCAATGGTTCAGGTGCGAGCTGAGCTACTGGAGATGCGGATGAGAGTGGGAGCTGAGCTACTGATGGTGGTGAAGTAGATAACTGCACGGGAGACTGAACTGAGGGCGTCTGCACTGGCACAGGGGACTGAACTGATGTCTGTTGTAACGGAGGTGGTGAGAGTGGAGTAGGCAGTGGAGTAGATGACTTCACAGGAGAATGAACCAGAGGTGAGGGCACAGGAGACTGAGCTAGAGGTGGTAGTGATAGTTGAGGGGAAAGTGGAGCTGGTGATTGAGTGGATGACTGTGCTAAGGGATGCTGCACTGGGGACACTGGAGACTGCACTGGGGACACTGGAGACTGCACTGGGGACACTGGAGACTGCACTGGGGACACTGGAGACTGCACTGATGGTTGTAGTGGAGGTGTAACGGGTGGAGGAGTGGCTGAAGTGGCTGTGGGTCGGGCGGCTAGTGGCTCAGCTACTGACTGAGTAGCAGCCTGAGTGGCTGGGTGTAGTGACGGTTGTGGTGGAAGAGAAACAGGTGGTAGTGTGGATGATGGAGCTAAGGGCGACTGAGTGGCAGACCGAACTGATGACTGAAGCGATGGTAGAGGTGAAAATGGAGCTTGTGGTGGAGTTAATGGCTGAGCTAGCGGGGACACAGCTAACTGAACTGAGGGTGGCTGCGAGGGAGCTAACTGAACTGAGGGTGGCTGCGAGGGAGCTAACTGAGCTGTGAAGGGCTGCGAGGGAGCTAACGGAGCTGTGAAGGGCTGCGAGGGAGCTAACGGAGCTGTGAAGGGCTGCGAGGGAGCTAACGGAGCTGTGAAGGGCTGCGCAGGCGATAAGCAGCTCGCATTGACTTCCGCCACACAAAACACAGCCCCTGAATGAACAGTCATAATGTCTGGAAAAGACACAGAGTTCTCACTCACCACAGCAGGTGAATTAGAAGGCCGAATGTCCGGCTGTGGGGTGGCGCGTCGGCGGCGTGAATGCCGTTTTCTTCGGGAAGCCGGAGGTGCGGTGATGGAGGAAACCGGCAACGACGGAGAGATCGCGGCCGGCTCCTCATCCTCCGACCACATTGCTGCGAGAAAAGCAGCGGGTGAGTGACAGTCAGAGTGGAGGGTGGATGGAGAGGAGTCCAGTGGCAGCAGCGTGGAAACGTTTCCCGATTGTGGCGGTCGCTGTTGCGGTATGACGAGCTCGCGAATTTGTACTGTCTCCTTGGCTTTCTGCAGATTGGACAGTAGGCCCGAAAATCCTGAGAGCTCGTGGAGATGGGGATTCCCTTTGAGAATAGCCTCGATGGCGTTTATCCCAATGGACATGGCTTTAATGTCCGAGGCGTGGGAAACTCGCTCCCACAGGCCGAAGATGCGGGCCAAATCGCCTTCCCGGGAGGAGCCTGCTGGGTCCATGTCTGGTGACGTCGTACTGTCACGAATCGCCGTGCGGCAGGCAGGAGTAGGACCCAAAATGCAGGACTCACAGGCATGAGGGAATGAACTCAAAACTCAGCTTTATTTGCTGGCAGAACAAATATACAAACTTAAACTAAACTGGGAAACCACAAACTAAGAACTCACAGAGAGACACAGGGAGATCCACACACGGCATGAGGGACGACGTCACACTGAACAGAGGGAGACGCAGACAGAAATACACAGAGGGTTAACGAGGAAAGTGGGAACACACGGGGAACACAGGTGACACTGATAATCATAACGAGACAGGGCGGGGTGAACTGAACATGACATGTACGGGCGTGAGAGTCACAAGGTAAACAGGAAGTGCACAGAGGTTCAGACAGGAGGAGAGAGAGCACGGGGAAAACACAGACATAACGGGCTGGGGAAACATGAAACAACCACAAAGGGAGACGAGGGCTCATAAATACATCGAGGGCACACAGGGGGAAAAAGCCATGAAGGGAAAACACTTAGGGAACAACACAACAGGGCAACTCAGAAAACATGGCCTAAGCAAGGAACAAAATACAAACATACAAGGAAACTAAGAACACTGGGCCAACATGGCCCAGGACCATGACAAGCTCTGCTAACAATTAGCATGCAGAGTGCACCGAGGGGGTTACGTTAATCGGTTTGTTTACATATTCCACTCTCCGTGTTCCACATGTTGCATTCGCAGATTCTCATTTTCACCGAACGATCGTCTCTTTCCGCCTGGTCTTGTATCTCTGTGCTTCTGTAACATAAATAACGAGCTGACATTTTTCTCACGAAACCAGCGATCAGCTCAACAGACCCTCAGTTTACCTGCATGCATTCTCCTCCTCATCTGCCAGCTGTTTAACACCTGCTAATTCAAGAAACACGCCTACGTTACCTGGTGATAGTCACAGTTTAACTGGGCAGCCGGTGCTCGATATAAAGCAATGTCAGCGCATTTTTCTGCACAAGATAAGTAAATATAGTGTTTTCCCCGAGCGCAGAGCTGCTGGAGCTTGTTTCCTTACAGAGCACTTTATAGGCGAACAGCTTCATCAGCGGCTGATGTCCAATCACCGGCACACAGCTTTGAAACCTCTGCTGAGTTTTAGCTCTCAGTGGTTAAACGCTGGACTTCATTCACTCAGGTTCTGTCTGTCGGTCACGTTTACTTCGCTGTTTTATTTACAACTGAGCAAATCGGTTTGGCTGAGGTTAAAGTTACGTTTCATAACTGCATAGTTTCACAGACGTTTAATGGTTCACTGGCACATGTGTTAGACTGAACTGTCATCTAAATATCATCAGTTTTTTAATAGTTATTCAACTGTATTCTAAGCACCAGCTGTCTGTTAGAATGTGATGATTTTTTTTCTCTCTCTGTTGGCAGAGGTATAAAAATGCGCAGGAAAATCTTACGTGCATGGCAAACTTCACCGACGATATTTAGGGAGGAATAAACAAACATCAAACATAAATGAACCATTTGCCTGTCTCCATAATTGAGAGTATTTTCTCTTCTTATGTCAACACTCTCTCTCTCTCTCTTTTTTTTTTTTTTTTTTTTTTTTTTTTTTTGCTTTTTCGGTCATGTTATGTTTACCTGTCAAAGGCTTGTTACAAACTATGAAACACATCGTGCAGACTTCTGGATGTTAGAAGAAAACTAATACTGCTCATGAATGAGACTAAAGGCAGGAAGGTGTCCTTTAAAACTAAACATGTTAATAGGACCTCCCTATTTATATCATAGTTTATGATATAGCACGTGTATTTCAGTAATAGCCTGCTGATTTCAGTGTAGTGGTGAACAGTCGCACAGCTCACGTAGGCGTTATCTGTGATACTCCTTAACTATAATTTATCCAAGTTAACTTCAGTTAACCATTCAGACAGTTCTTTTGCAATGAAAAACATAAACACCCATGCTGCCGGGAGGTTTCCTCAGTGCCAGTTGTTAACATTATAGCTGCTTATGCAGTAACCATGGTAACCACGGACTCTGAGCGGCTGGATCGACGGAGGTCAGACAACAATTTTACATGTATGATCTTAAAACAGGACACAGCCACTATACGTGCTGGCCTCATATCAAATGTGAAGGCAGACTGAGTCTATGTTTGACGTTTTTTATATCTAATCTTCCTTTTCAAACATTTAAACAGCAGCGAGTCTGCAGCTGAGGGAATACAAACTCAAATTGTCGGAACAGGTTTGCTCGTTTCTTGGATTCATTTGGTGATTTATTAAATGTATAACTGTTATTCTAATCTGCTGCTGAGTCTCTTACACTTTTCTTTATGCTATATATTTTCACGTCTCTGGAATAGTTGGAAGTTAGATAGTCAGCTGGGAAACTTTGTGTTAACTCATGGAGCTGAGGATATCGTGGATATGCTGACCTCGCTGCGTGGTGTACAGAGCGAGGTCAGCATGATTAACACATTATCAGGAAATAAAACACCGATAAATATAACCTCAGTAAAAGAAGTCAGCGGGGGTTACTACAGCTGTGTACCGGGGCCTGCGCTTTGTCGGTGGGATTGCTTGCGAGGCGAGCGGGTCTATCCCACGCTTTGCCGTGAGACTGGGCAGACATCTCCG
Organism: Diplotaxodon limnothrissa; assembly: GCF_057381915.1. NCBI lineage: Eukaryota > Metazoa > Chordata > Actinopteri > Cichliformes > Cichlidae > Diplotaxodon > Diplotaxodon limnothrissa. Next base: position 18,241,088 of record NC_140617.1, on the reverse strand, counting down.
AAATCATCGAAGCAGTTTTGCAAAGAGGCTGTATCTTGACAAACCGACCAGACACGTGAAGATTAAACCACTACATTCTCGGCTAAAAAAATATTAAAACGGTATTTGGTGACACACAAACAGGGTTTTTCAAAGTTCAGTTCTGTTAGCTTCCACATGCCGGTTGTTGTGTGCTAGAAACAATGGCCACCAGGCCAAAGCAATGGTTTTGACTCGATCAGCGTTAACCCCGCCCCCTGAGTTTGATGGGTGAGGCTGACAGATAAAATTATTTCATGATGAGAGCCAGGCGCCAGGACTGCCAAAATGAAATAAATAAATATATCATTAAATAATTAATTAAATGTGTCAATAATTAATTAAATGTGTCAATAATTAATTAAAATGTGAAATACATAAATAATTAATTAAATGTGTCAATAATTAATTAATTACATGTGTCATAACTATTTATTTAATTAATTAATTCCAATTTAATTAATTATTGACACATTTAATTAATTATTTAATGGTGTATTTAATTAATTCATTATGGCAGTCCTGGCGTTCCATACAGGACACAAAAGACTGCGTTTCTAAACTGGGCTTCACCCATACCGTAATATGCGTAAGAGTAGTGCAACCACATTTTCGGTGAGGCTGGCGGTGCAGCTAGCTTGACTGTGACTTCGTAAGTGAGGGCTCACTCATCAGTAATCCGGTGGATACAGCAGTGTGTACAGGTAAGGCCATTTAAACGGACAGAATGACTATTAAAAGTCAGCGAGTATCAATAATGTTAATGTGGTTATGTTAGTAATAAAGCGAGTGCTAATATAACAGCTTTAAGATGCATTTGTAGATATTACATGTTTTACCGTCTTTATAGTGCTAGCTTAAAGTTACGGTGTAAACGTTAGCTTATATTGGAGTAAAGCTGTTACTGTTTAAACGATGTTAGGACAGAAATATTAGCTTCTGTCATGACTGATGAAGTTACTAATTAATAAAGTTTCAAGTAAAGCGATTAACCGCAGCCACAGATTGACAGTAAATATCTTGATTAGCTTCAATGCGTCTAATAAATACGTGCAAGTTTCAGTGCTTCGTTTAAACTGTATGATACTTATACTGACCCAGGGTCAGTGTAAAATACAATCCTAGCTGTGTGAACAAAGCCTGGCTCCTTTAATCCTGCATGACAAACCTCAGGATGCAGGTTATTATTACTCTTTCCTGCTGGCACACCTGTCACACCTGAGAGTCAGCTTACAGTGACGTGGACATCATGCAAAGACTGGCAGACTGTGTAATACTGCAAATGATCAGTGACTCAGGTTAACACTAAATTTTAAACAGTACCTCTGTGTCTCTCTCTGTGTGCTGAACATTTAGAATCAGATTGAGTCATACTGTATCAGCTGAAACTGTTATATGTAACTATCAGTATTTTGTATTCAGGTGTGGGGAATATACCTATGAGTGCAGTGAAGCAACATCCCAGATTAATCTCTGGCCAAAGATATCGTATTTAAATCAGACTACTGAACCAGCCACATCAGCCTTTTGTGATATCTGTTTAAAGTAGACTAAAAATGGTAAATGGCCTGTATTTATATAGCGCTTTTCTAGTCCCTAAGGACCCCAAAGCGCTTTACACAACCTGTCATCCACCCATTCACACACTGGTGATGGCAGGCTACATTGTAGCCACAGCCACCCTGGGGCGCACTGACAGAGGCGAGGCTGCCAGACACTGGCGCCACCGGGCCCTCTGACCACCACCAGTAGGCAACAGGTGAAGTGTCTTGCCCAAGGACACAACGACCGAGACTGTCCAAGCCGGGGCTCGAACTCGCAACCTTCCGATTACAAGGCGAACTCCCAACTCTTGAGCCACGATCGCCCCCCAATGAAAATGAACTACATGTTCTTGAGAAGGCAGCACGGTGGCACGGTGGTTAGCACTGTTGCCGCACAGCAAGAAGGTCCTGAGTTCAATTCCAACATCAGGCCGGGGTCTTTCTGTGTGGAGTTTGCATGTTCTCCCCGTGTTTGCGTGGGTTCCCTCCGGGTACTCCGGCTTTCTCCCACCGTCCAAAGACATGCAGCTTGTGGGGATAGGTTAATTGGAAATTCCAAATTGCCATTAGGTGTGAATGTGAGTGCGAATGATTGTCTGTCCCTGTGTGTTGGCCCTGCGACAGACTGGCGACCTGTCCAGGGTGTACCCCGCCTCTCGCCCTATGACAGCTGGGATAGGCTCCAGCGCCCCCCGTGACCCTGAAAAGGATAAGCGGAAGCGAATGGATGGATGGATGGATGGATGTTCTTGAGAAGTGGACTGTGAGCACAGAAACACATGTTCATACATACAGCTGTAGCAAGCTTACATTAATTTTATTACTCCGATGTCTGTCTCTCTGTTAGTCCTCTGACAGACTGCTGACCTATCCAGTTGTACTCTTCCTATGACTACTGGGACAGGCTCGAGCCCCCCACCCTCCCACTGTGAACCTGAATTGAATATTCAGAAGAACTTGAATGGATAAACTGACATTTGTTTAAATAGTTCTAGAAATCTGAGCTGTTGGTGTGTCCTTGGATTGTGTGGTAATAATATTAGAGCTGGCAATCTTTCCTACTGAATCTCTACTATGAGTCATGTTACCTGAGATTAGGGCTGCTCGATTATGGCAAAAATGATAATCACGATTATTTTCACTGAAATTGAGATCATGATTATTTGACGATATTTATTTAACCCTTTAAGACCTACCATAGAACCAAGTCCGCCAGAGCTTATATAATTTTTTTACATGTTGTAGTGCCATTTGTGGGAGCATTTCAAGTTGCTATACATCAATACAACTGTTATAGCCCATATTTTAATAATATGTCTGCATTAAGTCCATAGTAACTACATTAATTGCAAACAAGTGCAATAAACTACAAAAAAATTGAAAATCGTTTTTGTTTTTGTTTTTTACATATATTTCTACTTGGAGAAATTTAAGAGGTTTATCCCTCAAAACTTTAAATACAAAAAAGTTGCAAAAAATAGTTTACAACAACAGGAAATTTATTTTGAGTGTCTGCATAGTTTTATTTTGGAGATACAGCAATTTTTATATACTGCAGGAAAAACAAAAAACAATCCTATGATGCAAATTTGCAAAGAAAACAGCGGGTGCATCAAAATAAACTATTTCCAGTAGTGCAATTTGAGTTCTAAGCATCCCAGAAACTATTCAGAAAAGTCAAACATGACTTATAAAAACACTAGTATAGGCTTTTAAGGCCTACAAGTAAAAAACTACATTTTCCACGAAAATGACGTCACTTCCGGTTCCGGGCAGGAAATGCGATAGTTCGCGTTGACATCTTTTTCAATGTGGGAAGTGTTAAGAACAGCTGATCGGATCGGCAAAGCGTGTTTCTGGAATATTATGTTTTTGTTCCTGCAAGCGCTTTTTATGCAATTTTTGCAAAGCTTTATGTGGAAGGAAACCGCGACCGAGGACAAGCTGATGGCATAAGATGTAAGTACAACTCCTCCGGTTTCATATGCAAAACAAATTATTGCGCTAGCTTACGCGGTTCAGGTTCTACAGGGATTTAAAAATAGTTACACAAAACAGAGCGTGCTGCTCTGACCGGCTTTAAAGGGTTGACAATAACAATGTATTGAATAATGACTTTAAAAAAAATAATATAAAATAGTGTGCAAATACTGATAACAGTGCAAATGTTTGCAATATAAGAAATAAATGAAAAATGTAAACATCTATGTTTAGTGAACTTTGCAGTGTTGCTCTGTGGTGCAGCTACTACACCGTAGCAAAGTTTACACACTGTGTCTACTTGATCCACGTCTGACTCCGCGAACCCACAATGTTTCCACACCACTGAAGTTTTTTTTACCTCTCTTTTCAACCAACTGCAGTCACTCTCCTCTCCAAATAACTTCTGCTTAGCTTTCCGAGCTTCCCTCGGGTCCTCTTCAGACGTGTGTTCGAAATGGAGAGCGGTGCGCTTGATTTACCACACGGAGCAGCGCGAGAGTAAAGCATGAGGGAGGGGCTAATAATCGGCTCAGTCATTTTTAATGATCGTTGAAAGCCCAGATCGTAATCGTGATTAAAATTCGATTAATTCAGCAGCCCTACCTGAGATTAATTCTATGTTTACCTGTCAGATCTTAACTGCTTACAGTTAAGCAACATATTCATATTTAATTGAAATATGAACAAATTATCTTTTGATTGCTGGCTCAAAGAGTCTTTATGGAAATCCTGTTTGACTTTTTGTCATTTTAATTCTCTTTTCCATTTGCCAGAACAGTTCTCCACAGTTGCTGTCCATATGGGTCAGTGGGACCAAGAAGCACTCTGCTAATGTGTGGACTCTGACCAGCAACATCCAGCAAGACCCAGACAGCGTTTTCTATCTCCCAGCTGGAGTTTTTTGTTTGTCTGTGACTGGAGAGTCAGTTTTTTGTTGAGCTTCACACTTGCAGAGGTAAGTCAGTTTGCAGAGATCCCTCCCACCCTGGCTTTTATGTGCTAGATTTCTTATCTGAAACAGTAATATTTCAGTGACAGCTGCTTATACCACAGGTTAACACACGCTACTGATCCCTGATGGGAGAATCATCACCTCTGCCAACAAAGAAGCCTGGTGGATGTTTGTTTACAGTCTGATGATGGGACATCATGCTCTGCATCTTCAAAGTTTGCCTCCTCATTATTATTCATACACAATAATGTGAAGTATGCTCATATCTAGTATAACTGAACAAACATGGTGCTCTTCATTTATGGAGGCTGTTGAGTCTGAATGTTGGATGTTGTGTATCTCGTGTTCTCTGGGCTTTGTTGTCCTCAGTCTTTTTGCAGGATCAGAAAACAAAACCAGGAGGCGCGTAAATGTTTCTTCTCCAATTGGATGATGATAAGACTGTGACACGGGATGCTACCTTTAGTCTTGTGATGAAGCAAAGCTCAGGAAGAAGTGGGATTAAATGGTACCCACATGTGTGCTGCTGAGAAGGATGTACAGGGGCACCTGCAGCCAAATCCAAGCCGCCTCAGGTTAGTTGTAGTTGCAGAACGCTATAGGACTGAGACAGCAGTCCACAGTACTGTAATGATGATTCTGACTTTGGTCATGGTTGCAGAATATTTTAAATAATATACAATCTTATTTTTTGTAATTCATTTTTTTCTGAATTGAAAATACTATATTGTATTCATACAGAATCAGTATGGTATCATTGTTTGTCTGTTCACTGATTGCTGAAACTAAGAGCTAGTTTGATCTATTTAGATCTAAAGTATCCCAACTCGAGCTCTAATGTTTCTTCACCCCTGTGTGTGTGATTTCCTACATGCTGGCAGAGCAGCAGTTTGTGCTCACAGATGATGATGGTGTGGAGAGACGGTGGTGTTTCCTCAGAAGAACTAGCAGAGTCACAAAGGACACGAGTCCATCTCACCACCTTGACTTGCTGACTGATGCTCGTCTGCACTGCACAGAGGAAATCAACTGACTGAGGTTTGTCCAGTGCAGTGTTATGAAATGTATATATTTTTTTATGCTTACAGATATGTTTTTCTTGACAGAGGGGCTCTGCAGAGGTTAGACAAGGCAGAGAAAATGACAATTATGATCTTTCATTGGAGGCTGCAAATAAACCGTACACAGCTAAAATAGTTGTCAGTTTTAGACTTGAATGTTCTTTATACAGGCACATGTTGTACATAGTATGATTAGAGCAGCAAGCCAAATGCTCCTGGTGCGACCTAGATCTCGGCTTAAGACCAGAGGTGACCGCGAATAACCTCCCTCAAGCTATTCGTGCATCTGATTCAATTCATTCTTTTAAATCTTGATTAAAAACATATTTATTTAGCCTTGCTTTCCCAACCTCCTAGACCTCGCACTTTTAAGTGTACTGTAACTTACCTTTTTTGCTTTATTAATGTTTCAAACGTTTTAACATTCAGCCTTTTGGGTTGTGCCTACTATGCCTGGTGTATTATTGGTTAGTTATGTCTCCGGCCTGTTAGTGTATTTTATTTGTATTTATTATTGCTCTTAACTCGTTCTGTGAAGCACTTTGGCATACCTGTGGTTTTTAAATGTTCTATATAAATAAAATTGTATTGTATTGTATGTGCTTTACATTTTACTATGATTTACTGGGATATTTGTTGCCTGATGTTCAGCAGGAATGGAGAAATGGAATCAAAAGGAGATGTTTTTGCTGACTTTGTAATGTTGTGAGTAAATCTTCAATATTATTTATTTGCTTGGTTATTTTAGGAGTGCTTCTGAGTGGAGGAGAGAGGAGTCATCATCCAGCTTCAAAGAAAACATCCAGGTAAAGTGACGTGGATCAGTGGATAAACTTGACTCCCCTTTAAAGGAGACACTCTTAGAGAGAGACGATCTGAGCCATCCTTAAACGATAGTGTTTTCAAATACACAAACATTTCTAAAGGACAAAAATGAACATCCCACTTTGACTGCAATACAAATAAATCTTTGCATGTGTGTTTTCAAACTCTCAGATGGGCAGGATATCACTATTGGACTGTGTAACCTGCCGGAGCAGCATTGAATGACCACCACACATGAGCATGTTCCTGCAACATTCAGCATCTGATCCTTCATCTGTGTGCTGCTGCTTTTGGTAAGTAGAGTTACCTAACTACAGTAACTCTAAACATATGCCATCCATTTCTAATGGCCTGGTTACTTCCTGTCAGTTACTTTAGAAACCATGTGGTCACCTGACCTAACACTGTTTCTTCTTTGTCCCCTTAATGTTGAAGTGTCAAATGTCAAACAGCTGGAGAGGAAACTACACCAGTGTACTGAGATGTTTCACCAACACGTGCCAGACGCTGTTCCTTCATGGTGACATTACCAGAGTCAGTCCCGCCCACCTCAGGACCTCGCCATTGATCATGATGATTATAATGATGACAGCACGCGGAAATAAGACTGTAAAAATCCACGACCAGAATGTTTAGATGCTTTCTAATGCATACTGAGTTTTTGTCTCTCTCTTTTTTTTTTTTTTACCTCATCTGTTACTAACAAAGTTCACCAAACTCACACAGTTTACATTCTGTATGTTTCCATCTTTACCAGCCACACTCTAACTGCAATTAAGGAAATAATCCTTAGAAATCGTTGTTTTTCCCTTTTGTAATTGATGATAATTCAGTGAATATACTGCGCTGCTTCCTTTTATTGCGTCACACATTGTTTCAAGTTTTTCAGTGTCCAATTATTTTTTACTGCTGTTTGAATTCCCAGTATGTTTGACCCTGTAGACTGTTTGATGGACTGCTTGTCTTCCTGTTTGTAACCACCGCCTGTTTTTGACTAAAGAGTTGGATTTTTGACTTTAACACAGCCTCTGCGTGTCCTCCCTTTGTGTCCTCTTCCTCTGTGAATGTGTTGCATGTGTCACAGATTCATTTTATTAACAGCTTTCCCACAGTGAGTTGCATCAGCATGCATTCACAGCACATTTCAGAAGGATTCAGATTAATAGAGTGATCATATAGTCAGAATTATCCTGACAGAGTGCCACTATAAATTACCTTTCATCAGGTAAATTTTAAAGTTCAGTATTTCAAAGCAGGACTTATGAAGAATCATATTGGCATTAGGACTGTAAGAATATGTACTTACAAAGTCTAATTTTTCTAATTATGTTAGAATATTGGAAGACAATCAACTTTTAGTGTTTTCTGAAAATTTATTATTTTGAAATACAGGGAGTGCAGAATTATTAGGCAACTGAGTATTTTGTCCACGTCATCCTCTTCATGCATGTTGTCTTACTCCAAGCTGTATAGGCTCGAAAGCCTACTACCAATTAAGCATATTAGGTGATGTGCATCTCTGTAATGAGAAGGGGTGTGGTCTAATGACATCAACACCCTATATCAGGTGTGCATAATTATTAGGCAACGTCCTTTCCTTTGGCAAAATGGGTCAAAAGAAGGACTTGACAGGCTCAGAAAAGTCAAAAATAGTGAGATATCTTGCAGAGGGGTGCAGCAGTCTCAAAATTGCAAAGCTTCTGAAGCGTGATCATCGAACAATCAAGCGTTTCATTCAAAATGGTCAACAGGGTCGCAAGAAGCGTGTGGAAAAACCAAGGCGCAAAATAACTGCCCATGAACTGAGAAAAGTCAAGCGTGCAGCTGCCAAGATGCCACTTGCCACCAGTTTGGCCATATTTCAGAGCTGCAACATCACTGGAGTGCCCAAAAGCACAAGGTGTGCAATACTCAGAGACATGGCCAAGGTAAGAAAGGCTGAAAGACGACCACCACTGAACAAGACACACAAGCTGAAACGTCACGACTGGGCCAAGAAATATCTCAAGACTGGTTTTTCTAAGGTTTTATGGACTGATGAAATGAGAGTGAGTCTTGATGGGCCAGATGGATGGGCCCGTGGCTGGATTGATAAAGGGCAGAGAGCTCCAGTCCGACTCAGACACCAGCAAGGTGGAGGTGGAGTACTGGTTTGGGCTGGTATCATCAAAGATGAGCTTGTGGGGCTTTTTCGGGTTGAGGATGGAGTCAAGCTCAACTCCCAGTACAGGAAGAAGTCTGCATCTGTCTTGACAATGCTCCATCACACGTGTCCAAGTACTCCACAGCGTGGCTGGCAAGAAAGGGTATAAAAGAAGAAAAACTAATGACATGACCTCCTTGTTCACCTGATCTGAACCCCATTGAGAACCTGTGGTCCATCATCAAATGTGAGATTTACAAGGAGGGGAAACAGTACACCTCTCTGAACAGTGTCTGGGAGGCTGTGGTTGCTGCTGGACACAATGTTGATGGTGAACAGATCAAAACACTGACAGAATCCATGGATGGCAGGCTTTTGAGTGTCCTTGCAAAGAAAGGTGGCTATATTGGTCGCTGATTTGTTTTTGTTTTGTTTTTGAATGTCAGAAATGTATATTTGTGAATGTGGAGATGTTATATTGGTTTCACTGGTAAAAATAAATAATTGAAATGGGTATATATTTGTTTTTTGTTAAGTTGCCTAATAATTATGCACAGTAATAGTCACCTGCACACACAGATATCCCCCTAAAATAGCTAAAACTAAAAACAAACTAAAAACTACTTCCAAAAACATTCAGCTTTGATATTAATGAGTTTTTTGGGTTCATTGAGAACATGGTTGTTGTTCAATGATAAAATTATTCCTCAAAAATACAACTTGCCTAATAATTCTGCACTCCCTACATATATATATATATATATATATATATATATATATATATATATATATATAAACACCCAGCACGCCCCTGCGGGCGGTTTATCCTTCAAGCTCGGGTCCTCTACCAGAGGCCTGGGAGCTTGAGGGTCCTGCGCAGTATCTTAGCTGTTCCCAGGACTGCGCTCTTCTGGACAGAGATCTCCGATGTTATTCCCGGGATCTGCTGGAGCCACTCGCCTAGCTTGGGAGTCACCGCACCTAGTGCTCCGATTACCACGGGGACCACCGTTACCTTCACCCTCCACATCCTCTCGAGCTCTTCTCTGAGCCCTTGGTATTTCTCCAGCTTCTCGTGTTCCTTCTTCCTGATATTGCTGTCATTCGGAACCGCTACATCGATCACTACGGCCGTCTTCTTCTGTTTGTCTACCACCACTATGTCTGGTTGGTTAGCCACCACCATTTTGTCCGTCTGTATCTGGAAGTCCCACAGGATCTTAGCTCGGTCATTCTCCACCACCCTTGGGGGCATCTCCCATTTTGACCTCGGGACTTCCAGATTATACTTGGCACAGATGTTCCTGTACACTATGCCGGCCACTTGGTTATGGCGTTCCATGTATGCCTTGCCTGCTAGCATCTTGCACCCTGCTGTTATGTGCTGGATTGTCTCTGGGGCATCTTTACACAGCCTGCACCTGGGGTCTTGCCTGGTGTGATAGACCCCAGCCTCTATGGATCTTGTGCTCAGAGCTTGTTCTTGTGCTGCCATGATTAGTGCCTCTGTGCTGTCTTTCAGTCCAGCTTTGTCCAGCCACTGGTAGGATTTCTGGATATCAGCCACCTCCTCTATCTGCCGGTGGTACATACCGTGCAGGGGCCTGTCCTTCCATGATGGTTCCTCGTCTCCCTCCTCTTTCTTGGGTTTCTGCTGCCTGAGGTATTCACTGAGCACTCGGTCAGTTGGGGCCATCTTCCCAATGTATTCTTGGATGTTCGTTGTCTCATCCTGGACTGTGGTGCTGACACTCACCAGTCCCATATATATATATATATATATATATATATATACATATATATATACATACATATATATATACATACATATATATATATATATACATACATATATATATATACATATCACCCAGCACGCCCCTGCGGGCGGTTTATCCTTCAAGCTCGGGTCCTCTACCAGAGGCCTGGGAGCTTGAGGGTCCTGCGCAGTATCTTAGCTGTTCCCAGGACTGCGCTCTTCTGGACAGAGATCTCCGATGTTATTCCCGGGATCTGCTGGAGCCACTCGCCTAGCTTGGGAGTCACCGCACCTAGTGCTCCGATATTCATGTAGCCCCTTCCGCCGGGGTTACTTGCGTAGTAGCATTCCAACAACGCCCTGTTTTCATCTCTTGCCCACCGATGCCTTCTTGTTCCAGTAGCCCACTTTTCGTCAGGGTGCCCTGGTTCCTCAACACCTGACGCGGACCTTGTTGATCCGGGCGACGTCCGAGCCGGCATGCCTTCATATTTATCTGTCTCGCTCATGTCTGCGGTAGGCTCGCTTAGCATAGGGGGTCTAGCCTTAGGACCCTTACTGGATACAGACGCCCCAGGCAGGAATCGAACTTGCGATCCTCTATATACATACATATATATATATATACATACATATACATATATATACATACATATACATATATATACATATATACATACATACATACATACATATCACTGTTAACCTTTGCTGTATTTTTCACAGTAAAATACCACAAAATGCCCAGTAACTTACCTGAAAACATTTCTACAGTTAATTACTGTAATTTGCTTTGCATTATGGGTATATTAAGGTTATTTACATCTACTTACTGTATTTTTTAAAATTGCGGTAGTAGTTATACCTACCGTTAACACTTTAGCAGTAGTGCTACTGTATTATGTGATTTGAATGGTTCATCATACTGTTTGTGTATTTTTACTCTTTCAGTGGTTGGTTGCAATAGTGCATTACATTTAAACTCTTTCACTGCCAACCACTTCCAGATTTTCCTCCAACCTATGCCATTTGTCAGTATGATACCAGTGAAAGTATTATGGTTTTGACTTTTTAGGGGACTTGCCTGTGTGTAAGGTTCAAGAATTCTGATCATCTAATCTGCTGCATGCAGTTGTATGCACATGCACAGCTGCTGCAAATGTGTGCTTGCCACTGCGTTGCCAAAGGCGAACTTCAGTCAGTGGAGAATATTGTTATAATTTGGCGGAGGCTTCTCAGTCGAGCAGTAACTGAATTGCTCATTTACTGAACGTGCAACATGTACAGAACTCTTCTGGGAACTAGTCAACCCAACTTAGTGAAACACACACTGAATGCATGCTGGCCCCGCCCACCCACCTACCTCTACCAACCACCACTCCATATCCTGACTGACATGACCTGTGATCCAGTGATTGACAGGAAAGGAAAGACAGGCCAACTTTGTTAACTCTTCGTTACGATATGCTCGAGAGGACAAAAGATTTTGCACCTTGTTATTGTTGGACCTCTGTGTGGAAACTGCAAACGGGACGTAATAAGGTAATGCAAAGGACTCTCCTACCTAACATACTCGTTTATTAATTTTTAAGAGCATATATTTTTTGTGTGTGTGTGGGGGAGGGGGGGCTTAAAATCGGTGTTAGCTTGGTCGAAATAACACATTAGCGGAATTATTCTGGAAAAAAATAGGTTGTGTGTGTTTTTTTTTCTTTTCTTATTTAAATATATATTTAGATATATATTTTCCACGGGGAGGGGCGAGGAACACAGGCGCAACGACAGTCTTTGTCTTTTTCCCGCCGAGTGTGGTGCATTGTCCTCCTGCGCTTCTGTTCTATGACTATTGAGAAGCTGGCCACGCTAACAGTGGGACATTTAGCTTCAGCTAAAGCAGCAGGTAAAAATACACATTTAATGAGAATAAAGAAAGACAACTTTTTTTGGGGAAATTTAGAGACTGCTAAAACAATCTTATCCAGTTTTGAACTTGCTCATGTAGGTTAGCCTGCTTTATTTAATTTTGTGTGAGCTGCAGTACACAACAGTGGCGTCGTTAGGCCTATTTTAGGGGTGCTGAAGCCTCCCTAAAATATTCTTAAGCCCCCCTAAATAATTTGGTGGGTTTTTTTTTTTTTTTTTTTTTTTAACTTATTCGATTTTTTTTTTACAGAACTTGCAGACAAATTCAATATAAATATGAGTTTAAAGAAATAATAATATAAACCTGTCGCTATTCACACAAATATGATCATAACTCGGTTGGTCCCTTTCGCTTTACATTGTTAAGGTAGCGTCAGTGCTTCGTTATCCAATCCCTTCCAGTTGTTCACAGGGGACATCCACATGACTGAAAATCCAGTCCTCGTTTTCACTGCTACTTTACACTCCGCTCGTATACACCTGCAGAAACACTAGCGTGCATGTGGTAAACGGCAAGAAATCATGGATATACGCAAGTTTTTCAAGAAAGTAAGTCTTCATCACTGGCTGGTAGTAACAATTAGTTAGCTCCAGCTAACAGCAGAGAGTCCCATGTAAATAATGAACCAGGTGCTCCCCATTTTGATAAATAAAAACCTGGCTAGAGCACTAAGTTAAATTGTTAGCATAATGTTAATTTCTGTCACTCGTTTTAGCTCTGAAAAATCCAGCTGAGCTCATTCAGGTATGGTTATCATCAGTGGAAATAATAATAATCACTCCATCCCCATTAACCTGTAGGAGTCAGGGCAGAGGAGCACAGAGAGGCAGAGGGGGTCAAAGGATGGAGTCATTTGTGATGGAGACAGTCTGATTAGAATTTTATGGGACTCAATATGGATATGAAATATGAAACATTTCAGTCACGGTACAACATATAAGACCTGTTTAACTTGAGCTTTTATTTAGGAGAGTCAAGGTTAGAAAGTGGAGAGAGCAAAGAGAGAGATATGTATATAAGTCAAATTAGCCTGACTCACATATTTTTGAGGGTTCTATTTTAATATTACTTCAATTCAAGTAATTTAGTAATATTTTTCAGGGCTTTAAATTGCAACCATTTTAGTCACATGCGTGCTCAAAATATAATGTTTGTAACTTCAAAATATTTGGGAGCAACAAATTACTGTGGAGCGGGAGCAGAAGTCATGATATTAGCAATTTACATTACAATTCAGTATGTTTTAATGTATCTTGAAGGGTGAGGCAGAAGGAGTGGCTGAGGGAGAAAAAGGTCAACAGGCAAGTTCAAGTCAGAGAGAGCAAGGAGAGACAGAGGAGCTGCAGCAAATAGATCGAGAGGCAGAGGAAGATCAAGTTATTACAGAGAGAGGAGAGCAAACAGGCCAAGAGAGGGAAAATGATGAAGCAGCTGCAGCAACTCATTCTACTACAGGGTTTGATTTAGGTGACAAAGACACAGGGCCCAGACAGGTGAAGCTGAAGAGCTATCCACATGATACTTTTGGTACACAGAAGCGAGCATTTAACCACAGCTGGTTTGAAAAGCACAACTGGTTAGAATATTCAGTCAACCAGAATGCAGCTTTCTGCTTCCCATGTAGAGTGTTTGGCAAAAACATCAAACATGATAGTTTGGTCAGTAACGGTTGCAAGAACTGGAAGAAAGCTTTAGTCATCTTTGGCAAGCATGAGATGGCACAAACACATAAGGACAGTGTTGTTACATGGAAAAGCTACCAGGGAACTAGCAAACAGGGAAACGTTGCACAGATGATAGCAACTGCAAATGTGAGTGAGATAGTCGAAAGAAGAGAGTATCTCAGACGAATTGTTGCAGTCACCTCTATGTTAGGGAGACAGGGACTCCCTTTTCGTGGCCATGATGAAGGTGAAGACAGCCCAAACAGAGGGAATTTTCTTGCGTGCATGGAGCTTTTGAAGGAGTTTGATCCTTTTCTTCAAAAACATAATCCCCCATCAAATGCACAGTATATCTCACCAACATCCCAGAATGACATGATTGACTGTTGTGCCCAGGAAGTTACTAGTGTCATTGTATCTGAAATGACAAAGTCTAAAGTCTATTCCATCATGGTGGATGAGGCAAGGGATAAAAAGGCAGAGCAGTTAGCTGTTTGTGTCAGGTACGTGTCAGAGGGGGCAGTGAAGGAGCGTTTCCTTGCACTTGCAGAGATAAAATCATTTGATGCCCAGTCCATTGCAAATGAGATTCAGCAGCAGATCCAAAACTATGGTCTTGCAGAGCTTAAGTGTGTAGCACAAACATATGATGGTGCAGCCGTTATGAGTGGCTCCACTGGAGGTGTACAAGCACATTTTAGAAGGCTCCATCCTGAGGCTATCTATGTGCATTGTTATGCTCATCAACTCAACCTGGTTTTGTGCAATACTTGCAAGGCTGTCCCAGAGGCTGTGGAGCTTTTCAGCTTGTTGGAGTGTGTGTATTCTTTCTTCAGCACCTCCCTAGTCAATCATCATAAGTTCATGGAGACTCAGGCAAAGCTTGGATTGACAAAAACTGAGCTTGTGCAACTTTCAAACACTCGCTGGGCATGTCAGTTGCGATCAATCAGTGCAGTTCTTGAGACATTGCCTGCCATTTTGGAGTGCCTATCTGCAATTGGATCCCCCATAGCTGTTGGTCTCAGAGCAAAGCTCTACAAGTTCTCAGCAGTCTATGCACTACTGATGTTTCAGTCGATTCTGTCTGTAACCGAAGGACTCCACAAATTCCTGCAGAAAGAGACTTTAGACCTGGCAGAAGCTTTTATCTGCAAACAAGCTGTGTGTGACACACTTAAGGGCAAACACTCAGATGCATTTGCTACAGAGCTGTATGAGAAAACCAAGGCCCTGTGTAACACCCACAGTATCCCTGAACCAGGTGCCAAGACAAGGCACAAACAGAGGAAAATGGAGGATTTTGTCCTGGAGGCAACTGTGGGTTCACGCACTGAATTGAACAACTCAGACACATTGAAAAGAGAGTTACTTTTCCCTTGTGTGGATCGGATGGTTGGCGAGCTTGATCAAAGATTTTGCAGTGTAGATGCAGGGCTGCTAAAAGGCGTCCAGGCATGCAGTCCTAAATCTGAGAACTTCTTGAGTGAACCACACTTGAATGAACTTGCAAAGCACTACAGACTTGACCTGAAAAAAGAGGAGGTTCTGGTGGCCAGAAACTTTCTTACCCGGAAAACAGAGGCTGGATGTCCACCCAAAAATATGTTGTCTGTGTACAACCTCCTTGATTCAGACATGTTTCCCTCTCTGAAGGCAACCATCCAAGTTGCCCTAACAGTGCCTGTCAGCAGCTGCTCGTGCGAACGGTCCTTTAGTGCACTGCGTCGGCTGCACTCCTGGCTGCGTCAAACAATGGGTCAGAAAAGACTTCACAGTCTTGCAGTCATGTCTATTGAAAAAGACACGCTTCAGCATCTGAGTCACAACAGAGTGATTGACCGATTTGCCACTCTTAAAAACAGACGTCATTCTTTGATGCTTCCACCCACCAAGTAACTGGTGATTGCAGCCAGAAAAATGTACTTTTTTATTTTCAGTTTTTTTCTTGTTATTGATGCAGCAAACACATTTCCTCTGTTTTTTTGTTGTACTGTATTATAAAGCAGACTGAAATAAAACAATAGATCTATTGGTGGCCTAGGATGTTTAATCTGTCCAAAAAAGTAGGAAAACAATTTCTCAGTCTTTGTTTTCTGTTTGTGAAATTTTGTGCTCATTCACTACGTTCGTTCATGTCGTGTGCATCTCTTGGGGGCTAAGCCCCCCCTGTCCTTAAAACCTAGTGACACCCCTGGTACACAACATTAAAAAGTTAATATAACATTAGGTTGGTGGCGCCAGGAACTCCAACCTAAGTTTAATATTTATTATTTTTTTAAGTGGGAAGGGGAGCATGTTTTTTTTCCTTTAATACAACGTCTTCCAGGGTCTTTTTCATAGGAAAACCATGTAACGTCTGTGTTAGGTTGGTCAAAAGAGCAATTAGTTGAATTATTCTGGAAAAGATGGGTTGTGTGTGTTTTTTTCTCTTATTTACTTATGTAAATATATTTTTCAAGGGTTAAATAAATGCAACATTAAATTAACAATTGTCTCTCTGTCTTTTCCCGCCCAGTGTGGTGCATTGCTGTCCTCCTGCCCTGACAGTGTGATGTAGCCTCAGTGTTTGTGTTTTAAAGGCTTTTTCCACCAAGATGTCTGTTGAGAGAGAGATGACCTTACCCATCACACCAAGGGTAATAGCGCTTGGTAAGTAAATAGTTTCAATCCTCTTGTAATATTTTTGTAAAAAATCTATGTAATTATTGTGGTATTTGTACCCACAACAACTTATTTAACAGGGGTTTGTCTGTTTTATATTGTATAAAAATAGAATACACACAGTTTGCTGCTGTTTCTCTTATTATTTATTATACACAATGACCAACAGGAAAAAACAGCCTAACATTTCAGCACAGGCCAAAATGCCAAAACATTAGGCAGTTTTTTCCTGTAATTGATCATAATTTTCATTACATAATAAATAATAAGAGAAATAGCAGCAAACCGTGTGGATTCTATTTTTGTACAGTGTGAGGCCTGCTATCCAGCATTCTTGTGGAAACCGTATTTGTAAGGGTGAGCACATTGTCTTATTGGACTCTTGTCTGTTTTTAGGGAATAATTTCATGTCTGCAAGCCGCTAGATGATCAGTTTGGAGGGCAAGGTATTTTATGAGCCTGAGCAGATGCATGACTTCGCCAGCACCCTTGCTGTCTTCTTTGCGTCATACTACGTTTTCAACCTTGAGTATCAGGAGTCAGCGTCCATCACACTGGAGATGATACAGAGGTAAATACTTTACACCATTAAAGCTTACACCATTTAAGAATGAAATATATGTGATAGCTTGACTACAGTTGCAGAAACATATAGGTGATTGCTGTAATGTATGTTTTAATTTTGAAATTAAAGCAGCCTTTTTTCCGTTATAAGGTTCTTTGTGAGGATCAATCCAGACATGGGAACAAAATGCCCTGCAAAACTTGGTACAAGCCGCAAGACAGGTCGTGTCGTAAAGAGGAAGGTTACAAGCATCAGCCCTCGGATCACCACCTTCCTCCAGCGGCTCTCTGAGTTTGAATGGAGGACTTCCAACTAGGTAAGAATACAGAGATGATAATATATTTTACATAGCTGATAATTACACAAATACACATACTGTACACACATCCATACAACAGTATGAATGATCTCAGACAGATGTGAACAAGTGAATAACCTGAGCAAACATGAATATTGATGATGTGTCTTTGACAGGTGGTGATAAAGACTACGCTGAACCCGACCATCCTGGTAATGGAAATCTAAATCCCATGTCTATTTCCTGGGACCCACTGATAATTATTACATTTTGTAAATGATTTTTGTTTTACAATTGTAATAGTTTATTTAATGTTCATGCTGGTGGGTTTGTCCTGTTTTTAGTGGAATGAAAAACTGTTTTCCTTAAAAAAAATCAGACACAGAAAGGTGAAGGACTGTGTAGTTTTCATGTACGCTTCTATTTATTTTGGTTATTGACATTGTTTTTATTCAGTTGAAAAATGTTTTTCTTGTTAAAAAAAATATCAACAATAAATGTTGGTTTAATTCACTATTCTGAGACTACTTTATTGAATTATATTGTTTTTTGTAAATGTTCTTATATTGAATATGAATGTTAATATTATTTTATATGCTGTAAAACACAATTACAGTCTAAACAAATTATACTGTACACAATTACAGTGTTATACCATAAACCACGTTTACAGTAAAGCTGCATTACCACAAACAACATTTACAGTAAAGCTGTTATACTGTTATATATGTTTACAGTAAAGTGGTTGAACTGTAAAACATCACAACAGTAAAGATACTGTAGATCAGTAATTACAGTAGCTTACTGGCAATAGTGTTGCCAGTAAGTTACTGTAAAAATACAATAAAATGTCTAACAGTACATACGAATATACACACGTATACACACACATACGTATACACACACACGTGTACACACACACGTGTACACACACACACGTACACACACACACACACACACACACACGTACACACACACACGTACACACACACACACGTGTACACACACACACGTACACACACACACGTACACACACACACACACGTGTACACACACACACACACACACGTGTACACACACACACGTATATACACACACACGTGTACACACACACGTATATACACACACACGTGTACACACACACGTATATACACGTATATACACACACGTATATACACACACGTATATACACACACACGTATACATGTATGTGTGTATATACGTATATACACACATACGTATACATGTATGTGTGTATATACACGTATATACACACATACATGTATACA
Organism: Diplotaxodon limnothrissa; assembly: GCF_057381915.1. NCBI lineage: Eukaryota > Metazoa > Chordata > Actinopteri > Cichliformes > Cichlidae > Diplotaxodon > Diplotaxodon limnothrissa. The sequence goes on along the minus strand of NC_140617.1, from coordinate 18,222,399 downwards.
CATACATATACATATACACATATATACACATACACACACACACACACACACACACACACACACACACATACATACATACATACATATCCTTATAACCTTTGAATACGTATTACTACAGAAAATAGCAATAAAGTTTTTCTGTAATCACCATTGCAGGTCAGTACCAGTAACTTGTAACAATGATTTATTTTTACTTTATTTATTTTTTTAATTTTTTATTTATTTTTGGTCATCGTGTGTTAGTGGCCAGAAAGGCAATTTAATGACCAAATAACCACTGAAATGCCCACAAAAATGATCAAAATTTCTATTTCAGTGTGTGTGCTTCTGTGTGCATCCTCAAGCAGCAAGATGTTCTAACCACAGTAGAGTGGTTTTTGTAGGCACACTTTCTACACCTGGTGCAAGGGGCTGCTGTTCCAATCTTGGAGGTGCGCCTTTTGCACCTTCTTCTCATTTTGTTGATGGGGTGTGGGTCATACTGTGGTTCAGACTACTGTATCTTGAGATCAATGGCAGAAGTGGCTGAGAATCAAGGGACAAGGCCGTCTTGCAATTGTTGAGGTCACCAGCATGTGCCCAAGCTCTTCCGGGATCACTCTTTATTTGTAGGTTGTAGAGGACTCCCCCACTTCTGTGAAATTGTTTCTGATGGGACAAAGGCATCGTATCCCAAGACATCCAGGAGATTGGAGAAAAGAGCCAGCAGCCATCAGTTAGTTGTCCTTCAACAACTCGAGTTGCCAACATCCTCTCTAAGTTATTCAAGCTGTATTTGTGCCTACTGTAGTCCAGGATTGCTTCTTGCTTCCAGGCTTCCTCTATTCCCCATCACACACAGGGATCTGCTGGTTCCCTGTGTGTTGTTGTCATGGTCCGGGTGAGCACGGGGTTTTTCCACTCCGCTGGGTTCTACCTTCAGGCAGAGACTCCAATCAGCTTCCACACCTGGTTCCAATCAAGTCACCTGCATATAAGACCAGCATTCACAACAGACCTCTGCCAGATCTTCTGCTAACCCATGTCAGTGCTAGGCTGCGAACCCCTTGTGAGAACCCTCAACTACTGCTTTTCCCTCACCGTGTTTTTCTTTGTCATAGGACCCACCTGGCAGTCACGTTTCCCGAACTACTCTCATCTCCGCCTGGACGCTGGTTCTGTCATCTGGTTTCTTCCTCTCCACCATCGGACTACACCTGCCTGCCTCCCTGCCAAGTCCCTCACTCCACGCATATTCTGGATCCTCTCTGGACACTCCTCACCCGGAACCCCCTGGACACCCCTTCCTCGCATGACACTTTAAACCTGCAACGCGTAAGCCCTAACCTCCATAGCCTAATCCTGCAGCTGTGATTCACTGGACTGCCACTGACTACTTGTCTCTTCTCATTATAGTGACTGCGTACCTCCATCCAAGCCGCTGCCCCTTTTTCCATCCGTGAAATCCAGCACCTAGCCATAGCACTCAGTTTCATGTTCACAGTTTGGCCTCACAGTTCACAGTTCATAGCATTTCATAATTCATAGCATTCATAGTCTCCTGTTGTGTAATTTCACTAGACACTTGTAAATAAAGCACTGTGTTCACGCCCGTTTGCCTCCCTCTGTGTCTGCATTTGAGTCCACACCCACAGCCGGGCCCTCTCGGCCGTAACAGTAAGATCTGGCCACAATATGGACTCAGCAGACGCAGAGCGGACAGCCATTCAGAAACAAGGTGCAATCCTAGGTCACCACGAGCAATCCATTCAATATCTCCTGGCTTCACAGAAAGACCTTGGTGAGGGACAGGCTAAGATCTTTGCTGCCCTAGAGACTCTACAAGCTAACCTCGCTTCCGTGCCGCGTCCTGCCCCCGAACCCTCGCCCCCCGCACAAGACACACAGCCATCCACTTCGTCCCCTGCCTCGGCTTACGCGCTCCAAAGTGGGCCGATTTTTCGCGACGCATCATCCCCGGAGCCCGAACCTTTTTCTGGGGATCCGGGGAGCTGCACGGGGTTCCTACTTCAGTGCGATCTGGTATTTGGCCGCTCACCGCGCACCTTCATTGACAACGCCGCTCGGATTTCCTATTTCATAGGGAAATTACGGGACCGTGCTCTAAAATGGGCAGAAGCATACCTGTCAAGCCATCCCCTGCGAACTTGCTCTTATGATGACTTCCTGGGTGAGTTTAAAAAGACATTCACTCATCCTGTCTCTGAGGGCGGTTCGGCCCGTAAGTTGTTAAAGCTGCGCCAGGGTCGCCGTAGTGTTGCTGATTACCTCATAGATTTTCGAACGGCCGCCGCGGAGACGGGGTGGCCAGATCACGCGTTGCAGGGAATCTTTCTACAGTCCCTGAATGATAACATGAAAGATCAGCTTGCTTCACGGGATGAGCCCGCTACGTTTGAGGAGTTAGTCTCCCTTTCTCTCCGTATTGACATCAGGCTGAGAGAGAGGGAGAATGAAAGGAACTACAAACCCCAACGTCCCCTCCTCCGCCCTCTTCCGTGTTCGTTTACGCCGGCCCCACCCATAATGCAGTCGCCTGTGTCGGCCGCCTCTCCCTCCGTCGTGGACGCGGCGCCGGAACCGATGCAGATCGGCCGCGCTCAGCTGCCGCCGGAGGAGAGAGAGCGTCGCTTTCGTGCACGCGCGTGTTTTTATTGCGGGTCGACAGAACATTTAATCGCAGCATGTCCCAAGAGGGGAAAAGGGCCAGCCCGCCAGTAGATTCGGGGATACGGGTGGGCGGTTCTCATAGTGATGATAAACCCCGTTTGCTTCTCACAGTCAGTTTAGTTATCAACCGTGCCACGCACACCTTTCAGGCCCTGGTCGACTCCGGTTCAGAGCAAAACCTAATCAGTTTTGACCACGCCACACGGTTGGGATTGCACCTTGTGCCTTTAGATCCGCCCATTTCTGCGAAAGCACTTAATAACCAGGTCTTTGCACAAATAACTCACCACACTGAGCCAGTGACTGTAATCACTTCAGGAAATCATAGGGAGGTGCTCACTTTCTTCGCCCTCTCATCGCCTGACACTCCCCTCACATTCGGCTACCCTTGGTTAAAGCTACACAATCCACACTTGGATTGGTCTGGACGGAAGATAATAAGCTGGAGTGTATTCTGCCATGCTAATTGTTTGAGGTCGGCGTGTCCCCCGGGCCCCGAGGAGCCCTATGCGTTGGAAGAAACAACCCCCGATCTCACTGGTGTGCCCATGGAATATCACGATTTCAAAGAGATTTTTAGTAAGAGTAGGGCGCAAGCTTTGCCGCCTCACAGACAATATGACTGTGCCATAGACCTTCTCCCCGGTGCTCCTTTGCCCTCCAGTCGATTATACAACATATCTAAACCAGAACGTGTTGCTATGGAGGAGTACATCAGAGAGTCACTTGCTGCTGGAATAATTCGACCGTCGTCTTCACCTGTTGCTGCCGGATTCTTCTTTGTGGGTAAGAAGGACGGGTCGCTACGACCATGTATTGATTTCCGTGGTCTCAACGACATAACTATAAAGAATAAATACCCATTGCCACTCATCAGTTCTGTGTCAGAGTCCCTGCAAGGCGCCACTATCTTCACTAAGCTGGATCTCCGTAATGCTTATCATTTGGTTCGCATTAGGCAGGGAGATGAGTGGAAGACGGCCTTTAACACGCCACTGGGCCACTTCGAGTACCTGGTCATGCCCTTTGGACTAACGAACGCCCCAGCCGTATTTCAAGCTTTGGTGAATGATGTTCTCAGGGACTTTCTGAACAGATTTGTGTTTGTATATCTGGATGACATACTCGTATTTTCCAGATCGCTCCAGGAACATCACGCTCATGTCCGTGCTGTCATCCAGCGCTTATTGGAGAACAAACTGTACATAAAGGCAGAAAAGTGTGAGTTTCATGCATCGTCAGTCTCTTTTCTTGGTTATATCCTGGCAGGGGGGCAACTGAAGACTGATCCAGCAAAGGTCAAGGCAGTCACAGAGTGGCCGGTGCCCACATCCCGTAAGCTTCTCCAGAGATTCCTGGGCTTTGCCAACTTCTACAGGCGATTCGTCAGGAACTACAGTCAGGTAGTTGCACCTCTAACACGCCTCACGTCTACAAAGCACCCATTCACGTGGCCTACCGAAGCCGACAGAGCTTTCAACAAGCTGAAACAACTGTTTACAACAGCTCCCGTGCTAATTCAGCCCGACACCAGCAAGCCCTTCATCGTTGAGGTGGACGCATCAGATGTTGGAGTGGGGGCAGTGTTGTCTCAACATACTGGTCCATCAGCAAAGTTACAACCCTGCGCTTTCTTCTCGCGTCGCTTGTCTCCAGCAGAGAGAAACTACGATATTGGGGACCGTGAGCTGCTTGCTGTGAAACTAGCGTTGGAGGAGTGGCGGCACCTGCTGGAGGGGGCTGAGCACCCATTCATAGTCTGGACAGACCATAAAAATTTAACGTACCTACGGAATGCAAAGAGACTAAATACACGCCAAGCCCGTTGGTCACTGTTTTTTGCCCGTTTCAACTTTTCTATCTCATATCGCCCAGGTACCCGGAATGTTAAGCCAGATGCTCTCTCCCGCCAGTTCGAAGCTGCCTCAGAGCGGTCAGGGGTGCCCTCCATACTCCCTGCCAGCTGTCGTGTAGGGGCTGTCACATGGGAAGTAGACTCTGTCATTCAGCGGGCTCTGCAAGCAGAACCTGATCCGGGCACCGGTCCAGCTAACAAGCGCTATGTACCCACAGCAGCCCGCACCAAGGTTTTGGAATGGGTTCACACGGCCAAGTTCGCAGGGCACCCGGGCCGAGGTAGGACAGCTATGCTACTGAAGAGACACTTTTGGTGGGAGACGTTGGATAGGGATGTACGTGAATACGTAGCTGCTTGCACGGTTTGTGCTCGTAATAAGTCCAGGAATCACCGTCCTTACGGACTGCTTCACCCACTAACCACCCCACACCGGCCATGGTCACATATTGCGTTGGATTTTGTAACAGGGCTTCCAAACTCTGCAGGAAAGACTACCATACTTACCATAGTTGACAGATTTTCCAAGGCAGCACATTTCATAGCTCTAGATAAATTGCCCACTGCTTCAGAAACAGCTAAACTGTTGGTTGAACATGTTTTCAGACTCCATGGGATCCCTATGGAAATAGTGTCTGACAGGGGTCCCCAGTTTGCTTCTCAGGCCTGGGGAGCCTTTTGTACGGCCCTGGGGGCCAAGCCCTGTTTGAGCTCAGGCTACCATCCACAGACCAATGGCCAAACTGAGCGCCTGAACCAAGAACTCGAGACCACTCTTCGCTGCGTCACTGCCCATAATCCAGCCTCTTGGTCCACATTCTTGCCGTGGGTTGAATATGCGCATAACACACTCACCGCCTCGGCCACAGGTCTTTCACCTTTTGAGGCGTCCTTAGGTTACCAGCCACCTCTGTTCCCCGAGCAAGAAGCTGAGCTTGCGGTGCCTTCTGTCCAGCATCATCTGCAGCGTTGCCGCCGGGCCTGGACGCGGACTCGTGAGGCGCTGTTGCGCGCTGTGTCTCGCCAATGCCACTACGCCAACCAGCGGCGCACGGCGGCTCCTACTTACTCTCCGGGGCAAAAAGTGTGGCTGGCGGCTAAGGATATCCCACTCCAGGGAACCTCCCGCAAGCTGTCTCCGCGCTATATTGGGCCTTTCGTGATTGACAGGCTGATTGGCCCTGCGGCAGTCCGGCTCACATTGCCTGCATCGTTGCGGATCCATCCGGTGTTCCATGTTTCGCAGGTCGAGCCAGTGTTGTCTAGTCCTCTGTGCCCTCCTTCCGACCCCCCTCCTCCCGCCCGGCTCGTCGATGGTCATCCTGCCTTCTCGGTGCGGCGTATCCTGGACGTGCGTCGGTGGGGCAGGGGCCGGCAGTTTCTGGTGGACTGGGTGGGGTACGGGCCTGAGGAGCGTTCGTGGGTGTCTCGGTCTCTGATCTTGGACCCGGCGCTTGTTTCTGATTTTTTCAGGTCTCGTCGCGTGTCCGGGTCTGCTCGGTCGCCGGGGGGCGATCGTTGAGGAGGGGGTACTGTCATGGTCCGGGTGAGCACGGGGTTTTTCCACTCCGCTGGGTTCTACCTTCAGGCAGAGACTCCAATCAGCTTCCACACCTGGTTCCAATCAAGTCACCTGCATATAAGACCAGCATTCACAACAGACCTCTGCCAGATCTTCTGCTAACCCATGTCAGTGCTAGGCTGCGAACCCCTTGTGAGAACCCTCAACTACTGCTTTTCCCTCACCGTGTTTTTCTTTGTCATAGGACCCACCTGGCAGTCACGTTTCCCGAACTACTCTCATCTCCGCCTGGACGCTGGTTCTGTCATCTGGTTTCTTCCTCTCCACCATCGGACTACACCTGCCTGCCTCCCTGCCAAGTCCCTCACTCCACGCATATTCTGGATCCTCTCTGGACACTCCTCACCCGGAACCCCCTGGACACCCCTTCCTCGCATGACACTTTAAACCTGCAACGCGTAAGCCCTAACCTCCATAGCCTAATCCTGCAGCTGTGATTCACTGGACTGCCACTGACTACTTGTCTCTTCTCATTATAGTGACTGCGTACCTCCATCCAAGCCGCTGCCCCTTTTTCCATCCGTGAAATCCAGCACCTAGCCATAGCACTCAGTTTCATGTTCACAGTTTGGCCTCACAGTTCACAGTTCATAGCATTTCATAATTCATAGCATTCATAGTCTCCTGTTGTGTAATTTCACTAGACACTTGTAAATAAAGCACTGTGTTCACGCCCGTTTGCCTCCCTCTGTGTCTGCATTTGAGTCCACACCCACAGCCGGGCCCTCTCGGCCGTAACATGTTGTGGTCAAAAGAAGCACATTCCTCCATTGCTTTGGCATTTGGGATATCACCATGGTAGTTTTGGTGAAGCCAAAGACAGGCAACAAAATATTCCTCTGTTGCAACTGAAGGAGCTGGGAAGGTAGCTCTAGGTTGTTTCCCCTGTGCCAGTTTTCATCTGAGGAGTTCCTCTGCCAAGGTTACCGAAGTAAAGACATTGTCCTTGGAGCTCCTCTGTCAGTTTGAGTCTGAACCCCTTTCCCTTTTTTACTTCCAGAGAGCTTCCAGTGTTGTCATCCCACATGCTATGTATTGCTTTATTCTGATGTAGGCTCACATTTCCACTTCATCTATAATCCTCCAATCCTCACACCTTTGCCTCCCGTGCAGGTTTGTAAGGGTGCACAGCAGCTGAAAGATCTCCTTTGTCATTAAAAAGTCAAAAGTAGATCTCAGGCTGCTAATGAAGGGAACTGCATAAAGGATGAGCCCTGGTTTGATACCAGTGGTTACTGGATTGTAGAGCAGTCTCTCTTCAGTAGTGGGATGCCCCCCAACCCTCATCAAAGAAGAGGATTCAGGCACTGGCTGGTACTCATCATCAGCGGTGATGTAGTCAGCCTCTTTGGAGATTGTCTCCTCATCTTCTGGAGAGGACGTTTTCTTTATCTTGGGCAGATGTCTTTTCTTCAAGGGCAGAGAACTGCTTGCTGTCCTTGCTCTCTGACCAGATCATACAAAAAGTGCTTGAAGCAGTGATGACCTTCTTGCCATATTGTCAGAATAAATGATCTGGAAGCTGTTAGGCTTACTTACAGAAGTAGCACTGTCTGCACCTGCATAAACTCCAGGCCACGCTGCAGCTGCACGTTTGAACTCTGCAAAATGTCCGGTGATCAAGGCTGGACTGGGACAAAAAAAAAAAATCAGCCCGGGCATTTTGACTAGAGACCGGCCCACCAGGATAAAGATTGAAAATCAAATCAAATCAAATCAAATCACTTTTATTGTTACATCACATGTGCAGGCACACTGGCACAGCACATGCGAGTGAAATTCTTGTGTGCGAGCCCCACAAGCAACAGAGATGTGCAAACACAACAACACAAACGAGCAAAATACAAGAATGGCCAACCTGAAACTAATAAATATATGTACAATATATAATAGTGTATGCATTTCTGGATGTGTATACTAAATATTTTCCTACGTGTGTGTGTGTGTGTGTGTGTGTGTGTGTGTGTGTGTGTGTGTGTGTGTGTGTGTGTGTGTGTGTATACACATTTTTACAAATTAAATAGTAAAAAAAAAAATAATAATAATAATAATAATAATAATAATAAAATATATAAAATATACAGAGTTGAATATGTGCAAAACAAGTGGCATTTATATACAGTGTGGAGTGCATAATGTTGAAGTTCCAGTAGTGAAGCTGAGGTGTCTATGAAGTGTTCAGCAGTCTGATGGCCTGATGGAAGAAGCTGTCTCTCAGTCTGCTGGTACGGGACCGGATGCTGCAGAACCTCCTTCCTGATGGAAGCAGTCTGAACAGTTTATGGCTGGGGTGACTGGAGTCCTTGATGATCCTCCCCGCTTTCCTCAGGCAGCGCTTCCTGTAGATGTCTTGGAGGGAGGGAAGCTCACCTCCAATTATTCGTTCAGAGCTGGAGAGCTTTGCAGTTGTAGGCGGTGCTGTTGCCATACCAGGTGGTGATGCATCCAGTGAGGATGCTCTCAATGGCACAGTGATAGAAGGTCCTGAGGATGCGGGGGCTCATGCCGAATCTTTTCAGTCTCCTGAGAAAGAAGAGGCGCTGCTGCGCCTTCTTCACTGTTTTGTTTGTGTGTACTGACCACGTAAGATCCTCAGCCAGATGTACTCCAAGGAACCGGAAGCTGCTCACTCTCTCCACAGCAGCGCCGTTGATGGTGATGGGGGTGTGTACTTCTCTGCACCTCCGGAAGTCCACTATCAACTCCTTTGTCTTTGCGACGTTGAGGGTGAGATGGTTGTCTTGACACCAGTGGGTCAGGGCGCTGACCTCCTCCCTGTAAGCCGTCTCATCACCGTTGGTGATAAGACCCACCACTGTAGTGTCATCCGCAAACTTCACAATGATGTTGGAGCTGTTAGTGGCTGTGCAGTCGTAGGTGTAGAGTGAGTACAGGAGAGGGCTCAGTACACACCCCTGTGGAGCACCAGTGTTCAGTGTGATGGGGGGATGAGGTGATGCTGCCCAGTCTGACCACCTGGCGTCTGTCAGACAGGAAGCTAAGGATCCAGCTGCAGAGGGAGCTGCTCAGTCCTAGATCCTGCAGTTTCCTGTCCAGCTTCGAGGGAACGATGGTATTGAATGCTGAGCTGTAATCTACAAACAGCATTCTCACATACGTGTCTCTCTTCTCCAGGTGTGACAGGGCAGTGTGTAGTGTCAGGGCTATGGCATCATCAGTGGACCTGTTGTGGCGGTATGCAAACTGTAGAGGGTCCAGTGAGTCGGGTAGTGCAGAGCAGATGAAGTCCCTGACCAGCTTCTCGAAGCATTTGCTTACGATGGGGGTCAGGGCTACAGGTCGCCAGTCGTTCAATGAGGAGATGGTGGAGGATTTGGGTACAGGGACGATGGTGGCCATTTTGAAGCAGGCTGGGACTACAGACAGAGAGGGAAAGGTTGAAGATGTGTGTGAACACTCCAGCCAGCTGAGCCGCGCATGACTTGAGGACGCGGCCGGGAATCCCGTCCGGACCAGTAGCTTTGCGCGCGTTCACCTTCCTGAAGCACTTCCGCACATCCTCCTCAGACACAGTGTGCGCACTGACGTCATCCGCGGTGCGCACACTGTCCGGTCTCATGGTGTTCGCTGCGTCGAATCTAGCGTAGAATACGTTTAGATCCTCACACAGAGAGGCCGTGGTCTGCGGTGTGCTGGTTTTCCCTCTAAAGTCTGTGATCGTGTTTAGTCCCTGCCACATACTCCGAGGGTTGTCAAACTGTTGCTCCACCCTGTCCCTGTACTCACGTTTGGCTGCTTTGATCCTCTTCCGGAGTTGGTAATGTGCGTGTTTGTAGTCCGATGTGTTTGCGGAGGCAAAGGCGGTGTTCCGTGCCGCCAGTGCCGCGCGAACATCTCCGTTAATCCAGGGTTTTTGATTTGGGAAGGATTTAACTGTTCTGGATGGGACGACATCTTCCACGCATTTCCTGATAAATCCACAGACTGAGTCTGTGTATTCATCAATGTCTCTGGCGGCCACGTGAAACATTTCCCAGTCCACGTGATCAAAACAGTCCCGCAGCGCAGACTCCGATTGGTCCGTCCAACAGTGCACCGCCCTCCGGGTTGGAGCTTCCTGTTTCAGCTTCTGCCTGTAGGCGGGCAGGAGCAGGATGGAGCAGTGATCTGATTGGCCGAATGGGGCGCGGGGGAGGGCTTTGTACGCATCCCGGAAAGAGGTGTAACAGTGGTCGAGTAGCCGGTTTCCATGTGTGTTAAAAAGGATGTGTTGATGGAGTTTTGGTGAGACTTTCTTCAGGTTTCCCTTATTAAAGTCTCCGGCTGTGATAAACGCTGCCTCTGGGTGTGCGGTTTCCTCACTGCTGATCGCGCTGTACAGTTCCCTGAGTGCACGGTCAGTGTCGGCTTGTGGGGGAATGTAAACAGCCGTAATAATCACTGCTGTAAATTCCCTCGGTAGCCAGAATGGCCGGCACTTAATCATCAGGTACTCCAGGTCCGGTGAGCAGAAGGATTTGACCGGGTGCACGTTCGCATAATCACACCAGCTGTTGTTGATCATGAAACACACACCACCGCCTCTGCTTTTCCCAGTAAGATCCTGTGACCTGTCCGCGCGGTGCACAGAGAACCCCGGCAGTTGTATTGCGGAGTCCGGTACTTTGTCCGATAGCCAGGTTTCTGTGAGGCAGATCACGCAGCAGTCCCGCATCTCTCGCTGGAATGAGATCCGTGCCCGAAGCTCGCACAGCTTGTTCTCCAGAGACTGCACATTAGCCAGTAATAAACTGGGTAACGGTGGTCTGTAAGTGTGCCGTCTCAGTCGAACCAGAACGCCAGATCTTCTCCCTCTGCGTCGGCATTTGCGGCCTCCAGGGCCAGAGAACAAAGGCGTCTCAGGTGAGATGAATGGGGGGTCTGCAAACGGAGCGTCCGTGTTGCAAAACTTGAACTCCGGAAAGTTATAAGAAAGACCGTCTTTTATGTCCAGTAAGGTTTGTCGGTCGTACACAAGGAGACAAGTGCTGCTCGTGAAAAAATAAAGGAAAAGTAAAATTAAACACAGAAGAAAGCCGTTGCTTGGGGGAGCTCGCGACGAGGCTGCCATACTCGGCGCCATCTTGATATCAAATGTGACGTCATTCAGGGGTAAAACCGCAAAGGATTCTGAGAACTTGTGGCAAGAGGTACTAGCGCACGCAGGCTTTCAATTGAACTCAGTTACACAGCGATAAAAAGAAACCCAAAAAATGGCAAGAAGCTGTTGTATTATTAACTACAATAGCCGGTCGCATGACAGCCACGGGAAGCCGACGGGTAAAGAGATCATTTTTTTATATCGGATTAAGTCGTTGAAGAGAATTTTTTTAAGCCATGTTTCCGAAGTAAGAGCCGACGGATGGTCTGGATATATCAAATATTGTCATGTAACGGTGTGTGGCAGGCAGGAAAATAGGACCCAAACGCAAACTCACGGGAAAACAGAACTGAACTCAAAATGCAGCTTTATCGCTGACAGGTAGTGATGGGACGTTCTGTATCGAGGCTTCGGAGCATGTGTCGAGTAATGGAGGGGGCGTTTCCGCGAAGCGCGTATCGAGGCTTGCTTCGTTTATGGGAGGAGCTCAAAATGATGACGTCCGAAGCCTCGCTGCCCGGCTGTACCACGTGACTGGTTCATTAAGTGGTTCGAACTTTGCCGCGAGATATGACAGCGATATAAACCCCTCAGACTTCATTCAAAAATGTGGGTGTTTGATGGAGAGTTGCGGTTAGTGAGAGTTTGGAGACCGTTTGGAGGTTTATGAGAGTGAGGAAAGTCAGGAGAGAATGGAGCCAGCTAAGAAGAGGAGGATGTCCTCCCCTGTGTGGGAACATTTTGATCTTATTCCTCCCAACAAGGTATGTAAATTTCTACAGAAGATGTATTTTCATGATACTGATGGTGCAATACAATTTATGTTGAGCTGTCTTGACTTTTGTACAAGGTGAAGTGTTTGCTATGTGCCAGGGAGCTGGGATATAACAACAACAACACCTCATCCATGCTTAGGCACTACAGAGCTTTGCATGAGAATAAGGGGGACACCGATTGTGGAGCAAGACCAGGTGAGCGATCAAATGCAATGATAATATAGGATGCAGTAATGTTACTAAATGATATAACAATATTATACAGCTGTTATAAGTTACGTGTGTGATATTTATATTTGTGCTTTGTCTTTATTGTCTTTCCTCAGGAGAACAATCTCAAATAGATGAAGACCTGGTCAGCATGGTGATTGAGGACTCCCAGCCATTTAGCATTGTGGAGGACAAAGGATTCAAAAGATTTGTTAAATCATTAAATCCTAGCTATGTTCTCCCCACTAAAAAGGTCATAAAAGCAGTGAAAATTTAGTTTTTACAGAATAAAATGTGAACAGGCAAGCCTCAGTGTGTAACTGTCCATACCTCAACGTTACAAAAGCACAACTACTGTCCACACCCCAACCACACCTCACCTCACAGTAAATGATCATTTCCATTTCAAGCATTTCCAAATAATCATTTCCCATACTGCCACTATAAATATACACAGTATACTGCCATCACTACAATATACATGTTTTACACACTCCTTTTGTTGTTGACATTTACAGGCTGTGTGCAAAATGCCACACTCTTCAAATTCATGCCAGCTATTATTTTTACGTCCAGTAGGTGTCCTGCTAGAGCAAATGAAGCTTCATGAAGCTTCGCGTTGGGGTGAACCAATTGGATGAAAAGCTTCAGTGCTTCATGGGGCTTCATCTGCCCATCACTACTGACAGGTGACAAACGATAACAGTGATACAAAAGCAATGCAAAACTAAACTGGGAAGAGCTAATTGTAACACATACCAGACGACACGGGGAGACACACACAGCATGAGGGACGACGCGACGCTGACTCAGAGAAACACAGGGCTTAAATACACAGAGGGATAACGAGGGAATGAGACACAGAAGGAGAGCACAGATGGGAGTAATCAGGCTGGACGAGACAAGCAAAGCAGGACACATTCACATAAGACATGGACCATCAAAGTAAAACAGGAAGTATCATACAGAGACGCAAACTTGACACAGTGAAGAAAGCAACTAAGAAACACAGAGACATAAACCATAAGGCAGAGGACTCTAAGACCCAAAATACGCGGAGGGAAATACTCAGCTTGGAACACAAGAAACTAGACTAGAGGGAGTAACAAAAGACCAACCATGAGAACATAATGCACAATGCAGAGGGACAGAAAACAAACTCAAACATGCAAAGACACACAATTACACAGAACAGAGGGGACACAGAGAGACATGAAGGGCAAGGGATCAAAACTAGAAGCCACAGAATAAATCACACAAGTACCATATTACAAACATCACAAGGAACTAGAAACGCTGGGTCAGGGGAAACATGGAATAAACACAAAGAGAGACGAGGGCTCAAAAATACACAGAGGGGCACACAGGGGGTAAGAGTCACGAAGGGAAAACACTTAGGGAACAACACAACAGGACAACTCAGGAAACATGGCCTAAATAAGGAACGAAATACAAAAATACAAGAAACTAAGAATACTGGGCCCACATGGCCCAGGACCCTGACAAATATAACGTCCCAGAACACTCCAGCTCACAGGTTAGTCTGCTCCAAGCATTCCCACAAAGGTCAGAGTTTTGTAGTAGTTAATACGTCATTTTTCTTAACATAATTGGTGATATAGGTTACAAGCAAGTCTGGCGCTGAACAGAAATTGTCGCACTATGCTCCTTTGTTTATTGTGTTTATTGTGCATAAATAGTGAATTGTCCTGACACAATATTGCGTTTCGCTTCTGTTATTACCATGGTACATTGACAAAAACATATACTTTTATTCACAGGATAAAACAGTTGTTTTGTATCACTAATTGTCCAGTATGATTACAGCATACAATATTATTGTCACTGCTACATTTCTGTAATGCTACCAGAAATTATTTCCACTACTAATTAATTACCGTTGAGCTCAAAGGTCCTATTAATAAACGGTTAACGAATGTGTATTTATGACGACGATTTGTGAGACTGGTAAACTTACCTTTGTTCGTACGATGGTCTTTACTTTCTACACGGTGCATTTCAAGGTCCTGTACCCATTCGTCGGTAAACTGTACCTGGGCTTGTTGCAGTGACCTGAAGTTACTAAGCTTCATGAGTGTGTGCACTCACTCAAAGAACCGTATAATTATAAATCTGAGCGTGGTGAAAGTTGGGCAGCACGCTAACGTCCTTTGTCCACTCTGTGTGCTCGTAAGGGTCTGACCCTTTCACTCCTTTGATTTTTCCTCGTATCTTTTCTTTGTCTTTTCGTCGAGTCTGTCTTTGTACGGACCGGCATTGTTCTCCTTTTGTTTTGTACATTCCTTTTTTGTGCGTCAAAGAAAAAACAAGAAGGCATTGGAACCGGAGAATGAACGTTTGCGGTGCTGCAAATGCTTGCATTTGATGCAGTACTTGGATTGTTTTGCCACGAGTTCCCGGCATGCAATGCGCGAAAATCACGTGATTGCTAAACAAGGGGGAGGGTGCATCCGGCCTCCTCGGCTGTAATTGGTCCAGCCCAGAGTCGATCATGACCAATTGGCCAATCCAACACCTTTCATTATATATAACCTTCCTAAAAAAAAAATAAAAAATAAAAAATCCATCGGCCCATAAAAACAAAAAATCGCCAGCGGCCCACCAGGCAAATGCCCGGTATGCCCGATGGCTAGTCCAGCTATGCCGGTGATTGAGTTTTGGTTTTTCTTGGTCTTTTGAGTGTTAATATTTTGGGTATGGTCTCTTTTTATGAAAAATACATCAATAAAAGTGCTTTTAGCATGTGCTTCAAAGCAACGTTTGACTGGGAACCTCAAAGCTCAATAGCCTGCATCAATAGAAATTCACTGCAGCCTATGTAATGTTTGATGCATCATAGAATAGAATAGAATATTCTTTATTGTCATTGTCACAAGTACAATGAAATTGAAAGATGTCTCCGGTCAGTGCAACATCACGAAAGATAAATACTTAAAAACTATAATAGATAGGATATAAAAGATAGAAATACATATAAAATACAGTATTCTCATACAGTAAATACACCCAAGCAATCCAGGCCTAAGGCCCCATACAGACACTCAACATACGACCTAGTTGATATATCACTCAAACAATCAATCACTCAGTCAATTTGTTAGCGCATCCAACAAAACATGTCTGAAAGCATTCCAACATCAAGGGCACAAATGACAACAGGGGCAATGAAAGTCATCTACTTTTAGTAGCATTGAGACATGATATTGCAATTGGGTAGAAACTGTGTTTGAGTCTGTTAGTCCTTGTGTATGTTGTTCTATACCGTTTACCTGAAGGCAGCAGTTCGAACATGGAGTGTCCAGGGTGTGAGGTGTCCTTTTTGATGTTATGGGCTCTTTTGAGGCAGCGGGAACTGTGTAGGTCTTTCAGTTTGAGGAGAGGGCAGCCGATTGTCCTTTGGGCAGCGTTGATTACTCCCTGGAGTGCTTTCCTCTGAGCCACTGTGCAGCTAGCGTACCATATGCCTATGCAGTACGTTAGTATGCTTTCGATGGAGGCTCTGTAGAAAGACACCAGCAGTCTCTGTGTGATGTTGTTCTTCTTGTTCATCATAATTTATTCCAGTCTATCTTGCAAATACATGTTTGTGCTACATGTCATGCACAAACACAAACTATTAGATCCTTAAGATAAAACCTATGTCAAAATTGTGTCATTCTATTGGTCTATTCGAGTGTGTTAAGCCATCAGTTTCCTTATTGGAAACTAAGAATATTACATGAAATTGCTTGTTTCGCCAAGAATGGGTAAATGATGTTATTTGGTAAAAAAAACAAAAAAAACCATTAAAAACTACAATTTTCATGTGTCAAGTTTAGAATGAAAGCAATTTTACCTAAATTGCCTGATTTAGTACTGTCAATAACAAGGAATCAAAAAAGTGTTTATAATGGGTTTCAACTGGCCAAAAATAGCCACAATAGAGCCAAGAGTAACAATTTGATGTATAGTGTATATTATTGATATATTTAACCCTTGTGTCATACTGGGGCCTTTTTGGGTCCCTTTGTTTGTTCGCATGTAAGCCATTTCCACTGTGTTGGGTGTAATATAGCGAAACTTGCCACCCGGTTTCGTTTTCGTAAAAGATTCAAAATTTCAGTCTGATTTTCTTAAATCAGCCTAACACGGCTGAGCAGCAAAAATACTCACACTGATCACCCTAGGGACCGTTTTGGGCCCATTGACTTCCATTATAAACGCTATTTTTCATCCCAAAATTATTATTATATGATTTTATTTTTTCTTCTTTTTTTGGATGTCAATGACGACTCAGGGCCTTGAAGTTTTAATTTTTAAATTGCAAAAAAAATGCAAAAAAAATAATGGCAGGTCAAAATGTATGTTGGTGCCAATCTTTGGTCCATCTAAAGGCCTACTTATAATAACAATCACATATTACTTCAAATGGTTTTTTGTGAAAATATTTAGTTTCTTATTTTGTTTTTTGGGGCTAATAACACAGGGCGCTCATGTAATAACACTGGGATTTAAAGGGTTAAAACAACGCAAATATAATAAAACTTTATGTGAATATTTCAGGCAGAAGTAGTCTTAAAAGACTGACTCATTTAAAGTGGTGAAAAATATTAGTATATCACATTTTATTGCACTTTTTGGGGCGGGACCTTTTTGGGTCCCCAGGGCGATCAACGTAAGTTTTTTAAAGGATGGCACATTAAGCAGCTGAAGTAAAAATAAAATAAAAAAATATCTGAAAAAATCTAGACCCTTTGGAAGTTTAATTCCATTTGCATTAACACAGCAAAAATGGTTGAAAAAAGAAAAGTGAAGTGGCCACAAATGGCCACCATAGAGCTTAAAGGGTGCTTGAACATGTAGCTAAACATTTTGATCCAGATAACTGAGATCAAGGCCCTGAAGATTACTTCAGTGAACTAGACCACACTCTAGTGGAGTTGCCACATCCATCCAAAGAATGAAAGCTAAAGTTGTTTCACAACTTCAGTCACAGCCTTCAAGAATCAGACATGACTACTGTGGGCTGCACCGGGCACTAAGAGAAGAATCCCATTGTCGTGCTGATAAGACCACATCAGTGGTTTCAGCATTCCAGTTAAAACTCTGCTCTCTTCTGCTGAGTGCAGTTCAAAGTCCAACATTTACAAGTGAGTAATTAATAAATAGACAATGCAACCAACAAGTAATATAAACTGAAATAAGCGTCAGATAAAACAAAGATACCATAAACTTTGGCATTGGAAAGATGCCTGCAGCAGTTAAAATGAACCTTTGAGCTGCTTTGATGTTCATTATTATTTTATCGGTGGCTCCTTTTGAAGCACTGGAACTGGGTGTTTTCACACAGACTCCCAAAGCAACAGGATCTTTAAAACTTTTAATAAACTGGACTGTGACGACCCATGAAACCTGATCTGCAGTTGCTCATCATCATGGACAGCTGGATTTGGCTTGTTTTCATTCTGGGTAAGAAAAACTGAGCCTCTCGGTTTCTGACATTACCAGAGCCATTAGTGTGTTGAGTCACGAGGTCATAATTGCACAATAACTCACTCATTTTGAGTTTTCAAGTAAAGTTTATATGTATGATCTATTAAATTACACAGACAGCTTAGGATAAAATGTATTGTTTTTTGTTGCTCTTCTCAAACAAAATACAAGCATCGATTTCATATAAGCATGAATATGAGAATAATACTGATAATGTGTTATGTCTAAGTTCATTATTAATGAATACAAAATTAATGAGTATTATAAACTAGTTAGAATATACGGAGCCCCTGAAAGGTCAGGTATTTATTCATTTTTTTGTTTTTTAATTTTACATTTCTTTTGATCCACGTGAACAGTAAAATCTGTCCACACATAAAGTCAGGCTATATTGCTGATACTGTCTTCCCGTCTGGAGACATTTTACTGTGTTGTTATTGTTTTGTTATACAGAAATAATATTGACCTCCGACAGATACTGTTCTTGAAGCTGTGGTCAGTGTATGGACTTCCGCTTATACTGTGTGTGTTCAGTGTGTCACAGTCACTGTTATCGTCACAGACGTAACTGTAAAGTCAGTCACAGCTGCATTATTTAATAGGAAGGCAATAGGCAGAGTGTTACAGGCATAGCATGTATGAAGCATGTGAACATAATAATAACCACTGCAGCCAAAAAGAGTGCCTGACGAGCCCAGTTGTAAGTAAGCTGTTAAGACTCGACTGTACACTGTGTTCGTGTTTTCTTCCAAAACAATAAGTTTGTTGGAGCAGCATTTCAACGCCTCTCTCTGTATCTTGCTAGCAAAGTTGACCCAGACAGCTTGAATCCTGGAGAGAAGACTTACAGGAGAATATCTCCCTTGAAGAGTGGGAGAGGGCTTGCGCCAGGGCACAATCACAAAAAGTGAACACTCGTTTAAATCTCTTGCAGTACAATTGGTTAATGCGTACATATATGACTCCAGTCAAACTTAATGCTTTCTACAGTACCATCCCGGATGTTTGTATAAAATGCGACGAGGAAAAGGGCACACTTCTCCATTGTTTGTGGCAGTGTCCTGAAATTAGGAAATTCTGGGAAGAAGTGAAACAATGTACTGAAGAAATATTAGAAATAAAACTGCATTTAGAACCAAAACTTTTTTTGCTGGGCATCTATCCAGCTAACTGTAATATAACAAGGAAACATAGCTTATTTTTAGACATAGGGCTGCTGATGGCTAAGAGAGTGATTGCCATTACTCGGAAAGAGGTAGATAGACCGAGAAGAAGTAAATGGATTTCAGAGTTAACATCTACCCTGCCCTTAGAAAAGATCACCTACGCAGTCAGGGGTAAGCGGCGATACTTTTATAGCATCTGGGGCCCCTTCAAAAACTTGCTTGCTAATAAAGACTAGCCCCACTTGGTGGAAATTGTTGGGAAGGATTCATAGGTGGCCCTCTGCTGTCCATTCGGGAATATGTTTAATGCTTGACATTGAACAACTACTTTCTAATTTACATTTAACATATACCTGTGAGGGTGCATAATTTATGGGAGATGTACACAGTTATTCCCCCCTTTTCCTTTTTTTTTGTCTTTCCCTTGTTTGTTTGTTTTGCTTTTGTGTGTTGTTTTTGTTGTTTTGTCTTTACTGTTTTTTTTCTCATCCTCTCCTATATGGTGTTATGTGTATAAAGGCAGTATGTGTAGCTTGTAGTTTCTGTAAGTTTAGCTACTTGTTTTGTTACGTTTCATAGATATGTACACTCCTATGTTCAAAATAAATAAAGACACTGTTGGGAAAGAAAAAAAAAATTGAACCAGACAACAAAGTAAAGGTAGTTTTCGGCTACGAGACCAACACGGAACCCGACGTATTAGCCAGAGGTCCCTTTACTACGGTTCGGAGCCACGGACCTGTGTTATATACGCACGGAATAGTTTTCTATACAAGATCGCTGCAAAAAGTGCAGTCTTACCTAATGTCCACCTTATATCAATTTCCTAAGACCCGAACTCTTTCATGGCATGCATTTTTAATTTGTCTTTGCTATTTGTGCTGATTGGGACCTGATGAATGTACACTCAACAAAAATATAAACGCAACACCTTTGTTACTGCTCCCATTCCCCATGGGATGGACGTAGAGACCTAAAATTCATTGCAGATACACAATATAACCATCCCTCCCAAACAGTGGTCACAAAAAACAGTCCAAATGTGTGGTAGTGGGCACATCTGCTATATTGAGATAATCCATCCCACCTCACAGATGTGCCACATCAAGATGCTGATCTGACATCATGAGTAGTGCACAGCTGTACCTCAGACTGCCCACAACAAAAGGCCACCCTGGAATGTGCAGTTTTTTGCGCTATTGGGGGTCTGGGGACCCAGAACCGGTCAGTATCTGGTGTGACCACCATTTGCCTCATGCAGTGCAACACATCGTCGCATGGAGTCTATCAGATTGTCAATTGTGGCCTGTGGAATGTTGGTCCACTCCACTTCAATGGCTGTGCGAGGTTGTTGGATATTCGTGGGAACTGGTACACGCTGTCGTATACGCCAGTCAAGCACATCCCGAACATGCTCAATGGGTGACATGTCCGGTGAGTATGCTGGCCATGCAAAAACTGGGACATTCTCAGCTGCCATCTGCCCTGAACAATGTGAACCATGATTCATCCGTGAAGCACACACCTCTCCAACGTGCCAGACGCCATCGAATGTGAGCATTTGCCCACACAAGTCTGTTACGGCGACGAGCTGGAGTCAGGTCAAGACCCCGATGAGGACGACGGGCATGCAGTTGAGCGTCCCTGAGACGGTTTCTGACAGTTTGTGCAGAAATTGTTTGGTTGTGCAAACCAATTGTTCCAGCAGCTGTCTGGGTGGCTGGTCTCAGACGATCTTGGAGGTGAACCTGCTGGATGTGGAGGTCCTGGGCTGGTGTGGTTACACGAGGTCTGCGGTTGTGAGGCCGGTTGGATGTGCTGCCATATTCTCTGAAACGCCTGTGGAGACGGCTTATGGTTGAGAAATGAACATTCAATGCACGGGCGACAGATCTGGTTGACATTCCTGCTGTCAGCATGCCAATTGCACGCTCCCTCATTGCTTGTGGCATCTGTGGCATTTTGCTGTGAGACAAAACTGCACATTCCAGGGTGGCCTTTTGTTGTGGGCAGTCTGAGGTACACCTGTGCACTACTCATGATGTCAGATCAGCATCCTGATGTGGCACACCTGTGAGGTGGGATGGATTATCTCAATATAGCAGATGTGCCCACTACCACACATTTGGACTGATTTGTGACCACTGTTTGGGAGGGATGGTTATATTGTGTATCTGCAATGAATTTTAGGTCTCTACGTCCATCCCATGGGGAATGGGAGCAGTAACAAAGGTGTTGCGTTTATATTTTTGTTGAGTGTAAAAACAAAGAATTTCCATATATACAGTGGGGCAAAAAAGTATTTAGTCAGCCACCGATTGTGCAAGTTCCCCCACTTAAAATGATGACAGAGGTCAGTAATTTGCACCAGAGGTACACTTCAACTGTGAGAGACAGAATGTGAAAAAAAAATCCATGAATTCACATGGTAGGATTTGTAAAGAATTTATTCGTAAATTAGGGTGGAAAATAAGTATTTGGTCACCTCAAACAAGGAAAATCTCTGGCTCTCACAGACCTGTAACGTCTTCTGTAAGAAGCTTTTCTGTCCCCCACTCGTTACCTGTATGAATGGCACCTGTTTGAACTCATCATCTGTATAAAAGACACCTGTCCACAGCCTCAAACAGTCAGACTCCAAACTCCGCCATGGCCAAGACCAAAGAGCTTTCGAAGGACACCAGGAAAAGTATTGTAGACCTGCACCAGACTGGGAAGAGTGAATCTACAATAGGCAAGCAGCTTGGTGTGAAAAAATCAACTGTGGGAGCAATCATCAGAAAATGGAAGACATACAAGACCACTGATAATCTCCCTGGATCTGGGGCTCCACGCAAGATCTCATCCCGTGGGGTCAAAATGATCATGAGAACGGTGAGCAAAGATCCCAGAACCACACGGGGGGACCTGGTGAATGACCTGCAGAGAGCTGGGACCAAAGTAACAAAGGTCACCATCAGTAACACACTACAACGGCAGGGAATCAAATCCCGCAGTGCCAGACGTGTTCCGCTGCTGAAGCCAGTGCATGTCCAGGCCCGTCTGAAGTTTGCCAGAGAGCACATGGATGATACAGCAGAGGATTGGGAGAATGTCATGTGGTCAGATGAAACCAAAGTAGAACTTTTTGGTATAAACTCAACTCGTCGTGTTTGGAGGAAGAAGAATACTGAGTTGCATCCCAAGAACACCATACCTACTGTGAAGCATGGGGGTGGAAACATCATGCTATGGGGCTGTTTTTCTGCCAAGGGGACAGGACGACTGATCCGTGTTAAGGACAGAATGAATGGGGCCATGTATCGTGAGATTTTGAGCCAAAACCTCCTTCCATCAGTGAGAACTTTGAAGATGAAACGAGGCTGGGTCTTCCAACATGACAATGATCCAAAACACACCGCCCGGGCAACAAAGGAGTGGCTCCGTAAGATGCATTTGAAAGTCCTGGAGTGGCCTAGCCAGTCTCCAGACCTCAACCCCATAGAAAATCTGTGGCGGGAGTTGAAAGTCCGTGTTGCTCTGCGACAGCCCCAAAACATCACTGCTCTCGAGAAGATCTGCATGGAGGAATGGGCCAAAATACCAGCTACTGTGTGTGCAAACCTGGTAAAGACCTATAGTAAATGTTTGACCTCTGTTATTGCCAACAAAGGTTATGTCTGTGAAGGTTCTCAGTCATCCAGGTCATCGTAGTCAAAGGAGCTTGCAAAGAAAAGCGTCTGGACTTCTTTAAGTTGCTTGAAGACGTTTCACCTCTCATCCGAGAAGCTTCTTCAGTTCTAGTTTTCTCCAAGCATGACATCCCGGTGTATTTCAGACCCAGCAACACGCTCAGACAGAAACTGGTTCACCCGAAAGACAAAACGCCAAAACACAAACTTAACAATGTGGTGTATGCTGTACAGTGCAGCGAGGAATGCTCAGACCTCTACATTGGAGAGACCAAACAGCCACTTCACAAGCGCATGGCACAACACAGAAGAGCCACCTCCACAGGACAAGACTCAGCAGTCCATCTGCATCTTAAGGATAAAGGACACTCTTTCGAGGATGCCAATGTTCACATTTTGGACAGAGAGGACAGATGGTTTGAAAGAGGAGTGAAAGAAGCCATCTATGTCCACTGTGAGCGACCATCTTTGAACAGAGGCGGGGGTTTACAACACCAACTCTCTGCCATCTATAATCCAGTTTTGAGATCCCTTCCCAGACGCCTTAACGCCCACTCACATCCTGGGCCATCTGACCTCAGGAATTCGCATGATAAGGTGGGGCCAGGTTTCACAATGAACACACCCGAAACTCTGGCTGATTGGGACCCACGCCCAGTTTCACACCTTGGCTCAGGCGATTAGAGGATCATCAGGGGGTCCTTTTGTCCCTCTGTGGGGGGTTACTCCCACTAGGTTTATATCTGGGACTCTCCACCATTTGACCTTAGAACTGAAAAATATCAAATTATATCCAAATTATATCAATCACGGTAGCCAAGTTTATATAGGTTCTCCTCGTGTATCGTGTGGAGTATGTGATTATGGGAATTAGGTGAATTATGTGGGATCAATAAGATGTTGAGCAGGGGTAGGAATTAATAAGTATGTTCATACTTCTTCCTACTCCTTTTCAGACCAAACATTGTTACATTATGTCAGACGATTTTGTTTTATTTCATTATATATTTTTTGTTTATCTGAACACATACGTGTGGGTGTGTGTATATCTACATATATATTCGTATCTGTAAATGAAAATATATGTAGTGTGTATATATTGTTTTTTGTTTTATATGTCTGAAACAAATAAAGATACAATACAATACAATACAATACAATACAATACAACTGAAGAAGCTTCTCGGATGAGAGGTGAAACGTCTTCAAGCAACTTAAAGAAGTCCAGACGCTTTTCTTTGCAAACAACAAAGGTTATGTTACAAAGTATTGAGTTGTATTTTTATTATTGACCAAATACTTATTTTCCACCCTGATTTACGAATAAATTCTTTACAAATCCTACCATGTGGATTCATGGATTTTTTTTTTCACATTCTGTCTCTCACAGTTGAAGTGTACCTCTTGTGCAAATTACTGACCTCTGTCATCATTTTAAGTGGGGGAACTTGCACAATCGGTGGCTGACTAAATACTTTTTTCCCCCACTGTATATATGGAAATTCTTTGTTTTTTACACTCAACAATATATATATATATATATATATATATATATATATATATATATATATATATATATTCCGATAGAACAGTGGCAGTATAATGTCCTTGTAAGGGGATATCAGGGGATATTTTGTGCTTTGGTCTAGACAACTGAAAATGTGATGTCCACATATGTGGACGCCAGGTCCTAGGAGGTTAAGATTTAAAAATGTAGTGGTATGGCGAGTAACCTTCAATATCAGTAATAAATCACACAACAATAGTACATTCATGTAGTTGTATAAAGCATGATAATATATTAAGTATTCCAAAGTATTCAGAATACGTTACTCTCATTGAGTAACGTAACAGAATATGTTACAAAATATATATTTGGGGCATGTATTCTGTAATCTGTAGTGGAATACATTTTAAAAGTAACCTTCCCAACACTAATGATGACATACTAAGATCAGGTATAATGAAAACCATACGTGCTAAGTATCAGCATTCATAGCGCTTTTAATGAACTAACTGATCATTGCCCTTCTTAGGTGTTTCTCACAGCTGTTCCTTTACCCTCCTTCACAGCTGGAGCAGGGTTAACTACACCAACAGACATCCCTGATACTGCTACTACTGCACTACTTCCTACTGATGTTCCTGATGATTCTACTACTGCACAAAATATAACTACTGAACAAAGCATTACTACTGTAACTCCAGGGGATATCACTACTATAACAACAGTTCCTAACAATACCACTTCATCTAATACTTCTAATTTGAGCACCACAACACAAGATACAGTTCTAACCACTGACCTGGAAACACCAGATTATCCAGAAACTCCTCCTACTAGTGCCAGTCCTGTTCTTACAACTACAGATTTTACCAGGCCTGATACGACTGATACTGCTACTACTGCACTACTTCCTACTGATGTTCCTGATGATTCTACTACTGCACAAAATATAACTACTGAACAAAGCATTACTACTGTAACTCCAGGGGATATCACTACTATAACAACAGTTCCTAACAATACCACTTCATCTAATACTTCTAATTTGAGTACCACAACACAAGATACAGTTCCAACCACTGACCTGGAAACACCAGAGTATCCAGAAACTCCTCCTACTAGTGCCAGTCCTGTTCTTACAACTACAGATTTTACCAGGCCTGATACGACTGATACTGCTACTACCGCACTACTTCCTACTGATGTTCCTGATGATTCTACTACTGCACAAAATATAACTACTGAACAAAGCATTGCTACTGTAACTCCAGGGGATATCACTACTATAACAACAGTTCCTAACAATACCACTTCATCTAATACTTCTAATTTGAGTACCACAACACAAGATACAGTTCCAACCACTGACCTGGAAACACCAGATTATCCAGAAACTCCTCCTACTAGTGCCAGTCCTGTTCTTACAACTACAGATTTTACCAGGCCTGATACGACTGTTAGTCAGATAGCTGATACTACCTCCAACCCCATGACTGATCAAATGAGTACTACTCACTATTCTCCCATGACTACTATTACAAGTGATACTAATACAACTACTCCTTACACAAACACCACTGCTACTTTCTACCCAACCAGTGATGCAAATATTGCTACTTACAGTACTCCTACTACAATTGGTACGAATGCTATGAGCCCATACACTGACAGTACTTTACCTCCTAATCCTACAACAATTCCTTCAGCAAACACCACTCATTATGATTCAACTACTATACCTATTGCTACTGCTAATACTACTACGACCACTATATCCCCAACTACGTTTACCCCTCCTACCACCACTGTCCTGAAATGTGATAATGGAGGGAAACCAGAGAACGGTGTCTGCATCTGTCCTGATGAATGGACTGGAGTAACATGCTCAGAAGGTAAGAAGTTTTACCGACTAGAGTCTGATGGGTCAAAAACATTCAGATGAGAACGAAAGAGAGAATGCCAGAGATCAAAAACTATAATTTGCTCAAAATGTCTAATGTACCAGCTGTAAGGATTTCTACAACCTGAAATCAAGTTTAGCATGCATTATTTAAAAGTCCTTTTTTTTCTTTTGTGATTAAAAACAAATAAAATTCCTAGTATTCTAAAAAAACAAACGGAAAAAATATTTAATTTTTTAACAAACTTTTCGTAGAAAACTTCTGCAAAGAGCAGCAGTTAGGAGGCTTCAGGTTCCCTCGTACACCCATCGGCTGGTTTGCGTATTCTGAGGAAAAATGTGAAGTAGGAACGAGTGGTAGTAAGTCATCCACATCTTCCCCTCAGTCCAACATCACTCCATCACGTAGACTCTAGTGTATTGATGTTTATCTTTCTATCACCATTTCCATTCAGCTGGTAAATCTAAATCTTCAGCCAGATGTTTGTCCATGAATGGATCACCAGGTTTCAGCCCTCCACAGATCTTCCAGTGTGACCTGACGCTCAGCGACATACAAAAAAATGTAAGAACAGCAGTTTTTTTTTCTTCTGAAGAAAGATTGAAAGTGTCATATGGCTGAAGTTTGAGTATTTCTCTGTGAGGTAATCCTGTAGAAATGCAGCTCTGAGGTAACATGCAGATGATTCCAGATTCAGTAAAGAACCAGATGAGTAAAATCATGTCTTTCTTACCTCAGCTTACAAGTCCAGCTGATTTAGAGACACTGGCGACCAGCACTCAGATTCTGACATCAAAAGCAGAAGAGCTGACGGCTGAAAATGTTACAGCTGCGGCTGAGATTGTCAACACACTGCTGCTGTCTGCAAACGCCACAGAGGTACAAACATTCAGCAAATCGTAAGGGGCAAAAAAAGAAAGTAAGATGTTAATCTCAGTTCATATTTGTGTCTGTGCAGAGTGTCAGAGTGTCAGCAGTAGCAACAGTCAGTCAGCTGCTGAACGCCACTATACCAGATGATACCAAGGAAAACAACGCAACTCTGGGGTAAACTAAATATGTAAATAAACAAATAAATAAGCTCATCAGCAGTGAAGCTAAGACTGTTAAAAACTGCTGTAAAGGTGGCACTATGGGAAAGATCATTAAAATATTCATCATGAAACTACAGCCATGCTAGCAGTGCTGAGGTTAAACTGAAATACAAAGGAGCTTTGACCAAAGTGCTAACATCAGCTGTATTTATTTCCCTAAAGTTCTGTCAACCAGATTTAACTCATATTCAGTGATAATTCACTTTTTTCTATATTAGATGAACAACCAGTCTAAGCAGCTACATTATAAAGAAATATTTCACTGTGACACTGGCAAAAAGCTGATTTTAAGCAATGTTTGCCATGTTCACCATCCTAGTTTGATTGGCTATTTTGTAATTCCTCTGAAGTGTGATGCATTTTAGCATATAAACAGGAACTGGCAGTTGTCAAAGTTGTTCTGTTTTAGAGACAAAATATCCAACTCACAGATGAATAATAATTGATTCAGGAATTTAAGAGCAGTTTTAAGAGTGTCAGCAGTCTTAGTCTTTCCTGTTCCAATTCAAACTGTAAAGACCTCCAATTGTAAATATTCTCATTAGACCTTAAATATCTGTACTATTCAGGTGAGTTTCCTTTTGAGATGAAAGTAATAAAGGTAAAGTTGAAGCTCTAAACTGACACTTATAGTTCAGGGGGAGTGCCAAAAATGGACTGGTACAACTGAATATTAGAAACTACAAATCTGATTAAGACAAACAATGTTTTGTGTTTCTGCGTTTGTTTGTGTTATTATTATTTGTTGTTGGGTTGTTTTTTGTTTTGTTTTTTTTTGGGGGGGGGGGGGGGGGGGGGTTTAATGTCCAGGCTTACGGTGACTCTGGACCAGCTCTCAGTGAACCTCAGCCTCAGTCAAAATACATCTCAATCTCAAGTGGTTCAGCCGAACTTGGTGGTCCAGTCGGCACAGATCCCTGCTGCAGACACTCACGGAGTCCAGTTCACCTCTCTCAGAGGTCAGTAAGAAACTGTGTCGAACAGCAGTGATCATCCCGTGGACTGGTTTTTATTAAATTATAAAGCATTCTAAAGCAAATACCTGCAGGTTTAATCAAATATTGTAACTGACAGATCTAAAAGCAAAGATTTGAACACCGGAGAGAACAGATTGGCTTCTACTTTGTAGTTTATTAACCAGGTTATGATTTCTACTTCACTTGAGCTTTCAGCAGTTGAACTCTTGAGTGAACTCTCAAGGTTGACATGTTTGCCCAGTTGATGGTTCTAAAGTCCAGCTGTGGTGATTTCTTATCTTCTGTATAAAGCAACTTTATTTGTGTCCTTTGATGGTTTTACCATTGAAACTGGCTGCTGTTGTTGTGCTCTGTGTCCTGTTCACTATTTAGTCTTTTTACTGCTGTATTTTCAACACGTGTGATGGACTCATGTTTACCGTGACTGAAAACACAAAATAGTTTTGAGACCTCAAAGCTTGTGGGAGGATTATAAACCTGAACTCAACTTAATGATGTGAATAACTTGGCCTCACTCTCTAAATTTGCATGTAATAATGTATTTTTTCAGACTCAAAACACAGAAAACAACAATAAAAGAAAACTGATAAAGTCCTCAGAAACTTAAGTTAAGAATCTACCCGAGATTCTGTCTGCTTTTGTCAAATAGTATCACTTTGATCCAGTAAATTTGCCATTGAATAAATATGATCTGAACTCTTCTGTGGGACAGCTCCCAAGAATATTTTTATGGCTGAAGTCCTTGGCTGGTGGTTCTTTATTGCTCTGCTGAAAAATAAAAAAAGCAATAAAATTGTCAAATACATCAAGATTTAAAAAGTAGTGCTCAGTTCAATTCTTCGAGACTATTTCAAAGTTACAAAGAGATACTAGAAGCAAGTTACTTTCTCCAGTCAGATAAAATAAAATGAAATGATCTTGTTTTCAAAAAATGGTGTTGTAAAGAAATTATCTTAAATTTGTTCTTAACTTTCATTTTAATCTGAACTTTAACTTTAAAATTGAAGAACCGACAGTAAATTTGTACATTTTTAATGTGTTCACTGACATGCAGTCATCTTGTCACTACAGGGATTTCTGGGAATTTTTTGCCCAACAGAATTCATCTGAACACAAACGCAACACAGGTCGTGATGGAAAACAGTTTCATAGCTGATGCCCTCATTTACATACGATTCCTGCCAGGTGAGTCTGTCTTTTTAAAGCTGAAAAATCCTCTAATTTTAACAAGTTCTTACTAATAGCAGTGGATTCTTTTCTCTCATGTTAGGCGAAGATGTCAGAAGTCGTCAGACAGACTTGAACGTCTCTCTGGGTTTTGTTCTCTATCAGAATGATCGTTTCTTTCGTTCAAAACTCTACATGAAGCGACGGGCCACCATAAGGGTCCTGTCAGCCAGCGTCAGAGGGCAGGAACCCAACATGGTGCCACAACATGTGGAGATGTTGTTCAGACCAAGAGTAAGAAATCCAGTATCTTCATTCATATATAAATCTAATGACTGATGTCTGCTGGTTATAATTTAATATCTTCAGCACAGCTGCAGTTCTTCCTGCTGCTAATGGGGTAAAATTGGTCACAAAAGCTAACTTGTCCAGTCACACTATTGTTCTGTATATTTTTGAGAACGGGTTTTGTTTTCTTGTTTTCGTGTGAGGAATGGATTTAAATGCTTTAAGTTGTAGGTACTGCAGAAAAAGTTTGCATGTTATGCATGTTAGTTCTGTATGGAGTGGAAGGATTTTTGCCAGGATATTATTATAAAAAATATGTTGTAGATGTGTTACCTTTAACAATCTGTATGTTAAAATACAATGATGTCATGTTAATATCAAATATACAATATCAGAATTGATTCAAAGCAAACACAAATACTGTAAGAAAAATATCAATGGTGTTAACAAAACAAAAGAAAAGCAAACAAACTGCATTAAAAATATGCGTTAAGTCTAAGTTATCTAAATTAAAGGGCTGTCTGTGCGCTGCTGTTTCAGAACATCAGTGGAACGTCTCTGTACGACTTCTCCTGCGTTTTCTGGAACTACAGTCAGAAGGACTGGAGCACCAGTGGCTGCTCTAAAGGAAACACTTCAGATGGACTAATTAAATGTTTCTGTAACCACACCACCAACTTTGCTGCTCTCTGGGTGAGTATCACAAATCTGCAGACTGAAAGATGAAGCCACAGTTTGTTGATTCTTCATCAACCATTGCAACAATACAGATATTTAGTGAGACTTTTGATCATATCTGTGTTTCAGTCATTCAGAGAGAACTACGAGTATGCAGAAGCTCTGGGTGCAATCTCCATCGTGGGACTCTCTCTTTCTTTTCTGGGTTTGATTGTGACGATCATTTATAACGTTAAAGAAATGTAAGACTAGACCACCCCACCTCCGTTTTTATGTGTCATTTGACAAAAAAGTGTAGTTATCTAACAGGTTAAAATGTATTTGACTGCAACTAACATGCAGCAAACATGTTAGAAACAGAAGTGTTAGCTACAGAGTCAAAATTGGTCAAAAAAATTGGTATGACAAAAACTGAGCCATAAATCTAGATATTTCAATGACTTCCCTACTCTTCTCTCAGTGCTTTGTTTACTTTATTTAATTTTATTGTAATTGAGAAAATTTTAATTACCCTCTTGCTTTTATCCAGAAAAGGAATCCTTTAGTTCTTAAAAATTTTAAATTATTTTTAAATTATTTCTAGAACTTTTCTCCACATTTTTACAATGTAATATTTTAATAGTTTTAAGATCCTTCTACTACTACCCTAATGGTCGTGTGGGCATCTTCCAATCATACCTTCTCAAAGTAGATAAATTAGATTTCTGGTCTGGATGCTGAAGTTAAACAGAAGGACAAATTGCTCCTGGGTTCTCCTTGATGTGAAACCAACACAGTTTGTTGTCCTGTGAAAAATAATTGGAAAATAACACCATCATTCAATCACCACTAGGTTCCAGAGGATACCCAAGGTCTGACCAAATGTCCTTGGATTATATCTCCTCTTTAACTTAAATCAAAGAAGGAAAAAAAACAAAACAGAGTGAGTTTGAAAGTATTTGCAAAGAAGAATTTCAGAAAATCTCTCAATTGGGTGAGCAAAGCCTGTGGATTCATAATTACACAAACAAACTAAAGACTGTAACTTCCGCCAAAAGTGCGAACAAACAAAACGAAGGAGGTCTGAATTATATATAAAATAAAAACAAATTTTAAAAAAACATAATATTTTGGAATGAAAGAAAACAGAGAAAAGGTCATAATAATAATAATAATAATAATAATAATAATAATAATAATAATAATAATAATAATAATAATAACATTTAAAGAAATAACATGAATGCAATTTATTGTTTTGAGAAAAGTCAAAATTTTTAAGGAGATTTTTGCTTTGTATGACAAAAATAGCAATTAATTTTTGCAACATCACAATCTTGTTTTCAGCCTTTTATTAATTGATTATTTTTTATGTCATATTTAAAATTACATTCACGTGTATTTCTATTTTTTTTTTACAGTTTTCCTGTAAGACTTCATATTATCATTTGTCACTTTTTCATTTTCATCTGTAGTTTTCAGAATGAACAGAAGAAAAGCCTGATATCTCGGCTGTGCATCTACTTCAGCCTGCTGGCCTTTATCATCACCTTTGTCTCTGGAGTCCAAAACTCCAGCAGACAAATTGACATTGAGGTGCAGACTGACGATCGGACCAATGAAATCCTTGACTCGGATGAACGCATAGAACCAGACCGCGGTTCGTGTACGGCTGTAGCGGCTCTGCTGCACTTCCTCCTGATGGCCACCTTCATGTGGAACAGCGTGAACGGTACTCAGATCCTGATTCAGAAAATACGCCGCAGTCTACCACCTCACTGGACTCTGCTGGGCATGGCTCTGGGATGGGGTAAGACATTTATAAAGTCGGGACTTAAATCTGACAAGCTGTTTATTCTTGAAGACCCTTCAATCTGTCCCAATTAATTAATTATTGTGTTAGGAGTGCCAGCCTTGTTCATGGGCATCACACTGGGGGTGACCTACAGAGTGGACAATCCTCTGAGATACAGACAGGAGGAATTGTGAGTAATCACACAAACCACATTTATCTACTTTAGACTGACCTGTACTTCAATATGAACAAAAGTCACATTTTTACCAATATTACAGTGTTGTTGTTGCTGTTGTTGTATGATGCTACTCACAGAGATTCAGTTTGATACAACCATTCTTTTCGATGCGCCTATACAGCTTTTGTAATTTATTTTTTTTATCTTTACAAACTTTATTATAATTCCTCTTAGTTTTGATTAAAGTTTAGACAAAGTTATTTATTCATATTATTTGTATAATTCCTTTTCATGTCACTGAAGTTGCTGGCTGGCAGCGCTGGATAAGAACAAACACTTCAGCTTTGAGAAACCTTTGTTTTGGGGTTTCCTCCTTCCAGTCGGCCTGATCTTGATCTACAACATCGTCCTGCTGGTTTATGTGTCCATTAAAGCAACCAGGAAGTCCTGCTTCAGGAAGAGTTTCCTTGAATGCTTCACTCTGGCTGTGTTACTGGGTGTGTCCTGGGTTTTTGGGTATCTGGTCCTCGTCACTTCAGGAACAATGAACCTGGTCTTCAGCATTTTGTTCTGCCTCTGCACAACCACACAGGTAAGACTCTACCTTCTGATTTTATAACTTCAACTGAGAGATTAAATCAAAAGGTTCTTCAGCGGTTATACAATCAGCGTATCGTATTATTTTATTATTGTTATTTATCACAAAAGTTTTTGAGTGATTTATTTTTAACAACACAAAAGCACGGCATTTTTACAGGGGTGTGTACACTTTTTATGTCCACTGAAAGTCTTTGTGTTTTGCTTCAAGGAAAATTTTTGATTTTTGATTTTAATAATCTTCTCAGCAGCATATTAAACATATCAGGTCCCCATAAGGAGAATCATGTGCTAACGGCTGTCTAAATGACTGCTGTCTGCTTCCACTTGTCTTTGCACTAGGATGATGTCGGTGTAAATGTGCAGACATATTCGTTCTGTTCCCACTAGTGCTGTCAGCGTTAATCTTGTTAAAATGACATTAACGCCATAACGTGGCAAATCTCCGTTAACGAGTTACCGCGGATCGGCCCGTGCGTGGGGCTGGACAGCGTCAACACGTTAACGAGCTAACCAAGCTAACGCACTAGTTCCCACCAATGTAATTGAGCATTGCGTGGCACATCCGACATACTGTTTTACTTTTGTCCATGACGCGCTTACCATCAGGGTCATACTTCACATGAAAACCAAAATAGTTCCAAACGCCAGATCTGAATGAGGGTGGGGGAGGTTCAATTTCGGCTAGTGATGAGGCAGTTGCCATGTTGCAACGAGCTTAACTTCTGTCTGGCTAGCCTGCGCTGCGCTCAGTGGATCTGCGCTCGACAGTGCAACCTAGGCGGAGTAGTAGTAGCGGAGCGCTCAACACAGACAGCATCGTCAGAAGAAAAGTTGATAAAATAAATTAAAAATATATATGTATGTATATATATATATATATATATATATATATATATATATATATATGTATGTATATATATTTTCCCTCTCTATGTTTTCAGGGCCTTCAGATTTTTATCATCACAGCCACAACGCCGACCTTCAGAGCCACCATGTCCCGATCAGTGCAGTACCTTTCCTCAGCCAGCATCTCGTTTAACAATGTGAAGTACCGTCTATGGAAGAACTGGCACAAGAACCACTCGGAGAAATACAGGGGAAAATGAGGTCATAACAAGCAGCTGACCCATGACTTGGGGATGATTTTAAAAGCATCTGTATTCAATTATTTTTAATGTGAACATAAACTAAATAACTGCATCACAGTCAATCAAAAATCAGAGTCATGATCACATCAACAATAAACCTCCAGAAATCTCCTCAAACTCATTCAAATCTGTGGAATAAGCAGAATTAGACTATTTTGTTTGTTTTGTTCATGAACAAGTTTTCCCTGAAATTTTTCTGGGTAGGGACAAAAAGCAGATCTGCTGAAGGAGCTCAATTTCCCAGGATGCACAGAGGATGCTCCAGGATGTTTGGGCTACTTTGCTGCAGGCAGACTTTCTTTGACCAGACAGAAACCAAACACTAGCACAGTCACGTGTTCAGGAACAGACTGCAGGTATGAAGACTGGTTTTTATTGTTATTTTAAGCATCAGCATTGCTCTCCAAGTAGCATCGTGTATCAGTCTGAAGTGATTCATGTTGGTAACAGTGTCTACACTAGCCTTGTAAAAAACTAAAGTGACCCAGGTGGAAAAAAGCAGTGACTATTCCTATCTGGTCTGAACTGGTCTTTTAAAGGCAAAAACGGGTTTTAAATGGTCAGTAATATCAGATTGCTTAATGGAGTAATTCACTCTTAGTAAATGATGATTATTTACAAAAAACACAAATTTTATCATCTGTGTCTGGAATAATTGTTAATTATCTGACAATTTGTTGTTTTTAATCTTTTGTCGGCTGCTTTGATTGATGTCATCTTACAGATGGTGGATTTAGTGCATTAAATGAGGTCTTACACAGTGTAATCTAAGAAAGCTAATGCAAAAATGCAACTTTTGTTTATATGAGTGTCAACTGAGGAAGTTTCAATGTGATATTAATTCATTAAATTCAATACCTGTTTTCATTGAAAATGTGGACATTATGCATTTTTAAGGTTGTATTTTTTTTTCTTAGAACAGGCTTTTGTTGTGCTCTACGTTACCTTCCTCAGACACAGCCGAAATAATGTCTGGCTCAAAACAGCCTTTATCCAAACACAACGATTTGCTTAGATTAAAAACCATCTCAAACAAAGGATCACAAAAGTCCCATCACAGGCCTTCAGGGTAGCTTTTATCAACACATACTGTCACATGAAGACAGAAACTCTCACCGATAATAAAAATATCCAAGACCATGAAACCAGAAACACAGGATGGAAAACCTGAAAGCCATCATTAGAAGAACCATCAACAGCAATCGCAAAAGCTAAAGAAAACAAATCAAAACAAGAATCCAAAAATTCAACAAAACAGAAATCAGAAGATTACAAAAATAAAAACAAGAAATCAAAGAAAAATCATTTCAACCAAAACCTGAAGATTAAATTGATCCAAAAAACTGGAAAAAAAAAAAGAATATCTTCAACTTTCATACCCGTAATATCAGCTCTATGTTGAAACCTCTGCTGCCACACCTCTACTGAGCATGTGCAGAGAATGTTTCAGCACTCAGCTTGTTTGTGATTGAAGGAAGTGAGAGCTTCCTGTGACCGTCAGGCTGCGGGCTGGGCCTTTGTTGTAATCAGGGCTGATTCCGTTTGAGGCCTTTGGGGGGAAAATGTTATTTTAATAAATTTTTAACTGATCAAAACATATAAAATATGTTCCTTTTTTAATGGATTTTGCAGCAGTTTGAAAATTTCAGTGATGATCTGAGAGGTTTATTTTTTATTTGTTGGTCTCTTTCTGTGTTTTTGGATCCCACGCGCATTAAATGGACTGTGGTCACATGATATTATTCCTGGGGGGGGGGGCATTTTTTTTGCCCTTTGTCCATGGAGTGAAAAATGATGATTTTATTCATGATGCTTGATGATTTTTTTTTTTTTTAATATGATGCTATACTGAGTAACTGTATTGAATTTGAGTATAACTATCCTATAATTTCTGAGGAATGTTACAGCACGTAAAGTAGGTGGAAGAGAGGAAGAATGTGTTGAAAGTTTCACATCAACTATCAGGATGTTTTTTAATGATATTTTAAATATAATGTGATTATATTGCATTGACTGTATTGAATTTGAGCATAACTGACCTTAAACTTGTCAGGAATTTTGCTGCGGATTGAGATGAATGAAGATTCACATTGCTAACCAAACTGAAAAGAATAATGAATTAACACTAGGAAAAACAGTTGTCCTTGAGCTTCATTTTTCCTGCAGAAAAGACCTCCAAATCGTTTGTGCGTGCGTGCGTGCGTGCGTGCGTGCGTGCGTGCGTGCATGCATGTGTGCCTGCGTGCTTGCATGTGTGTGAGATGTCCGTGGACGCATGGGTGTGCTCGTGCATTTTTTTTGTGATCAACAACAAAGAAGAAGTGCTACCGTAAAGCTTAGTGCAGAAATGTGTGGAAAATTTATGTGGCGGAAATAAGGCGGCTTGCTTTATCGTGGCTCACAAATGACAGCTCACTTCACGGCGGTAACATATCAAGGCTTGCTTTGCGTTAGCGGGCTGAAGAAATCCTAAAACTGCAGTGAGTTGCAAATTGTTTGTGGGTCTCTGCCTTCAGTGACTAAAAGTAGGTTGTACTGTGTTAAGAACTGACATTTGAAGGATATCCCATTTCTTTGCAATGGAAATACACTGGTGTATGGGAGGGAAATGTAGACTTTTTCTAATACAATTTCTGTATTTATAGTGATGTTTCATATACTGATAGAGATGATATTCTTTTTCCTTTTTTTTAAACAGAAAAACACATTTTTGAAGAAATGTCTCGATGCATTTGGCATACCTGAACACTCTAAAGCGGAAACAGATACTCAGAATAAGGAAGAAAAACCCAACTCAGACTTTTCCGTTTTAACAGTGTTTACTCAGCACTGACCAAAGATTAATCCTGTCACTGTTCCCTGGGGTACAGTGACAGGCAAAACAGAAACTGTTAAACTGCTTGAGAGAGTTGACCACCAAAAGTGATTTGCCAATCTCAAGGTGAGGCGACATTAAAATAAAAGAAAAAAGTCTGCAGAGCCATAGTAGTATCTGCAGTAAAGATCTTTTCATACATTGTATACATTGTACCATAGGCAAAGTTGCCTCCATTTTTATAATTATTTTTATCAATATTTTGTACATTTCAAGGACTCTATTTTTGGAGTGTATTTTTATGTATCTATTGTATTATACATACATATTAAAAGTGAATCTCTGTCCAAAAAATGCACTCAGTTTACTTCTTACTCACTATGATCATCATTCATTATTCTCCCCCAGTAATTAAGGTTAGGATATGTATTTTTTCTATTCCAATCCATTCTTCTTTTGCAGCATTTAAATAACCTTTATCAAATTTGATGGTTTTGTTACAGACTTTAAAAAAAAGTGTTTTGCTTTTCTTTCACAAATATGGGGACTGTGTTAAAATGTACAAAACAATGATGTCATGTTTTGTGACGAGGACCCAGGTAGAGAGAGACTTGATGAATTTAAGAATCTTATGATTTAATAAAGAAATTTGCAGACTTGCACAGAGATGGTAAAATTCTAATGACTGATAACGGAAACGAAGACAACAGACGATGAGGACAGGGAGGAACAGGGGTTTAAATGCACCAAGGAGACAGTCAGACGGAACTCGGGACAACTGGAGACATTTAAGGATGCAGGGACTCACAGAGACAGGGAAGAAGTCTCGTCGTGACGAGTAAAGTTTATCTTGCCTGGCTGGGCAGCTCTCTGGGTGCTCAGCACCCCCAAAGCTCTGATCTTAGAATCGCCCCTGATTTCAGTTCAGTGGAGCTAAAAGGAGTTCTGGCAAAGTTTGGAGGAACATAAAGAGCATCCACGGTATGTGTTGGATCATGTTGTACAATACAGCAGACCAAAATTAACACAGATGAAAAAGCAGAACAGCAGAGTAAACCTTTTTTGGTCTGAGATTAAATTTTCTTTCTTTTTTTTACACTCAGCTCTCTACACTCTAGCGAAGCTCTCAATTTACCGGTCGATCTACGTCCCTACCCTCATCTATGGTCACGAGCTGTGGCTAGTGACCGAAAGAACAAGATTGCGCATGCAAGCAGTGGAAAATGGGCTTCCTCCGAAGGGTGGCTGGCGTCTCCCTTAGAGATAGGGTGAGAAGTTCGGCCATTCGGGAGGGGCTCAGAATAGAGCCGCTGCTCCTCCACATCAAAAGGAGCCAGTTGAGGTGGTTCGGGCATCTGACAAGGATGCTTCCTGGGGGCCTCCTGGGTGAGGTTTTCCGGGCATGTCCCACCGGGAGGAGGCCCCAGGGCAGACCCAGGACACTCTCGGCAAGCCTGGGAACGCCTTGGTGTTCCCCTGGACAAGCTGGAAGAGGTGGCTGGGGAGAGGGAGGTCTGGGCTTCTCTGCTTGGGCTGCTGCCCCCGCGACCCCGCCCTGGATAAGCGGAAAAAAATGGATGGATGGATGGATTAAATATTATTGGATAATTTTCGTATTGGTATATCATTACTCTATAATATTATAACTCTGTAATATCGAGCATGCTCAATAATCCAGGTAAGGAAATTCCAAAAGGTTGATTCTGCTCATCTGGACGTGGTGTTTTCAGTGCAAGAAACGTTTTGTCACTCATCCAAGTGACTTCTTCAGTCTCAGCTGACTGCAGGTTTCCATAATCTTATAAACAGTACATTTGCACAATGACTGAAACTAGCACAGCTGACGAAAAATGGGCTATGAGGTCAGTTGCTTAATTATTAATATGCAAACTGTCATGACCATTGATCAATGGCCATTAATCAGTGGCTATGAGTACCATTCACAGAGAGTTGGGGAATGGCTGCAATCACAGCATTGTAAGATGGTGAAAGATGTAACGTTGGGCCCCCTCCTTGATTCAGAGATGGTTTTTCCCTTTTCACGTAAATGATCTCCTTGACTCCGCGCTCAAACCAGCGTTCCTCCCTGTCCAGGATGTGTACATCCTCATCATTGAAACAGTGTCCACTGGCCTGTAGGTGTAAATAGACTGTGGAGCCCTGGCCTGATGAGTTAGCACAACACAGAAGAGTTAACTCATCAGGCCAGCACTCTGCGGTCTATTTACACCTGCTAGCCAGACGCTAAAGGGGGACTTAAAAAATTCCAGAACTGTTCAGCCTCCTCTCTACACCACTATGAATGTGATAGTTATAGCCTCCTCTTTCCCTTTCTTTGTGTACATGTGAGTTTAAATGGCAGTCAAACTTCCTAGTGGGTTAGCCTGGAGGTATGTCTTCCTCGCGTGTGCCAAGTGGCAGGTGGACACATCTGTTTCACATCCACTCATCACCTCCTGGAGCACAAGAGCCAGTTCTCCACTCACCTGTTGCCAAACTGTTACAACTGATACTGTGGTAACAAGTCTAGTTCAGTTGATTACTCTTTGTGAAATAATTTCATACCTGCTTTGTATTTTTTGTTTGTTTGTTTTTCCATCTGCTTACATTCATCCATTACTACAGCTTGCTGATCCTAGTTTCTGGAAGAAGTCCTTCCTGTGGAAAACCTAAATGTTACTTAGGCTGCCACTGCCCTGTCAATCACAGACTCTCAGATTCTGACTCTCTGTCTACTTTAACTATGTATGAAAGCTCTCAGCACAGAGAACAGTGCCACATGATTCACATACCAGTAGTACCAGCTTATTCTTGCCTGTTCCAGAAAGGAGTAATAGTGTCCACACTCTTAAGTGCTTGAGCTCGTAGCTAAACATGTGCAACATTTTGATCCAGATAGCTGAGATCAAGGCCCTGAAGATTACTTCTGTGAACTACCACAATTTAGTGGAGTTGCCACATGCATCCAAAGAATGAAAGTTAAAGTTGGTCATAAAACCTGTTTGAATGCACTTTACAACTGTAAGTATCAGACCTGACAAGTGTCGGCTCCACCAGGCACTAAAAGAAAAATCCTATTGTCCTGCTGATAAGACCACATCAGTGGTTGCAGCACTCAGTTAAAACTCTGCATTCTTCTGCTGAAGTAAATCATTAATAAATAGACAATGCAACCAACAGGAAATATAAAATAAAATAAATATCAGATAAAAAAAAAAAGAAACCATAAACTTTGGCATTGGAAAGATGCCCGCAGCAGTTAAATGAACCTCTGAACGGCTTTGATGTTCATTATTATTTTATCGGTGGCTCCTGTTGAAGCACTGGAACTGGGTGTTTTCACACAGACTCCCAAAGCAACAGGATCTTTAAAACCTTTAACAAACTGGACTGTGACGACTCAGGAAACCTGATCTGCAGCTGCTCATCATCATGGACAGCTGGGTTTGGTGTGTTTTCACTCTGGGTAACAAAAACTGAGCTTCTCAATTTCTGACATTTATTATAACTATCAATATTTCGTAATAGTTGTTATGACTGATGGGGTAAGATAAGATAAGATAAGATAAGATAGAACTTTATTAATCCCTCGGGTGGGTTCCTCTGGGAAATTCGATTTCCAAAAAAGCACAGCACCGACAGAAGTTACAGAGTTACAGAATATTATATATATATATATATACACACACACACACACACACACACACACACACACACACACACACACACACACACATATATAAATACAGAGACAATATAAATAAAATATACGAAGGGGATAAATAGAATAAATAGGAATAAAAAATAAAAATACAAGTGAATTGCACATTTCAAGTATTGAGGTCTATTGCACTGTTGACTATTTACAAAAGTATTGCACAAAAGGTATTGCACAGTGAGGTGAAGAGGCACTACAGCTTAGTTGTTCCCCCCTCCTTTGTCCTCCTGTTTCCCCTCCCTCTCCCCTCCAGAGAGGAGTTAAACAGTCTGATGGCGTGTGGGACAAAGGAGTTTTTAAGTCTGTTAGTTCTTGTCTTGGGGAGAAGCAACCTGTCACTGAACAGACTCTTCTGGTTGTTAATGGCCGTGTGCAGAGGATGCCTGGCATTGTCCATAATGTCCATCAGTTTCTTTAATGTCCTTTTCTCTGCCACTGTCACCAGAGTGTCCAGCTTCATGCCGACCACAGAGCTAGCCCTCCTGATCAGTTTCTCCAGCCTGGATGAGTCCTTCTTTGCTGTGCTGCTCCCCCAGCACACAACAGCATAGAAAAGTACTCCAGCAACCACTGACTGGTAAAACATCCTCAGGAGCTTCCTGCAGATGTTAAAAGACCTCAGCCTCCTGAGGAAGTACAGTCGGCTTTGTGCGTTTTTATACAGGTGCTCTGTGTTGCATGACCAGTCCAGTTTATTGTCCACCCACAGCCCGAGGTACTTGTATTGTCATCATCCCACTGGGTTGGCCGGCAGGCAAGTTTGTGAACATTACAACTTGAGAAATATGTCACCTAGGATTTTCAAATTGATACAATAGGTGGATCTGGTGGCTGCCACACCTCTACTGAGCATGTGCAGAGAAAGTTTCAGGACTCAGCTTGTTTGTGATTGGAGGAAGTGAGAGCTTCCTGTGACCGTCAGGCTGTGGGCTGGGCCTTCGTTGTAATCAAAGGTGATTCTGAGGCCTTTGGGGGAAAATGTCATTTTAATAACTTTTCACTGATCCAAACATATAAAATATCTTCCTTTGTATTTAATTTTGCAACAGTTAGAAGATTTCAGTGATGATATGAGAGGTTTCATTTGTATTTGTTGGCTTTTATTTTCACTTTTTAATAAAGAAATCTTTATTGAAATTATTTTTGTCGACAGTGTTGCTACCTCGAGCCGTGTCACCAGAAAGTATGAAAACATTTTCATGAAATCATCTTCAGGTCATTTCAATCCATCATCACTGTCACGCTGCTCATTGTTCTGTTGATTTTCAGGTTGTGTGTTTGTTTTTCTCCTGCTCTGCTCCGTGTGCGTTTTTCTTTGTTTGTTGCGAATTACCATCAATGAAAACTGAGTTTGGACCCGCCATACAGCCTAGCCTCGACAATCTCAGCCTTGGTCTTAAATCACACTGAAATCATGTCAGCAGAGTTTCTGTTGGGCTCAAATTTAAACATTTTTGAATGGTGAGCCTCACCAGCACATAAAACAGCAAATGCCACTGAAAAACAGTCTAAAGGTTTCGAGAATTTGCCCTTTAAAACTGATCCTCAACATCATCTAAATGTCTTTGTTTTCTTCTTCTTCTTCTTCTTCTTCTTCTTCTTATTATTATTATTATTATTATCATTGCTATTGTTGTTATTATTGTTATTATTATTATTAAATGTGTGGTTGACTTGTATCTATTAATCCTTTACATGTGTATTTATTTAGTATTTATTATGAATATAAAGGTACAACGGTTGAAATTATATGAGCTGGGTTTTCTGATAAATTGGCTCCTTATAGTGGACATAAGTGGGAACTACAATCTACAGTCGTAGTTAAAAATGGCAAAAACACAAAAAAATTTCTAGCTCTTTAAAACTCAATATTGTCACTATAACTTATTCTATTGTTCTTTTACTGCTCTTATTTTTCACTTTTCCTTATTTTACATTGACCACGTTTGTGTTATTGTTTTGATAGTTGCGTCAGCGTTGAGTCAGAGGTTGTGTACGTCATCACACCGCGCTGCAGGCACGCTTTGCCGGTGCGGATCTGGTGTTGTTCTGTGTGGACTTTGCGTGTGTTTAGGGGAAAATGTCGGTGTTTCACGACGAAGTGGAGATCGAGGACTTTGAATACGACGAGGATACGGAGACGTATTACTTCCCGTGTCCCTGCGGAGACCGCTTCGCCATCACCAAAGTAAGTTCAGCTCACGGCTAACAGCTACAAACCAAACTTCAGTTTGAAATCTCCTGTTTTTACATCTTCATATAGTGGGTGATTTACACGGAGGACATAACAGAGTTTCCCACTCCCTTCATCATCGATACAGTCTTCTTCTGGATTCGGCAGGGATTTATTGATGGCACGTTGATATATGTCCGTTTTTTTTTAAAGAAGTATTTCAACCTTCCTTTCGGATTTGCCACAGAGGTGGGACGTAAAATCTCTCATTATTTGACTGAAGTTTGGTTTGGTGTTAAGATAAACTTTTATTAGTCCCACACGTGGGAAATGTGTTTGGTCACGACAAAAAAGTGGACAGTACAAAGTTAAGAGCAGCAAAAATTAAGAAAAACACAAGAATAGAAAATAATAAACCAGCACCATACTTTATTCTCAGCAGTGAAACTACGTCAGTGAACGGAACCAAACTCCATTTAAAAGTCTTCAAATTTAAGAGAGTAAAAACGTTCAAACAAATCAAAGCCTACTGAGTAATTATCAGTCATTTCTTGTGACATCATGAAACTTTGTTTTACATGGTTTAAGGTAGAAAAGACGGTATTTTAAGTAGTTTTTTTTTCTGAAATAGTAGAAACTTGTAGCTGAAGTGAACTTTAGCTCTCTTAAATTCAGGAACAAGATGACAGTTCACCATATCAAGACTTCCTTCATGTTAGCAGGCTGAAGAAATCCTAAAACTGCAGTGAGTTGCAGCTTATTTGTGGGTCTCTGCCTTCAGTGACTAAGAGTTGGCTCTTCTGTGTTGAGATCTGACATTTGAAGGATATTTAATTTCTTTGCAGGTAGAATACACGGGTGTACAGGAGGGAAATTTAGACTTTTTCTAATGGAGTTTGGGTGTTTTTAGTGATATGTCATATACTGATGGAGATGATCTTCTTTTTCTTTTCTTTTTGAAACATTAAAACAAAGAAACATAGTTTGGAAGAAATGCATGTATGGATGCATCTGGCATACCTGAACACTCTAAAACTGAAACAGATACTCAGAATAAGCAAGAAGAAACTCAGACTTTATCAGTTTTGATAGTGTTTGCCTGCTCAGCACCATCCAAAGGTTCATCCAGGAAAGTCCGACTTCATGACGAGTTCTTTCTTTGTAATTCACGAAGCATCCCAAACTTGCGACTAGGGCTGCCACGATTTGTCGACTAGTCACGATTACGTCGACTATCAAAATCGTCGACGACTGATTTAATAGTCGACGTGTCGTTTGAAGCTTTGTAAGATCGCAAAAGACGCAGGAATAATAGCAGGATTTAAGAGTGTAATAACGGACTGAAACAGAAGATGGCAGCACAGCATGTACAAGGATGCCAGCTGCCGTTAAACCCCGAAGAAGAAGAAGCAGCTGTGTCCCAGAATTCATAGCGCGGCCCAGCTTAGTTTCCAACAATGGCGGTAGCTAGTTAGTTTTAATATTACTCTTATTATTCTTTCTGGGTCACAAAATAAACGTTTAACATATTTTCAGGCGAGAATGTAGCTGTGTAAACCTCAAATATCGGCTCAGTTTATCAGGACACCACATATTTTCAAAAGCGCTCCGACGTTTTCGGAGACGTCTGTTACCCACTAGCTCGATAGCTAGCCGGGGGCTAGGTCACTAGCGCCGTGAGAACACCGGACTCCCGGCAAATTGTTTTCAAACCCACCGCCGTCTTTCGCGACTCAGGTTAAATATATATGAGTCACTTAGATAAATTAAAAATGTTGTTGTTTGGCTTTTTTTTTTTTTTTTTTTTGTATTTTATTTGTTCCTGAGTAAAT
The DNA here is from genome assembly GCF_057381915.1 of Diplotaxodon limnothrissa. NCBI lineage: Eukaryota > Metazoa > Chordata > Actinopteri > Cichliformes > Cichlidae > Diplotaxodon > Diplotaxodon limnothrissa. The sequence continues at coordinate 18,178,025 of NC_140617.1, read as the reverse complement.
CGGTTTGGCTGAGATTAAAGTTATAGTTTTTACACAGCTGAATAAACGTCAAGCAGACAGCTGATTATCAGAAGTGTGAGATGCTGGAGAATATACTCCGGTGTCCTGTTATATTTTAGATAGCAAGGAGTTTATTAAACTTTACCGAAACAATCTGCAAATTTCATTAAAATTGAATAAACTATCATCTTGTCTTTATTTTTAGTTAGCACCTTAAAAGCTTAAAGCTGTAAGCTAATGATAGTTATATAAGAGCAGATGCTGCTGGTCAGAATCAGAATCAGAATCAGAATACTTTATTGATCCCTGGGGGAAATTATTTTTTGTTACAGTGCTCCATTTTAAACCAACATTAAGACAAGACAGACAATACGCTAACTAAGAATAGTACAATATATACATATATATACATACATACATACATAAGTCACTTATAAATAAATATTTGGAAAAGAAACATGTGTAGTTGTAGCAGCAAACAGTGTGTTAAGTGGATGCGTTGTACAGGGAGATGGCCACAGGCAGGAATGATTTCCTGTGTCGTTCAGTGGTGCTTTTCGGTAATCTCAGTCTCTCACTGAACGAGCTCCTGTGACTGACCAACATGTCATGGAGTGGGTGGGAGGTGTTATCCAACATTGTCTTTATCTTGGACAGCATCCGCCTCTCCGACACCACCTTGAGGGAGTCCAGCTCCATCCCCACAACATTGCTGGCCTTACGGATCAGTTTATTAAGTCTGTTGGCATCTGCGACCCTGGTGCAATAAGCTGTAGTTTTACGTCCAGTGGATGATGATCTGATTAGTCGACTAATCGCATAAATAATCGGTGACTAGTCGACTATCAAAATAATTGTTTGTGGCAGCCCTACTTGCGACTGCAGTCAGGTCTTGCAGTTTTTACACTGTCCCTACACTTTGTCTCTCTGAACTCTGTTCAATTCCTCAGACCTTGCGGCTTTGCTGCGGTGCTCTCAGGGGAGAGTTTATTCTTACAGGCAGCATTTGTGTTGGGTGGCCTGTGGTACTTTTAATCCTGCAATTGTTTGATCAGGTAATGCGTTTTCTCCAAAGGGTGGCTGGCCTTTCCCTCAGAGATGGGGTGAGAAGGCCAGTCAGTTTGAGGGTGTCAGGTAAAGATGTTACTCCTGCACATTAAAAGGAGGCAGCTGAGGTGTTAAGATCACGACCTACTGGGAGAACCCAGAACTACTGGAGATAGCTGAGAGAGGCCTGCTGCCCCCAAGACCCAGCCCCAGAAAAGCGACAGAAAACGAATGGCAACATGTCGTAGATGGAGAAGAGTGACCGTACAATCTTGATGATTTCTTTTATGTGACAGGTGCACAGATTTCAGATCAGCCTGGCTACAGTGCTGAAGAGAAACCTAGGGTTGTTCTTATTTTCTTCAATCAGTGATGAATAGTAAGATGTTCTGGCTTTGCGGAGGGCTTTCTTATAAAGCAACAGGCTTTATAAAGGCTAAATGATGATCTTTTAAAATTGTGACATGCCATTTCCTCTCCAGCCTATGAGTTATCTGCTTTAGGCTACGTGTTTGAGTTATACCACAGAGTCAAGTACTTCGGGTTTGAGGCCTTATGTTTCACAGTAGCTACAGTATCCGGAGTCGTACATAGTGAGGAGGTAAAATTATTAACAATGGCCTGTATTTGTATAGCACTTTTCTAGTCCCTAAGGACCCCAAAGCACTTTACACAACCTGTCATCCACCCATTCACACACACATTCACACACTGGTGATGGTAAGCTACATTGTAGCCACAGCCACCCTGGGGTGCACTGACAGAGGCGAGGCTGCCGGATACTGGCGCCACCGGGCCCTCTGACCACCACCAGTAGGCAACGGGTGAAATGTCTTGCCACTTCAAGCTCTGTTGGAGTAGCATTCAGATAGCTGCTCTGCTCTGTGCTGGTACAGGGCATTGAAGATGATAACAGTGGGTGGATTATATTCTTAAACTTAGTTACAGCGCTTTCAGAAAGACATCTACTGTGATAAAGTCTACTCTCCACTGCTGTTTAATCAATTATTGTAAATGTAATCAGGAAATGATCAGACAGGAGAGGGTTTTCAGGAAACACTGTTAAATGTTCAGTTTCTATGCCATATGTTAAAACAAGGTCTAGAGTGTGATTAAAGTGGTGGGTGGGTTCTTTTACATTTTGAGAGAAACCAATTGAGTCTAATAACAGATTAAATGCCATGTTGAGGCTGTCATTCTTAGCATCTACATGGATGTTAAAATCACCCACAATAATTATTTTATCTGAGCTGAGAACTAAATCAGATAAAAAGTCTGAGAAATCAGACAGAAACTCTGTGTAAGGCCCAGGTGGACGATATATGATAACAAGTAAGACTGGTTTCTGAGTTTCACAGCTGGGGTGGACAATGTTAAGCATCAGGCTTTCAAATGAATTAAGTCTGTCTTGGTCTTTCGTTGATTAATAGGCTGGTGTGAAAAATTGCTGCCACACCGCCCCCTCGGCCTGTGCTTCGAGATTTCTGGTAGTTAGAATGACTCGGGGGTGTTGATTCATTTAAACTAACATAATCATCCTGCTGCAACCAGGTTTCTGTAAGGCAGAGTAAATCGATTTGTTGATCAATTATTAAGTCATGTACTAACAGAGACTTGGAGGAGAGAGACCTAATATTTAATAATCCACATTTCACTGTTTTACTCTTTGGTTCAGATGTGGATACTGTACTGTTCCTTCTTTCTGATTTTTTTTTTATGTTTAAGGTGTTTGTTGCTGGTTTCTTGTTTGTTTTTCATTTGTTTGGGAGCTGACACAGTCTCTATTGAGATGGGGTTTTTTGGAGGTAACAGGAGGAGAGAAGCTGCAGACTGCAACTTTTTATTAATACATTAATACATTTGGCCAGAATTCTCAAAATGACAGCTTCTCCATCCAAAGTGGGATGGATGTCATCTCTCCTAACAAGACCAGGTTTCCTTCAGAGAGTTTCCCAGTTATCTATGAAGCCCACATTGTTTTTTGGACACCACTCCGATAGCAATTTAAGGACAACATGCGGCTAAACATGTCACTCGTGGACTGATTGGGGAAGAGAGAGGAATAAACCACAAAAACATTCAAACCTTGACAGAAACCTGAAGATTTTATTTGTTTTTATTTTGAAGGAGGACCTGGAGAACGGGGAGGAGGTGGCGACATGTCCAAGCTGCTCGCTCATCGTTAAAGTCATCTACGATAAGGTATCTGTGACTTCCTCTTATCAGTTCATCCATAAAGGGCTCAACGATCAGTTATTTAAAAAGTTTCTTGTAAAGTGACGAAAAGCAGCAAATTCTCACTTTAGAGAAGCTGGAAATCACTTTGTTTTATTATTTAAAGTACCTTCAGTGTTTATTTGATCTAAAATGTTTCCTGTGATAACACCAGAATTTCTCATTATTTGATCAGGACAGTTTTATATCGATCAGTTAAAACTTTCAAATAAAAAAACATGATAGAAAAGAAAAGATGCAACGCAGCATCACAAAAACCTCTGAAAAGTACTTTTACATTACTTTTTTGTGTTGGGGACATTAAACCATCATGCTTTTATTCTGCAAATCATTGGTGAATTGTTCATGTAAATTATTGATTTTTTTTTAAAAAGTACAACTTTAAATTTAAGACAGATGGATAGTACGGGGCGTCACTACCTGTCAATGAATGACAGGCTTTTTTGTATGTGTGTGTTTCAGGATCTTTTCCAGGTTGGAGAAATCATTGAAGCGCCGTCACACGCCAAACTGGAGGTCGTTCAATCCTGAACCCTCTCACCTTTGACCTCACAGAGACCCCAGTTTAACCATTTCCCGTCTCGACGCTGTGTCCAGGTGGTGCTGGGAAACGCCAGACTTTCACTGCCTCCTGTATTTCCTCCAGATGTATCTTGAATGAAATCACACTTGATCCAGATGAAATTTTTTTGAAGACGCAAGGTTGCGGCGTTCATGTGTTTGATGGACTTCCTGCGGATTATGTGGGAGGATGAGCGTGGAGCCGAGCCATTTGCTGTGAACAGATGAAGGTTGCGCTTTAAAAAAAACAAAGCGTTGGTTCCTGCCTCAACCTCGCCACTCTTAATGCACATTCAGTCTTTCACTTTAAAGCTCAGGAGAACGAAGGAAGCTTCATTTTAGGACTGGCAGGTTTCTTTAGAGCTTTTATTTTGTAGTTTTGAGATATTTTAATATATATTTATATAAAACCTCCACATACAGAGAACCCAGACACCCTCTATAGGACAAACTGTGTGATGACACAATTACTGAATCAGTAATGTTTCAATCGATCAGCTGACGTGTGCTGATTGGCTCCATGGCATCTCCGTGGGATTAATAAAGTTTTTACTTAAACTTTTTGTTTGTTTGTGGATAATATGACCTTTGAACACAGAATTAAAAAGTCTTTGTTAGCACAATAAAAGTTTCACTCTGCAGTCGATATCTCTGAAAACTTTCAGAGAAAAAGCATGTGTGCGTCTTCCATAAAGCCCCTCCCCCCTCCGTTAGGTGAGAGTTTGATTCAAAGCAACATTCAAATTTTCAAACTCCAGATTTTTTAATGATCATGAAAATTCTTTTCTTATTACATCTGTGATAGGATGGTCTGACTTTTTTTTTTTTAAAAGACAATATAAAAGTAAATTAATATTAATTATATTGATATTTCAGTTATTGATTTCATCAATTTAATTTGATTTCAGTAAGCTTGGTGATTGTCGGTTAATGATTGAGGTGACTGGTTAGTAAAGATCGTGGTGGAAAGTGTGACTGCATGATCAGAGAGTCAAACATCTTCTCGTCTGGAGACTGAATTGCTCTTTTCATAGCAGGAAGCTGTTTCAGCATCAGTAGACACCGTTTTTACTCTTCACACCCTTTACAATCAAAATGCTTTTAGATAGTTGAATACAATACACAATCCAGCAGAGGGCAGCAACACCTAAGCGCTCTCTCTCCCTAACATGAGCAGAGGATAGAATAGAATAGAATTAGAATTCAACTTTATTGTCATTGCACATGCACAGGTACAGGGCAACGAAATGCAGTTTGCATCCATCCAGAAGTGCTTTAGTGATATAGATATATTACAATATATATTAGCAATAATATAGATATGTGAGTATATTACAGAAATGGGTCTATTATGGTATGTTATAATGTACACGGTATGAAGTATGTTGTGAATATTCTATAACTATAAGTATGTACAGGCTGTAGTGAGTACAAGCTATGTACAGGATATGAACAGGATATAAATATGAAAAACTATACAGAATATGAAATAAATAACTTTACAGAATCTGGGATATACAGCTATACAGAAATGGGAACTATGCAAGTTGTAAACAGTTGTAGGATTAAAGATTATCGAATGTACAGAATGATTATTTACACAGAGCTATACAGTAGTGCAGTTAAGATAAGTGAGGGTGTAGATAGTTTCTACAGAGGCTATATAAAGTGCTAGTGGTTGTGAGTGGTGGTTCAGTCCATGTTATTATTGTGTTTGAGGGTACAGTTGTCCATTGTGGGTGTGTGTATGTTCAGTCCATGAGTTTAACGTGGGTCAGATGTCAGGAGGCAGAGTTCAGGAGTCTGACAGCTGTGGGGAAGAAGCTGTTCCGGTACCTGGTGGTCTTAGTCCGGAGGCTCCTGTGGCGCCTCCCAGAGGGCAGGAGGGTGAAGAGTCCATGTGATGGGTGACTGGGGTCTTTGATGATTTTCCCAGCCCTTTTCAGACACCGCTTCCTGTAGATGTCTTTTATGGCAGGAAGTGGTGCTCCGGCGATGCGCTGGGCAGTTTTTACGACCCTCTGCAACGCCTTCCGGTCCGAGGCAGAGCAGTTCCCGTACCAGACTGTTATACAGTTGGTCAGGATGCTCTCGATGGTGCAGCGATAGAAGTTCACCAGGATGTCTGAGGACAGGTGGTTCTTCCTCAGAGTCCTCAAGAAGAAGAGGCGCTGGTGAGCCTTCTTGACCAGCTTGGAGCAGTTGGTCGTCCAGGTGAGATCCTCGGAGATGTGGACTCCCAGGAACTTGAAGCTGCTCACACGCTCCACAGCCGTCCCCTTAATGTGGATGGGTGGATGTGGGTCAGCATTCCTCCTGTAGTCCACGATGAGCTCCTTGGTCTTCTCGGTGTTAAGCAGCAGGTTGTTTCTGTCGCACCACTCAGCCAGACGATCCACCTCCTCCCTGTAGGCGGCCTCATCGTTGTCACTGATGAGGCCAATCACCGTGGTGTCATCTGCAAACTTAATGATGGTGTTGGAACCATCAGCAGGTCTGCAGTCGTGGGTGAAGAGGGAGTAGAGGAAAGGGCTCATCACACAGCCTTGTGGTACACCGGTGTTCATTGTGATGGTAGATGAGCAGCGGTTATCCAGCCGGACATGTTGGGGGCGGTTGGTCAGGAAGTCCAGTAACCATTTGCAGATGAGGGAACTGATACCCAGGTCTGTCAGTTTCCTGATGAGTTGTGAGGGGTGGATTGTATTGAATGCTGAACTGAAGTCTATAAACAGCATTCTGGCGTAGGTGTTGTTGTTGTCCAGGTGTGAGAGGACAGAGTGCATTGCGATGGAGACTGCATCCTCTGTGCTTCTGTTCCGGCGGTATGCGAATTGGTGGGGGTCCAGGGTGGGGGGGAGACAGGATTTGAAGTGTGCTAGGACCAGTCGCTCTAAGCACTTAGTGATGATGGGGGTGAGTGCTACTGGGCGGTAATCATTGAGGCAAGATGGGTTGGAGTTTTTGGGTATCGGGACGATGGAGGTGGATTTGAAGCAGGCCGGTACCACAGCGTGGGCCAAGGACAGATTGAATATGTCTGTGAGCACTCCTGCAAGCTCCCCAGAACACGCTCTGAGAACACGCCCGGGGATGCCATCAGGGCCTGCAGCCTTGTGGACATTGTGGACATTGTGGATCCCTAACAACCAGCTGCTCCTAATACATCTAAGTGCTCTGTTTTATTTACATAACCCAGCATTCAGTGAAGTTCTCTGAAGGTTGTGATGCTCAAAACGAGTGTGTGAGACACTCAAACGTTTGTGTTGGAATTGCATCGAGGTTTCTGAGATAATCTCACAGCTATCTCCATCGGCACTCTAATCTGTAGTGAGAGTTGTTAACAAATAGGTCACCTGTAAAAATGGATGCAGGTTATTTCACATTTTTATTCTTGTCTCCAAAGTTTTCTTGGAAGTTTCTGGCTACATGAAATGCCAATACCAGCTCACACAGGTTAGAGTGAGCATGAAATCATTTAATACAGCAAATAATATTTTCTGTTGAAAGTAACAAAAAGAAATAAGGGACAGGATTTAGAGCTGAACTTTTCTGCCCATTTTATTTTTTATTGACGTGTTTTTACAGCACAAGGCTATACTCTGTCTGCTGATATGAGTCAGCGTAGCTCACCCAGCAGCCTGTTTCTCTCTTGTCTAAAATCATAAAAGAGTAGGCCAACATTTGTTTAAGTGCACTTTGAATCTCCATGTTTAAATGGATAGCCTATACTGGTCTTCACAATCCACAGCAACGATAACAGCGAGACACTGGGTATTTTCTTTTATACATGTTCTGTCCTTGCTTCTAAGAAATAGAAGCGATAGTATTAAAAAAAATGAAATCAGTAATTTAAGGCCCAGTCTGAATTACTGTGGTCTGTCCGGCATGGGAATCCTGACGCCATATCTGCTGAGGAGTATGGGATGTCAAACGCTAGCAATTATTTTTGGAGTTACTGTATTAAACGCAAGAGGCTCAGACAGTTTGATGTATTTACTTTTTCTAACAGGAAACATGCCTACATTGTTCTGATATTTTATTTTTTGCAAATAAAGTTTTTTCTCTGACAGAATGCATAGTTTATTTTAACTATTATAAGTCAACCTACTTTTTTGCTTTTGAGAGTGTGATCGTCCTAAAAAAATTTCCAGTACTGGTTTATGTACCTTTTCACGGTAAAGAAAGGGGCTGGTTGACGGTGGATGACTTTTAGAAACCTTTATTTATATCTTTAAAATGATAATGTGTCACAGTTGGATCTTGGAGATGATGTAAATAATTGAGTGAAGATGAGGCTAAATGACTTTTAAGACTCTAAATAAGAAACCAGACATAATCTGTATTCAGGAAACTTGGCTAAAACCGACTTTAGATTTTGTAATCAGAGGATATAGTGGTGAACACAGAGGCAGAAGTGAGGTTCATGGAGGAGGTTGTGAAACTTTTTTTTTTATATAGCAAAAGGAAAACAGAATATATAGTTGTTGAAGTTTGGAATAAGAACAGCATCAAAATTGTACATTTTTAAAACCCATGCAAAAGGCTTTCACCTGAATGAATGGAGAACCTTGATATCCATTTAAATAGAAAAGCATGTTGGTGTGGCGGTTTTAATGCACACAGTTCGTTATGGGGTACTAATAATGACCACAATGAAACAGTAATTCAAAAATTAATGGACAATGGAAATTTTATTTGTTTAAATGTTGGAAGGGATACAAGAGTTAACATGAAAACAGGTATGAAATCAGTAACTGATCACACAATCTGGCAGGTAGTTAAAGATAAAACACTAGGAATTGACCACTATCATATAATAACTGAAAAAATGTGGGTATTGAAAAGTCTGACGCAGGTGGTTTTCAGAAATGGTGTTTCGGTAGTGAAGATTGGGAAGCATTTAGGCTTCTTACAAACCAGGAATTGGATGAAATTAATTGGAATACGGAAGTTGATCATTTAAATTTCACTATGTTGTGATATTTTACAGGACAAGTATGGACAATGATAAGAAGAATGGGTGGGATTAAAACAGAATATGGGTATCCAGTCTTAGGTGATGGTGAAGTTACAGCAGTAAAAGATGAAGAAAAAGCAGATGTGACGGCTAAAACTTTCGTTAAAAGACATAGTTCAGATAATATTTATGTAGAATGAAAAAGAAAGGATAGTGTCAGAGAATAGAGAGTTATTAGAACATGAAGAGGATGTAAATCAGCGGTCCCCAACCCCCGGGCCTCGGACCGGTACCGGTCCGTGAGTCGTTTGGTACCGGGCCGCGAGAGTTGAGGCTCAGGTGTAAAATGTATAGTTTTCAGGGTTTTTTATCGGTTTTCAGCGTTATTTTGTTATCGTTTTTATCGGTTTTCCTTGGTCTTTTCACTTGTGTTATGAATAAATTTTCTTTTTTTCGGTACCGGTACTAGTTTTATTTTGTTGTATTTATCCGCGACACCTTAAAGGCCGGTCCATGAAAATATTGTCGGGCATAAACCGGTCCGTGGCACAAAAAAGGTTGGGGACCACTGATGTACAGTAAATGATTTACTAAATGCACCTTTTTCAAAATCAGAGTTAAATCGAGACTTCAGAAATCAACACCAGGGAAAGATGACATCGGTTATATAATTATGAGTGATCTTAGTGAGTCATTTAAAGTCATATTATTGGAGCTTTACAATAAAGTTTGGGAAGATAGGAAATTACCACAAAGCTTGAAAGAAGCAATAATACTACCGATATGGAAGCCAGGCAAAGATGATACAAAACCAGAACATTATAGACCAATTGGTCTAACTTCCAATGTATGCAAAATAATGGAGAAAATAATTAATGAAAGACTGATGTACTATATAGAAAAAGGGTGTAATGAAAAAGGCAATGGTTTTATAAAATCCAAAGGAAAACTGGAGAAATGAGAAGGAGACAGGAGGAAGAAAAGAGAAGAAACAATCATTTTATGGCTCAGATTTGGGCACACTGGTCTAAACAGCACACAGTTCATTTTAAGGGAAATACTGTAATGAGAAATGTGAGCACTGTGGGGATGATGAGACAGTAGAGCATGTTATATTACACTGTCAGTATTAGAAAGAAAGAAGACAACTAATTCAAAACCTAAACCTCATCCTAAATTATGATCAAATCTGAATCGTAGGGGCTAAAGACTTTTTAAATGTGATAGACTCTTTCAGTCTCACCCAGCATGTATTGGATCCAACACATGTACAGGGCCATACGTTGGACCTTGTCTTCTGGATTACCAATTTCTAATTTGGAAATATGTGATGCGATTTTCTCTGACCATTGTGCTTAACATACTTTTATCCCACTGCCATTTTAAATCAATCCCAAACACGCTGTTATAGTGTTTTTAAACTATCGGCTATAGAACAGTTCTCCATTGCCTTTCAAAAATGGTCGGGTTCTTCCCTTGGCGACGACACCGAGCAGATCGAATCTAACTTTATTAGTAAATGCAAGGCTAGTCTTGATGAGATTGCCCCGTTTAAACTAGCGTGACCAACAACTAAATCTGACCCGCAGATAAACGAGACAACCCGATCAGCTAGATGACAGTGCAGGAAGGCTGAACGAAAAGGGGAAAAAGACAGGTTACGTTTAAGGTTATGTTTATTTTCTACTGCTGAGAGAGAGTCTATATAGATATCAGGACATTGTGAAAGCTGAAAAATCTAACTCGCAAACACTATTGAGAACAACTCTAATAAGCCCCGAACTCTCTTTTCAATTATTGATTTGGCCCTGAAAACCTCTCCCGCCTCTCATATGTATAGCTCTGCTGAAACTTGCAAGAGATTCTTGCAGTTCTTTATTAATAGGATAGAAATACTTCGACCCGTGCCTATTCTGTCCCTGTACGATGTCTTAACAACATATACCTGCTCTACTGCTTTTGACCCGTTTGAGCCTGTATGTTTTAACCAAGTGGAAGATCTTTGTAATAGTATAAAGATATCATCCTGCCCCACAGATGGAGTCCCAACACATTTTCTAAAAAAGATTATTAAGGTTGTCGACTCCGAAATGGTAACTATTTTTAATAGTAGTCTTAGCTCTGGAGTGGTACCAACTGGTTTCAAACATGCTGTAGTACAGCCAGTAAACTTTAAAAACCTAACCTTGACTCCTCTGTTCGTGCTCATTTCAGACCTATTTCCAAGCTTCCGTTTCTGTCAAAAGTTTTGGAAAGAATTGTATTTGAGCAGTTACAATCCTTTCTAAATAGTCATAATATTCTAGAGAAATTCCAGTGGGGCTTCAAATCCTACCACAGTACAGAAACTGCTAAAAATTCTTAATGATATTTTATTAATCACCGATTCAGGTGAGTCAGCTGTGCTTCTGCTTTTAGACTTAAGTGCAGCCTTTGATACCATCGACCACAGCATTATGATCAGACTATTGGAGCAATGTGGTATCAAAGGTATTGTCATGGTCGGCTGTGTGGCAGGCAGGCAGGAGTGGTGGACCCAAAATGCAGGATTCTCAGGACACGAGGTTTAAACAGAAAATGCAGCTTTATTGCTGGAGCAGAACATCAAGATAAAATAAAACTCACAAAAGCAAACAAAACTCTAAACAGAGATGCAGGAGGACTGGAAATCCTAAACACGCAGCAAGTGAGGGTGAACAGACGTTAACGACACGACGCTGACACAAAGACACACTGGGCTTAAATACACTGAGGGAGTCATCAAGGAATTAGAGACAGAAGGGGGACACAGCTGGGAGAAATAAGACCTAACGAGACAGGGGAGAGGTAAAACTGAACACACTGACATGAGACATGAACTTTCAGAATAAAACAGGAAACTTAACAGACACAGAGAACCAGACAGGACACTGAACTTGACAGGCAGACTCATGAGCAGACACAATAACACCATGGACAGACAGAGGGAACACAGAGAAGTGGGAGCAGGCAGGCAAGGAACAGAAACCTAACAAATGGCAAAAATCACAACAGAATACACATTTGGAATGAACAAAAGCATAAGGAAACACAAAACACTGAGTCCTCAGACTCAGGACCATGACAGGTATCCCTTTTGGAATGGCTTAGGTCCTACCTCTCCGAGAGGACTTTTTCTGTGAGCCTTGATGATTTTACTTCCTCCACAGCTCCATTTACCTGTGGTGTCCCGTAGGGTTCCGTATTAGGCCCAATTCTCTTTTCAATCTATATGCTACCCTTAGGCCTAATTTTTAAGAAGCATAACATCTGTTTTCACTCTTATGCTGACGACACCCAGATCTATTTTCGGCTTAATAGAAACACCTCAAAATTCAAATTCAAATTTTATTTGTCACGTACACAGTCATACACAGTACGATATGCAGTGAAATGCTTAGACAACTGCTCGTAACCTAAAGGGAAAAAAAAGAAGAAAAAAAAAGGAAAAGGCTATGAATAAGATAGGAAATAAATATGAAAAATTAAAAAGGGTAAATTTAACTAGGAAGGAATAAAATATAAATTAAGGTTAAAAATGAAATAACTGTACAACACAAATTAGAATGAAGGGTAAATTTAACTGGGAAAGAATAAGATAAAATATATAAATTAAAGTTGGAAAATAAAATAACTGTACAACAAAATACACAATACACAGTATAGAACTATATAAGAATGTATGAAGAAATATAAATAAATAAATATATACACAATAACAGCAGCTGTACAAGTATTAACTGGAAACGAAGAATATAGTGACCAGTGTTGTGCAATCCACATTATGTCTTGTGCAGTGCAAATATGCTTAAAGTGATTTAAGTGATGAAGTGAAAACAATGTCCAGAATGTCCAGTGTGTGTGTAAGAACTATATGTGTGGGTCAGTACTGTGTGGTGGTGTGATTGAGAGACCGTATCGCCTGCGGGAAGAAACTCCTCCTCAGTCTCTCTGTGTTGGTCTTCAGGGAGCGGAATCGCTTTCCTGACCTCAACAGAGAGAACAGTCTGTTGTTGGGATGGCTGAGGTCCTTCACGATCTTCCATACCTCCACTCCCATGGAATCATTATTCAAATGCCTCGACGAAGTTAAAACCTGGATGGTCTCAAATTTTCTTACCTTTAATGAGGACAACACTAAAATAATTATTTCTGGACCAAGCTATAACTCTAATGCCCCAGATTTAGATTTATGTAACTTAGCATCTGTTGTTAAAACACATGTAAAAAACCTGGGGGTTTTCTTGAATAACAAACTCACATTTAAGAAACAAGTTAGTTTAATTGTTCAGCAGTCTGTTTTTAAACTAAGGCTCCTATCTAAGGTGATTGTTTTTATCCCTTAAAAACTTGGAACGAGCAATCCATGTGTTCATCCTTTCGCAACTGGACTACTGTAATTGGCTATATGTTGGTGTCAGTCAGTCCAGTCTGGCACGGCTCCAACTTGTACAAAACACTGCAGCCCACCTTTTGACCCGTGTGAAGAGACACCGACATCTTACCCCGGTGCTTGCCTCTCTTCATTGGCTTCCAGTGCGTTTTAGAATTAATATTAAAATCTTACTTTTGACTTACAAAGTGCTAAATGGCCAGCACCAGACTATTTGTTTGACCTTTTGCAGCTTTATACGCCCTCTAGAGCTCTTCGATCAAGTGATCATTTGCGCCTTACCTTACACAAGTCTAGAATGGTTCATAGATGGGGATCGGGCATTTGCGGTTGTGGCACTGAAAATGTGGAACGATTTACCTCTCATATTAGAAAGCCCCCAACTGTCACTCTTTTTAAATCCCATCTTAAAACATGTTTTTTCTCTTTGGCTTTCTATACTGCATGAGAGTTACCTTTTTTTTTTTTCTCGAATTTTCTTATTTGCTTATTGATGTTAATTTTATTGTTTATTTATTATGTTGTAAAGCACTTTGGTCAACTCTTGTTATTAAATGTGCTTTATAAATAAATGAATAAATACATTAAATAGAATTAATGTATTTATTACCACGATAAGGTATTGAATCGCTACCTTATCGTGGTGGAGGGGTTTGTGTGTCACAGGGATCCCAGGGGCTATGTTGTCTGGGGGCTTTTGCCCCCTGGTAGGGTCTCCCATGGCAAATTGGCCCTGGGTGAGGGACCAGACAAAGAGCGATTCATAAGACCCTTATGAAAAGGAAACCGAGGGAACAGTTTACCCTGCCCGGGATAGGGTTACCGGGGCCTCGCCCTGGAGCCAGGCCCGGGGAGGGTGCCCGAGGGCGAGCGTCTGGTGGCCGGGCCTTAGTCCATGGGGCCCGGCCGGGCACAGCCCGAAGAGGAGACATGGGCCCATCCTCCCGCAGGCCCACCACCCGCAGGAGGCGCCATAGGGGTCGGGTGCATTGTGTGCCGGGTGGCGGCCAGGAGCGGAGGCCCTGGCGGACTGACCCCCGGCTGCCAAGACTGGCAATAGGGACATGGAATGTCACCTCTCTGGTGGGGAAGGAGCCTGAGTTAGTGCGTGAGGTTGAGAGGTACCGGCTAGATATAGTCGGGCTCACCTCTACACATGGCTTGGGCTCTGGAACCAGTCTCCTGGAGAGGGGCTGGACTCTGTCTCAGTCTGGAGTTGCCCTTGGTGAGAGGCGGCGGGCTGGGGTGGGTATCCTAATATCCCCTCGGCTTGCTGCCGGTACGTTGGGGTTTTTCCTGGTGGACGAGAGGGTTTGTTCCCTGCGCCTTAGGGTCGGGGAACGGGTCCTGACTGTCATCTGCGCTTATGCGCCGAGTGGCAGTTCAGAGTACCCAGCCTTCTTAGAGTCCCTGGGGGGGGGGGGGGGGGGGGGGGGGGGGGGGGGGTGCTGGAGGGTGCTCCACCTGGAGACTCTGTTGTCCTGCTGGGAGACTTCAATGCTCACGTGGGTAACGACAGCGAGACCTGGAGGGGCGTGATTGGGAGGAACGGCCTCCCTGATCTGAACCCGAGCGGTGCTCTGTTATTGGACTTCTGTGCTAATCACAGTTTGGCCATAACGAACACCCTGTTCGAACATAAGAGTGTCCATAAGTGCACGTGGCACCAGGACGCTCTAGGCCGTAGGTCGATGATCGATTTTGTAATCGTATCAGCAGACCTGTGACCATATGTTCTGGACACTCGGGTAAAGAGAGGGGCTGAGCTGTCAACTGATCACCACCTGGTGGTGAGTTGGATCAGGTGGCGGGGGAAGACGCTGGACAGACCTGGTGCACCTAAACGCGTAGTGAGGGTGTGCTGGGAACGTCTAGCAGAGGCCCCAGTCCGCGAGATCTTCAACGCACACCTCCGGCAGAGCTTCAACAGCATTCCGAGGGAGACTGGGGACATTGAGTCCGAATGGACCATGTTCAGCGTCTCCATTGCCGAAGCTGCTGCATTGAGCTGCGGCCGCAAGGTGGTTGGTGCCTGCCGTGGTGGTAATCCCCGAACCAAATGGTGGACACCAGAGGTGAAGGGAGCCACTAGGCTGAAGAAGGAGTCCTATCGGGCTTGGTTAGCCTGTGGGACTCCGGAGGCAGCCGACAGGTATCGACAGGCCAAGCGGAATGCGGCTCGGGCAGTGGCTGAAGCAAAAACTCGGGTGTGGGAGGAGTTCGGAGAGGCCATGGAAAAAGACTTTCGGACTGCCTCGAAGAGATTCTGGCAAACCGTCAGACGTCTCAGGAGGGGAAAGCGGTGCTCTACCTGCACTGTGTATAGTGCTGGCGGAGCGCTGCTGACGTCGACTGAGAAAATTGTCAGGCGGTGGAAGGAATACTTCGAGGACCTCCTTAATCCCACTGACACGTCTTCCGAGGAGGAAGCAGAGTCTGGGGATGAGGGGAATGACCCGCCAATTTCCGGGGGCGAGGTCACTGAGGCAGTTAAACAACTCCTTGGTGGCAGAGCCCCTGGTGTTGATGAGATCCGCCCCGAGTTCCTGAAGGCTCTGTACGTTGTAGGGCTGTCCTGGTTGACACGCCTCTGCAATGTTGCGTGGAGATCAGGGGCAGTACCTGTGGACTGGCAGACCGGGGTGGTGGTCCCCATCTTTAAGAAAGGGGACCGGAGGGTGTGTTCCAACTACAGGGGGATCACACTCCTCAGCCTCCCTGGGAAAGTCTATGCCAGGGTGCTGGAAAGGAGAGTTCGTCCGTTAGTCGAACCTCGGATACAGGAGGAACAATGCGGTTTTACGTCCTGGTCGCGGAACACTGGACCAGCTCTTTATCCTCTCCAGGATACTTGAGGGTGCATGGGAGTTTGCCCAACCAGTCTACATGTGTTTTGTGGACTTGGAGAAGGCATTCGACCGTGTCCCTCGGGGTGTCCTGTGGGAGGTGTTGCGGGAATATGGGGTGTCTGGCCCATTGCTACGGGCCATTCGATCCCTATACAACCGTTGCAAGAGCTTGGTTCGCATTGCCGGCAATAAGTCGGACTCGTTCCCGGTGGGTGATGGGCTCCGCCAGGGCTGCCCTTTGTCTCCGGTTCTGTTCATAATTTTTATGGACAGGATTTCTAGGCGCAGCCAAGTGGCGGAGGGCTTTCGCTTTGGTGGCCTCAGAATCTCATCTCTGATTTTTGCAGATGATGTGGTTCTGTTGGCTTCATCGGGTGAGGGCCTCCAGCTCGCACTGGAACGGTTCGCAGCCGAGTGTGAAGCAGCGGGAATGAGGATCAGCACCTCCAAATCTGAGGCCATGGTTCTCAGCCGGAAAAGGGTGGAGTGCCCACTCCGGGTCGGGGATGAGTTCCCACCCCAAGTGGAGGAGTTCAAGTATCTCGGGGTCTTGTGATGGGAGAAGGGAGCCGGAGATCGACAGACGGATTGGGGCTGCAGCTGCAGTAATGCGGACGCTGCACCGGTCCGTCGTGGTGAAGAGGGAGCTGAGTGTAAAAGCGAAGCTCTCAATTTACCGGTCGATCTACGTCCCTACCCTCACCTTGGTATTCCCCCGGATAAGCTGGAGGAGGTGGCTGGGGAGAGGGAGGTCTGGGCCTCTTTGCTTAGGCTGCTGCCCCCGCGACCCGGCCCCGGACAAAGCGGATGAGGATGGATGGATGGATGGATGGATGGAGTAAACTTTTAAGGAGTAAAAGTTATCAGGCACTATTTAGTTTTCTTAGGCAAACATATTTTTATGATAGACGGAAGTGTTATTTTCCGTGGAGATGGCACAGAGTGCAGTTGTTTGGCTGTGGTAAGTATTTGCCTTTGTTTTGTTAAACACTGGTGAACAGGGATTTTATGTGGTTACATATAGAGATTGACAGACCACGTGACTTTCGTGCATTGCATGCCGGGAACTAGTGGCAAAACAATCCAAGTACTGCATCAAATGCAAGCATTTGCAGCACCGCAAAACGTTCATTCTTCGGTTCCAATAAATTCTTGCTTTTTCTTTGCCCCCCAAAAAGGAATGTACAAAACGAAGGAGAACAATGCCGATCCGTACAAAGACAGACTTGATGAAAAGTCAAAGAAAAGATACGAGGAAAAAAATCAAACCAGTTAAAGGGTTAGACCTTTACGAGCACACAGAGGGACAAAATACGTTAGTGCTGCCCAATTTTCACCACGCTCATATTTATAATTATACGCTTCTTGGAGTGAGTGCATACACTCGTGAAGTTTAGTAACTTCAGGTCACTGCAACAAGCCCCAGTTTACCGACGGATGGGTACAGGACCTTGAAATGCACCGTGTAGAACGAAAGACCATCGTACATATCATACGTTTACCAGTCTCACAAATCGTCTTCATAAATACACATTCGTTAAACGTTTATTAATAGGACCTTTGAGCTCAACGGTAATTAATTAGTAGTGGAAATAATTTCTGGTATGCATTACAGAAATGTAGCAGTGACAATAATATTGTCTGCTGTAATCGTACTGGGCAATTGGTGATACAAAAAAACTGTTTTACCCTGTGAATAAAAGTATATGTTTTTGTAAATGTACCATGGTAATAACAGACGCGAAACACAATATTGTGTCAGGACAATTTACTATTTATGCACAATAAACAAAGGAGCATAGCGCGACAATTTCTGTTCAGCGCCAGACTTGCTTGTACCCTATATCACCAATTATGTTATGAAAAATGACGTATTAACTACAACAAAAGACTGACCTTTGTGGAAATGCTTGGAGCAGACTAACCTGTGAGCTGGAGTGTCCTGAGACGTTATATTTTGTCTTCGAATGGCTGCAATCCAGGCCACCCGTCGCCTCTTTGTTACTTCGGAAACATGGCTCGAACAATTTCTCTTCAACGACGTAATCCAATAACAACCGATCTGTTTACCCGTCGGCTTTCCGTGGCTGTCATGCGACCGGCTATTGCAGTTAATAATACAACAGCTTCTTGCCATTTTTTGTGTTTCTTTTTATCGCTGTATAACTGATTTCAATTGAAAGCCTGCGTGCGCTAGTACCTCTTGCCACGAGTTCCCAGAATACTTTGTAGTTTTACCCCTGAATGACGTCACATTTTCAATCTCTATAGGGCTTTGGAGTGCATTGTGGGATCGCGGCGCCATGTCAGAAGGCCACAAATCAAAACAAACACACTTTGTTAGAAGCGGGACTGCCAGAACCTTGCTTAAAATCAACGCAAAAGACAAAGGGCTGTATCGCGACCGATTGCGCCCAGACGCCAAGAGATGGTACTTGGAAAAAAATAGCGTGCATCGGTAATGTGGACCCGTATGAAATAAGGCAGTGGAGTGGAAACCCAGACAGCCTACCACCGTTGTCCTATCCCGATATCTTCGCTTACCCTGTCTGTGGAGTCAGCGCATACACGGCGAATCATTTTCGGAATTATAAATTCCTGGAGACACATCTAGTTCACAAACGGTTGGGTACAAGATTTGGCCGTTTTTAAGCCTCCACGTTGTGAGTACGTTGACCATATGACCAAGATACAGCCAGGTTGCCAGCTGTGCGTTGCCATGTAAATAGTTTGCATTTCATGTCTATGTACTTGCTAAGTACAGGTGAACAGATCTTGAATAAAAAAAATAAACATACTTTTCTGTTTCATATTTCATATGCTGGTTTGCCTGCAATAATGCCAAATAATAAGCTACTCCGTCAACATGACGTGATTCGATAGCATCACACATTACGATGTTTTATCTAATTATCTATGACCTCAGCGCATTCTAAATACACTAAAAGCCTATTAAGAGAGATATGAATTTATTTAGAACTCACCGGAACGAAAATGCTGCGAGCAAACCAACAAAAAATTGGGGATGGCAGAGAACTCGATATCCGCTCATCTGACCGCTGCAATCCAAGCCTGACATCTTTGTTTAGTAATATCGGATACATGAAATCCCTCCCGTTGCCTCCAGGAGGGGAAACGATTAAAAGTGAGCCCATTTTAGAGCTTCTTGCCTTCCCTATCGTGTGATCTAACGTTGCAACTGACAACACAGCACGTACGAACCATAGTTGACGCTTCCATGTACTTTCTTTGGCCTACTGTCACGATCACACTCCCCAAGCGTACTCTACGAACCGGGTCTAGGTACCCTTGCCCCTGGAGGGGGGAACTGTACCCAGACCCAGGTGGTGTTACCCTTTTCCCTGCGGTGGGGAGAGGCAGACCGCCCCGACTCCGTAGCAGCAGGGAGGCCCCGCACTCCAGACTGCAGTCGGACGGCCAACTCCTCCTAGCCCCCCCGCTCCAGCAGGCCGCAGAGAATGGGGGTGAGAGAAGACTCCAAACCTCCCTCCACCCGCTCATTGTAGTGTTGATGCATGTGTGTTCTAAGGTGCAATTAAAACCCAGGAGGGCATGGAGCTACCTGCCAGAGAGCAGCAGGTAAGCGCATAGTCCCTCCTGCTAGCCCTCAATGTCTACGTGTATTTAAAATTGAGAGGTGGGTAACGACGCCAGGGGTGAGGTGTACACCCTGATGGTAATCAGAATCAGAAAGGGTTTTATTGCCAAATGTTGAGCAGGTTTACAACATTAGGAAATTGCTGCGGTGCTTCAGTGCAAACATACTGTCATAAATTGCACTTAAATAGACATGAAAAAATAAAAGTAAGAATAAGAATTAAAAGTGCTACGTAGAAAGATATATGCATGAGATATACATGAGATATATACATGAGAATAAGAATTAAAAGTGCTACGTAGTAAGATATATACATGAGTGCAGGTGGTGATCAGTGCCAAAACATGGAATGATGCAGTGAACACAGCGTAGGGTCATGTGTTAGTGGTGGGAACAGTCATACGGTTATTGTTCATGTGTCCAACAGCAGAGGGGAAGAAACTGTTCTTATGGCGAGAGGTTCTGGTGCGAATGGACAGGAGCCTCCTGCCTGAGGGGAGCAGGTCAAACAGACTGTGTCCAGGGTGAGAAGGGTCAGCTGTGATCCGAGCTGCACGCCGCAGTGTCCTGGAGGTGTACAGGTCCTGCAGAGATGGGAGTCTACAGCCAATCACCTTCTCAGCAGAGCGCACAACACACTGTAGTCTCTGTTTGTCCCTGATAGTGGCTCCAGCGTACCACTCGATGATTGCGGTGTAGAATTGCATCATCGTCCGTGTTGGCAGGTTGAATTTCTTCAGCTGCCTCAGGAAGTACATCCTCTGCTGGGCTTTCTTGATGACGGAGGTGATGGTGGGCTCCCACTTCAGGTCCTGAGTGATGGTGGTACCCAGGAAGCGGAATGAGTCCACAGAGGTGATGGGGGTGTCAGTCAGGATGATGGGGGGGAGTGGGGCTGTGTGCTTCCTGAAGTCCACAATAATCTCCACTGTCTTCTGGGCATTCAGCACCAGGTTGTTGTGGCTGCACCAAGACACCAGACGTTCAACCTCCCTCCTGTAGGCAGACTCATCCCCGTCCAAGATGAGCCCAATAACGGTGGTGTCATCTGCAAACTTGATTAGCTTGACAGACTGGTGGGTGGAGGTGCAGCAGTTGGTGTACAGGGAGAAGAGCAGAGGAGAAAGAACACAGCCCTGAGGGGAGCCGGTGCTGATGGTCCGAGAGTCCGAGACATTCTTTCCCAGCCTCACATGCTGCTTCCTGTCCGTCAGGAAGTCAGTGATCCACCGGCAGATGGGATCAGGCACATTCATCTGGGAAAGCTTGCCTCGGAGATGGTCTGGAAGGATGGTGTTGAAGGCAGAGCTGAAGTCCACAAACAGGATCCTGGCGTAGGTTCCTGGGGAGTCCAGATGCTGCAGGATGAAGTGTAGGGCCATGTTGATGGCGTCATCTACAGACCTGTTGGCTCTGTATGCAAACTGCAGGAGGTCCAGGAAGGGGGCCGTGAGGGTCTTGAGATGGGAGAGAACTAGGCGCTCAAATGACTTCATGACCACAGATGTCAGAGCCACGGGTCTGTAGTCATCTAGTCCAGTGATCCTAGGTTTCTTGAGGACAGGGATTATGGTAGAGGACTTGAAGCAGGCAGGCACATGACATGCCTGCAGTGAGGAGTTGAAAATGCCAGAAAACACTGGGGCCAGCTCGTTTGCACAGTGTCTGAGGGTGGCAGGAGACACACCGTCTGGGCCGGGAGCTTTTCGAGCATTCAGACTCTTAAACTGCTTCCTCACATCTGCTTCATGAATATAAAGAGTTGTGGTGGGAGGAGGTGGTGTGAAATCCTCTTTTGTGTGGGGTGAGGAGGGGGGTGTTGTAGGTGAACAGTTTGAAGGTGGTGATGGCTTAATTTGGAATGGTAATTTGGTAGTAATTTGGTGGTAATTTGGACTCCGTGTATCGTGCCCACCCCCAAGATCCTATATGTATGTGTAATGAGAGTGTGAGTAATGTGAATGTCTAAGTTGTGGGATAAAATTGAGGCAGAGGCAGCCAGAAGGGGACAGAGCAGCCTCCTCTGCACCCTGGTGACATACCCCTACTCCAAGGCCCTGCATGTGTGGGTGGTTGTGGTGGAGCGTGAAGAGGGAGGCAGCTGGAGATGGGGAGGGAAGGAAGGGAGGGGCAGGTGACCCCTCCCTGGGGCCAGCTCCCCCGCTGACCCCAGTAGGCACTCCCATACTCCGCGACCCGTCAGGGAAAGGGGGGCCAGGCCCATCCAGACCGGGGCCCAGTGCAGCAGCACCACCCGGCCCCACAGAGCCCGGGACAGTCCACCCAACCCCACCACAGAGAAAACTGCACCCACCCCACCATCCACTCATCTTCCAGACTACATGAGACAATAGACGCCCAGGCTGAGATCTTCCTCCACCTCTCCTGTATCTCCCCCTCCTGCAGAGAGTTCCTGAGGAGAGGAAAGCTCCTGCAAGGTGTGACATCTCCCCCACCAGTTGACGAGCCCCCCAGGTGGCTCGACGCACCGGTGGCACCCTGCACCAGGGATGGGCCCCCATGCACCCACCCGCCCACAACCCCGGCAACACACCAACCAGGACCCAAGGCCCTGAGGCCCGGCCAGGGCCCCAGCCCAGAGACGGAGCGCCCCCAGAACCTCGCGCCCATCCCGGACCCACCCAGGGGCAGCCAGGCTACCAGGTCAGTAACCCACGTCCGTCAGCACAGACCCTCCCCTAGCCCCGCTGCATGCAGCCACGAGTAAACAGTCACCCGAGAGCCAAAAGAGCCCCCAACCGGACATGACCGCTACCCCGGGTTGAGCCCCCCAAGGAAGATGCCTCCGGGGAACCCCCCGACGCCCTAAGCCTGTCCCTACCCCCACACCAATCACAACAGTGAAGACGGGACCAAACTATGACCCCCCACCCCCACTAGGTGATGGAGCTGATCAAAGGAGCCCAGAGCAATTGATCTGATGTGGTGGCAGAGGCTGTATCAAGACTAATGTAATCTAATAGATAATTTCTATATTGGTTAGAATTAAGATTGTTTTTATTTTTCCAGTTCATGAGGACTGTTTTCTTGGCTATGCATAGGGCAGTGAAAACCATATCTGAAGTGACATTATCTAAGCTGCCCAACAAACACACTAAGGGGGAAGTTGGAATGTTACATTTCAGACACTTTGATAAGTCTTCACATATCTTGCGCCAAAACTTCTGCACTGGTGGACAGAACCAAAGAGCGTGAATGTAATTGTCTGGTGTATTGCCTTGACAGTGTGAGCAGTTGTTGGAAGATGTAAAGCCCATCTTGAACATTGCACAGCATGCTTGACGTGAGTGATGTGAACAAAGGACAGACAAAAAAAAAATGCAACAAATTATCCAGCGTTATCAAAGTTTTATTATTAAAAGTAACAATAACAAAAAAGGGTGTCTATGCTTCGCTAATGTTCTCAGAAAACATGACTTGATTATTATTAATGTAGGATTTTTTGCTGTTTCCACTGTTAAACTTAGTTTACTGTTTGTTTTAGTTTTTTTAATCTGAAGGCTTTGTGCCAGTGTGGTGCAGTCACACTCACAAAAAAAAGTAATGAGCTGTTATTTTCACTGCTGTGAGCAAAATGTGAAAAATTATTTTATCCTATTGTATTTTATTCATGTGTCAGTGAATCAATAAAGGTTTGAAATATTAATTGAAAGTTCATTCTAATGATTCAAATTTCATTTTGTAGGTGAGGGAGAATTAGAATGGCAACAGACAAATTGTTTGACAGCGCGTAAGAACCAGTCTCCCCACTCCTCTTTCAAACCATCTGGAGTGAGAGGAGTGAAAGAAGCCATCTATGTCCACTGTGAGCGACCATCTTTGAACAGAGGCGGGGGTTTACGACACCAACTCTCTGCCATCTATAATCCAGTTTTGAGATCCCTTCCCAGACGCCTTAACGCCCACTCACATCCTGGGCCATCTGACCTCAGGAATTCGCATGATAAGGTGGGGCCAGGTTTCACAATGAACACACCCGAAACTCTGGCTGATTGGGACCCACGCCCAGTTTCACACCTTGGCTCAGGCGATTAGAGGATCATCAGGGGGTCCTTTTGTCCCTCTGTGGGGGGTCACTCCCACTAGGTTTATATCTGGGACTCTCCACCATTTGACCTTAGAACTGAAGAAGCTTCTCGGATGAGAGGTGAAACGTCTTCAAGCAACTTAAAGAAGTCCAGACGCTTTTCTTTGCAAGCTCCTTTGACTACGATGACCTGGATGACTGAGAACCTTCACAGACAAGCTCAAAGCTGTTGAACACAAACACCAAATTACTGTCGTGCCATGACTTCAAGAGGACAGACATGAAATGTCATTACTTTGGCATTAAGCTCTGTATAGTGAGGCTCACAGACTGACTGAGGACTGTGGTAAAGGGAAGGCTGTTGTCATAAACTCTGTTAAAATCATTATCTTTTCTGTCTTAGTTTGGGACAGTCTAATGTGTCTCATTTCCCTCCACCCAAAAGAAGGAAAGGTATGCTACAATCATGTTAGTTTCATTAAAAACAAGTCATAATGCATTTTTCGTCTTTCAAACACCTTTCAAATGTCTGCCTTGTTTTGCAGATGAGGACTCCCTGGGAGATGTTTCACATTTTGAATCTGCAAATAAAGCCAAGCATCTCCCCTTAAAGAAGCCAGCTGGTGCAATTTTGAGGCTTGAGGACACCGTTTACAAAGATGCTGATGTGAATGGCTGGGATAACTTCTACCTTCCAAAGACTGTAAACATGCAAGTTGTTGTCATGGTGGAGGGCATCTCATGTCCATGTGACCAGCTCATTCTGATGACCTTTGAGGACCAACAGGTGTACGCCTATGATGAAGAGGAGCTTCATCTGGTGGCTTCAAGCTTCAAGCAGCTATTCGATGAGGGAATGGAGTATCCAGCATCCAAAACCTACTACAAGGGGGAGGCTTTTAAAAATATGGTGAGAAATTATATTTGTTTGCTGGCAATAAACAAGCTTTCATGGTTGATTATCCGCATTACTCTTTAAACTTTCTTGTCTTTGGTTTCTTGTCTGTGTTTAGACCAAGAAGGACTGGGAACAAG
Source organism: Diplotaxodon limnothrissa (assembly GCF_057381915.1). Classification (NCBI taxonomy): domain Eukaryota; kingdom Metazoa; phylum Chordata; class Actinopteri; order Cichliformes; family Cichlidae; genus Diplotaxodon; species Diplotaxodon limnothrissa. The sequence continues at coordinate 18,153,260 of NC_140617.1, read as the reverse complement.
TGTGGAAGAGCCCTGCGGGGAGGAAGTTGGATGAAGAGCATAAAAACTTGTGGCAACAAGAAAGCCCAGATTACTGGACCTCATGAAACGCAATCAGATACTTAAAGGCTGTTGATTTTGTTTTATTTAACCCTGTCATGATTAGGGGTTCCTACAGAGAACAGCAACTCAGCTTTAGATTGTGATGCCCTTCAGGACAGTGGAGCATTTACAATCTGAGTCATGTGAGTCAGTGCTGATGAAGGACTGCCAAAAACCCGTATACGTTCCAAAATGGAGAAGAAAAACTAAACCAGAAAACAGAAGAACTTAAAATTTTCCTGGGATATGGTCATGTCACATGTCAGACATCCATGATCAAGAATGTGCTGGTCATCACAGGCAGGACTTTATCCTAGAAAGTCCACAGGTCACAGGTCAGGAGCTGGTTCATTTCTCCGAAGAGTATTAGAATAAGTTCAAATGTGAGAAAACAGATTTACAGCATCAAAACTTTTTTTTTTTTATTTTGCACTTTCCACGCAATATGTAACTTTCTGTTATTTTCTTTTGGACTCAAATTCATGGAGTCCAACTGAGTGGACATGTTTGCAATTCCATGAAAAATAAGTTCATAAACAATATTGCAGTTGCATTGTTTTTTCCATGCCAGAAGATGAATAAAAACTTTCAGGAAAACAAAATCTTGACTGAGGTTCTTATATTTCATTCATGAAAATGTGCTCTGCTGTACACTGCTGGCTAGTAAGACAAAAATGTAATGTATTATGGGATACACCCAGTCAAACTGTTATTATTATTATTATTATTATTTTAAAACTAAAGTAGACCCTCTTTCAGTTCTAGTTTTACCTATCAGGACTTGATAATAAATATTCTGGCCCTTAGTAGTTCTTCAAATTAGTAAATCCAACATGAATTACTACGCATTACGTTTTACATCTGTCATTAATTATTCAACAAAAAATAAGCCAAAGCAGTGTGTGAAAAACTAAGCACACCTAAGAGTGTAAATCATATGCACCTTATTCAATGATCATCAGTAATGGTGACTCCCTCTATAAAAGCAGGTATGGAGCATTCTAGTTAACAGAATCCCTGAAAATTCACTAGAAAAAGGTCAGACTGTGCAAACCTCAGAAACTGCAAAACACTGAAGAGCTACATCTCAGCATGTTAAAAGTTAAAGTTCATGAAACTGGCATTGGACAAACGATTGAAAACAAGTATGAAAATATTACAAAGGGTTGTTATGGCCCCTGACCTTGGAAGAAGTGAGCCAGCCTTCTTTCAAGCAGATTCGAGTGTGGCAACCCACACAGACAACTGGCTGTTTGAACCTATGGTTACCTCCAGTGAAAGTCTATTGGACCAGCGACTGATTGGGCACACCTGCATCTTTAAAAGGCTGAAGAACATTTATTCAGGGGCTGCTGTTTTGGACTGACTGTGCAGATTGCCCTGTATGCTTCTGTCTGTGAGCTTTTTGCGAAACCTTGTCTAAACTGATATTCTCAAGAAATATTAGTTGTGCTACAGCCCGTGAGGCTAATTTTGATTTGTTTTAAGTTGTTTTTGTCTATTAGTCATTTGTAGTAAATGCCACTGTTATTTTTCAGTTCTCTGAGTTTGCAAGACGCGGGCTAGAACAGATGGGTTAAATTATCTTCAATCAGCATCGTCTACAGTACACCCTCCACCCCTAGTTTACTCAATGCTGCAATAGGAGAACACATACCATTCAGTTCTAGTGCAGGCCACTAGTGGTACAACTTTAGCATGTTTATATGGCAGACACGCAACTTGCGTCTACGATTAGGGGTACAGATTACATAATCATTTTCTCTTATTTTATCACGGACCTCAAAAGGCCCATCATACTTTGCAGACAAGGCTGACCCTGAAACAGGTAAGAGAGCAAGCACTTGGTCATCTACTTGAAAATCTCTCTTAACAGAAGTTTTATCATAATTGTATTTCATATTCCGCTGTGGAGTTGCGAGTTGTTTTTTACCCAGAGTGTTGGCCTGACTTAAATTTTCACGAAAGCTTTGCACATACTTTGTCACATTTGTTTTGGTGCTCTCTTCAGGAATCAAAAATTTCTCTTTCTGAACTTTGAGTGGCCCCCCCGAGGTGTGTGGCCAAATACTAGTTCAGCTGGACTAAAAGAGTGACTCCTGAACAGCTTCACGAACAGCAAACCGCACAACTCCTTTCATCTTCTAGGCAGTACTTGCGTAACATTGCCTTTGGGGCCTGATGCCATTGTTCCAATGCACCTTGGGACGCTCGATGGTAAGGTAGAGGACAACAAAGAAGCCAGTTAGAGTGCTTTGACTAAAGAGGAGGGCCTTTCCTGTCTATTTAAAAAATGGTGAGTAGCATCATTTGAGCAGTTTCCCTTTTCATTTTGTTTTTAAATGTATATCTTCATATTGAATTTCGACATTACGGTTTCTGTTGTCACTGAGATGTGTAATTTTCTAAGGTGTCGTTTTATTTGTAATTTCTTCAGGCAGATGAAGTGAAGAAAAGAAATATACATATTTACAGAGACATAAACACAGAACTAAACACTCAGAAATCCATGAAAAACAAAAACTTTTCCATCATTTAATAATTTATTGCTTAATTACTTTGCGTAGTATAAATAGCCATAAGGGAGCTTTTTATCAGTAGCTCCCTTATGGCTACTGATAAAAAGTAGCCATAAGGGAGCTGTAAAACTTATGAAATACAGTTAAAAGTCCAACATTTATGGAGCGATAACATCCAAAGCAGGTTCCTGTCCCTTGAATATATATTTAAAAAAAAAAAGTTTTGGGGAAAAATGTATCTACTCAACAGTAATGGTTTGTGAGAATGACATTTATGACTCAGTAAATATTTGGATTCGTGGGGATAATAACAGCTTAAGCTTTTCTTGCCTGTAGATTGTTCATCTAACTGGACATGAGGATGAAGAGGGCAAAAAATCCACATTACAACAACTCATCTTGTACGTGAGGGATGATGCCAAATCCTACCAAATGTTTCTCCTCCGCAATCTGCATCTCTCAGGCAGGTCAGGGCTCAGTCAAGCACTATGGAGTCTCCATGTCCACTTCCAATAAGGATACTAGGAGAATCATGGTTGTTGTCTCATGCTGTCATGAATGGGATGAATATGTAGCTGGCGCAGAGATGACATATTTTCCCAAGAAAAAGAAAAGCAATGTCAAAACTGATGGAACCATTAGACTACCAGAGAATGTGAAGTGTCGAGCATTTACAGTAGCCTCATGGATGGATGGATAAGAAATGCCTCCTTCTAAGTCATGTGCCACTTTGTTTTCTTTGGAAATAACTGAAAATGAGGGATGGCCCTACGGCAACTGTGCTGAAGCTGAAAGTTTGAGAAACTTGCTCAAAAAGGAGGCACGTGTTAGCTGTCCATGACTCAGGTGTTTGTCTCTGAGAACAAGGAGGTAGCAAAAAATTGACTATCCTGAAAAATTTACTGAAAAAAGGTGATTTTAAATGGGATACGGTTTTCTGCACACCACAAATAGTGGAGAGAAAGTGAATGTTTACATTTAAGTGACTCCTCTCCTTTGTTATAGTTCTAAAGATGGTCATTACTGCAACTTTGCAGACCTTGAATATTCCTGTTGTTATGTGGTTACAAAATTTATGAGATCAGAGCTTGAATATATTTGGCTTTATTGTTGTAGCTATTAGGGGTTATTTGCCGCAGTGAGAACAGAGATAAGAATGCATTGATAGAAAAACTTAGAAATATAAACTTAGATCATACTATGCTATGATTTTTTTTATTTTTCTTTTAGCCTCATATAAAGAAGGGAGTCTTCACTTAAGTGTATCCCAGATATATTTGGAGGGCCTAAGTTTTATTTCTAATGTACATGTATATATGAATAGTTCTTTGTTCATTTTTGTATTTCCATATTAATGGAAATTAAGTTTGTTGTTAAGGTGCTTTTATTTTGGAGTAAGAGGTCAAGAGGAAGAAGAGAGAGGGGGCCGCAAGGAGAGAGAGAGAGAGAGAGAGGGGGCCGCAAGGAGAGAAAGAGAGAAGGAAGAGTGGAGCCATGAGGGACCCGAGTGAGATGGAAGAGCGTGTGGCTTGATGCGGCTAGCATCAACTAGGACACTTGTGAGGGATGGTGAGGATTACACATCAAGCGTATACGGTCAAGGAACATTGCAAGGAAGAATGTGAGTTAGTGCAGCTCGGACTACCCTTGTAGTTCTTCCCAGAAAACGATCCATCCATCTTCTTAAAGTAGTGAAGCATATCATAAAGTACTTTAGGACTTTAGCTTACTAAATTTTGATACTGCAAGTGACAGTTGGATTTAATGATTTCATTTGGGATTTTTTCACGCCACTCAGTAAACATTTTTGGTTCAACTTGAAGAGCTTGTTGCATTGCAGTGTTTCCTATTTCCAGCTAATAAATAGTTATTTGCGTGGTAATCGTTGGAAAAGGTGGGACGCTGAAGTTACCAGTGAAGAGTTAAACTACAAGGAATTTTCTGAATACTAGGGGAACAGGAACTGTTAACAAGCAGGTAAAAAAGCAAAATGAACTTGGGGAGTACCTGGCTATTTCAAAGGGTTGAAGACGGGGTCGCTACATAAATGGAGCCACTGCTGAGATTACCAGTCTGTTGGCAAAAATGGAAAGACCCTGCAGTGAAGGCAGTAGTTATCGTAAACTTAGAATGTTTTCAGGCACAGTACCAAGTCTGGTTGGAAAAGATACATTTGAATAGTGGGTTGAACCAGCACATCTAATGGTGGAGGAGAGTTACAGTTCAGCTAAAGAAAAGAGGCGCAGAATCACAGAGTCTTAAGGGTCCAGCCTTAGCTGTGGTGAAAGCCGTGAGGACAGCTGACCCTGATGTTAGCCCAGAACAATGTCTAGAAGCTGTTGAAAAAGCTTTTGGCAGTGCTGAGATGGCTGGGGATTTGTATTTTGCTTTTCGGTTACTACAACAGCAACTGCAGGAAAGTGTCCAACTCTCTGAAGCAATTAGAGCAATCACTGAGCAATGTAGTGAGTTATGGCGGTATTGAAGCCCGCCGTGCTGATAGAGCCAGAGTAGAGCAGCTCATTAGGGGTGCAGTGTACTCCGACATGATGTTAGTGCAACTCAAGTTAAGAGATAGGAAAGAAACAGCTCTACAAAACGGGGTGGGTTAAGTGGGGAGGAGCATGAAGCATCTCGAGCTAAATTGCATCTGGTAACACATAAAGCCCAAGCACAAAAAGAACAGGATAACAAGAGATCAAGATTCAGAATCTGAAAACTGAGATTAGAGAACTGAAGTCTATGGTTTCATCTGTGGTAAGCAAGCCATGCCAAGCAGTAAGAGAAGTCAGAGCCTGTCCCCAAAAATTAAAGCTGTGTAGAAAGTTCAGCAGATGGCGAAGTTGCAGCACTAAGAAAGATAAGATAAGAAGAAACAATTTGCAATCTGCATCTCTCAAGCAGGTCAGGGCTCAGTCAAGCACTATGGAGTCTCCATGTCCACTTCTAATAAGGATGCTAGGAGAATCATGGTTGCTTTCTCATGCTGTTGTGAATGGGATCAATACTGGTGCAGTAATGACACATTTACCAAACATAAAGATAAAAGCCATGACAAGAGAAAAAAATGTCATGGAACCATTGGACTACCAGAGAATGTAAAGTGTCGAGCATTTAGCCTCCTTGTAAGTCATGTACCACTTTGTTTTCTTTGGAAACAACAGAAAATCAGGAATGGCCCTATGGCAACTGTGCTGAAGCTGAAGGTTTGAGAAACTTGCTCAAAAAGGAGGCCCAAGTTAAAGACAGAATGGAACTACAAACGCCTGAGTCATGGACAGCTTCTTTGTTATGGCTAGCATGTTGGCAGGCATGTCAAGCTCCTGCATATAACTGATATCTTCTATAGTGTTACAACAACCTCTGAGAAAGTGTCTAGGTTTGAAGAGCTTTCGTGTCCTCTGCTTTTATTGAAGATCAATAAAGAGCTTTGTTCATGTATGCCATGGCAAGTTTATGTTCGTTGCTAAAATGCTGCTGTAATAAAGACTTTGCCTTTCTGAATCTTGCTTCTGAAGTCATGTGTAGGCAACTCCTCACAAGTTCTGTTGGTTGTCCTTTTGTGTATCATTTCAAATAATAAGGCCAATCTCCATGGTTTTTATTTCTGCTTTCAATGTTGTGTTCAAATGATTTAACAAAAGTCTGATACTGGAGTGGATCTCCAAAAACTGGGATCTCCTTTAGGTAATGAAGAACGACCGTGCTGTTGGATTAATAAAGAAGTGAATTCATTTTGCTTACTCATGACAGATAAGATGTTACATTCTTCATGACTAGAAACTTGAGAAGGCACATTTATTTCCATGTCAATTCCTCTAATACTCTCCCTTCCTATGTTTGAAACGCTGTCACCTGGTTGTATTTTGTCTTGTTAATTCAAACTACTTTGGGGATTTTGAGATGTTATGTTGAGCGTTTCTGAAAGTAACCATCTCCGTTGATGAAACAGTCTTAGCAGAAACAGGCACATCTGAAGTAGCAGCAGTAGGCATATTCTCAGCTTCATTGCCTTTTTCCATAAAAGGTCTTCCAGTTTCAAGAAGCCACTTTTTTACATCTTCAACAAATTCATCATTACATTTTGTTATGCATCCAAACCAGTCAATATTAGTGTCTTATGCATCTTTAGGAATAAATAAAACGAATACATAATTAACTACGTTTTTCCAAGTTCAGCTGCACAGCTTTTGCATTGCCATAGTTTTACTCAAATTCTTTAATATCACGTGTTAACGAGATATTTTCGCTCTTTCTGTAAAGTTTCCATTTTATGAGCAAGTGCTTTAAGCCCTCAGTCTTGCAGATCTTTTTTTCTTCCAGTTCATGATCGGCTTCTTTTATTTCACTCATTGTCACTTTCTCACATGCATCAAACACAGCATTACATGTCACACAGCCTGAAATACGGATCACAGGTGATGCTTTTCTTCCGTGCAAACCAATGCGCAGGATCCACAGCCTCACAAGCTGTCAAAATCAGAGCAGCTTCCTCCAGCTTGTCAAGTCAAGCGCACGTACGCAATGCAAACCAAATCAATGTTCCTAATGGACAAGGGGTGACAGAAGCTGTGTTGGAAACATTCAATAATACACAGAGTGAATCCGCGTGTCCTACCGCTCCTGATGTGTGCGTTGCGTTCCTCCGTGCTACTGTGGCGGGGCAGCTTCTAATAACTCCTTTGAGAACAACGTCCGACCATGTGAAAGCTTCGTCACTCCAAAGCGTGTATCCACAAATCCTCTTCATTGTTCTGATGCATGCGAAAAAACGACTTTTCTGTTGACTAAATGTTGCGACTTCCATCCACAAATAAAGCCGTGGCCGGCTGAGTTGGGGTTTGTACTATGACGCACCTCCAATGAACCATACTGAGTCCCACTGTGTTTTGCATATTTATTTTGAAATAAAAAGTTAAAAAAACTTTCGCTTTCAATTTTTTATTTTTCAAATAAAAAAAATAGCGCATTTATCGTTTGATAGTACTGAACAACACGTTCTAACTCCCAACTCGTCAAACGTGTGACACATGGTCAGGCTCCCTCTGATTCACTTATGGACGCGCAGGGTACCCCTCTCGCGTCGGGAATTGACGTGAAGGGTCCTCCGATTGAAGAGATTGCCGCGGAAGTGCCTGTTGTCGGTATATTTAGACATTTTCTAAATCACATTGTAGTGACGTATACTGAACACAATAAATTGTATAATGTAAACAACTACCTAAAAAACAGGTAGAACGATACTTTTGTATCGTTTATTGCATTTACGGAGGGAGTGATGTATGCTGGGTAATGGCACAGCTAGCTATTGGGTGACTTTATTCACCCGCTTCGGCTGTTATCAGTCCATACAATGGGCGTTATTAGCACAAATCAGTCCCATGGATATGGGCCATCTCCTGCTAGATTGTTCAGAAGGTTGTTCTCATCCATCCAGATGGAGGATCACTAACAGGAGCGTGGAAGACTCCAGAATCCACTCTGGCTGGAATCCGGTGGATATGCAGTGTGTACAGGTAAGACCATTTAAACGGACAGCATTTATAGAATGACTATTAAAAGTCAGCGAGTGTCAGTAATATTAATGTATTATTAACTAAGTAATATTAACTTAGTAATACACAGAGTGCTAATATAACAGCTTTAAGATGCATTTGTAGATATTATTACGTGTTTTACCGTCTTTATGGTGCTATCTTAAAGTTACTGTGTAAAGCTGTTACTGTTTAAACGATGTTAGCACAGAAATATTAGCTTCTGTCATGACTGATGAAGTTACTAGTTAATAAAGTTTTCAGTAAAGTTTTTAATCGCAGCCACAGATTGACAGCAAATATCTCGATTAGCTTCAGTGCATCTATAATAAATATGTGCAAGTTTCAGTGCTTCGTTTAAACTGTATGATACTTATACTGACCCAGGGTCTACGGTGGCCCCTAGAGACAAAGCACGTACAAACTCCAAAACACATGCAAATTCCAAAACACATGCAAACTCCAAAACACTTGCAAACTAAAGAACACATGCAAACTCCAAAACACATACAAAATCCAAAACACTTGCAAAACCCAAAACACTTGCAAACTAAAAAACACATGCAAATTCCAAAACACGTACAAATTCCAAAACACTTGCAAAACCCAAAACACTTGCAAACTAAAAAACACATGCAAATTCCAAAACACGTACAAATTCCAAAACACTTGCAAACTAAAAAACACATGCAAATTCCAAAACACGTACAAACTCCAAAACACTTGCAAACTAAAAAACACATGCAAATTCCAAAACACTTGCAAAATCCAAAACACTTGCAAACTAAAAAACACATGCAAATTCCAAAACACGTACAAAATCCAAAACACTTGCAAACTAAAAAACACATGCAAATTCCAAAACACGTACAAACTCCAAAACACTTGCAAAATCCAAAACACTTGCAAACTAAAAAACACATGCAAATTCCAAAACACGTACAAATTCCAAAACACGTACAAATTCCAAAACACTTGCAAACTCAAAAACACATGCAAATTCCAAAACACAACGGAAGTGCTCCAGGACGCTAGGGGCAGTGTTGAGCTCGATTTGCAAAATAAACGACAAGTTTGTCTGTATGGGACGGTCTAGTCTCCGTCGCGCTTCCCAGGTTGCCTAGCAACCGCGATACTAACCGCTGGAAACGTGTCATACAACTTGGTTTGACAGAAATGAGGGAGAACATATTTTGCTCATTTGTTTGTTTGTTTCTACATGGGCGCCCCTGGGCGCCTCCTGGGTGAGGTGTTCCAGGCATGTGCCACCGGGAGGAGGCCCCGGGGCAGACCCAGGACACGCTGGAGAGATTATATCTCTCGGCTGGCCTGGGAACGCCTTGGTATTCCCCCGGATAAGCTGGAGGAGGTGGCTGGGGAGAGGGAGGTCTGGGCCTCTTTGCTTAGGCTGCTGCCCCCGCGACCCGGCCCCGGACAAAGCGGATGAAGATGGATGGATGGATGGATGGATGGATGTTTCTACATGAGCTTTGTGTGATTTGATAAGTATCTGAGGCTGAGACCACAGGACAGCAAAACATGATTTTTGGGCTTCATTTCTGTACTGAACAGTCATTTCAAGATTAATTAGTAAATAAGAATTAGCTAACGTTGTTCATGAGACTAAAGTCATCTCACTTTGGTAATGTAAATATAATATGGCCAATATTAAAGTTATTATTACATTAATCATTATTAGTTATTACAGCAGTGAACTCGAGCTTCAGTAAAGATTCAAGTTGCAGTTATTTATATTACCTATCACCTTAAATTTTCAGTCAAAGACAAGTATCTTTGACAGTGTATATATAGATGTATTATATATAAGAGACAAATATTGGTCTTTTATTATGTTGGCATTACTAAATTTGGCTCAATGCTTACATATGTGTAAAAAAAAAAAAAAAAGTTTCTGATAGAATGAAGAGTAGAGTTGGAGGTCTCGAGACCGGTCTTGGTCTCGAGACCGGTCTCGAGACCACTTTTACGTGGTCTTGGTCTTATCTTGGTCTCGATGGACTTTTGTCTTGGTCTCGGTCTTGGTCTCGCTGTTTCGGTCTTGCGTTCTCAAATCGACATAGTGTTCGGGAGATTTGGAGTCAACCATCAGCAGAGCGGGGGGGTGCTTACTGGGCTTAATCCCGGGTCATTTTTTCAGAAGCATGGGGTCTTTTGGAGTGTAATTTGTTAGTTAGATGCCTGACTGACAACTGTATAAAACAAAAACAACGCACGAAGCACAGAGCGCACCGTCGTAAATTCTCCCTAATTTTGGTATGATCTGAACTCGGGCACTAGGCGACTGAGCACAGCACCCATGTGAGCGAGGGGGGAGAAGCTGCTGCCTGCGAGTTTGCTGCAGACAGAGGAGAGCTTAAGTTTGACCAGGTACCAAAAGCAAATCATTCGTACTGAACTAATAATGTAAATATGACTGTGTATCACAAAAGATTGATATCAAACTGATCACTTGGTTGCATTACTTGCTCTTCGAGTGAATCAACAAATGGATAAATAAAAAGCCAAACAGCAATGCTGATTTTTTTAGAGAGTCTTAGCTTACATTTCATATTTTCAGTTGTTACCCTCCACGGCTAAACAAACTCTCTAAATCGGTTTCAATTGTGTACTGATGAACACAACAATGGACATAAGGAGCTTCTTTCAAAGAAAAAACTCAGATGTTATTTTATATATTATGCTTTGGATGTTGTTCAGTATATCTATGCAAAACAAGAGGAATTTCAATACACAGCAGTATATTCACAGTTGAAACCAGATATTTACATACACTTTAGGGAGAAAAACATAATACAATTTTTTACTGTTAAACATCAATTTAGAGTAAACTTTTGTTTTAGATACATAAATGTTGAAATATCTTTTGAATTAGTTAAATGTCAGAATAAAAAGAGGGAGCTGTCTATTTTAATCACTTTCATCAAATTTAGGAGTACATATACACTAAGTTTATTGTTAATTAATAAGAAAACTCCAGACGATTCCATTCTGAGCTGAAGAAGCTTCTGATAGGTTAGTAGAGTCCATGTGAGTAAATTGGTGGCACACCTGTGGATGCATATAAGGCAAAACACAGAGCCTGTTTCTTTGAAATGGGAAAATCAAGAGATGTCAACCAAAACACCAGGAAAAGAATTGTGGAGCTCCATAAGTGTGGCTCAATTTTGAATACAATTTGGTGCCATTTGCAATTAAGAAATACAGACAATTTCTCTCTTTACTCTTAAAGTTAATAAATATGTTTTTTTATATTTATCAATCTAAAAAAATAAACATTTAGTCTGATTTGATGTTACAATTAAAAAAAGTGTTTGTGTTTTTATCTGAAGAGTACATCAATATCTGGTTTCAACTGTATATTTGATGATGTTGGTGTTTGGCTTGATGAGAGGCAGAGAGAGGGAGGGAGAGGCAGAGAGAGGGAGGGAGAGGCAGAGAGAGAATGACGACAGAACTCATCAGAACATGTATCTCGTACCTAGTGTTTCTTTTTAGATACCATTTGTTACTTTTCAAATTCTATATTTATTAAGTTATGCAGACTTGTTTGCACAACAAGGCTAAATAATTATATAAACTTTTCTCAATCTAAATATTGTACTTTGGTAGAATTAAAAAATAAGTGTAGTGCAGGTCTATGATGATTTTTAGTGCTACTATAATCTAGTTCTGATTCTGGTTCTGTCTTGGTTACTGTTGTAGTCCTGTTTTAATTCCGGATCAGTTCTGGGCCTGGTTGAATTGGGGTTTAGTCCCTGTGTCTTGATACAGGCCCGACTTTGTTCTGCCTTGCTGCTTAATTAAAAAACTAGTTTAAGGTGTGTGTGCGTGTGTGTGCGTGCGTGTGTGTGTGTGTGTGTGTGTGTGTGTGTGTGTGTGTGTGTATGAAGTCATTCTTTTTTTTTTTTTTTTTTTTTATTGAACAAAACTCAGACCATAATAATCTTTCAGTCATTTCTACCCTCACTTAATTTCCTTTCGCTGCTCAGCTCTCACAAAGTGGCTCAGTTATGCTCCAATCACTCCATATTGTGGCCAATCACATGCGAGGATATAGGATAATATCATTATGTGAAAAACAGAGAGGGTGAGAGACGCGACAGTCAAGTGGAGCATCCGTCTGTCCTCTCAGTAAGTGAGTGAGAGTAGACAGCGGTGAGGAGGGCTGTGCGAAAGCAAAAACTCATAAATATGCCTGACACCCGTAAACGAAGCAGCATCTGGCTGCAGTTTAAAGACTTTTTTTGTCTCGGTCTCAGTCTTGCTCTTGGTCTCGTCTTGGTCTCGTCTCGACTTGGTCTTGTCTTGGTCTCGATACCCTCTGGTCTTGGTCTTGTCTTGATCTCGGATTAGGCGGTCTTGACTACAAGTCTAATGAAGAGTAGACCGATACATGAAATATTCCTTTATTGGGTGAAAAAAATCATACCATTTCATAACTGCTTTAACACTAGATTCACTAAACCTGCGCAAATTTGCATAACTTCCCTCAACTCACCACCTACTAGAATTACTGGGGCAGATTCTGATGGAGGAGAGGTTTCATTTGTCCAGCAGGCCACTGATACCTCCTCAGAAGAATCTGTAAAGGAGACGGAACAAGAACCCAACATGCCTCCACGGAAGAGGCCCTGTGGTACTGGGAAGCCCAGCCAGAGCCACACGGCAAAAGACGGCACTGTGTGGGTAGAGGAGGACATTGGAATGCCCAGTGCAGTAGCAAATCGCTCGTGCTTCACTGTGCAAGCTGGACCCACAGAGTCTGCTAAGGTTTGTCACTGCCATATTACATATGATATTTATATAAACCCATTTAGAATGAGGTTCATGTAAATTGACCATTCTCTATTTGTTTATCTTCTGACAGCGTAAGATTACAAGTGTGCTCCAAAGCTTCCTTTGCCTGTTAGACGTGGGAATGCTGCAGACCACGTCCACGTGTACAGTCCACAGAACAAAGCCGGACTGGAATTTGTCAGTTCATGAACTAATGGCATTCATTTCAATCCTGTTTGTAAGAGCAATCATGTGTCCTGTTGGTGCCATTGTGGACTGCTGGTCAGAAAGATTTCTGATGCTAGTAATCAAATAGACAATGCCCTGAGATTCATTTCAATTATGCAACACCTTCGATTTGATGACAAGGACACGCGGGCAGAACGAGTGAAAACAGATAAATTTGCGGCCATCTCCGACATCTGGACACGCTTCAACAAGAACTGTGCTAAGAGTTTCACTCCAGGAGAACACATGACCATAAATGAACAGCTGTTCCCTACCAAGGTTCGTTGTCCATTCACGCAGTATATTGCAACCAAGCCAGACAAATTTGGGACCAAGTTCTGGATGGCCACGGATTTGGACGCCAAATATGTCTGCAGTGCATCTCCTTACTTGGGAAAAGACCCCAGTTGTCAGAAGGGAGAGAGGCTGGCAGAGAACGTGGTCATGAAACTGAGGGAGCCGTTTTTGGATAATGGGAGAAACGTCACAACAGACAATTTCTTTACTTCACTGTCACTGTCGCACCGACTGCTGCAGTGCAAAACGACGTTACGGGGCACGGTGAATAAAGTCCGGCGTGAACTAAGAGCAGCAACACGCAGGTGGCCAGTAGCGGTTTTCTACAATATGCTGGACCTGGCAACGGTGAATGCCTACATTTTGTACAAGGCATGTACAGGGTGGACAGGCAAAAGAAGATGGTTTCTGAGTCTTCTAGCTCAGGGGTCCGTTCTTTGTACCTCGCTAAGTAAGTTAGCTGGATTTGATTGTTGACGATTTCGCGTGATCTTGGATCGTTCGGTTCTCCGAAGCTCATCCGGGACTTGCTGTCATAGCAACAGATCCGTAAGCATAAACCTGCTTGGGAGCAGGCTTACTTTATGTAAACAGGATTAGATTGCGGGAACTCAGGTATGTCCGCTTCATTTATACGAAAGCAACAGCAATATTTTACCACTGTCCATCCATCCATCTTCATCCGCTTTATCCGAGACCGGGTCGCAGGGGCAGCAGCCTAAGCAAAGAGGCCCAGACCTCCCTCTCCCCAGCCACCTCCTCCAGCTTATCCGGGGGAACACCAAGGCGTTCCCAGGCCAGCCGAGAGATATAATCTCTCCAGCGTGTCCTGGGTCTGCCCCGGGGCCTCCTCCCGGTGGGACATGCCTGGAACACCTCACCCAGGAGGCGCCCAGGGGGCATCCTTGTCAGATGCCCGAACCACCTCAGCTGGCTCCTTTCGATGTGGAGCAGCAGCTGCTCTACTCTGAGCCCCTCCTGGATGGCCGAACTTCTCACCCTATCTCTAAGGGAGAGGCCAGCCACCCTTCGGAGGAAGCTCATTTCTGCCGCTTGTATCCGCGATCTCGTTCTTTCGGTCACTACCCACAGCTCGTGGCCATAGGTGAGGGTAGGGACGTAGATCGACCGGTAAATTGAGAGCTTCGCTTTTACACTCAGCTCCCTCTTCACCACGACGGACCGGTGCAGCGTCTGCATTACTGCAGCTGCAGCCCCAATCCGTCTGTCGATCTCCGGCTCCCTTCTCCCATCACTCGCGAACAAGACCCCGAGATACTTGAACTCCTCCACTTGGGGTGGGAACTCATCCCCGACCCGGAGTGGGCACTCCACCCTTTTCCGGCTGAGAACCATGGCCTCAGATTTGGAGGTGCTGATCCTCATTCCCGCTGCTTCACACTCGGCTGCGAACCGTTCCAGTGCGAGCTGGAGGCCCTCACCCGATGAAGCCAACAGAACCACATCATCCGCAAAAATCAGAGATGAGATTCTAAAGCCACCAAAGCGAAAGCCCTCCGCCACTTGGCTGCGCCTAGAAATCCTGTCCATAAAAATTATGAACAGAACCGGAGACAAAGGGCAGCCCTGGCGGAGCCCATCACCCACCGGGAACGAGTCCGACTTATTGCCGGCAATGCGAACCAAGCTCTTGCAACGGTTGTATAGGGATCGAATAGCCCGTAGCAATGGGCCAGACACCCCATACTCCCGCAACACCTCCCACAGGACACCCCGAGGGACACGGTCGAATGCCTTCTCCAAGTCCACAAAACACATGTAGACTGGTTGGGCAAACTCCCATGCACCCTCAAGCATCCTGGAGAGGATAAAGAGCTGGTCCAGTGTTCCGCGACCAGGACGAAAACCACATTGTTCCTCCTGTATCCGAGGTTCGACTAGCGGACGAACTCTCCTTTCCAGCACCCTGGCATAGACTTTCCCAGGGAGGCTGAAGAGTGTGATCCCCCTGTAGTTGGAACACACCCTCTTAAAGATGGGGACCACCACCCCGGTCTGCCAGTCCAGGGTGGTGGACTGTTTTTCCATAAATAAATATTATCAATGTAACTAAAGATAATGCAGTACTTGATTCTTTTATTGATTTCATACAGATACTGTACATACAGGTCATTTCCTAAAAAAAGGGAAATGTACTATTAATCATTCTATTTCATGTATTTGATTATTTCAGATGTAATTCATATTTTAGAGTAGTAATAGTAAATTACTTCATGTAATCAAGATGAGAGACCACGGCTATAAAAGCGAAGGTGGATCTGGGAAGTCTGTCGCAGCCATGTCCTGTCCGTATACGCGAGCCACCCATTGCGGAAGGTGCAAGATTGATAAGGAGAGTTTTCAGAATTCAGCGTATATTGCGGGATAGACAGGATCCTTTAGCTCAGCGCGACAGTGTGCTCATGGAGAGATATCGATTTTCCCGTGAGGGTATTATTTACTTAACCAACTTGTTGACGAGGGGGTGCAGGACCACCACCTGTCTTTTTCTGCTCTGCCCTTTTCTTGATTGCTGTTATAAACAAACAAACAGATTATTTCAGGGTCTCTTTTCAAGAGACTAAAAGCAATATAAGTGATAAATATTACCATTCTGTAGAATATTCTTATATTTCACTTTTACTTGTTCCCATGTTCTAGTGGGTCCTGTTGTGGCTCTAATGTGAAAGAGGATATAATGTGATATAATATAATATGATATAATAAATTTACTCTACCGCCTACTGGTGTTGGCCAGAGGGGCCGATGGCGCGATATGGCAGCCTCGCTTCTGTCAGTCTGCCCCAGGGCAGCTGTGGCTACAACCGTAGCTGCTTCCACCAGTGTGTGAATGTGAGAGTGAATGAATAGTGGCATTGTAAAGCACTTTGGGTGCCTTGAAAAGCGCTATATAAATCCAATCCATTATTATTATTATTATTATTATTATTATTAAATTACTTATGAGTTTAATTTGTCAGCAACTTTCTGCCAGCCCTCTCTCCTTGCTTTTGCAGCCTTTGCAGTGTTCCTTGCGTTTTAATTAAACTCTGAAACTCCTGAAATCCCTCAATCAAGAGTTCTTGCTCTGCTGCCGAAAAATACTGAGCGCGCTCCTTCGACATTTTCGCCGACCAATCAAAGGGTTGCCGATCAATGTTTCTACTATCGATGCGTAGCCCCTGTTAAGCCACCCAGTGATCTCACATTACTTCGTCCAGCTATACTAATCGTCAACAACAGGTGTGTTCGGAGAACTGGAATAGCGAGCTCAAAGTTGGCGCGATGATTTGATCTTGGATGTGTCATTTGATCTTGGATGTAGTAAGCGAGGTATGAAGAACGGACCCCTGGAGCTTCGTTGCCGATTCATGTAGCACAAGGAAATATTAGCACAGAGGCAGGCTGCTGCAGCTGCTGTGCCAGGGACTGTAAAGACAACGCAGTGCCAGTGGAATTTGCGCAGGGCTAGTAAATCTAGTAGTAGGGACTTGCACCAGGGGAGAAAAGGCTCAGTAATTCTAGTGTTAAGTCATACAGAATAGATATCAGGGCCTTAAACAGGCTGACTTCTGCTAAATGGGTCAAACTGGGCAGAAAGTATACAAACACATAACATCCTTATAGAATATGATGTAACAGTATAGATCAACTTACCTCAAAATACATAAAACATATAAACAATTACAGCAATATGATGCAACAAACACAGCAGTACTACTAATCCAAAATACTCAAAGCTTCATAGAACTGAAACAAACATTTATTTTTAGGTCCATTCTGCTGCTGATACATACTTTGCCTTTCATAGTGTGTAACTTGAAGACCCTGAGTACTTTCTCCCACATTGAAAATACTTGAACGATAACATTATTTTAACTATTCCTAATAAGACTGATTCAGGACAGACAATTAGTTATGTTAAACTTTCCTAGCAGTCCTTCACAAACGGGGAACAGTCTGTCTATTCTCTCCATCTGTCAGCTGCTGCTGGCTCTTCCTCCTCCTCTTCCTCACACACTGCTGAGTTTGTCCTGGTGGATCATCAGGGGTGCAAAGCCTCACAGATGATGTGCAGCAGTGGGTCCCTCAGTCTGTCCTCACTCTGGACACTTGCAGTTGTCACATTTGGAAATCAAATGTGTGATAAGCTGCAGGATTCAAACAGTGTAACTTATAAATACATGTTCATACTTTTATTACACAATCAGAGAGAAAGAAAAGGAGAGAGAGTGCAGGTCAGACAGACAGGTGATAGTCTCAGGTGTATACACTGCTACAAAACAGCACAAGAGAAGGAGGATTTACCCAATGTATATACCAGTCACCCAATGTATATACCAGTCACCCAATGTATATACCAGTCACTGTGCGTGTGTGTGTGTGTGTGTGTGTGTATATGACAGAGATATATAGATATCTTCTTCCTCTACCCCCCCCCACACACACACACACAATTTTTGCACATGTCAAGGAGCGTGTCAGGCTACATTTCACTGTGTGTTATACTTGTATAACTATGCACGTGACAAATAAAGAACCTTGAATTTAGTGTTTGTGTTATTACGAGTGCTAAACAAGAAGAGGTCCCAGATGGCACAGTGGACACATGTGTGACTGCTGTGATTAAAGCATCTTTCTTTCAGCTTAATGAGTGAACCGTCAGCTCGTTCATACACACGTTAAAGTCCGTTTGGCTCAACACCACCGAACAGAGGCAGCAATATAACATAGCTAACATTAACAGTGCTTTGAATCCTGCTTTTGCCGTGATATTCAGGACTGCCAACCGAGCAGAATCACTGACTTTCAGCTTGTTGTGTTTGTGGATATATGACTGACTTTACTTATCCATAAAATTATCACATTCTCTGTAGGATTAAGGTCGACTATTGAACGGCGTATATTTTAAAGTAAAGGCTTTAAAACAAGGTTACCGCTGAAAGTACAAACATCACTAATGTCACATAACTCTGCCGACATGTGGCCAACAGTAATGTTTTAATGTTCTTCATTATTAAACATTCGCACATAAATAAGTGACATAATATTCAGTACTTACTTTTAAATGTTTACTCTTCGGCTGCCCTGCTTCAGCCATCCGCCGTTTTTTTTTTTTCTTTTTTGAAAAAAATATCCACACCCACCGCCGCACTATGAATTCTGGGATATGTTGGGCCACGAATGATATAGCTGACCCATCCTTAAAATTCGGGGAAATGAAGGACGGTTTTTCGGCCGCATTTGGAGCAGCCTTTGAATTTGGACAGCCTTCGTCATGTTGCTGTGACGTATTCGGCCTTCAAATGCGGCTTTGAAGGATGCAGACCCTGAATTTGGACACGCCATATATCAGGGGTGTCAAACTCCAGCCCTGGAGGGCTGGTGTCCTGAAACTTTAACTTTTACCCTGCCGCAACACACCTGAATAAAATTAGTAGGTCATTAGCAAGAGTACAGAACTTGACTGCATGCTGAGGTGACAACCCCCAACTCTACTCAAGCAAATTTAAGTAAATGAAAGTGTTTGGAAAAATATACTCTTAAAAGTATTTTATTCTATGATGTTCATTAAATCATGAGCTGCTGTAACACAAATCAAATGGCTGAATTGCCACCTCAGCGTGCACTCAAGTCTTGCTAATGACCTACTAATTGTATTCAGGTGTGCTGCAACAGGGACCCATTTAAAAGTTTCAGGACACCGGCCCTCCAGGATAGGAGGTTGCACACCTTTATATAGAGCAGGGGTGCCATTCTTTTTATGCAGCGTCTCTTCCTCAGGCAAAATGGGACAAAAAAAGAGATTTAAAGGACTCTGAAAAGTCAAAAATTGTAAAAAGTCTTTCAGAGGGATGCAGCACTCTTGAAATTGCTAAGATATTTGGGTGTGACCACAAAACCATCAAACGTTTTGTTGCAAATAGTGAACAGGGTCACAAGAAACGTATTGAGAAAAAAAGACGCAAATTAACTGAGAAGAATCAAATGTGAAGCTACCAGGAACCGATTATCCTCCAGTGCTGCCATATTCCAGAACTGCAACCTACTCGGAGTGTCCAGAAGTACAAGGTTTTCAGTGCTTAGAGACATGGCCAAGGTAAGGTAGGCTGAAACCCGGCCACCTCTGAACAAAACGCACAAGTTGAATTGTCAAGACTGGGACAAGAAATATCTGAAGACAGATTTTTCAAAGGTTTTATGGACTGATGAGATGAGAGTGACTCTTGATGGACCAGATGGATGGGCCTGTGGCTGTATCAGTAACGGACATAGAGCTCCACTTGGACTCAGACGCCAGCAAGGTAGAGGTGGAGTACTGGTATGGGCTTGTGTTAGTAAAGATGAACTAGTTGGACCTTTTGGGGTTGAAGATGGCCACAAAATCAACTCTGAAACCTGCTGCCAGTTTTTAGAAGACACTTTCTTCAAGCAGTGGTACAGGAAAATCTTTCAAGAAGAAGAAGAACATTCAAGATCATGATTTTTATGCAGGATAATGCTCCATCACATGCATCAAAGTACTCCACTGCATGGCTAGCCAGTAAAGGCCTTAAGGATGAAAAAAAAATAACGACATGGCCCCCTTCCTCACCTGATCTAAATCCTATTGAGAACCTGTGGACCCTGCTTAAATGGGATATTTACAGTGAAGGAAAACGGTACACCACTCTGAACAGTGTTTGGGAGGCTGTGTTTGCTGCTGCACAAAAAGTTGATCATCAACAGATCAAGACACTGACAGATGAATGGAAGGCTTGTGACAGTTATTGAAAAGAAGGGTGGCTATATTGGTCACTGATTTTTTTTTTTTTTTTTTTTTTTTTTTTTGACATGCCAGAAATGTTTATGACTTTCTTAAACATTCAGGTTTAGGTTCATTAACATTTTGGATTGACTGAGAGCACTGTAGTTGTTCAATAATAAAATTAATCCTCAAAAATACAACTTGCCTAATAATTGTGCACACAGTGTACAGCTGAGGATGGAGGACTTCCCCAGAGCGAACACTCACTCAAACCAATGGCACAGAGACAATAATAACCACCATTGATGCTATCAGCAAAGTGCCAGTCCAATTTATTTTGAGAGGTATATGTCTATCTTCTCATGTTTTCATATTTTTTTTAATATTTCAATCTTTTACAATATCAACCATATGCTCTGAATTTAAATTATAGTTTATATTCGGGGTGATCTTCACAGTGAGTGAAAATATTGTCTGTCCAAAGTTGCATCACTAGTTTGAACTGTGTCATGGCTCACCTCCAACATAGACACTGAAAAAAGGAATTCAAGCCTCAACAGATTTATTAAAAACACAAAGCTGGGAGTTGACGGTAAGGGGATGGTTTAGGTTACCTGATATGGCAAGCTGGTGAATGTTTCTGTACTGCCTCTGCTATGATTGGGCAGTCAGCTAAAATCTGCCTACAGTTTAGCCTCCATGAAGACTCTGATGGCAGGATTTTTGGTTCACAGGTTTAATGACCCTGGGAAAGGTGAAACTGCAACATACAGTACAAGGAATAATCACTTCTACTGGTTCACCATGTATAGTTATAACAATTGAAAAACCTACATTAATTCCCTTTCTAACTCAAATATAAATATGAAATTTTGATTCTAACATCTCTTGCTGTGATGAATTGCTTGCACATTTAATATGTGTGACTCAGTGATTGAGTGCTAGCATAAATCATAGGATATTGTTTTTATCATTAATTTTGCAGAAAATCTTTCTTCAAAATAAATGATCCATATGCACAAAAAAATAAAACAAATCTGTACAAAATCACAGTGCTAACTAGCTTAGATCACCATTGCACAAGCCTTGTCCTCAATTCTTTAACTGACTTCCTGTTTACTGATGACATCTTTCCTGTTACATACTACACTGATTTTAAGGTGGTTGTGAGTTAAAAATAACATATTTAACATCTAAGAAATCTAAAACAACATTCTACCTTAAACTGATGTTACTTTTGATATCAGAAAACTCCCCGCCTGGCATGATTACAGCCACCACACTTACAGTTCAACACCTGACATCTGGAGGGAGAACAAGAACTATTCCTGTAAGAGGTTTCACAAACATTGTTTCTCCTCTGGGCTTGAAGTTTCTTCGTTGTGGTCGCGTTGGAACATTGGGCAATATGTTTCAGGATCCAGGGTCCTTCACTCATATCCACGGTGGAGATCCTGGATGTAGAGCTGTGTTGTGTCTCTCACTTTTGCACTCAGAACGCTGCCCTTGACCTTGAAATTCTTCTTCTAAGTGTGTTGATGCTAAACAGATTTTATTAATAATAATAATAATAATGAATTGGATTTATATAGCACTTTTCAAGGCACCCAAAGCGCTTTACAATGCCACTATTCATTCACTCTCACATTCACAAACTGGTGGAGGCAAGCTACAGTTGTAGCCACAGCTGCCCTAGGGCAGACTGACAGAAGCGAGGCTGCCATATCGCGCCATCGGCCCCTCTGGCCAACACCAGTAGGCGGTAGGGTAAAATGTCTTGCCCAAGGACACAACGACCAGGACAGAGAGCCCAGGAATCGAACCTTCCGGTTACAGATGCGCTTCCCAACCCCCTGAGCCACGGTCGCCCATTTTAGTTAATTATTCATTTGTTTAGGGGGTTTTTTGTTTTGTTTTTCTGGCACAAAATATCTTCAACAGAAACAGATGTTAGACTTTGACTGTTAGACACTGAAATTTTAGAATATTTTCAGTCTATTCATGGATTTAAAAAAAAGTTATTTTAGCCTAAAAAAAAAAACAAAACAAAAGAAAAAAGTTGGAAGTTAGAAGTTATGGAAGCTTGTTTCAGGAACTGAAGACTTTTTTTTCTTCTTTTATTGTCCATAAGTCAGTTTTGGGTATCTCAAAATTTGGACTGAGAAAAAAATGGAAATTTCTAAATAGTTTGTAAGTTAAAATAATGATATAACTTGAAATTCCAACTTGGTTTTCCTTGACAATTTTTCTTTAAATTCTTATTATAAATTTTAAAGGTGGAAATGAGCTTTCCTTCAACAACAGTGCTGTATGTAAGAAATATGTATGTAATCTGGAGGAAGAGCAACAGAGGTAGAGGGTGAAGGAGACTTGATTGTCTGCAGGGAAACTTTTCACACCAGAGAGGAATAAAAATGTCCTGCTGACAAACAGCTGATGTCCAGCTGATTATTAATAAAACAGCAGCTGACCTCCATACACGACCCCTTTTTCAGGACATGCAGTGGTTTTACAAACTCAGTCTGTTTTTAGTTGTCTGTACTGAAGATCCGAGGAAAAATATTACATTTGTAAAAGCAGTTAAAAAACAGCATTCATTAAAAAAAATAAAGTCAATAAATGATACCAAATAAAAACATGAATGGAAATAATGTATAAGCAGCACAACTTAAACATCAAAAAAGAGAAATGCCTTTAATTTTGCGAAAAACATAAAATGAAATTAAAAAAGCCTGACCAATTTATTTTCATACAATAAATTAGAAAACTATTAATACAATATACCTGAAATGTTTATTTATAGAATACAAATAAAACATATTAAAAAATAAATTAATAATATTCAAATTGGTTAAAGGATTTTGCTAAATGTGCTTTAGAAACAACCCAATAATGTTTTTTAATGCTCTGTAAATATTTGAATATTAATATTAAATATATAATATTCTTTAAATTTTTTTTTGAAGTGCTATGAAACTGATGTAAAAAAATAATTTTAAAAAAAGTTGTGAAAATATTGATAAGTCATCCAAATTATTTTAGAATAAACAAAATAAATTCTTGACAATTGTTAAAAAAATTCTTAATAAAATATATTTAAAATAATCTGTTAAACAAATGTTGATTTAAGTCAAAGTTCTAAATAATAAAATGTATTCTATGGGTATCACTAAAATCTAAAATATGAAATAACTGTCAGAGAATATGTGAAATACAACTCTATACAAACGTAATGTAAAAAATAAGAAGCTCTCTGTGTTGTTTAAATATTTGGTCATGTTTCTTCTGCAGCAGAATTTTCTTATTTTTTCAAACTGAAGAAACAAAGTCGAGTGAAAGTCGACACGTCTGCAGCCCGCAGGAACATCATGCCGCTGTGGACGTTTTCACACTTCCTGTTTGGGAGTGACGGTGACGAGCAGTGCCTCAGCTGCCGGACAAACAAAACATCTGTATTTAGATCCACAGCTGCTGCTGCTGCTGCTGATGATGATGATGATGAAGCCCTTGCGGAAGCTGCTGTCCTCCTGACCTTCACACCAACTCTTACTGCGACTCTTATTGTGTAAAGCAGACAAAAATAATTTATCTGTTTATAATTCAGACTTATTCATTTATTCATTTGTGCCTTTTCTGTACCTTTTTAATTAGATCAGAGTGTTTTCATGGCTGAACGTCATCCTCCTCTGAGACACTGAGTTTTAATGAAGAGTTAGATTTATTATTTACATCTTTAATTTTAAATGGGTCACCAAAATAAATCGGTATCACAGGTATTCTTCTGAGAACATGCCAACATCAGCCACCAATATTATTCATCAGTTACAAGCATTACTGCTGAAATAGGCTATTTCATTAGGGCATGTTATGTTCACTAACAGATGGTTCATCTGAACCTGATGGAAAAACCTAATAACTCTGATGAGAACATGTTTACCTTGACCTGAGTAGCATCGAAAGGAGATGACAGAACACACATCTGTGAATTTATCACTAGTCCTACCCGACCCAGCTCTTTAGAACAATACTATTAAGTAAATGATCAATTTGTGTTTGAGAAAACAGTAAATAAGCACATTTCACATGCTAAGAAAAAGAACAACCACCAGTCTTCACTAAAACTCCAAAACCATGCACTTCCTCTAATGTCCACTTGAGCCTCCCAAAATGAGTCAGTCCCCATAGTCTCACATGTTAAAACCACTAGTTTCCCCCTCATCTTAACAACAGAAGGGGGAGTGAGTTTCTAGCACATCAGGCTGAAGAACCAATCAGCTTATACGACGATGAGGTGTCCGCCATTTGGGAGTCCTGATATTGCTGTGATTATTATTTCTTATATTGAGACGATGAATGTTATTCTCTCACTGACAACTTAAAAAAACTTAGCCTGAAATCCACAGGAGGAATCAGTGGTGCTGAACAGACCAATCAGAGAAGTTGCGGGCTATTTTACAATCAGGACATGTCTTTGATTTCAATTCCATTTTATGTATATAGTGCTAAATCAAAACAACAGTTGCCTCAAGGTGATTTATATTCTAAGGTAAAGACACTACAGTAATACAAAGAAAACAGAAAACCCCATCATATGACCCTTTATGCGCAAGCACTCTGGCGACATTGGGAAGGAAAAACTCCCTTTTTAACAGGAAGAAACCTCCAGCAGAACCAGGCTCAGGGAGGGGTGACTGGTTAGGGGCTTCAAACACATCAAGCAGTACAGTAAACTTAACAAGCATTAAAATGCACACTAACACCAAAGTAATAACAATAATCAAGTCATCCTGATAATTTTAGAAACTTTTTTGTGGATAACAAGGTTAAAATAGATGTTGTATTGTTCTTAATTTCTCAGAGTCATGCAGCTGAGAATCTTTTACACCCTCTGATTTGAGGGACTGTACAGCGCAACACTCCCAAGTGTTTATTTAAGCCTGACAGTTGTGGATCGGTTATTGACTGAATCCTAGGAAGATTTTAAGAAAACAGCCTTGAGCCTGGAAAATAATTCTGCAACGTTAGAAACCTACTTTATTATCCAAACATTTTACGAGGTCAGGATTAGAAACTTCTGCATGGCTGCTCTCTGTGACTCTTTGCTTCTTAAATGTCATTAACAGTAGCCCTGCAGCGCTCTAGTGGCTCTGGATGTCTGAATCTCCCAAGGCACAAACATTTGTGTCCTTTCCAACATCTGGATCAAATCACAGCTGCAAACGTTATGTTCTCAGTTTGTCTTCAGGGAAAAAAGATGAAAAATTAAGAATTCAGCTGACAGCTTCCTGAAGGAAATGCCGCTGTGGATCACATGACCCTGTGGTTTGACCTTCAGGAGGCGATATCAAAGGAAAGCTGATCTTCAGGATGTTTTTCTGTCATTGTGATATCACAGAGAGATTCAGTAGCCTCCTGAAACCCAACACTCTGCTATTATCATGCAGGAAGAAGAATACTCCCACTCAAGAAGGACATTTGTGTTGGAAGGACAATTCTCCATAACCCTTAGCACTAAAACTAAAGAGCATCTCTTTAAAACAAGCAGGTGGACACGTTGGATCCACAGGTCCATATCAGACCTTTAAAGTGATTTTGACTGTTAAAACAGTGTTAACAATTGTAGAGTTCAGGGTGAAACCAGCCCCACCAGATCCAGTCTTTTTGCAGCCTTGCCTAGTGGACTCTGTAAAGTCTTTCCAATTCCTGGTAATCATCATCTCCAGAGACCTAAAGCAGCAACTAAACATGAGCTCCTTCATGAAGAAGCAACTACAGAGCATGTACTTTCTGCAGCAGCTGAAGAAATTCAACCCGCTGAAGTCAATGATGCTGCACTTCTACACTTCTACTCGTTCATCACAGAATCTCTACCCACCTCCTTCATCACCATCTCGGATATTTAGATTACTTAGCCTATACATCTCTGTGCACCACCAGAGACTGAGTCTAACATTCCTCAACTTGACTTCAGGATTTTAATGTTCCCTGCAAACATGAAAATGGGTTCAATATGTGCCCACTGGTTTGGTTCTGCTTTGGACTTGGCCTGCTACCAGTACTTGTGTCCTGCTTTTCGTGTTTCATAAAGGATCAGAACAATGGTCTTCTCAGGGTAAGTCCACCTCAGTGGAAACATGGAACTGTTTAAACTGTGTTGATTGGCAGGTTGAATCGATTTCTTCTCTCTTCATATTGATCAGAAAACCTTACATTTCACCCAGCTACTTCATAGTTAATATCAGCATTTAGAGATGGAAAAAGACTTCAAGCTTCTTTACAGTTGGTCAGTTTGCAGGAGGATCTGGTTCAAAAATCTAATTCTTCCTCAGCCTCTGGTCAATTTTTAAAAGAACCAAATAAAAAGTCAGTAGTAGTAAATGAGGGGTTGTAGGAGTTGTGTTTGCACACATGAAAAAGACATTTGATGCAGTCAGCCTGACTGCAAAGAAAATACTGTTCAAGACTTAAAGGAGAACCATTAATTCTTGAGAGTTCAAGTGGTGTCCCGCAAGGTTCAATATAAGGCCGTTTTTTTTTAAAGCTCTTTTGTTTTTAATTATTGATGGTGTTTTCATGTTGTTTGATACTGCTTGTTGCTTCACCGGACATTTTCTCATGTCGCCATCAGACAGCTTCATCAGGAGCCACACAGAAGAAGCAGCAGCAGCTCGATTTCAGGTGAGAATGAAGACAAACGAGAGTTCCTGTCCTTTTTCCTCCAGCTGATCTGACTTGCAGGCACAACATAAAAATAACCTGATTAGTCGAGTTGGTGTGAAAATAAATGTCAGTGTTTGATGGCTGGCAGCTGTGGACTCTTCCCTTCCCGCCTCGTCTTTCTCCTTCTCTACTTGTTTGAATCATGATTTAGGAGAGATGAATATAATGGAGTCTACAGTGACCGTCATCTATTTCTGCTCTTTCACTCTCTGCGTGATTCAGCTAAGAGTTTGATGCCTTGCTCTGCAGCTCCTCAGCGGACCGCCTCTTTCTATCAGCGTTTCCAATCCGAATGTCTTCCAGCTATCAGCCTTCATCAGGTTAGAAGATTGGATGCTGGAGGTGCTGACAGCTGTGCTCCCCAGATGGAACTGCTTGGGGAGCTCGGCCATGTTGTTTTCTCCTTCATTGAATTCTCAGAAACGGGATGGATACTTCAGGGAAATGAGGCTCAGTTGGGCATTTGAGTTACTTCTCTGCAGTTCTGGATTCCTCAGACCTGACAAAAACATCCTCTGCCAAGGCCAACATCCTTGGTTATATTTTTAAAGAAAATGATGGGTATTTGGACTTCCTGCTTTTGTGATCCACCTCATCTGAGTAAAATTAGACTGACAGTCACTAAAAACCAAGTTCAATGCATTACAGTGTTTAAAGACTGAGTCAGTCTGGAGGTGGTTTTTTTAAGCTTTTTTTTGGGGGGGGGGGCAACTGCATGTTTATCTCAAGCTTCACAAGTTTATCTCAGTTTATATCTTTTGAAATGCTTATTAAAAGACAAGCAGTTTTTTTTAACACGATTTTACAGTTTGTGTTGTTATTTTACTTTTATTGTGAAAGATTCCAATGTCATAGTTTTTACACAGTCAGTTGTATTTCTAAATAAGCAGCTTTTACATAGTGACTCATGTCTGCCAATCTTTAAAAATGAACAAGAGTTCAGTTTTGCTTTTGGATACAGAGGTCAGGCACACACTGACGTCAGGTCTGCTCCTGCCCATGTTATGTGACCAATATAGGTTACCATGGTGATTTATCCAGGTAAAAAGAGAGCCAGTTTGGTGACACAGAAACTTAACTTTAAGCCTGACATGGCTCGCTACTCCACGAACCTGGCTTCATAGTACACTCCTCTGGACCCTCTATCAATTTTCAGGTGAGTTAAACATCGGCTCATACCTACGCATCACACAAAGTGGACGAGTTCTGATTTCAGAAATCTGAACTGAACCATTTTAAAAACATGGAAAATAAGATTTTAGGATAAAACCTGAAGAAGGAGATTTCCCCTTCATCATCAGCTTGTCTTCTTCAGAGACCACGTGAGTTCTGAGGGACCTGACACGCTTTCCTTTTCATCCTGGGTGATGGCAGAGGACAGAAGAATGTCATCAATCACATGTTTCTCCAGTTTATTGCAATACCAAAACTAGCACATACACCCTTAGTATTATTATTTATTTATTTTTATAAAGCCACATAAGACATTTGAAAATTCAAAATGGCTGTTTATTCTGAAGAAAAGAAAGACGTCCTGAAAACCAACCAGAAGATTCCTTTTTAAATGACTGAAGCGTCAACTTTTATACCTGACAGTAGAGAAGTTGATTGAAAAGGGTTTTCACATGATTTATTTTTTAACTGCAAGTCTGCATGTCAAAGAGCACAAGAACCTCAAAGGGAACTGCCGCTGATGCACCTGTCAGAGTGTGAGAGTTAAAAAGTGTTTAATGTACAGCAAGTTTAACTGTTGTTCTATGAAAACTAACACATTTTACAAGAGAAGTGTTTTAGAGACAGCACACTGCTGAACTCCAGAGCGAGAGAGGAGAGATCTGTTTACAGTCTTAACTTTTATTTCTCAGGACAAAAAAGGAGGGATTTACAGCTAAATAAAAACTGACACGTAACACCAAAAAACAAACTTTAGTTTTAATTTAAGCTGAAAGAAGTTGGGAAGCCAAACCTTCCGAACATCAGGGTGAATACTAATGTCAAACTGGTTACTTACAAACATCAAAGTCATTTAAATCATGCAGCAGATTATGAAATGCTGCTGTCTTCGCTAGTCGGACCATAAAATCTTCATCAGTAAAACTAAGTATTGTTTTTATTTTCATGTATGACACTGGGACTGGGACTCAGTCTGACACTCTCAGTGAGCTTTGGCCCTGCCATACTTGCAGGCAAACACTGCTGCATCTTTATACCTGCGAACACTTTATAGTTTATTTTAGTCAATTTTTAATTCTGTGCTTTAATATTTTTTTCCTTTTGTCAATTTTGTGTTCTGGTTGATATTTTTAGACCCTGTAACACGGCACATACACCGAGCATAAAGTTTTATTTGGTATTCATTACTGCACTGTCATGACATCCTTACATGTTTGACCTGGTAGTTGAACTGTGCGGTGAATCTAAAAAATTAAAGTCATTCAAACCTATTTTGTACCTACATTATAATCAGTCCAGTCCTTTTTGGTTACTTAAATGATCCTGTTAGAGCTGTGATGTCACATGTGTTTCCTGTTGGTCAGCTCTCTCTTGATAAAGACATTTTTACTTTTCTTACATTTTGTTTTTGTTGCTTTTTCCTTTTTATCCTTCATAAATGAAGGATATTCAACAGTCACTCTGCCAAAAACAGATCGCAGTTTCTACCCTGACATGTCCTCTCTCAAAATGAGCTGATATCACTCATGAGAGAAATGTTTGACATGTGTTTAATAGATTATAGACCAACGAGTCATTTACAATGTTTAAATAAGGGCAAAAATGAATTTTTGGCACAACGCCTGCTCTGAGGCAGCTGTTCTCAGGTGTTCTGCCTCCTGTCATTTGAAACACAGTTTCCTCACTCTCTCTCTGTGTGTCGTCACTCCTCTCTCTCCCCTCTGTATTTAAAGTGTGTTTCGCTGTGCTCGGAGCTGTGAGGAGTATTTCTGCTCTTCCTCAGCGGGTCCTCGGACTCCTCCCTGCCCGGGGATTATCAAACAGCCTGATCCGAGCGGGGGTCTTCAGCAGGAGGATGGCGCAGAGCGCAGCGCGGAGGCGCCATGAGAAGCTGAGCTGACTTGGATCCACTCAGAGGAGAGCAGGAGGAGCACAAGGACATGTTCTCGGAGCTGAGCGGCTTCAACCTGACCTCTAACCTCAGCGAGCCTTCCACCGCTCCGGGTCAGGAAGGGGACGAGGAGTGGAGAGACGCACCGCTGGAGCGGCTGTCGCGCGGAGGTCACGTGGTGGTGTCGGTGTGCCTCGGCTCCATCATGGTGTTCGGCTTCCTCAACAACCTGCTGGTGCTGGTGCTGTTCTGCCGCTTCAAGAGCCTGCGGACGCCCGTCAACATGATGCTGCTCAACATCAGCGTCAGCGACATGCTGGTGTGCGCGTGCGGCACCACCCTCAGCTTCGCCTCCAGCCTGCAGCGCCGCTGGCTGTACGGCCGCCGCGGCTGCATGTGGTACGGCTTCGTCAACTCGTGCTTCGGTAAGTGTATGTACCCCTGGAGCCTCAGAGCCCGAGAGGCTCTGTCAGGTTACCGGTCTGAGCTGACCAATCACTGGCTTCATTTAAGAGCAACTTAAGAAAAAGTTTTTCTGTTGAAACAAACAGTTAAACTTAATTTTAAACTTTATTTATAAACAGCAAAAGTGAAAAGATTATGTCAACGTTTCTGCGCTTTATTTTGAAAAGTCTCCAACCAGACTCCCTGCAGCTTTCAGAGGTTTAAGAAGCGGTCCTCTATTTTTTCATGCTGCCGATTTTATTCAGTGTTTACTTACTTTACAGCTTTATTTATTCCATATTTTCTGTGGATCCAGCTGCACTTTATTCGCTTTACATTTGAGCAGTGCACAGGTTTGATCCTGATGTTTTCTTCTCCCACCTGTTGAGTTCTCAGGGGTCACGTGGGCCATGTTTCGTGAAGTGGGTGGAGATGCAGATAAAGTGCAGCTGCCTGCTGCAGATAACAAACCTCTGTCCGAACACGGGACCTCAGGGGACCCACACATGAGCTCTGGTAATGTGATCAGAATCAGCTCTGGGTGGTTTTATTAAATGTAGCACACAACAGAAAATAATCAGACCACAGGAAGTGGACTGTTACCTGCTCTGTTCTCACCTGGGCTCAGTTTGAGCTACATGGAGCTGCAGCTTCAAGACTTGTATAGGCTCAGTTTCACAGACATGGATCAAGGCCAGTCTGGCTGGTTAGTAACTAGGGCTGGGCAAGGCTGGACTGGGACAAAAAATCGGCCCGGGCATTTTGACTAGAGACCGGCCCACCAGGATAAAGATTGAAAATGTGACGTCATTCAGGGGTAAAACCGCAAAGGATTCTGGGAACTTGTGGCAAGAGGTACTAGCGCACGCAGGCTTTCAATTGAACTCAGTTACACAGCGATAAAAAGAAACCCAAAAAATGTCAAGAAGCTGTTGTATTATTAACTGCAATAGCCAGTCGCATGACAGCCACGGAAAGCCGACGGGTAAACAGATCTTTTTTTTTTTTATCGGATTACGTCGTTGAAGAGAAATTTTTTAAGCCATGTTTCCGAAGTAAGAGCCGACGGATGGTCTGGATATACCAAATATAACGTCTCAGAACACTCCAGCTCACATGTTAGTCTGCTCCAAGCATTCCCACAAAGGTCAGAGTTTTGTAGTAGTTAATACGTCGTTTTTCTTAACATAATTGGTGATATAGGTTACAAGCAAGTCTGGCGCTGAACAGAAATTGTCGCGCTATGCTCCTTTATTTATTGTGCATTAATAGTGAATTGTCCTGACACAATATTGCGTTTCGCTTCTGTTATCACCATGGTACATTGACAAAAAACATATACTTTTATTCACAGGGTAAAACAGTTGTTTTGTATCACTAATTGTCCATTGCGATTACAACATACAATATTATTGTCACTGCTACATTTCTGTAATGCTACCAGAAATTATTTCCACTACTAATTAATTACCGTTGAGCTCAAAGGTTATATTAATAAACGGTTAACGAATGTGTATTTATGACGACGATTTGTGAGACTGGTAAACTTACCTTTGTTCGTACGATGGTCTTTCGTTCTACACGGTGCGTTTCAAGGTCCTGCACCCATCCGTCCGTAAACTGTACCTGGGCTTGTTGCAGTGACCTGAAGTTACTAAAAACTTCATGAGTGTATGCACTCACTCCCAGAACCGTATAATTATAAATCTGAGCGTGGTGAAAGTTGGGCAGCACGCTGACGTCTTTTGTCCACTCTGTGTGCTCGTAAAGGTCTGACCCTTTCACTCCGTTGATTTTTTCCTCGTATCTTTTCTTTGTCTTTTCATCGAGTCTGTCTTTGTACGGACCGGCATTGTCCTCCTTTTGTTTTGTACATTCCTTTTTTGTGCGGCAAAGAAAAAACAAGAAGGTATTGGAACCGGAGATTGAACGTTTTGCGGTGCTGCAAATGCTTGCATTTGATGCGGTACTTTGATTGTTTTGCCACTAGTTCCCGGCATGCAATGCGCGAAAATCACGTGATTGCTAAACAAGGGGGCGGGTGCATCCGGCCTCCTCGGCTGTAATTGGTCCAGCCCAGAGTCGATCATGACAAACTGGCCAATCCAACACCTTTCATTATATATACCCTTCCTAAAAAAAAAAAAAAAAAAAAAAAAAATCCATCGGCCCATAAAAACAAAAAATCACCAGCGGCCCACCGGGCAAATGCCCGGTATGCCCGATGGCCAGTCCAGCTATGGGGCTGGGTATCGTCACTGATTTCTAGAATCGATTCGATTCCGATTCACAAGGTCCGATTTGATCCACGATTCGATTCGATTTAAATCTGAGAAATTTTGCCTCAGACAGTCAGAAATATTATAATTCAGATCAGTACATTTACATATTTTTGTATCTATAAAAAGGAAGCTGACACTCGCAAGACTCTATCAAAAGTGTGAGCATCACAGTAGATGCCTTTGTGTCAAAGTAGCTGAAGATAAAACACAGAAAAACATGAAGGTGATTTTCCTGGCCTGGGATTTTATAAAAATATTCTGCAGTACATCAAAAACGAAAGAAAACCATTAATCAACATATGAACATTACCTCTGAAGTTACAGCGGTTTTATTACAGACACAGCTAAGCGTTTTGCATTTTGTATAATTTTAAAAAGTTTACATTTGTTCAGAAGCCTATTGAACAGCAGAAATGAGTCTTTCTTTTCAGAAGTAAGTAAAAGGGAAAAAAAAACAGCGGCCGACAGCGCTGTAAACAACAGTAGACTTGTGCGTAACAAGCAAGTGAATAATGCAGAAAACAGATTTTTAGACGGGAAACTGTTCTTGAAGTATATAGAGAAAGCGAGAGAGAGCGAGAGAGAGCTGTGAATGAAGTGTGATTTTATCATGGTGCAAGCAAAACAGCAAAAGTCAGAGGGAATTCATGACGATGTTTATGTGAAGTGTAGTTTGGATCTTCTTTTGCTGCTGGTTCGGTCAATAATGTTTGGAGAGAGATAAAACCAACAGCTTTAGAATCAGTGTAAAAAGGGCGTAAACACAAAGCGCGGACCCGCCGAAACATTGGAATCAGCGAGCTGTTGGCTTTCAACCCCGACCGTGTCCGTGCCGTCGGGTGAGAAAGGCGACATCTCACTGATTCTGATCCGTCGGCGGGTCCGAGCTTTGCGTTTACATCTTTGTGCAGAATCTGTGTACCTGCTCTCATTTACTGTTTTAGCTTTTCGGTGGTTCTTGAAATTTTGTGAGGTTTAACCTGAGATTCTGGCGTTTCGGGCATTTTAAAAAAATCAATTCAGGATTTTAATGAATCGATATCACGTTATCCAAGCCAGAATCGATTTTAATCGATAAATCGATTATCAAAACCCACCCCTATTAGTAACCTTGGTTGTTGTTAACAAGTACAACAAATTTAGATTGGCATCAGAAAAAAAGAAATAGTTAAAAACAGCAAACAGACAATAACAACAATAATAAATACACACCTGAGGGAATGATTGTGCAGAGTGCAATGACAGTCCTGAAAGTTGTTATCAGTGCAATGCGGGAAGTGGGGGGGGGGGTCAGTTTAAGCAGTACTGGATTTGTCTGTGCCTTTTGCCTGATGGCAATTTTGCAGCTCAATCCAATTCATTTTTTTTATATGGCACCAAATCACAACAGCAGCCACTTTTTCTTTTAAATAAATTATTAATTACTGATAAACTGTTGAGGTATTAAAGACTTCTTGGGTATAGTGAGAAAAAGATTATGATTATTTCCAACTTTTCTTTTGATGAAGCGCCAATTTACCTGTCGCCATGGTGACATCCCCTCTAAAGAGCCTGGACAATATAGCAGCTGGAGGCTCAGTTTATACTTCCAGTTGATCGATATAGTTTCAAATGATGCTGAGGGTTACAGTAAAAAAAAAAGTGACAGGTTGTTTACCAAACAGCAGATCAGGTGCATCAAGTCAAGTAAGGACATAAAACGTGGATGGAGAGGACCCTAACCTACAAGCAGCCACAGAAAAGCTTCATTCAGACAGATATGAAGAAAACCATTTCAAAACAGATCCTGATCCACCCACCCAGCTTCTTAGGTTTTTGTGCATAATGTGATGTGATAGGTTTGTAGCATAAACCCTATTCGCTGGAACGTTGAAGACAATATAATTACACTGCAAAGCAAGACACAAGGTTCTGGTTTACTCATGCATGAGGGAGGTGTCTGGCTGGAGCCAAGTGTCGTCCCACCACTTGACCTCCGTCAGAGACTCTCAGCCAGGCTCCCCATAGCACTCCTTTTATTGTGGTTACATGAATATGCATAGGTTCATTAACATATGACGTCTTACATAGGTATACATGTGAACAAAGAATACTGTGTGTGTGTGTGTGTGTGTGTGTGTGTGTGTGTGTGTGTGTGTGTGTGTGTGTATGTAGGTGTGTGTGTGTGTATGTAGGTCAAGATGTGACCCTGTGAAGCCTCCCTAAAGCTAGTGCCAGGATGTCTGAGTCCATCTAACAAAAGGCTCTTATACTTAAACAGATATACATGTGCTTGCTATACCATAAATCAACAAGAAAAGATAAACTCTCCTAGGGAGTATGTGATTTATACCAAGGACACTCTAGAAGAACGGATGCACTCCCTAACACACAGAGCTGTTACTTTAGGATGAAACATCCTTTCAATCCACCAATGATTATATACACTTCTAAGCATATATGAGTAAATATTTCTAAGCATAAATGACAATCAACAATACAAATCTAACATTTCCCCCCTTTTTGACCTTTATGCTTGAAAAGTTCCCAGTTATGAATACCTCATGTCTGACAGTTTCAATGCAAACATTGTTATATTCAGCATATGTCAAATCACCCTAAATTACTGAAAAAATACACAGTTTAACAAATGTATTAGCAGTTATCTCATTCCTCATTGATCTCATCTCATGGCAAACTGCATCCTACAAGCAAACAAAGAAATTGTTAATTTAATAGTGAAAATAAGAAAGTAACATTTTCAAAAACATCTCAGCTTGGTGATGCTTCCTCCGGGTGTGCAAATCACATGTCTCTCTGCAGGGTGGTTTGAGCTCTGCAGGGCGTCATGAATGTCTCTTCCAGATGTTTCCATCATTGTCCATAGGACCAGAGTCCAAACGTATGTAGAATAAACATTCAAACATACCAGTTGGTTTTGTTGTTTGTCAACATGGGTCTCAGCTATTTCCAAAGCTGCAGACCTCTCAGCACTCTAGTTTTATGGCCTCTCATTACCCCATTCAAGCCTTCGTCCTGCGAGGGGGATATTTATGACTCCTTAATTGTCCACGCTCTGCAGAGAAACACCTCTGTGGAAAGGGTGCAGGGTTGTCTTACTGCTGTTATGATCCCAGCAGCCTTCAGAGTGTCATCGTATGCACAGTACAGTGGCACATTAGGTGATGTTCATAGTAAACTGCTGTCATCACCACCATAGTTTCTGGTTCCTGTGCTTTCACAGAATCATGATGTCATCCTCGAACTCCTTCTGCGCTGTCGGTGGAGCTTGGCACGCTCCTCATCCCTCGAGTTTTCGTGTTCCAACGCTGCTGAAGGTTTAAGGCAGAGCACGTCGTACACCTTAGTTGTCTTCCTCAGCGTCAATATTGAATCTTTCATTTTATTTAAAATCTTGCTGTGGGAAGTCTCCTCTTGATCTCCTGGAAGCTTAGTAGCACAGCTCTCTGTGTCCTGTCTGCTGTGCTGAAGATGATCTCTGATCCTCCTGAAGTCTCTCTCCCATCTTGTGGACGATCCTCTCCTCTATTTTGCAGGCAGTTTCATGGTCCTTGCTGTGGCTCCAAGGTCTGATTTCATGATGGGCCCCAACCAGCTTGATCTTTGACCTCAACCACTGCCTGGGCTGTCCGCTATGCCTGGAATGTTTCTCCTCACTGCTGCACCACTATATTTCAAAAAAACTTCTATTTGGAGAGCATGTCAACAATCATCAAACCACATTCTTTAGTTCAGTGAACTTCACTTATAGGCCATCGAAGCCTCATCTGAACATGGATGCACCACTTGCATAGATTTAATACTTGTAAATAAACAGCTAATCACACAAATCACTGCAACAATAATAGTAAACATTGTTTAATATTAATTCTGGACCCCACCTCTTGACGCATGGACACGCTCATGCGTCAACTCACCAAACCTGGATCCCTGTCTTAAAAACTGGCTCCACCAGGAGCCTGCATACACAAGATCTGGAAATAAAATCAACCTTCACACGTATAAACAATTATATCAAAAGAGTAGTAAGCATTCAGCACGGGCAAGACAAGTGTCATGTGCATGTTTTCTCAAATCATTAAATCACTATCATTACCATAATTCGCCCCAAACATGGATCATCCCATGTGCTCAGTTAACATTAACGTAATCGGTGACTTCTCTTAAGCAAAGTCACTCCACTCACATATTATTATTATGGGCTCAAAGTGGCCAGCAAAGAGCCCATAATAAACTATTCCATAAATACCGCAATCTCTTATTTGTTTTACTCATGTCACTTGTCCGTTTCAGCTGAATCCTCCACAGCATTCTCAAAGAAACAAACATTAGCAATACACATTGACTGTGGGCAGACGGAGGTCAGACACAGGTCAACAGGTTCCAGAGGTGCCATAAAAAAAAGACCATAAAATCAACCCTAGCTGTGGAAAGAATGTCAGTCACATGTAAACCCAGAAATCCTATAGTAGAAAAACATCAACCAGTTGTCCTGGTATAAATCATGTGATCAAACCACATGAAAAACTGTAATGCTGTAGAAAAAAAAAAATGCAATGTTAGCGCTGCGCAGATGTATACAATTTCTCACAGTTTCTTTTACCAATCAGTCAGCTTCCCTTTTTATTTCCATTCATTCATGCTTTCTTTGCTGATAGTGGAATCGATTGTCGCATTTAGTTTCCACTCTCAGCAAAATGACGTCATTTCAAAAAGAAAAAGAACTTTTGATAGGATTACATCGCTGAATCCGGTTTTGGACAGGGACTTTCATTTAATAATTGTCCCAAATGAGTGGCTTTCTCGATCGGTCGCATAGCACTTTCAATTCCCGACGTGCAGATCTGCTTTAAAGAAAAGAAATAAACAAACAAAATCAGTGCCTGTTCAAAAGATAAAAATGAAAAATAACAAATTATCAAACCAAACTTTCAGTGCACTGTAAAAGTATCAAAATAAAAAGGCCTTGTTAAGTCATGACACAAACTCCTCACCTCAGGTAAATCATACCATTAGCATGGTTCATGGCATCATACCATCATACTAATCGGCAGGCTCGACTTCACAACAGAAGAAAAATCATCAGCTAGATTCACTCCAAATCAATCATCAGCTGCACAAAACACAACATAACCCTAATGTCATATTAGCTATGAGTTTAATCACCAAGTCTGTGCTCGTCACTCATTTAGGCCACAGATCTATTCTATTCAATTTTCCTTTTTCCTTCATCATAAAACATGTAACATGTTGTCATGCACTTCACAAAAAACGTTTGTTCTGACGTATTCAGAGTTGTATATCTAGATACAGAATTCACTCGCACATCAAACAGGAAACTCAGTGTTATAGGGTCTCCACTCAACACAACAAACTCCAACACATCTCATTCACTCGTGCTAAAATTCAGTCACCTTTCATTAATCTAAGAACCGATCAACTAAATTGCATATCAGTTATTAACCCACTAAGTTGACAGGACGACAGAAATGCATGTTCAAAATATTATCACAAAAGACAATTTCCCTCATACAGTAAATTACTTGCTGCATCAATCAAGCAGGAAGCTTCTCCCAATTTACCATTTTAACACTAAATTTATTGTCTGATCGCTGGTTAGTCAAACCAGGATTGTTTTCCACAAAAGTTAAATTGTTGTCCTGCAACTTGGACAGTCAATTTTTTTTAGGATAAATTCAGTATTTGATAACAAGTGTCTGCTAAATTGACACTATTTTACACTGATGAAAGATAACAAGCTAATTTTCATTGCATGTGTGTGGAGCTGTATATCCAGCAGAGCATGCAATGTGCTATGAGTTTCACTGGTCTTTACATCACACGAGGTGACTTGGACAAGATAATAAACAGACTCACACACTTAAAATGTTGTCTAATCTTCATAAGCTATTTTGTGTTTGGAATTGTTAGTAGGGTTAATATATGTTCTGTTTTTATGTATCTTCTGAAACAGGTTACCATCGGCAACCACACTGTGTGTTGTTAACCCCTTCTACAAATACCCTCTTTTAATGTGTAACACTTTGTGTATGGTCTTGTGTTATCTCTGGTGGATATTAGCTGCATGTGTGGTGTCACCTTTCCATTTTCTAACAGCACACTTGCATACCTCAGTGCTTGTCCCCTTCCCCCTTTTGTGGTGGTCTGGACACTGTGTCAATCCTCCACTTCCAGGCAGTCGCTTGTCTCCCCGAATTCCTTAACCTAATTTGATTGGCCACACTAAAACAGCAGCCTCAGTCCTCCTCTCCTCCTCTCCTTCTCTCCCACTTTTCAGTCCAATGGCAGTCAGCTTTTTTTCCAGCTTTGTCCCGTGTCTCTCTTTGTCCCACTGTCTCTTTCATTGCCATCTCACTCCAAACATGGCAAATGTCAAACTCAGACAGTCTTCTCAAAAGTCCTTCACACACAGTGAGGTTGCAGCTGGCTGGAAACGCATCTCCATCCATCCAATCTAGATGATGGTTCTTCTCTTTCTGATGCCGTTTGCCCACAGCGCTGCTGGACCTCTCTGCTCAGATTGTCTCTTGGACTCCTGTCCACTGTTAAATGTTCATGCTCGTGCTTCTGAAACTGCACTCGGTGTCTTCAGGGAGAGATTTGTTTCCTTGGATCTTGCTTGTTCAGGATGAGGACGGGAAGCTGCAAAACAATTCAGCCAAAAATTCTGGCTGAGTGTTTCTAATTTTTCTAATGATTTCAACCTATAATTTTCTTACGACTGCTGCCCGTGTAGGATTGATCCAGGTCCGTTCCCCACCTGTAAACGACAGACTGAGAGACTTTCATTATTATCATCACTGCTTAATCATCACACATCTCTCTGTCTGTGTTTGTGTGAACAATCCTTTCTTAAAAGCAGAAAATGACATTGTAGTTGTTTTTCGGCTGATCAACACAAAACCTTTTTCCTATGATTATTTTTCTTCGTCTACAATGTAATTTGTCTCTTTTTCACTCTTTTTTTTTTCCCTTCACAATAGCTTGTGATCTGCAAAATCACTGCTCTCACTCACAATCAAAGGCAATTACTTTTGCACAGTGCACAAAAACACTGTGATGTCAGACACATTCACACTCACTTTTTCATCTACATAAATAAACCATATGGCTGGAGATATGCGCCATGGTGATCCATAGGCATGATCACCAGTTTATTTAATTATTTTTAATCCAACAAAACAAATAAACAAAAACTGATGCTACACACACACGAGTCAAGGTGCAGAAAAACTGCTCATGGAAACGCTGCACACTCTCTGTTTCCCTCTCTTTGAGCAGCTCTCAGACAGCTCTTGATCTGATAATGTGTAGCTTGCTCATCAGCTCAAAAAACAAAAACAAAACTGCAACGCGACATCACACAGTAGTTGCAGCATATTAGTTGTTTTCACAGGCGTGCTGTATATCTCAACAATGGCTCATAATAAGACGACAGTCTTTCACACAGGTCAAGTGCCTCTATGCACTTCATTAGTTTAAATATTTACCTATATCACTTCACCTCACATGTCATTGTACTGAATTTAAGCAACCACAAGCTTAATGTAGATTACTTTTAACAACTATCCACCTCAATTACGTCCATGGTCTGGCACACAGGCTGTTAACATTTTGTGTCAGGAAGGGGTGGGGGGAAAGCCACCCACCAGAGCACAGCTGCTGATGTGGGCTGGCCTTTTCCACACACTCTTCAAGGCTGGTGTGTTTTCTGAAAACTTCTAACATTTGAATCTCTTCCATTTATAAGCCTGCGATTAACCGCACGGCTCAGGTCCGCGTGAAACCCGCGCGACCGCATTCGCGTGCACCCACGCAGCTGTGGAGCCTTCGCTCTCTCTCTTTTATACATAAATACTTTGTGCTGCCAGGAGCAAAGTCCAGCACAAACGTCTTTCTCCCTCTAACTCACTCTTGGTTGCTTAGAAACCATAATAACAACAACAACTGCTGACGTCACACACCACGCGTTCTGCTCCGCACACACTCACACACAACAACAACAACGAGACGACGACAAAAATGACAATAACACAAAATAGGCCTACTCCGGACTCACACCGGACCGCTCGGGACCCTGACCCAGCTGTGGGACGCTCACCCACTCGCGCGACAAAACCCAATGAAGGGACGCTCGGGACACACACCCAGGGCGATTTCAAAACCGGACACACACCGGACGCTTGGGACCCTTGGGCGATTTAACCAAAACTTCTTTTTCGGGACACTAACCCAGTTATCGCTCCACAAAGCAGCGAACTTCTCAACGCCTCACAAAATGGCAGAGACTGCACAACGACACGGTTATAGAGTCGGCCTCTTTAAACTTACTTGGCGTTGCTTAGCGTGTAATATCAGCCTGAATCCTGCCGATCGCCATTTATCGAGGAGAAGGACAGACAGCGAATCCACAGGAACTTCCTGGCTGACGTCAGTCTTTCAGCGTGCCTCTCCCCCCCCCTCGGTGAATGCGATCCCAGGGAGCCGGCATCGAAGGACCAATTAATGATAGGTTTGTAGCATAAACCCTATTCGCTGGAACGTTGAAGACAATATAATTACACTGCAAAGCAAGACACAAGGTTCTGGTTTACTCATGCATGAGGGAGGTGTCTGGCTGGAGCCAAGTGTCGTCCCACCACTTGACCTCCGTCAGAGACTCTCAGCCAGGCTCCCCATAGCACTCCTTTTATTGTGGTTACATGAATATGCATAGGTTCATTAACATATGACGTCTTACATAGGTATACATGTGAACAAAGAATACTGTGTGTGTGTGTGTGTGTGTGTGTGTGTGTGTGTGTGTATGTAGGTGTGTGTGTGTGTATGTAGGTCAAGATGTGACCCTGTGAAGCCTCCCTAAAGCTAGTGCCAGGATGTCTGAGTCCATCTAACAAAAGGCTCTTATACTTAAACAGATATACATGTGCTTGCTATACCATAAATCAACAAGAAAAGATAAACTCTCCTAGGGAGTAT
This sequence comes from Diplotaxodon limnothrissa, assembly GCF_057381915.1. Classification (NCBI taxonomy): domain Eukaryota; kingdom Metazoa; phylum Chordata; class Actinopteri; order Cichliformes; family Cichlidae; genus Diplotaxodon; species Diplotaxodon limnothrissa. The sequence goes on along the minus strand of NC_140617.1, from coordinate 18,111,546 downwards.
GTGATTTATACCAAGGACACTCTAGAAGAACGGATGCACTCCCTAACACACAGAGCTGTTACTTTAGGATGAAACATCCTTTCAATCCACCAATGATTATATACACTTCTAAGCATATATGAGTAAATATTTCTAAGCATAAATGACAATCAACAATACAAATCTAACATGATGTCAACAGTATAACAGGCAGAGGTCACGTCCAAAATCAACAGACCAGAACATTCTCATGCATCGCAGCACACTCTATGAAAACATGTTGCAGTGGAATGAGCTCTTCAACAGCTGGATTGAAAACTATCCAGAATGCTGTATTTGTCCAGAACAGCTGTAAGCTGCTCAGCCTGAACCTTTTCCAAAATCTTAGCAGTAAACAGTAATTTAGAGAAGAGTATGTAGCTGCTAAGAAAAGAAGGGTCAGCTTATTTTTTAAGTGGGTGGATAAGAACATTCTTAAAATAAACAGGAACTTGACCAAAGACCAGTGACGTGTTGATTTTAGTGACCACAGTGGCTGTTAGGCTGAAAGACATTTTTTGAACAAGTATGCTGGTATAATGTTAAGAGAGCAGGAGCCTACTTTCACTGAGACAACTAATTTTACCAGCTCAGGTAAAGGAGGTAAAAAATAACAGGCTGACCTGGGGTAGGAACAGGCACCAAACAGGAAGATGCCAAATATTATGTCTCACATTACAGATTTTTACTACAAAGAAAGAAAGAAAAATAAATATCAAATTTTATGACTGTTTTTTTTAACATTGACCATTGTTCACTGTAAATAGTCTCAGCAGAATTAAGGCAAATCTATTCAAATTACAATTTTTGATGCTAAACATGATTTAGTTACTGCACAGAGCTCAAATGGAGTCAGTACTGAAGATGTGAAAGCTGAAGTAGTGGTGACCCCTCCACACTATCATGATTTGCACTTATCTGCCCCTCTAGACTGAGCGGCAGGTACAGTAAGTGGACTTCCAGGGTAATTCCTTTATTTATGTTGCCTTTAAATTTCTGTCAAGAGTCGGTCATTCCCAGTTCCAAGGCAACATACCAATCTGCTTACTGCTGAAGATCACAGTTTTTATGCAGTATATGTTTTTGAAATGCTGCTCTCTGTGGAATTATCATTCTTATTCTTTGTTTTTACTAAGGTTACTGTAGCCCTGTAGTTATTCTGTTTTTTAATCTGCTCATGGCTGCTGGATTAAACTTGAGCTGGAGTCCATTCATTTTTCTGCATGTTAACGGATGTATTTTCTTTATTTCCAAATTGTAGATGAGTCCTTTTTTTAAGTTAACCTGATCACATCCTGTCTTTGTTCTTAGGCATCGTCTCCCTGATCTCTTTGTCCATCCTGTCCTACGACCGCTACAGCACTCTGATGGTGTACAACAAGCGGTCGGCGGACTACAGAAAACCCCTGCTGGCAGTGGGGGGGTCGTGGCTGTATTCGGTGATATGGACAGTGCCCCCCTTATTGGGCTGGAGTAGTTATGGCCTGGAGGGGGCGGGGATGAGCTGCTCGGTGTCGTGGACTGAGGAGTCATCTCGCTCACATTCATACATTATCTGTCTGTTTGTGTTCTGCCTTGGGCTCCCCGTCCTGATCATGGTGTATTGCTACAGCCGCCTGTTCTATGCCGTCAAACAGGTGGTTCACGTTCACAGATGCTGAACATCTGGCAACTTAATTTATAATTTATATTTTCAATACAATAACGTCAACTAAAAGAGTTTTTAGTAGACATGTGTGTATATATTATATATTTTATATATGTTACATATATTTTTTTCCTTTAATTAAATTTGCATATTTATTTACATTATTCAGTTTATTAATTTATAATTTGCTATTTTAGGTATTTACACTTTTAAAGATATTTTTACTACCTAAATATTACAATATTTGTGCTTTGTTGCTTCTGACAGGGGTTTTTCTGTCTTTATCTTTTATTATTTCTGTATACTTATTTATGTTCTATTTTCGTGTCATGAGATTTTGATGGGACAATTTTGAAAATGTTTTAATGATAAAGTCCCTTCGTCTTGTCTGTCAGGTGGGTCGTATCAGGCGGACAGCAGCTCGTCGGCGAGAGTTTCACATTCTGTTCATGGTCATCACCACGGTGGTGTGTTACCTGATCTGCTGGATGCCATACGGCATTGTTGCCATGATGGCCACCTTTGGCCAGCCAGGACTCATCAGCCCCGTTGCCAGCGTCATCCCTTCAATCCTTGCCAAGACCAGCACCGTCATCAACCCTGTGATCTACATCCTCATGAACAAACAGGTGAGTGCTGGACTGAGCTGTTATCAGGTAGAAACAGGGCTTAAAATACGATTTGTCAGTACGGTAGGTAGGAGCACTGACACACTGATGAGGAAGAAAATAAAAATGCTAATAAATTAAAACATGCACCAAAAAAGTAAGATGAATAAATAATATTTTCTAATTTTTAATGTAGATTTTGTGATTTTTTTTCCAACTTTCATTATATACATATTAAAAAAATGTGTAGGAAAAACTAAACATATATATAAATATAATGAGTAAATGAACATTTTTATGTTCATGTTTTTTTTCTTTTTGAATATTTAATTTAAGTGAGACAGAGAGGTGTGGCAGGATTGTTTTTTAATTTAATCTCAGTGCAAACTACATCAGTATGATGCCTACACACAGACAGAAACACACATGATGTCATTAACAAAGTACATCACAATGTTTTCTTTTTTTTTTCAAAATCGTATATTTATTTAAAACTGTATTTAAAAAATGAACTTTAAATAGCAAATAAATATTCCATACTTTGAACAACCTAGCTCTCTAAAGCAGGGGTGTCAAACTCCAGCCCTGGAGGGCCGGTGTCCTGAAACTTTTACATGTGTCTCTGCTGCAACACACCTGAATAAAATTAGTAGGTCTTTAGCCAGACTATAGAACTTGGCTGCATGCTGAAGTGGCAACCCCTAACTCTACTCTACTCAACTCTACTGAATCAAATGGCTGAATTGCCACCTCAGCATGCAGTCAAGTTCTATAGAATCTTGCTAATGACCTACTATTTGTATTCAGGTGTGTTGCAGGTGGGACACATGGAAAAATTTCCTCGAGGACTGGAGTTTGGCATCCCTGCTCTAAAGGAATAAGAAGGAAAAATAGAAAATAAATTCTTAACATATCTAAAAAACTGAAAAAAAATATATTGGTTGTAAATATTTTAAATATTTTAATTGATTCTACATGTACAAAGATATACAGTTACACCTTAAAGTTTTAATGGAAGATCAAAAAGTAAGACAATTGAAATAAAAAAAAAAACGATGTTGCTTTTTTTGCTTGTTTTTTAATTAAGAACATCTATTCAACTCTTTGTTAACATAAGTATCAGCGAGTCACATGGCAGCAACTCAGTGCATTAAGGCATGTAAACATGGTGAAGACGGCCTGCTGAAATTTAAACTAAGCATTAGAATGAAGGAGAAAGACATTGTGGGAGCCAGATCCAGATACTGCTGCGACTTTCCCACATAATCATCTCTACAGTTTACAGAGAGTAGTCTTTAAAAAAATTTTTTAAAAATCCAGTGAGTGGCAGTTCTCTGGGAGAAAATCCCTTGTTGATGCCAGAGTTCAGAGGAGAATGTCCAGACTGCTTAGAGCAATTAGAAAGGAAACGAGCTCAAATTACCGCTTGTTACTACTAAGGTATGCAGAAGAGCATCTTTGAATGCATTCAGCCATGTCTCAGCGGTTGAGGCTGGTGATGGTGCTACAAGTTGTTTTAGAAAACAAATTAAATTTAATTACACTGATAAGCAAAGAAACATTTGGTTTATTTTGTGAATAGCATGTTTGCTCAGTAAGAGACTATCTGCCTGGAGATAACATCAACATCTGTCTGTTAATGAAGCAGGTATTATCATACAGAGCGAGTTTGGACTGGAGAGCTCACAAACTCCCATTTACATCGTAAAAAATATACTTTCATGGCATATCATTTGGCTAATCAACAAACTTCAGATGAGGTTATTGGGTAAGTGAGGATGGAGCTTAAGACAGAATAGCTGCCAACACTGGCATTGACATATATTATATTAAAACCACTAACAAAAACAAAAACAAATCTCTTTGTCAGTTCTACCGCTGCTTCCTGATCCTGTTCCACTGTAAACACCCACTGACGGAGGATGTACAGTCCTCCATGCCCTCCAAGACCACCATGGTCCAGCTGAACCGGCGCGTGTTGGATGGCAGCCCCGCCGGGCCATCTGGTACCAAACCCATTGTGCAGGAGGTGGAAGGAATCAGCGCTGCAGAATCTGACAAAACCGACCCCGTAGAGCTGCCGCTGCCACCCCTGCCACTGCCTGAAATCTCCTCCTCCTGACAGCCCTAAGCACTGACTGTTCACTGAAAAGTGGGGCCAGCAAATGTCTGTTTTTTGAACCCTTCAACCACCAACATCTCAGCTCATACTCACACCCATACTCATCACTTCTCAGTTTGTATGTGTTTCATTTTTTTTGGGAAACGATGAGGTCATACCCTAGATGCCAACCGTATTCAGCTGCTGTAATTATTGATTTAATAATGTGAGCTAAACTAATCTAACAGAAGAGTTAAATCCTGTTGTCGGATTCAACCGTTGAAATCAGAGGCTCGGTAGAAATCAGATTTTGCTTGTTTGTTTGCAGCCCTCAGACTTTAATGACTAATTTGTGGGTATTTTTCTATGGTCTGTGTCCTGTTGGTGTGTTGGGAATAAAGTGCTGTGCTCTGCTTTGACTCTCTGACTTTAATTTTAGTAGGCTCAATATGAGCGATGATTAGTAGTTCTGATGCATGCATGTCCTTTGATTTATTTATTTATTTTTTGGAAAACTACACAATTTCACTGTCCATAAAGAAGGCCACTAATACAAGATACGAGCTATTGCAAAGAAATGGAAGTTAAGGCCACTGTACAGGCCTGATTTTACAAACTTATGCTTGGTCTTAATGGCCAGGTCTCTTTTTTGCTGCTGCAAGTGCAACTAAAACAAGTTGTTGGGTCTGTGTTTCCACAAGCCCCGCTGGTTTAGAGACATATTCATCATGAAGAAAACAAGACAGTCAGCGATCGATCGATTTACTTGCAAGGGAGGCCTCGTCGGTGTCTACCACGACATCGGGGTCATTTACCACGAAATGACCCCGACGGCCTCCGCTTGCTGCCTTTTATTGGGAAAACAGTTCACACAATACACAGTAGTTTACATGTACCTCCCCTCGTAACCCCCCTTGGCACTGTATGTAGATGTGTGTGGGTGTGTAAGAATGTGTGTGTATGACCTCCTGCTGACCAAGGGTCATAAAAGCAGGAAGCAACATCACAAGAAACAGATCTTCCAGATAGGATGTGCCTGTGATAAAACACTACAGCCCCTACCCAGAACCTCGAGAATCTGGGGAGATGGACAAAGAATTCCTTTCATCACAGAGTTAAAACAATGTAGAGATGGTAAGCATAAAAATGACAACATTTAACAATTCACTTTAACAAAGTCACATTAGAAAATTCATCACTTACATTAAATGATTTTGACTCAGTCAGATTAGTAATTGAGCGCTGGTTAATAGAGCTACGTTGTACCTGCGGAGTGTTACTGAGCGGACCTAAAGCATCTTGAGCTGGAGCGGGGCACAGATTAAGTACACTATTCAGAAGTCATTCGTCATGTCAAATGACAGGCGGATAAACTCTCAGGTTGGTAATAAATGTATTACCTGTATAAGAAAAAGCATCATGTAAACAAATGAGAGCCTAACAGTAACTGTTATGCTGGTAGCTAAAAATGCTAATTTAGCTTAGTTTGCCCTGGGTTCATCTTTGACAAACAAATATGATTGAATGTTTCCAGTAGAATTCCACAGTTGCCATCTTGTACCCTCTCAGAGCCCCGTATGCTTGCAGAGACCCCTACAGTAGGGAAATGTGTAAAAAGACTGTAGAAACCATTGTATTTTAGGTTTATTTATGTCTTACACAGCATCCCAGCTCTTTAGCTAACTTAATAACTTTAGCTAAAGTGAATAGTTAGTCTAATTAATTAGTGCAGCATTACTGGATCGCCCCTGTTTGACATGATATGATATATGACTCACACTGTGTTTAACTACCATAATAATTATTAATAATTCTTGGGTTACTGAGTGTATGATTAATTAAAGTTTTTTTTAAGACATACATACATTGTTATGTTTGACATGCAGATGTTTTCAGATCACCAAAACACCTCCTAGATCTACTCTACAATCAACTTTTACAGGTTTTTATGTGCCAGAAATTGGAATGTCCACTGAAGACTGAAGATGGTGAATTTCTGAATCTCTACGCCTTGCCATTGATCTCCTTGTGCCTTCATCTAGTTTTGGAAGAGACATTTACTTAACCACACTCTCACATGCTCTGTACCTACATCACCATCCCTGACAGTCATAGCTTGGCCCATCAGAATGTGAAATTATAAGCGTGCAAAACGTGTTATTTTGCAAAGTACTCTCTAGGGTTCTTAAATCACATATGACATTGAGATCATTTCTTTTGAATTCTTTTAAATAATCCCTTCTTCTGAAAAATAAGAACCTCTCCTGGTTTTAATGGTACTTTGGAGTTCCTTACTTTCTGTTGCACTCCCAATCCCAAATAGATGCTGACAAGCTGGCACAGTAACATGGAGGAGAGAAAGAAGTTGGCAAGGACTACTAAAACTCTTTTAAGGATTTCAATGGCAATGAACCTAATGCCTAACAATGAAAAATGTAAAATAATAATAAAGATAACGCATGTCTTCTTTAGTTTTTTGTTTATTCTATATAATCATCCAGATGTCTGGCTGGCTGATCATCAGTGTTGGGTAAGTTACTTTAAAATAAAAACAAGAATCACTCAGAAGTGTTCGTCTATACTCTCGTGTCAGGCGCTTCAGTAGATTACTCCTGCTATTAACAGCAGCCGATAGTTTTTTCTCCCCAGGACATAGCTTACATATTACTGTAGTATTCTTGTCTGCTTGTTTCAGAAAAGTGAAAAGACGGGAATATGTCCATTTCAAAAAACAGCCACACGCTTCAGCATAGTCCGACATCTTCCGCTTTAGAATACGACTATGCAGCAAACTGGCGCGAAATGACGTGCACCTGCACTACGATGTTAAAGCGGCAGAGTTTACTTCTACGTTTAGAAGATAAATTATTGAAATGAAATAATGATATTCAGCGAGTTTAATTATTTTACAATGTAAAGCAAGTAAATTGTAAGTAACTGTAATTAAAATACCTAAAAATAAACAGTAATTAGTCAATTAGTGGAAAAGTAATTTAATTACAGTAACACATTACTTAGGGGGATCACGCTTTTCAAACCCTGGCTCCAATACTGTGGAATGGTTTACCCTCCTCACTACGCACCATCAACACGGTGGCCTCTTTTTAAAAACAGCTTAAAACTCATCTGTTTAGACAGGCATTTGGGTAATGTTAATGCGTAATATGTTGTTTTATTTTATATTTATATTGTACTATTGCTTGTTTGATATGCTTTTATATTTCCTCTATGTTGCTATATTGTTTGTTTGACATGTCTTCATGTGAAGCACTTTGTAACAGTGTTTTTGTCTTAAAAAGTGCTATATAAATAAATTTTACTTTTTTACTTACTAGTAACGCATTACACCCAACACTGCTGATCATGCTTCTAAACATGATCAGCCAGCCAGACTTGTGATGACAAAAACCACAATTGAAGGCCTTTATCATCACATGCTTGAACTCATCATATGTTTTTTGCATATGCTGAACAGGCAGTTGGACATGCTGTAACTGCTGGGTAGAAAACTGCATGAACACTATATGGACTATGACAGGTGTGGTTGAACTGCATGAAGACTCTCTTCTGGCAGGACAGGAATGTAGCCTTGTCCTGTGAGCCACTGTAAGGATGTACTTAGAGTAGAACTGGACCATCACTGGCCTCAGGCTCTTCACCTTTTCGAAGACAAAGCAGTCATTTAGATAAAATATTGGATGTTATTTACCTGTAACTGCACAAAGAGAATTTAGAAATATAATTATTGACAAGAGTAAACAAGCACTGATAGTGTAATATACAGCTACAGATTTGTGTGTGTGTAAAAAAGATTTGTATGTGTAAAAAGAATTTGTATGTGCGTAAAAAAGATTTGTGTGTGGACTTAGCCAAAAAAAACCCTGCAAGTTACAAGTACGAATTTTGACCCTATTTTTCTTCCTTTCATCTGATTGGTCAATGTCATGTCAATCACAAATCTAACAATCCAATCAGAGAACAGATGGGTTTGGCTGTCGGAGGGGCACTTTTTTGAACTGCAGGTTCTTAAAGGACCGTGTGTCTATGTGAGTGCGCGTGAGTGACTGTGTGCCTGTGTGTAAGTGCATCTGTATATATGTGTTTGTACCTCTGCGTACGTGACTTCCTGGGGGGTCATAAAAGTCCATCCCCGTTCCAGACCACAGTTATCCAGTTACAAATGTTGAGACCCCCACCCAGGTATGCCCTGGGGAATTTCCACTCAGCATTAACTTCTCTTTGTCTTACTTTCACAGCTCAAGTGGGGGAAGGTCTCTTAGAAATCTACTCCTAAGTTTATGACACTCAGGCCTTTAATACATCGAGGGCAGTGTCAGTGTCTCTACAATAATTCTACATTTCTGAACTCTAAAATAGGCTAAACATATCTTCAAGACTTATTTCGGTAAAAGAAATCAAACATTTTCAATCCCAACAACACCCAACATCCCAACATCACTCCAAAAGCATAAATATTGAAAAATATTAAAAAATAAAAATGGAATCTCAAAGGATATCATCCTAAAAATGGCATTCAGGGTTTTGTTTTGTTTTTTTTACAATAAAATAAAAAAGCAGCCAAGTTTTCATTGAAAATGTTGAATTTTAGTAAAAACAATGCTCTGTAGCTTGATATTGTTGTTACAGACAAAGTGGATGTTTAAAGCCTTTGGATGTGCATTTAAAAGTCTTGCATTGCTGTAAGTCTCCTTATCAGCTGAAAATATTCAAGCCATGAAATTACTTTTTTGAGCAGCTAAAAAAACATTAAACAACAGCAATGTTCATCCTGTTTCAAATTTTGAAAAAGCAGCTAAAATACACTGAGATTGCTCCACGGTTTTAGTGAGTTAACTCTGGATGTCTGTGGGTTTTGTCAAACTTGGAGTGAACAAAAGCAGAAAAACAGTAAAAGATGCAGACAGTGAAATTCTGGTTTATTTCATGAATACAATGAAACATTTTACAGTCCACAGAGCAAAGTAGCATACAGTACATGGTAAATAGATACACATAAAACGAACAGTGAGAAGTAAAAACCATCGTCTTACCAGATGTTTTATTCTGTAAACTTAAAATAAACCCCTGAAATTAGAGTTTAGTGTTTTAAGTCATCTATTAAAAATATGAGTCAACACTTCTTTCTCTCAGCAGCATTACTGAAGTGACACTTTAACAATCCTTCATATCACAGACTTTATGATGATAAAACATGTTCTCCCATTAGTAGATGTCTGCGCTGTCAGTTGTCATGAAAATGTCCAGAGCCAGGGTTCAAGCTTCCGCTTCAATCACCATTGATCATTAACCCTTTAAAACCGGTCAGAGCGGGCATGCTCCATTTTGCGTAACTATTTTTAAATCCCGGTAGCTCTGCAACCACGTGAGCTAGCGCAAAAATTTTTTTTGCATATGAAACCGGAGGAGTTGTACTTACATCTTATGCCATCAGCTTGTCCTAGGTCACAGTTTCCTTCCACATATAGCTTTGCAAAAACTGCATAAAAAGCACTTGCAGCAACAAAAACATACTATTCCAGAAACTCGCTTTGCCGATCCGATCAGCTGTTCATAACACTTCCTACGTCCATCAGCGTGAACTATCACATGTCCGCCATGACCTGCCCGAAACCGGAAGTGACGTCATTTTCGCGGAAATGTAGTTTTTTACCATCGTGGCCTTATGAGCCTATACTGGTGTTTTTAAAAGTTATGTTTGACTTTATGACTTTCTGTGTCGTTTCTGGGATGCTGAGGACTCATATTGCACTGCTGGAAATAGTTTATTTTGATGCATATGCTGCTTTTTTGAAAATTTGCACTATAATATTTATTTTCCTGCAGTATATAAAAATTGGTGTATTTCAAAAATAAAACTATGAAGACACTCAAAATAAATTTCCTGTGGTGGGAAACTAGTTTGTGCAACTTTTTTGTATTTACAGTTTTGCGGGATAAGCCTCTTAAATTTCTCTAACTAGAAATATATGTTAAAAAACAAAAAAGATTTAAAAATTTTTGTAGTTTATTGCACTTTTTTGTAATTTATGTAATTACTATGCACTTAATGCATGCATATTATTAAAATTTAGGCTGTAATGGTTGTATTGATATATAGCAACTTGAAATGCTCCCAAAAATGGCACTACAGCATGTAAAAATATAATATAAGCTCTGGCGGACTTGGTTCTATGGTAGGTCTTAAAGGGTTAATAGGACCCACAAAAGATTTGTCACATTATCCCCGTAAACAACATGTTTTTATAGAAATCATTGTGACACAAATATTGAGATTCTTGTTTCACAATGTGCATGAACGCAAAACCTTTAGTTTCATATTTGTAAAGTATCGGAAAGAATACATTTATTCCACTGTATGAACTACACTTGTTGTAAAAAAGCTGATTGGAAATGCATTTAAAAAAAAAGCTCCTGCCATGACCTTCCTTCTGCGAGCACACATGCACAAACACACGCTCACATAGTAGCACACGCAGCATTGCACACACACACACACACGTGCGCGCACACACACACACAGAAAAAAGAGAGATGAGTGTTTATAAACCCAATTTCTGCTCCTCTGCATTAAGCAAAACACAAAATGAATGGATATAGTATCAGATGTTAACAGGGCCAGGATTAATGAGAAGAAAAATATTGGAGCTAAAAAAGAGCAACACAGGCAAAGCAACATAAAATGCTTAAGCAATGACAAAGGTCAGATGTGAGTTTGAATTTCAGGTTATGAATAACATAGAGTTGATCAAATTCCTGAGAGAGAGGGAGAGACAGAGAGACAGATAGAGAAAGGTACTCTTGGTGGATTATTTTGACACCAACTTCAGAGTATCAACAACATTAACTTAAATCGTAAGGCAGCTGTTAACATCTTGAAGTCACAGGCTGCAGGTGTGGTGTGATCACTCAGGTGTGTCTGCCTTGCTGCAGCTGTGAAACCAACCACACCCCGCCACATGGAAAAAAGCTGAACAAGAATCAAGATCACATAGTCTGTTAAGAAATTGAGAGCAACCTCACCGCCTGTGCTACCCTTTGGTACACCTGCTGCACAGCTGTGAGAGGAACAACATGCAATGCATGTTAAATGTGACTCAGTGGATTACTAGGTCAGCAATAATTTTAACCTCCTAGGACCTTGCGTCCATATATGTGGACATCACATTTTGGGTTATTTAGACCAAAATACAAAATTTTGCTCTACAAGGGCCTGATATCCACTTACGAGGACATTATACTGCCACTGTTCTATCAGAATTTTAAACGAATATCCTCGTAAGTGGCTCTCATTTTTCTTAGAAACAAAAATCAGGTTAAAAAAAACCCCGGTAATTCTTTGTTTTTACATTCATTGGGTCCCAATCAGCCTAAATAACAAAGAGAAATTAAAAATGCATGCCATGGCAGAGTTCGGTTCTTAGGAGGTGGATCATCATCAAAACTCACAGAAACAGTCTGAGAAACAGCTTTTTCTGCCATGTTCCCATGCCATGTTTTTTCAAGGTCCCATTAATACACTCATTTCACCAACCATAAACAGATATGCACATGTGACATGGTCTTCGTATCACTGACCACATTTCCTGTTAAACAGTGTTAAGAGTTTAAACAATATTTTTTAACTTATATATTTAAAAAAGACTTCTTAGTCATCTATAATTCTTATTTGAGTGTGTGATCATAACTCTTATTCACTTGGTACTTTTTGAATTTTCAAGTATATTTGGGAATAATAAGTGTCAGTGATTATTGACGTTTTCTTTATTGTTCGTGTTGTGACATGTTGTGACATAGCAGTATGCTTCGTCAATATGCTAGCGGAAGAGATTATCCCCACTGCGGAGAAGATTATCCCCACTGCGAGAGTCACCACATTCCCAAACCAGAAACCGTGGATGGACAGATCGATCCGCACTGCAGTAAACGCCAGGACCGCCTCCTACAACGCGGGTCTCGCCACTGGCGATATGAGCGCCTACAAAGCGGCCTCATACGGCGTGCGGCGCACAGTGAGAGATGCCAAACGCCGGTATCGGGAACGTGTGGAGTCCCACTTCCACCAGGGCGACACACGGAGTATGTGGCACGGACTACGCACCATTACGGACTACAAAGCCAGGGACACTGCGCTGATCAACGCTGACTCTGCATTCACCAACGAGCTGAATCAGTTCTACGCCCGTTTCGAGGTTAGCCAGGCAGCTAATGCTATCTACCGCCTGACTACCGAGGACAGTGACGTCATCAGCGAGAGACCGGTGACCAGCATCGCGGAGCATGACGTCCGAGCGGCACTGAGGAGAGTGAACACAAGGAAAGCGGCGGGGCCAGACGGCATCACCGGCCGTCTGCTGCGCTGCTGTGCTGACCAGCTAGCAGGTGTGTTCACTTACATCTTCAACGAGTCCCTGGCGAAGTCTGTGGTCCCCACATGCTTCAAAAGATCCACCATCATCCCTGTGCCCAAGAACAGCAAACCCTCATCCCTGAATGATTACCGGCCAGTTGCACTGACCTCGGTAGTAATGAAGGTGTTTGAGAGGCTGCTGAAGAACATCATCTCCTCCTCCATCCCAGACACCACAGATCCGCTGCAGTTCGCCTACAGATCCAACAGATCCACAGAGGATGCCATCGCCCACGTCCTAAACACCACTCTCAGCCACGTGGACAAGAAACAGGGTAACTATGTGTGAATGCTGTTTGTTGATTACAGTTCAGCTTTTAACACAATAGTGCCCTGCAGACTGTTCACAAAGCTGAGGGATCTGGGACTTAACAGCCGTCTGTGTGCATGGGTGTTGGACTTCCTCACTGGCAGAACTCAGGTGGTGAGGGTGGGCAGGTGCTTCTCCAACAGCATCACCATCAACACAGGAGCACCTCAGGGATGTGTCCTCTCGCCACTGCTCTACTCCCTCTACACTTCAGACTGTGTGGCCACCCATGGCTCCAACACCATTGTGAAGTTTTCTGACGACACAGTGGTGTTGGGTGCCATCTCCAACAACGATGAGACGGCCTACATGGATGAAGTGAAGAATCTGGCATCGTGGTGCCAGGACAACCACCTCCAGCTGAACGTCAGCAAGACCAAGGAGCTGGTGGTGGACTTCAGAAGGGGTCAGCACAGAGACTACAAGCCCATTATCATCAATGGAGCTCCAGTGGAGAGGGTGCAGTCCTTCAAGTATCTTGGTGTCCACATCTCCTCAGACCTGACATGGGCTGCCCACATTCAGGTCCAGACCAAAAAGGCTAGGCAGCGCCTGTATCACCTACGACAACTGAGGAAGTTCAGGGTCTCTCCAAAGATCCTCAGGATTTTCTATACAGGCGCTGTGGAGAGCATCCTCACACAGAACATGACATCGTGGTTTGGGAACAGCTGTGTGAAGGACCAAAAAGCTCTCCAGAGAGTGATCCGTACAGCAGAACGCTGCTGCAGGATTGCTCTCCCCCCGCTTCAGGACACCTACACCAGGAGATGCCGGACTAGAGCAGCGCAGATACTGAAGGACCCATCCCATCCTGGCAACAAACTGTTCCAACTTCTGCAATCTGGTAGAAGGTTCCGCATCTTCCGGGCAAGGACAGAGAGACTCAAGAAGAGCTTCTATCCCCAAGCCATCCGTGCCCTAAACACACACACCCGCCCTCTCACATCATCTATAATTGATTGAGTCAGGACTCTTCCAGACACTAAACCAAGGCACAATGTACATTTCAATTCCTTTAATTTTAAATATGTTTATATTGTCTATCCTGTAAAACAGTCAGATGTCTATTCATATTAATGTACAGAATTCACCTGCTTGCTGCTACTACTGCACATTCACCCAGTGTATATACTACATATATATATATATATATATATATATATATATATATATATATATATATATATATATATATATATATATATAATGTTCTTCCTCTACACCCCCCCCCCCCCCCCCCCCCCAATTTTTTTGCACATGTCGAGGAGCGTGTCAGGCTACATTTCACTGTGTGTTATACTTCTATAACTATGCATGTGACAAATAAAGAACCTTGAACTTGAACCTTGAACTTGAACTTGAACTTGAACATCTTGTGGAGAAAGACAGGATGCTTTCTTGGTTAGAATCAGATCATTCACATCTAAATAAGTAGACCAAATAACAGTGAGAACATTTCTCTCTATATATCTGCTTAATTTAGGAGAAGAAACAGTTTCATCAAACTAGTGCACTTCCTGTTGTCACAGTCACATGTCTATTAGTGGTTCAGTGTTTGTCCCATATATGTGGTGAAAACAGGAAAGGTGGTTGCTAAGCTGTTGCTATGTGCTCTGATGTCACACAGACTATTGAGAAGTAGGGTATAAAACAAGTGGTCACAGAGATAACTTGAGTTTCTTCTGAGCTCCTGAAAATACAGAGTCTCTTCATCCTTTCATATCTTGATATTATTTTGGCCATGACACATCTTAAGAGAAAAGGTAAGTGACCTCTTTCTAACATGCCCTTAAGTGTTACCAGTAAGGTAACTACGTCCCCCAGGAGGGAACATAGCTCATATTACTGATTATTATTACTGAGATGTAATCGAAAATGCTATCCACTTAGCCTTTATTTTTTAGTATAACAAATAAATTCAATTCAGTTTTCAAAAGTGTTATATTTCCTAATGCCACTTTAGTATAAATGACAAAATTTGCAAGACAGATTTTTTTTTTACTTGTGACATAGCAAATAGATAACAAATAGGAAATGAGCTAAAACTGCACCATAGTTCCCCAGCTTCACTGCTCACTTAATGCAGGATAAGTGAATCTATTATTATATATTTGTTAACTTATAGGTTATCCTTATTACTGCAAAGGCCAGTCATTCTGCAGCCAGCTTTTTGACTAATCCATAACAAATATCTCATTCTATAGATTTGAAACTACATAGGCATTCTAGTAATTACATTATTATAGTTATGATTTATTAACAATAGGTTTGGAATACCTCCAGTTTAAAATCTTAAATTAAAATGATGCTCAGTATATTAATAATCTACCTAATATTTGCCCACTTAATGCAACTTGAGAGATATTTTTTTGGTTTGACAGTGTATATTGAAATCTATCTAGAAAAAAAAGTATTAACTAACTTAATTAAGGTGTCGCAGATGAATACAACAAAATAAAAGCAGTACCGATACCAAAAAAAAAAGATTTAATCATAACACACCCAGACCCAGGGAGACCGAGTTAACGATAAAAACAATCAAAAAAATAACGAGAAAAAATGAGAAAAACCATGAAAACCATGAATTTCACACCCTTGTGGTCCGGTACCAAACGACTCATGGACCGGTACCGGTCCATGGTTGGGGACCACTGATGTAACAGAACTAGAATGATTTTTGGAACTGTGTACATAAATATCTTATGCTTAGCCTGTCCCACTCTTGTCTCACTTCACAGATTTATCCATGTGACTGTACAGCTGTTGTCCAGCTTTGATTGCCGTGTAATCAGCAGTGGTGACACAGGGTAACCCTTCTTTAGGTGCAGGGATAGCTCAGTAGGTAGAGTGGTCGCCCCATGATTGGAAGTTCGGGGGTTCGAATCCACTGAACGGCTACCCTGCGGTAACTCTAAGCAAGGTACCGTCCCTGCAAACTGCTCCACACATGTTGTAAGGTTTCACTGAATTTACAAGTTATTTGAGTAATAATTGCAAAATACTTCTTGCAATGTCTCTGTCAGTTAACAGCTAACAATTTCCTTTAACATTTTTTTATACAAATCGTTTAGAAGACCAACTGTTCCTTTCCTAAAATTCATGCTATCACTTGCATTTCTAGTTTATTACTTGGTAATTTTTTTTTCCACATATTTGATTTTCATCTGAAAAAGATGGTGTACTTAACTCAAGAATGGATATATTAAATGAAAGTTCTCTAATGGCTACGTTAAATTCAACAGGTTTTTCAAGATTGGTCTTATTGGGGGCGATTGTGGCTCAAGAGTTAGCAGTTCGTCTTGTAATTGGAAGGTTACAAGACGAACTGTCGTTGTGTCCTTGGGCAAGACACGTTGTGTCCTTGGGCAAGACACTTCCCCCGGTGCCTACTGGTGGTGGTCAGAGGGCCCGGTGGCGCCAATGTCCGGCAGCCTCGCCTCTGTCAGTGCGCCCCAGGGCGGCTGTGGCTACAATGTAGCTTGCCATCACCAGTGTGTGAATGTGTGTGTGAATGGGTGGATGACTGAATGTGTAAAGCGCTTTGGAGTCCTTAGGGACTAGTAAAGCACTATACAAATGCAGGCCATTTATGATTAATGTAACTGACCATACATCATATTTAAGTCAAAAGACACTTGCAGCTGCTTTGTAATATCAACAATTCTGTGTATTTCTCTTTTTGTATTCTTATATCTCAAAGATGGAAATACCTGTTAAGGAGCAGCTACTGCACATTCTGGAGAATCTGGGAGAGGTGGAGCTAAAGCATTTCCACTGGTACCTTCAGAATGCAACAAAAGGTGATTTTCCATCCATCAAAAAGTGCCATCTGGAGAACGCAGACAGACTGAAAACTGTAGATTTAATGGTGCAGACATATACTACTGACCATGTCATTGAAGTAGCAAGGACAACTTTAAAGAACATGAATAAAGGTAAGTTTAAAAAGAGATGTGAAAACTCCTTAGTTCACACTGTTAGTGTGACTTTATATCTTTCCTCTGCAAATTATGTTTGAGGAAAAATAACCTGTTTATATTGTCTTAAAGTATAGATTTCCTCTCAATGTATACTATCCTCCAACAGGAAATTCCTCAGCCCAGGCATATTTATCACTTTCATCACAAGGTAAGCATTCAGTGGTTTGTGTAAGGGATCAGTGGTAAGCGAGGGGACGTTGTAGCCTCAGTGTGCATTAATTTAGAAGGTCAACATCAGCTATAGTTAAGCTGCGCCTACAACTCCAAAACATCATCAAAGGTTAGATACACCTTCTCGTTCAATGTTTGTCTTTTTTTTTTTTTTTACTATTTTCTACATTGTACATACATACTGAAGACATCAAATACATGAAACAAGATATCTGGAATTATATAGAAAAGAAAAAATTGATAAAGAATTCTATGTCTTATGTTTTAGATTCCTCAAAGTAGCCACCCCTTGCTTTGTTGACAGCGCTACAAACTCTTGGCCTCAGTTTTATGATGTAGTCAGTATTTCTTGCCTTCTTAATGGGGTTGGGACTGTCAATTGTGGTGTTGCAGAGGTCAGGTTGGTACACAGCTGACAACTGTTAGAATTCATACTTTGGCAAGAACCAATCAGCTAAGTGAAGAGAAATGACAGTCCATCATTACATTAAGAAGTGAAGGTCAGTCAGTTCAGAGAATTGATATAACATTGAATGTGTCCTGAGTACAGTCGCAAAAACTGTCAAGGGCTACGACAAGACTGGCTCAAATGAGGACCGCTCCAGGAAAGGGAGACCAAGAGTCACCTGTGCTGCTGAGGATAAATTCATCTGAGTCACCAGCCTCAGAAATAGATCCCACACAGAGTTTCAGTAGCAGACACAACTCTAAATCTGTGCTTTTGATCTGATGGGTCCAAGTTTCAGATCGTTGGTTGAAGGTCAGGACTTCAACTAGGCCACTTCAAAGTCTTCATTTTGTTTTTCTTAAGCCATTCAGAGGTAGACTTGGTGGTATGTTTTGGACCATTGTCCTGCTGCAGAACCCAAGTGTGCATCAACTTGAGGTCAAGAACAGATGAAAATCATTCATGGTTCCATTTATGACAGCAAACCTTCCAGTTCCTGAGCCAGCAAAACTGCTCCAGAGAGTCACACTATCACCACCATATTTTACTGTTGGTATGATGTTCCTTTTCTGATATTCTGTGTTACTTTTATACCAGATTTTGATGACATTCCTTCCAAAAATTAAACTTTTGTCTTGTCAGTCCCCCAGAGTATTTACCCAAAAGTCTTCTGGAAAAAATGAGAAAAAACAAAGTTTTTTCATCTTGCCATGCAGGCCATTTTTTAATGTTAAGAGAGGCTTGCATTCTTTGGATATTGTGTGACCTGTTGGATGAGTTATTGCTGCGCTCTTTGGGTTATTTTGGTCAGCCGGCCATTTGTGGATAATAGCTGTCACTGTCATTTGCTGGGGTCCTACAGCTGTAGAAATGATTTTATAACCATTTCTAGAATGAGAGATCTTAAGTACTTTGTTTCTTATTTGTTTCTGAATTTCCTTGGATGATGGCATAAAAAATTACAACAACATGATAATTAAACATAGACAAACTACAGTTGTGGTCAAAACTTTACGTGCGCTGATCATTGGTAATGGATAGCATGGAAATGTTGAGCTTTCAAATGAGTTATTTGAGGTGTTCTTTTCCAGGGTGGAATAATTGCATACTATACAATTTAATTAATTTATAAAACAAGAATTGAGTGGACAAGTTTGAATTTAATTTGGATTGCCTCTGATCCACACAAGCTGAAAGTATACATACAGGATCAAAATATCCAATAATTCCCACTGATATTTGGTTAAATATCCATAAGCATGTTGTACCTTAACCAGACACTTGTGGTTGGTATCAACACGCTTTTGGCTAGGTAAAGTTTAAATAAATTATTTGGTTTCCTGATACTGGCCTGACCATAACAGATTTTCAATTGTGTTAAGGCCAGGGTTTTGGAAAGATATTCCTCTGCAACACAAGTTGATCAGTTTCATGGTTTTCTGAGGAGAGGAGGAAACTCCTTATGTCATTTTTGTGGGATATTTGTTATAACCAAATGATATTGCTTACAAAAGTGTTAAGCCCCTTACCAAAACAAACAAACAAACAGGAAAAAAAGGAAAAAGTGATTCACTGAATTTTGTTATGAAACTACTGAGGCAAAAATTAGGCTGAGGATACAAACTATTTCTAAATCTCAGAATGTTTCAGCTACTCATCTGCAAATAACTGGCCAGTAATAATTCAGAAACAAGATGAAACCAGGAGCACTCACAGTCAGCAATCCAACTGACAATGTGTCCAGAAACTTATAGTGTCATAGTCTGGGGGGTTTTGTGTTGTTTTGAATTGTTGAATTATTTATGTAAAGTGCTCCATAACAGACAGTGTTGTTATCTGCTGTTTATTCATTTAGAAGTTCTTCAAAAATGTCAGCCCAAACTGAAGGCTAGGCTAAAGGAGAAATTCCAGTCTGTATTTGAGGGGATCGCTAAAGCAGGAAACCCAACCCTTCTGAGTCAGATCTACACAGAGCTCTACATCATAGAGGGAGGGACTGCAGAAGTCAATGATGAACATGAGGTCAGACAGATTGAAACGGCATCCAGGAAACCAGACAGACCAGAAACAACAATCAGACAAGAAAACATATTTAAAGCATCACCTGGAAGAGATAAACCAATCAGAACAGTGCTGACAATGGGAGTGTCTGGCATTGGAAAAACTGTTTTAACACAGAAATTCACTCTAGACTGGGCTGAAGACAAAGTCAACCAAGATATCCACTTCATGTTTCCTTTCACATTCAGAGAGCTGAATTTGCTGAAAAAGAAAAAGTTCAGCTTGGTGGAACTTGTTCATCACTTCTTTACTGAAACCAAAGAAGCAGGAATCTTTGATGACTTCCAGGTTGTGTTCATCTTTGATGGGCTGGATGAGTGTCGACTTCCTCTGAACTTTCAAAAAACTGAGACTGTGACTGATGTCACACAGTCCACCTCAGTGGATGTGCTCCTGACAAACCTCATCAGAGGGATCCTGCTTCCCTCTGCTCATGTCTGGATAACCACAAGACCTGCAGCAGCCTATCAGATCCCTTCTAATTGTGTTGAAAGGGTGACAGAGGTCCGAGGGTTCACTGACACACAGAAGGAGGAGTACTTCAGGAAGAGATTCACTGATGAGGAGCAGACCAGCAGGATCATTTCCCACATCAAGACATCACGAAGTCTCTACATCATGTGCCACATCCCAGTGTTCTGCTGGATCACTGCTACAGTTCTGGAGGACATGCTGAAAACCAGGGAGGGAGGACAGATTCCTGTGACCCTGACTGAGATGTACATCCACTTCCTGGTGGTCCAAGCAAAAGTGAAGAATGTCAAATATGATGGAGGAGCTGAGATGGATCCACACTGGAGTCCAGAGAGCAGGACGATGGTTGAGTTACTGGGAAAACTGGCTTTTGAGCAGCTACAGAAAAGTGACCTGATCTTCTATGAGTCAGACCTGGCAGAATGTGACACTGATATCAGAGCAGCCTCAGTGTGCTCAGGAGTGTTCACACAGATCTTTAAAGAGGAAAGAGGACTGTACCAGGACAAGGTGTTCTGCTTTGTCCATCTGAGCATTCAGGAGTTTCTGGCTGCTCTTCATGTCCATCTAACCTTTATCAGCTCTTGTGTCAACCTGCTGGAAGAACAAAAAGCAACCTCAAAATGGTCTAGATTGTCACTAGGGAAAAAGAATTTAAAATATCTCCACCAGAGTGCTGTGAACAAGGCCTTACAGAGTCCAAATGGACACCTGGACTTGTTCCTCCGTTTCCTCTTGGGTCTTTCACTGCAGACTAATCAGCGTCTGCTACAAGGCCTGTGGACACAGAAACGAAGTAGCTCACAGACCAATCAGGAAACAGTACAGTATATCAAGAAGAAAATTAGAAAGGATCTGTCTGCTGAGAAAAGCATCAATCTGTTCCACTGTCTGAATGAACTGAATGATTGTTCTCTAGTGGAGGAGATCCAACAGTCCCTGAGTTCAGGAAGTCTCTCTACAGATAAACTTTCTCCTGCTCAGTGGTCAGCTCTGGTCTTCATCTTACTGTCATCAGAAGAAGATGTGGATGTGTTTGACCTAAAGAAATATTCTGCTTCAGAAGAGGCTCTTTTGAGACTGCTGCCAGTGGTCAAAACCTCCAAAAAAGCTTTGTAAGTAAATATGTGATCAGCCCTCTGAAATAGATGGTAGAATTGCCCATCTTTCACTATTTTTGAATTTCTCCTTTAAAAACTGTTTACCTTGACTTATTTGGTATTCTTATTTTCGGCACAACCTCACATATCTTTTGTTGACTTACTGTATTAACACACAAAAACCCCCATAAAATGGCAGTAGAAGAAAAATTTCCTGTCTAGCAGAAGACAGAGGGGGAATGTACACAAGAGGTATATCACTCCTCGTGTTTTCAGCTGGAGACAGCATTTGCATTTAAATCTGCCTTTTGCGGCTTTTGGCAGCAACTGTGACATTCAGTAGTCCCCTTATTGTTTTGTCAAACAAAACAAAGGAAAGAACATGACTATAACACTTACCAACTACACTACAAACTAACTATGCACTCAAAATATGCTAAACGTGATCTCTCACATCCCAAAACTCACTGTTGTCACTCCCACAACTTTCCTCTCTTCCTAAGTAACCAAATGCCCAGGGTTGCCATATAAGGTTTTGTTTGGTCTATGTGATTTGTTTTTACACCAACAGGAAAGTGGTTATCATGGGTATTTTTGTTTGTTTGTTTTGTTTCTTGCTTGCAAGAACTGTCAGCTAGTGCGTACTATGCTTTTACTTGTTTTTTTTTATTTCCAGACTGAGTGGCTGTAACCTCTCAGAGAGAAGCTGTGAAGCTCTGTCCTCAGTTTTCAGTTCAAAGTCCTCCAATCTGAGAGAGTTGGATCTGAGTAACAATGACCTACAGGATTCAGGAGTAAAGCTTCTATCTGCTGGAGTGAATAGTCCAAACTTGAAACTGGAAACTCTCAGGTCACATTCTCGTTTTTTGTTTTTTTGTTTGTTTATTTTTTGTGTCTGTGTTTTTTAATCAGTTGACAAAGATAACCAGTAAGTTTTTCCTGTGTTTAAATTTTTTCAGACTAAGTGGATGTAACATCTCAGAAAGAAGCTGTGAAGCTGTGTCCTCATTTCTCAGTTCACAGCTGTCTAGTCTGAGAGAGATTGACTTGAGTAATAACAGCCTGCAAGATTCAGGAATGAAAATTCTGTGTGCTGAAAGTCAGTACTGGAAACTGGAAACTCTCAGGTCATATCAAGTGATAGTCTCTTATTCACCAGCTGACATAAATAATGAATTGAGTTAATTTCATCTATGTGTCATTTTAGCTTTGCATTTGTAGTATTTCAATCTAAATCATAGTGTGCTAACACATTTTTGTGTTGTTAACACAAATCAATAAGAATGCCAGTGTAAAATATTGTTAAATCTGTTAAATCTTACTGCAACATGAATACACTTGAACACCAATATTACTTTTTTTTCATCTTGTTTTCATCTTCATAATTTTTCAGACTAAGGGTCTGTAACATATCAGAAGGAAGCTGTGAAGTTCTGTCCTCAGTTCTCAGCTCGCAGTCCTCTAATCTGAGAGAGTTGGACGTGAGTTATAACAGCCTGCAAGATTCAGGAATGAGGGTGCTGTCTGTTGGAATGATTTCCCCACATTGTAAAGTGGTAACTCTCAGGTCAGAAAGACAATATTTTGATATTTAATAATAATAATAGTAATGGATTGGATTTATATAGCGCTTTTCAAGGCACCCAAAGCGCTTCACAATACTACTATTCATTCACTCTCACATTCATACACTGGTGGAGGCAAGCTACAGTTGTAGCCACAGCTGCCCTGGGGCAGACTGACAGAAGCGAGGCTGCCATATCGCGCCATCGGCCCCTCTGGCCAACACCAGTAGGCAAGTAGAGTAAAGTGTCTTGCCCAGGGACACAACGACCAGGACAGAGAGCCCAGAGATCAAACCGGCGACCTTCCGGTTACAGATGCGATTCCAGTTTATAAGTTTACAGAAATAATCAATAATCTGCTGTAAAATTAATAAAGTTTTGACTTTCTGTTCATATATTCCTTATTATGATTTTTTCCACAGACTAAGCGGCTGTAACCTTACAGAGAGAAGCTGTGAAACTGTGTCCTCAATTCTCAGCTCAGTACATTCTAGTCTGAGAGAGCTAGACCTGAGTAACAACAACTTGCAGGATTCAGGTGTAAAGCTTCTCTCTATTGGAATGAAATGCCCACAGTGTAAAGTGGAAACTTTCAGGTCAGATCAATCAACATTCTCATTTCCTTAACTGATAAATGTAATCAATAAGAACTGAAAAAAAAAATTAAGTCAGCGTCATTTTCATGTTTTTGCATCTTTGTAGTTTCAGTATTTCACCTTAAGTCACAATAGTCTGCTACAACTTTAACTTTAACTTCTTGAACAGCATGTAAATACTGCCTAATGTTGTCTTTTATAAATGCAGCATGTATCTTTTTTTTTTAGTCTGAGTGGCTGTAACCTCTCACTGAGGTGCTGTGAAGCTCTGTCTGAAGTTCTCAGCTCACAGTCCTCTAGTCTGACAGAGCTGGACCTGAGTAATAACAATCTGCGGGACTCCGGAGTAACGCTTATGTGTGCTGAAGTTGAGAGTCCACACTGGAAACTGGAAACTTTGAGGTCATAATAAGTAATAAGTAGCATTAGCATAGGTAACATGGAGAGTACATAACTCTGTGACAATATGTCCATGTGTTGTTTTATCTTTTCGTTATAGTCTAAATGATAGTGAACTGCCTTGCTTCTACATAAATTGCATAAATACTGCTAATTTGCTGATCACTTCACTGCACCATGTATGCCTTTTTAAAGCAGTGTGCTTTTGTACATTTTTTTCTAGACTGAGCATCTGCAACCTGTCAGAGAAAAGCTGTGAAGCTCTGTCTTCACTTCTCAGCTCAGAGGCCCCTCGCCTGAGAGAGCTTGACTTGAGTAACAATAACCTGCAGGATTCAGGAGTAAAGCTATTGTCTGTTGGATTGCAGAGTCCACATTGTACACTGGAAATTATTAGGCTAGTATTTAGAATTTTCTAACTTTATCTTCAGGTTTTTCCTGACACTAGAAAACAGAATAAATAGAAACAACAGAATTTCCATTTAAAGAGATTTTAGATTAGCCAGAAGTACAACCACTGCTGGGCCTTCTTCTTGAAAGAGTCTATAGATGAATGGCATTCTTTCAGGAAAAAAACAAACAAACAAAAGAAAACTACTAAATATATATATGTGTGTGTGTTTGTGTGTGTGTGTGTTTGTCTGCAGTCTGTCAGGTTGTTTGATCACAGGGGAAGGCGGTAATTCTCTGGTTTCAGCTCTCAGCTCCAACTCCTCCACTCTGAGAGAAGTGGATGTGAGCCACAATCATCCAGGTGACTTGGGAATTCTTTCAGATGGACAAAAAGATCTGGACACTCTCAGGTATGGTGAGAATATCTGATAAAGAAGGAAGTGCTTAAAACTCTTTTTAGACAGACCTCTGTATGTATCTCCCTCTGACCCTAACTAATATTAGATTAATCTCTCTATAGAAGAGGACCTTTAATATATTATTCTAGATTAGCACAAAGTCTTGAGGCAGGTGAAATGATTTAAGAAGAAAAAGATCATTCTTCGTATCATAAAATCTGACTTGCTATAGCTAATGGATGATTATACAAATTTAGTGTCATCGTCCAGGTGAGTGCTGGGTTTTCCTGCGTGCCAGTAAATCCATCACTGGGCAGAGTCACCACACCCCTAGTTTATGGCACCTGTGTGTAATTAGCTGGCAGGCTCTTAAGACCAGCGTTCTCAAACATTCTTTGCCGGAATGTCAGCTAACCCACCTTCTCAGAGGATTGGATCTTGTTGTCAGCAAACTCTCTTCTTCCCGTCGCTGGCTTGTTTTCTATTCTCGGCGCTACTCACCTGCCTGCCTCCCTGCCCAACACTTCACAGTGAGAGTAGACGAACTGGTTTAGCCTCACCCGGACCTCTATACCCCTCCAAGCCTCACCTTCTACCCAGACAATGACTCAGAGAGAAACGCTGTAATCCTGTACCTTGTGTGCCTGCTCCGGAAAATACCCAAGTATTGTGCCCAGGCTGTTTTTTTCCCAGCCAGCTAAAGAGACTATTGCCTTTGGACTTTGCTGCGGCACACGCGGTGTGATTCTTGTTTTCTTGTTTCGACAATTATTGTGGAGATTGTTCTAGCCAAGCCTCGTGTTTCATAGCTTTGTTTAAATTCACAGCATCCCTAGTAATAGTTTGTCTTCTAGTTCTTGCCAGTCACAGTGTGTATTTCGTTATAGATTCTTAGTACCTTAACATGAAGCTTTGCATTAGTTTAGTAGGTAGTTTATATTCAGAGGTCACGTGTTTTCCCTCTCGCCCTTAGTTCACGTGTAGTGTTTTGTTTCATTCACCTCTTTCATTGTGTGCCAGTTTTGAGTGCCAAATAAATTGTTCGTTTGCACTATACCTCCGAGCCGCCGTGTGGTGTCTGCATTTTGGTCCACTTACCTGTGCTTGGCTGCCCAGTCATGACATTTAGTTCATTTTTAAACTTCTTTAAAATTAATTAATTTATTATTAATAGTCTCCCTATAGGAGATTTTTTTTAAAAAAATTAACTGTTTAATAAAAACCATTTATGATGCATTCTGAACCCTACAACGCATTTTTACAGCATACCTCCTAGCATGGCTGACCAAAAATACAAAGTGGCAGCTTTACATGTGGCATACCTGCTGCTTCTATACAGGTTGGGCCATTTATATGGATACACCTTAATAAAATGGGAATGGTTGGTGATATTAAAATCCTGTTTGTGGCACGTTAGTATATGTGAGTGGGCAAACTCCTCAAGATGGGTGGTGGCCATGGTGGCCAATCAGAAGTCAGCCATCTTGGATACTACTTTTGTTTTTTCAATAGGAAGAGGGCCATGTGACACATCAAACGTATTGGTAATATCACAAGAAAAACAATGGTGTGCTCGGTTCAACGTAACTTTATTCTTTCATGAGTTATTTACAAGTTTCTGACCACGTATAAAATGTGTTCAATGTGCTGCCCATTGTGTTGGATTGTCAATGCAACCCTCTTCTCCCACTCTTCAAACACTGATAGCAACACCGCAGGAGAAATGGCAGTACAGGCATCCAGTATCCATAGTTTCAGGTGCTGCACATCTCGTATCGTCACACCATAGACAATTGCCTTCGGATGACCCCAAAGATAAAACTGGCCCACGACGACCAATCCACTTTCCAGGAAACTGTTCATCTAGGAATGCTCGGACCTGGCACCCATAATGTGGTGGTGCACCATCTTGCTGGAAAAACTCAGGGAATGTGCCACCTTCAGTGCATAAAGATCATCATCATGTAGCAATTTCAAATATCCAGTGGCCTTGAGGTTTCCATTGATGAAGAATGGACCCACTATCGTTGTACCCCATATACCACACCAAACCATCACTTTTGTTGTTCCAACAGTCTTGGAGGGATCCATCCAATGTGGGTTAGTGTCAGAGTAATAGCGGTGGTTTTGTTTGTTAACTTCACCATTCACATAAAAGTTTGCCTCATCACTGAACAAAATTTTCTGTGTGAACTGTTCCAAATTTTGTTTTGCCCATTCTGCAAATTCGGTGGGCCGATCTGGGTCATTCTTGTTGAGATGCTGCAGTAGCTGGAGTTTGTAAGGGTGCCATTTGTGAGTAGCTAATATCCGCCAAAGGGATGTTCGACTAATGCCACCCTCCAGTGACATGCAGTGAGTGCTACGCTGTGGGCTCTTGCTGAATGAAGCTAGGACAGCCACTGATGTTTTTTCATTAGTGACAGTTTTCTTGCGTTCGCATTTTGGCAAATCCAACACTGAACCAGTTTCACAAAACTTAGCAAGCAGTTTGCTAACTGTAGCATGGGAGATGGGTGGTCTCGTAGGGTGTCTTGCACTGAAATCTGCTGCAATGACCCGGTTACTGCGTTCACCAGATATCAACACAATTTCGATCCGCTCCTCACGTGTTAACCTCTTTAACACGTCAATGGCTTAGAACAAAGAGAAACTTGTAAGTAACTCACGAAAGAATAAAGTTTCATTGAAACCAAACACACCATTGTTTTTCCTTTGACATTAACACTAAGTTTGATGTGTCACATAACCCTCTTCCTATTGAAAAAACAAAAGTTGTATCCAAGATGGCCGACTTCTAAATGGCCACCATGGTCACCACCCATCTTGAGGAGTTTGCCCCCTCACATATACTAATGTGCCACAAACAGGATTTTAATGTCACCAACCATTCCCATTTCATTACGGTGTATCCATATAAATGGCCCACCCTGTACATTCCACAGTGCCAGGATTCCCAGAACATATGGCCATAGAAGTACAACAACAAAACAACAAACTGGTTCAGATCCAAGAGGCTGTTCCTCCCACTCCAGGTCTCACTGTCATTGCCCACATGCGCATCGAAGTCTCCCAGAAGAGCAACAGGTGGAGCACCCTCAAGTACCCCGCCAAGGGACTCCAAGAAGGCTGGGTACTCTGAACCGTCATTGGGTGCATAAACTTAGATGACAGTCAGGACCCGTTCTCCCACCCGAAGTTGCAGGACACAAACCCTTTCATCCAATGCGAGAAATCTCAACATACAGGCAACAAGCTGACGGGATACTAAGATACCCACTCCAACACACTGCCTCTCACCAAGGGCATCTCCAGACCAGTCCAGCCCCTCTCTAGGAAACTTATTCCAGAGCCCAAGCCATGCCTTGAGGTGAGCCCAACTATATTTAGCCAGTACCTCTCAACCTCATGCACTAACTCAGGCTCCTTTCCAAACAGAGAAGTGAAATTCCATGACCCAATTGCTAGTCTTGGTAGCCAGGGATTGGTCTGTCAGGGCCTCCGTTCCTGGCTGCCGCCTGACACACATTGCACCTGACTAATACATGTGGCTGGTGAATGGCATGTCTGGATTATTCCCTCAAAATTGATGCAGCACTTCTCTAAATTTTATGAGTCAGGAGACCTAAAGGATCATGATGATCATACAATATCCTTCCCACTTGAAATGTTCTTATTATAAATGCATTGTTCATTAAAATGGTGGAGCCGTGCATTAAATTATATATAATAATAATAATAATAATAATAATAATAAACAATTCTCCTCTCGCCCCTGCGGGCAGTCTATCCTTCAAGTTTGGGTCCTCTACCAGAGCTCTGGGAGCTTCAGGGTCCTGTGCAGTATCTTAGCTGTTCCTAGGACTCCGCTCTTCTGGACAGAGATCTCAGATCTTATTCCTGGGATCTGCTGGAGCCACTCGCCTAGCTTGGGAGTCACTGCACCTAGCACTCCGATTACCACTGGGACCACTGTATTCATGTAACTCCCTCTGCTGGGGTTACTTGTGTAGTAGTATTCCAACAGTGCCCTGTTTTCATCTGTTGCCCACCAATGCTGTCTTGTTCAAGTAGCCACCTTCACCAGGGGGTACTGGTTCCCCAACACCTGATGCAGACCTTGTTAATCCGGGCGATGCCCGAGCCGGTATGACTTCATATCTCTCATGTCTGCAGTAGGCTTGATTTAGCAATGGGGGGGGGGGGGGGGGTCTAGCCTAGGCATGCAGTCTTCCTACTATGCTATCCAGCTGCTATATATATATATATATATATATATATATATATATATATATATATATATATATATATTTAGAATCTTGTGTGACGACAATCCCACAATGGAACAGAAAAGGTAGAAATGGCCAAAGGGTACACTTTGACCCTATAGATTGAAGTGTATTGGTGAAAATGTTGGACTGTTCCTTTATCAGTGCCTAACAGTATGTGTATGAGAGCGATATAATGTCCATGTGTGCATGCTGATAGAGAGTCTCCTGATCTGACCCCTCTGTTCCTTTCAGGGTGGAGCCTGCTGGAGTCCGTTGGTTGACACCAGGTCTGAAGAAGTGTAAGTGTGTTTTTAATGTGATTTATGAAAACAAAGCAGCACACATTCAACGATCTTCACATCACTTATTCACATCTGGGATGTCAGGTGTCATCATCAAAGTGTCAATCAATGAACAGATGATGGATCAATAACTGCAGCTGGATTGTGTTTGTTCTCTCCATCAGATTCCTGTCAACTCACAATCGACACGAACACCGTAAACAGAAAACTCCAACTGTCTGACAACAACAGGAAGGTGACACATGTCGAGGAGGTTCAGTCATATCCTGATCATCCAGACAGATTTGATGGTTGGCCTCAGCTGCTGTGCAAAGATGGTCTCACTGGTTGCTGTTACTGGGAAGTCGAGTGGAGAGGAAATGTTGAGATATCAGTGAGTTACAGAGGCATCAGGGGGAGAAGAGGTGGGATTGTCTCTGTTTTTGGATTTAATTATCAGTCATGGAGTCTGAGCTGCTCTGAGGATGGTTGTCAGTTTGTCAGGCACAACAAGATTAAAACACTCATCTCCTCCTCCTCTGTCTCTAACAGAGTAGCAGTATATGTGGACTGTCCTGTTGGCACTCTGTCCTTCTACAGAGTCTCCTCTGATACTCTGATCCACCTCCACACCTTCAAAACCACATTCACTGAAACTCTTTATCCTGGGTTTACAGTCTTTCCTGGTTCCTCAGTGAGTCTATGCCAAGTTTAGTTAGAACAACACTGTTGAACAGATAGTTCAGTCTTTACATGTCTGTCTCTTCCACTCAACATGTTTTCAGATTCATGCTGATTGATTCTTGTTGATCAACCAGATGATATTTTACATCATTAAAAATGGATGATACGTTTGTTACAGAATCAATGTGTTGTTTTGCTGTCATTTCCCACATAAAGTTTCATAGTGAATATCAGTATGTTGTGTAGCTCAAGCTCAGCTCACTACGGCAAGCAAAAGAATTCGAAAGATACCAGCCTTTTAGGAAATCTGCTCCAACGAGACAGACTCTCACGCTGTCTATTAAATATCACGGGCTGTTCAAGTGTACCACACATATTAGTAGAGTAGCGCGTACTGTTGAATTGGTTATCATGCAGAGGTCAACTCTGTAATTCATGAGTTTGGTTACCTATTTAGTATACAATGAATTGATAACTTTTTTTAAAAAATTGATTTTTATTAATTCTTTAAATGTTATTATGAGCAATATTCTTAGCATGATGTTTTCCTCTTTAGGCACAAGGGATCCAGTCAAGCGTAAAAATATAGCTTAGCACATTTTCATTTGGCTTTCTGTGCCATTAAACATCAACAAAGTTACATTTTTGGAAATCAGACTTTCAAGTTTAATTGTTAATAAATGCATAAAAAAGTATAATTGTCTGCAATATGTTGGATCACAGTTGGATATATATGTTGGAATGTAGTCAGTGTAAAAATATTAAAGACATTCAGCATCTATCACGCTTCTGTCGTTGATGATGAACTCATTGATGGTGATTTATCGCCCTCGGCTGGTCAGAAGTTGAACTGCATGATGTCAGTTTAATGAACACCGATGGCTTAAGTGTTTTTAAATCTGCTTTTTATTGTTTGGGGTTCTGCTCCACAAGTCTGAGTTTCACAATGAAATCAGTTGATGTGAGTTGGAGAAATGAGTCATTTGAATCAGTTTAACCACTCTGTCATCATCATAGACAGAATCAAGTTTGATATCAAATATATCATTTTGATCTTGAAGGAAATCAGTGTTCTTCTTTGGTGCTCTATAGATTCTAAAAAAAAAGGATACTTGGTTTTGTTTGTAAATCAGCAGCTAAGTATTTCTAACTGGGGCACCATCTTCTGTGAGAAAGGTTTACACAAGGAACATTCAATTTGATTCATTTTCACTCATTAGATTATTATTATTTTTTTGTTTTGTTTTTTGCCTGTCCCGTTTGGCTCTTTTGCCATCAGAATTATTGTCTAAAGGCAAGGAAAGATGGCCAATGGATTTACTTTACCAAATTGACCATCCCAGCCTTGCCGTAATGGTCCATTTGATTCACCTTTTATTGTTTATTTTATTTTCACTTGCTGAATACGGGACAGACTTGACTGGGGGAAAGAAGAGGAGAAAGAAAGAGGGAAAGAAAAACAGCTGAGAAGAGGGACGGGGGAGAAGGGCAAAAAACAAAAACAAACAGAATGAGCAGAAAAAAGAAAAAAAATGCATATATCGATCACCAGGATCACCTGTTGCAGGCACGTGCAGAGGGGGGGGGCTAGAGGGGCTTGAGCACCCGCCCCTTTCCTGATGGGTGCCCAAAGTGCCCTTTTGTTGAGGCAACTTTTTAAAAAAATATATTCTTTTTTTTTTTATGTGTGTGTGCGTGCGGAGTCCTGTCTGTGCCCCTCAACAATAATATTTAACTATTAATCACAGTTTTGCTAAATAAAAGGATCTGGCTTGCATCACTCACATGATCACATTTAACCAATGATCGCCCTTGACGGCAGAACGCGCTGGTTACGAGCCGGGAACGAGCTCACAAAGAGCACGCGCATTTTTAGCGGTCCGGAGCTGTAGGAGAAACACAAGTTAACTCAGAGACACAGACTGATGCGACAAAACCAGTAAGTAGGTGTACAGCGTAAACTGTAGTGTATAGCACCCAGGAGTATCAGCTTATTACGTACACGTTGGTAAGTTGTCTTGTGGCAACTGACAAACTGAAACAAACGAGTGTGCTGTGTGTGCAGCAGCGCGACAAACATTACCTGTCCTTTTATTAACTGCACAAGTAGTGCTGGTCATAGCTGCTGGCTACCTGTGTAAGGCTGTCATGGGTCTGTAGCTCTGTCACCGTTTTAGGGAACATATTTAGTTTTAAAGTATTTAGAAACATATTTAGTTTTAAAGTAAGTTTCCGGGCTTTTCCTGCCTTTCTGGAGGGATTATATTTCACTAAAAAACGATCTAATATGCATGTCCACATAATAATTATTATAATTATAATATATTAAAAAACACAAGCTGTATTTTAAAGGACATACATTAAGAAGCAGATTATATTAGATTTATATTTTAAATAAGACAAAATTTGGATTTTACAGCAGTAAAATTATTGTATCTCTACAGTCAAAAAATGTAATAAGCTTTGCCCCTGCACAGAGTGGATAGTGAAACAAATGGAATCATCATAAATACATTATTTCATATTTATTACTTCCCCCTCCTCATTGCTTTATTATTGTAGCTCTAGTAATAAATAATAATGTAAGGATTCTGGATCAGCACCATGATGCCCATAGTATATACAGTATTCTGAAGAAGGTCTAAAATGTCACTGTGTGTGCGTGCATGTGTGTGTTTTATTTAGATGGATTTTTAAAAAAAATATTACTCATGATATAACATTGTCCAGAAATGCCTGGTAAGGACATGAGGAGGAAACAGCAGGAGCTGTGTGAGGCTACTAAAGGCAGGGCTATAACATTTTTCTGTCATCATTTTATTATAGATTAAGTGCAAGAGTTGTTAGGTGTGGATAATTAGATTATAGTTTATTGCAATAGAAAGTTGTACCTTGTTCTCACATAGCAAGTGGAGAGTGACATATGAAATGATGGGATGGAAGGAAGAAGAGAAGCAAAGAGTGATTCACAGGCAGAGCCTAAATTATTTCTCACAGTTTTTTGTTGCCTTATGGTTCCAAGCGCTGTCACCAATCTTTGCATTTTGTTATTATCTCATGACACTTGTTTAATCAGCTACCATCTCTCCTATGGACTTTTTAATGTCTACAGTCTCAGATCAACACAGCCCTGCCCTTCCCATATTAGATTCTTGATGAATGTGTGTTGTTGTTATTCAGCCTGGTTCAATGTGCCCCTTTTTAACTTTGAGCACCCGCCCCTTTAAACCTCTCTGCACGGCCCTGACCTGTTGAGAAAGAAAAAAAAAAAACAAGCAGAGGAAAACAAGAGTAATAGAATAAACAACATCACAATGATATATGGGAATATGACAGTAAATACTAAATATTAAACATTATTGTGCAGCACATAAGATCAACAGAACACAGTGGGCTTTGAGGTAGGAGCCAAAAAAGGTGTAGTTTGTGGGTGTGATCACCCGTGTGTACACCTGTGAGCATGGACGCGCTTGTTTTTTTTAAACGGTTCCTTCATGTAATGATCTGCTAGAGGGTGTGGGGAGCCACTGCCCCGTCCTCCAGGGCATGAAGCAGGTATGGAGGAGATCAAAACTCCAGACCAAGACAAGAGACCAAGGAAGACCAACAGAGGGGCAGCCGCGCCACTGTCCCAGAAAGAGCTGAGGAGAGTCCCAGATGAGGGGTCACTCAGCAGCCGCGGAGCAGAAACCAGGGGGGGTTGCAGTGATGCGCCCGTGAGCTCCGCCGGCTGCCAGCTGTGCCTGAGTGACCGAGCCCCAGGCCAAGAGGCCGGGGGCACCCCACCTCCGAAGTGGCCCGAGCGAGCCCCAGGCTCCAGGCTCCGATAAGTGGCCGCCAAGGAGTGAGCCGGTGTGTACCTGGACGCCCATCACCAGACACAAAGAACCACCAACGCACCGATGTCTGAGGGAGTCCGCCACCGGCAGGGGAAGTGGTGGTGGGGGGAGATAGGCCTCCAAACCTTGGAGGGCCTGAGATGTCCCCAGAGAGGTGGCATCTGATACCCAACCTGACATATAGACACAGACATACAGGCACACACAGATACAAACATCCATTCCCACCCTCATGCTCTCATATGCACTTACTCCACACTCAACCAACGTGGAGACAAACATAAAGAGATGCTGTACACACGATCACACTCCCCAAACGTACTCTACGAACCGGGTCTAGGTACCCTTGCCCCTGGAGGGGGGAACTGCACCCAGACCCAGGTGGGTTGGGTGCCTCGCCCCACCGCTGCCTCTCCCCACCGCACCCACTGCGGTGGGGAGAGGCAGACCGCCTACTGGGGCCAGCTCCCCCGCTCGCCCCAGTAGGCACCCCCATACTCCGCGACCCGCCAGGGAAAGGGGGCCCGGGCCCATCCAGACAGGGGCCCAGTGCAGCAGCACCGCCCGGCCCCACAGAGCCCGGGACAGTCCACCCAACCCCACCACAGAGAAAACTGCACCCACCCCATCATTCACTCATCTTCCAGACTACATAAGACAATAGATGCCCAGGCTGAGATCTTCCTCCACCTCTCCTGTATCTCCCCCTCCTGCAGAGAGAGTTCCTGAAGAGAGGAAAGCTCCTGCAAGATGTGGCAATCTCCCCCACCAGTTGAAGAGCCCCCCAGGTGGCTCGATGCACCGGCGGCACCCTGCGCCATGGCTGCCCCCCCATGCACGCACCCGCCAACAACCCCGGCAACACACCAACCAGGACCCAAGCCCCCGAAGCCAGGCCAGGGCCCCAGCCCAGAGACGGAGCGCCCCCAGAACCTCACGCCCATCCCGGACCCACCCAGGGGCAGCCAGGCTACCAGGTCAGTAACCCACGTCCGTCAGCCAGCACAGACCCTCTCCTAGCCCCGCTGCACGCAGCCACGAGGAAACCGTCACCTAAGAGCCAACAGAGCCCCTAATTGGCCATGATCCCAGGTTGAGCCCCCCAAGGAAGATGCCTCCGAGGAACCCCCCGACGCCCTAAGCCTGTCCCTACCCCCACACCAATCACAACAGTGAAGGCGGGAGCAAACTATGAGCCCCCACCCCCACTAGGTGAGGGAGCTGATCAAAGGAGCCCAGAGCAATTGATCTGATGTGGTGGGAAGTGATATTTATTCATCTGTTTTAGAAAGGATTCTGTATATTTTGGATAGTAATTTGGGGGGTTTTAAGAGTAAGAAATTGAACCACACTTGGTGGTGTTTGTAGTTCAACTTGACCCCGTTTAAATTTATTTTTTTACTATGGATTTAATTTGTTGATATTCTAAAAATCTTTTCTTGTTGATCCCATATTGTGTAACTAGTCCGTCAAATGAAATAAATTCTGTTCCTTCTAGTATATGTTCTAAATATTTGATTCCTTTACCACTCCAATCTGAAAAGTTTATCATATTATTGTTTTGTAATATGTCAGGGTTGTTCCAGATAGGTGTACGTTTGCATGGGATTAATGAAGACGCCATCAATTTTAGAAACTCCCACCATGCTGTCAGAGAAGAGCTGGGCCCTGTGCTTCGTACGTCGCTTACTACATCCAAGATCAAATGAAACATCCAAGTATTTTCACGACCATAAGACGCACTGTGCTAAAAGGCGCAGTCTCAGTTATGTGTGCCATTACTGTATTTAACACACACATAAGGCGCACTGGATCATAGGGCGCATACAAGTACCATATGCGTATTTAAAAATAAAGCGGGAGCAAACCTGAGTTCGGTACCTTACTCACATTTTTATTACCAGTAATCGTCATCATCAACAACACACAAGCATACAAGTGTGCGTATTTAAAAATAAAGCAGGAGCAAAACAAAGTTTGGTACTCACATTTTTATCATCAATCAAACCCATCGAAGTCCTCATCCTCTGTGTCTGAATTGAACAGCTGCGCTAAATCTTCATCAAACATGCCAGGTTCACTTTCTTCACTGTCAGAGTCACTTTCCGTGCCGTGCGGCTCCTCGGAAATGATGCCGGCTTTTGCGAAAGCTCGAACAACAGTGCCAGCAGACATGTTAGCCCAAGCATCTACAATCCATTGGCAAATTGTGGCGTAACTCGCCCGGCGCTGGTTTCCACTCTTGGTTAAACTGTGGTCTCCATCGGTCATCCATCGCTGGATGTGTTTGTCGCCGATGTGTTTGCTGCAGTAGGAGCGGAAGATGGCCAGCTTTTCCTTATAATCCGCTGGAAGTTGCTGCGCTACCGTAGTCCTGGTCCGGAGGGAAAAATGGCACCGTTTCATAAAAAGTGAAAGTGAAACTGCTTTTAGCCGAATGGTGACCGTCGAAACGCTTCTCCCGCTCGTTCTTTGCTCGATGATCGCCTTATGTCCGCGGAAACTCAGCTGCGTTTTCTTGACCTGCCGGAGCTTGTTTTCCAGCTTCCTCCACTTGCGAACCATCGATTCATTAATCTTAAATTCTCTCGCCGCTGCTCGATTTCCATGTTCCTCCGCTTAGCTGATGGCCTTCAGTTTAAACTGTGCTTCGTAAGCGTGTCTCTTTGCCATTTTCAGGGTTGTTAAAACAACGATGTCCTGCATAACGCACATACCTATTCTTTTATACAGGTATGTGCAATAAAGTCAACGCACACACTTCACCCTTTAGCGTTCTCATGGTGTTCTCTACTACGTCCTCCTTACAACACACAGGGCGCACTGCGCTATAGGGCGCGCCGCACTTTTTGAAGAAAATCTAAGACTTTTAAGTGCGCCTTATGGTTGTGAAAATACGGTACTTCAGAAATGTGCAAAATTAAAAAATGGTCAGACACAGAATCTGAGCAGTGATAAGAATAAATTTACAGTGATGTAAATACAGTGCGCATGCGCCAACCAGCGTGCAGCCTGTTACAGTCGCTCCTGCTTTTCTCTTGGTTTAGCTCTTTTTTGTTACGTATTCTTTTTTTTCTGACTTGTATTTACATCCGTTTATTATCTCTTACTCAATCATGTGGATTGAGAGAGTTTTTGTTCTTCTGGTGGCCGTGGAACTGTTACTTTTATCAAGGAATGGGACCGCGGCACATCTCCTACACGCACGGACTGTTTACTCCAGAGATCAGCTGATCGCCCTGATGCCGGCCGGCTCGCTGGCCAGGCCCGCAGAAGTACCAGCTGAAATTTGGAGAAAAACACATGGGGGATGCAGAGGTCAAGGACAGAAGAGAAGAAAAAAGGAGATGGTGAGACAGCGGAGGCTCGAAGCGAGGAGGAGGTATAAACCGTGTCTGCCATCTATCGTGATGGGAAATGTGCGATCATTGGCAAATAAAATCGATGAGCTCTCAGCACTGGTACGGAGTCAGAGGGAATACCGAGAGTGTACCCTGATGTGTTTCACCGAATCATGGATGCACCAGGACATTCCCGATGAGAATGCTTCCGTGGAAGGTTTCCACACTGTTCGGGCGGACAAGGACAGCATCGCTAGCGGTAAGCGGAAAGGAGGTGGGCTTGCTGTTTTAGTTAACAAGCGGTGGTGTAACCCTGCCAACATAACAATCAAAGAAAGGATTTGTTGCCCAGACATTGAACTGTGTGCTGTTGGACTCAGGCCGTATTATTTACCCAGGGAATTCTCTCACGTCATCTTGGTGGCTGTTTATGTTCCTCCCTCTGCTAACCCCACAGCTGCATGTGACACTATCCACTCTGCCATAGCTCGGTTACAGACTCAGCACCCGAGTGCCTTTATTGTGATCTCGGGTGACTTCAACCATGTATCACTGGACAATACACTAACAACATTCAAACAATATGTGGACTGTTCCACCAGGGGAGAGAAAATTTTAGACTTACTTTTAGACTTTATGCTAACGTCAAGGATGCATACAGCTCCTCCTCCCTCCCCCCACTTGGTAGGTCAGATCATAACCTGATTCACCTCACCCCCCGCTATGTGCCAATTGTGAGGAGGGAACCTGTGACCACCAGGACTGTTAGGAGGTGGTCAGAGGAGGCAATAGCGGAAATACAAGGCTGTTTCGAGGTGACCAACTGGGAAACACTCTGTGAGCCTCACACCGAGGACATCAATGGGCTTACTGAGTGTATCACAGACTACATAACTTTCTGCACCGACTCCATTGTTCCAGCTCAGACTGTTCATTGTTACCCAAATAACAAGCCCTGGGTGACTAAGGACATCAAAGCCCTCCTCAACAACAAGAAGAGGGCTTTCAGAGGGGGCAACAAAGAGGAGGTGAGGAAGGTCCAGGTGTTACTAAAGGACAAGATCAGAGAGGCTAAGGACAATTACAAGAGGAAGCTGGAGTGGAAACTCCAGCAGAACAGCATGAGAGAGGTGTGGAGGGGCATGAAGACCATCACTGGATTCAGGCCAACCAACAGCAGGGGAGCTGAGGGAGGTGAGAATAGAGCCAACAAGTTGAATCTGTTTTTCAATAGATTCGACACCGCAGTGTCTGCTCCCACCCCCACAACCTCACCTGTAGTCAGCCTGGAATCCAGAGCCACACCACTTTGCCAGCCTCTCTCTTCACATGGCGCTGTTGCCTCCTGTGAGATTCCTGACACCCCTCCCCCACCTTCACTCAATACCAGGTTGAGATGCAAATGAGGAGACTTCACTCACGCAAGTCTGCTGGACCAGATGGAGTGAGTCCCCTCGTCCTCAAGACCTGTGCCCCCCAGCTGTGTGGAGTCTTTCATAAACTATTTATGCTGAGTCTGAGTCTGCAGAGGGTCCCAGTGATGTGGAAGACATCATGCCTTGTCCCTGTACCGAAGACGCCACGTCCCAGTGGCCCCCAGGATTACAGGCCCGTGGCACTGACCTCCCACATCATGAAGACCCTGAAAAGGCTCATCCTGGACCAGCTGCGACCCATAGTAAGACCACATCTGGATCCCCTTCAGTTCGCTTATCAGCCTCGTCTCGGAACTGAGGATGCCATCATCTACCTGCTCAATCGTGTCTACACCCATCTGGACCAGCCGGCGAGCACTGTGAGGGTCATGTTTTTTGACTTTTCTAGTGCTTTCAGTACCATCAGGCCGACCCTCCTGGGTGATAAGTTAGCAGCGATGCAGGTGGATGCTTCTCTGGTGTCCTGGATTGTTGATTACCTGACAGGAAGACCACAATATGTACGTCTCCCACAGTGTGTGTCTGACAAGGTAATCAGCAACACAGGGGCACCACAGGGGACTGTCCTCTCCCCCTTCCTCTTCACCCTCTACACCACAGACTTCAGCCACTGCACAGGGACCTGCCATCTTCAGAAGTTTTCTGATGACTCTGCGGTGGTTGGATGCATCAGCAGGAATGATGAGACAGAGTACCGGGCTGTGATCGACTCCTTTGTCACGTGGTGTGAGCAGAATCATCTGCAGCTCAACGTGGCAAAGACCAAGGAACTGATCGTGGACTTCAGGAAGTCTTGTCTTAATGTTGGTTTATAATGGAGCACTGTAACA
Source organism: Diplotaxodon limnothrissa (assembly GCF_057381915.1). Lineage (NCBI taxonomy): Eukaryota > Metazoa > Chordata > Actinopteri > Cichliformes > Cichlidae > Diplotaxodon > Diplotaxodon limnothrissa. The sequence continues at coordinate 18,072,163 of NC_140617.1, read as the reverse complement.
AAAAATAATTTCCTCCAGGGATCAATAAAGTATTCTGATTCTGATTCTGATGCCTCAAATGGCTGTCAATAGCAGCAGAAATGTTCAGCTCAAACGACTCTGGTTATTATGTCAGTGTCAAGGCCTCTTTGAACCCTTTTCCATGACCAAGCTGAGAATGGATGGTGTACAATTCATAACTGTTGTGATATTTTAGCACTACGGTTAGCATTTACAGGATATTGTTTTATAGTGATATTATACAGGAAAACTGTTACTCAATAAGGCCCATTTACTAGTTGTTTTTCTCTTTCTCTGTAACCTAAGAATTAATGTGTAAGAATCACAGGTTGGTACCTCAAGGTCGAAAATACCACAGAGACCACTTCCTTACTCCCATCCTCCCTTCCTTATCTCTTAGAAAGAAGCTTGTTAAAGGCCAGGTGGTTCGTTTCAGAATTCACTAATGAAAGAACTCTGTATTCTATGTCTAGGAGTGTATTTTGCTGGGATGATCATAAATTGTAGCTGAACTGATAAACTACACAAAGGATACTTCTTTGCTCACAAGGCAGGAAGACGTTCCCTTATTTGGTCTGTACCGGTTTGAACTGAGAATCTGTTGACACACGAACCTTTTTCCTCTATATATACTGTTGTAAGATGAATAAACCTTTGAGTTGATTTTGGGAAAGCAACCCGTATAGTTTCTGTGTCGTTTTGTTCTCCCAGCTGCTCCCGACGTCGTAACTAACACGCTGAATGGCATATTTGACTGTTACTTGAGAATATTTCTTTGAGTTCTATAGGTTATGGACAATCTCTGCTGATAGGTGCTCACGCCTCGAAGGAAACCCGATCCACAGACGGAGATTTCTTTCAATTTGGTGTCAGAAGTGGGATTTGCTGACGAAGGTAAATATGTGTCTTTTTTTATTTATAAGACTGTATTATACCTTTCTCAGTGATTCATAGAGAAACGGGATATACTGACGAAGTTTTCCTTAGTGGCCCAGATAAATGGGACACTGACGAGTCTTCCTTAGCCCCGAATAAAGAAACGGGATATACTGACGAAGCTTTCCTTAGTGGCCCAGATAAATGGGGTACACTGACGACTTCCTTAGCCCCGATTAAAGTAAATTAAAAGCAGAGAGATACAGGAGGTTGCCTGTTGTTTTGAAAACGAAAATTGCTAGCAATAAAATCGAAAGTAACCTCAACTTTGCCTCAGCAAAAATACTAACATAAATCCTTCAAGCGTGTAAACCCCTCTGGAAATCACTGAACATGGGTCAGAATAATTAAAAGACCTCAGACAGGTCCAAAAAAAATCGAAATTAACTGCAAAACAAAATAAAATAAAATATAAAGTCACAAATAACGGCTCAGTACGACTCCCACTTCCGGTCACGTGTAATCCACGTCCGCGAATCGGTGAAGACTTTCATGATTACGTATCCAGAACATGTGGAAGTGCTTACATGACTGACTTTGTCTACAACTTAAGAACTGTAAGTTCAATGCATTCTAATTTATTTCCGGAGCCCTATCCCGAACGATTATCGCCAGAAAACAGGTCAGTAGAAATGTTGAATATCATTTGCGATAAGAAAAGTAGTCTGCTTAAAAAATCCTGTAGAAAATATATGATAGAATGTCGTGACGTGATACATCGAATATTATCACTATGGAAAAAGGGACCGGAACCAGGTATAGATGCTTTAACATCAAATAAAACTAGTGCAGGCTCTAGCATAGAAAATAAATCTACCACAGGAAAAGCTAGTCTTGCATGTCCAGCCGTTCTGCCTACGGCCCCACCCCCTTACGAAGATGAGACCGAATTAATAGTCGCTGTAGCAGCTGCACGCACACAACGTCAACATTCTGATCTAACCAGCTTAAAAGAAAGTGACAAAAAACCTGAATCAGATGCAATGAATCTTAGCCATCTCCTTGAACAAGACCAGGAAAATCAATATATACGCCGCGAGGAAGAATTAGCAGAACATAGAAAAAGAGAAAAACTTTTGAAAGAAGAATGTGAGGAACTTATGAAAAGCAATTTAGACGACTGTGAAGAAAAACTTTTGCATCAGGCAGTGTCCATAATAGACACCCACATGAAACGCCACGATATCGTGGCTAGAGGTTTAGAGGTAGCTAAAGAAATGCCTATTACCAGAACTTTAATAAAGACTTATCTAAAAGGAAAAAAGGAAAAACAAAGCCAGAATGACAAAGGTCCTTACACCAACACTCGCAAACAATCAGAATTAAAATCTAGTGACGTCAATGACACTTACCCCTTTATGATAATAGGAGATCAGTGTTGTATTCAGCCCCCTAAAATCTCAGAATTAGTGGTAACTATTAAAGAGCTTCCTGATCCTCTTAAAAATCCTACAGCCTTTGTCTTTGCATTACAGAGAAGTACCAGGTATCACCACTTGGGTGGTCCGGATTACAGGTACATATTGTGTCAATGCATTCCTGGAATAACCGAGTCACAACTCATAGGAGAGATAGGTGAATTAGATCCAAAGCATGATAAAGCATCCACAACTGCAGAGTTCTTGTGGGTAGATGATGACAAAATCACCGGTTTCTTCAGGAATCTAAAGAGATTCCTGTTAACAATGTCCAGAGACAAAATTGACTTAAATGCAGTAACAATGTGTAAACAGAAGCCTGATGAATCTATCCTAGTATTCATAAAACGCTTTATGCACTGTTGGGCTAATGAGGCATGCATGCCAGAGGATGGAAATGATCAGATTTTCATTACTACCTTTTTGAACAATATCCACCCTGAATGCTCTCAGTTGCTAAAAGTGACAGCTACTGATAATCTCTACGAACTGAGTAAAGATGCTTTCTTAAAGCTTGTAAAACTGAAGGCCAGTGCAGATCTTTTCCCTACTACCACGAAAGCTAAAACTGTTAAAATGATGTTGAATTTTGATGTTATAGATCCAGAAGAAAGTGAGAAACTAATGTATGCAGGATCACCCGCTCCAGCACAGCAGGGAAGTTTCAGAGGACAGAAAGATAAGAGTAGAGATGTGTGTTTTTGCTGTGGAAGGATAGGGCATTGGTCTGTGGAGTGTCAATTTGCAGCTTCCAATAGAGCACGCGCGTCTCAACCACAGAATGCAGGACAAGCTCCTGCCACTAGGCCTCAGCAGAGCTCTTCCAGTCAAGGTAACTGGCAACTAAAGGGAGCACGCAATAATGGCCCCACATCTAGGCAACCTTACAATCCGCATTATAACCCACAAGGTAGACAAGCTAGAGGTGCAAATTTAGCTCAGTTTTCCAGCAGCCGCAGACACCCAGAGCATGAATCAGAATGGGAAAGGGTGCGTTACAATTCTCACCATGATCTTTTCCCATCATCTGATAATCCCCGGCTGGACCGCCAGTAAGGAGGCCCAGGTGAGGATAAGGGACAGCAGTGTGAAGCACTACACACGATGTTGCATTTGCAACTGTCCCATAACACAGAGCACTTGCCCATATTAGAAGTAGAAATAGATGGTAAGAAATACCCATTTTTAGTGGATAGTGGAGCCACTAAAAGTTCACTGTCTGGAAAATTCTATAATGGGCCTGTTTCCTCTGTGTGTATCAACACTATGGGAATTAATGGAACTATAGTGCAATGCCCTAAAACTCATTCTCTAAAGACACGTTGGGGCCCAAAACCAGATGAAATCACATATCATCCATTTGTAATTATTCCAAACTCGCCTGTGAATTTATTAGGCAGAGATTTAATGGCAAAAATGAATTTGTGTATTTCATTTAACACAAAGGGTGAAATGTTTGCTGATACTGATAACAGTTATGTGTTCTCTGCCTTATGCACCGACATCATGGAGAAGGAACAGCCTCTGTGTCAGCTGGACGCCTCAGCAGAGAATGAAATCAACATCTTTTTGTCCGGTACTCCACGTCACACACTGTGTCAAACACGTGTACAGACGCCACTACCAGGTAATCCCATGACTGGGAGCCACACTTTTGTCTCTCTCAAACTGTTCAACAACATGATAACTGCTCACACCAGTGAAGGTCAAACAGTGGTTTTGTCACATAACTCAGACATAGGTTATGACATAACTACACCATGTCAACACATTGATCTAACCTACCCTATCCACTGTACTATTTCTGCAGTTACGTTGCCAGCTGAATACCAGAATATGACATTATGGTCAAAGGGTTAGAATGATGTAGGATTTATTGACTGTACACCTTATCACGCACAGCTGAAAAACAACAAGCCAGTATATGTCAAGCAATATCCCATTTCCGCCGAAAAAGCCTCAGCCCTTGATGTCATCATAGGAGATTTATTGATTACAGGAGTAATAAAGCCCACAGTATCTCCATATAACACTCCTGTCAATCCTGTGCCAAAGCCTAACAAACCTGGCGTATGGCGTTTCATACAAGACTTAAGGCAAATTAATGCAGTCATTATGCCTCTGCCACCTCTCAGACGTTCCCAGCATATTGACATCCATTCCATCCACAGCTACACATTTTACCGTGGTGGACCTGTGTTCCGCTTTTTTTCTCAGTGCCTGTGCATGAAGACACACAGCCGATATTTGCATTCACACATAGACATAAGCAGTACACTTGGACTCGCCTGCCCCAAGGCATGGTAGACAGCCCTGCTGCTTTCTCAATGGTGGTCCGTGCTACCCTGGACAGCTTCACTCCTCCGGAGGGCTGTACTGGATGACCTCCTCCTCTGTGCTCCGAGTGAGGAACTATGTCAAACTGCTACACACATGCTTCTCCAGCACCTCCAACAGACTGGCCACAAAGCATCAGCAAAGAAAATGCAGTACTGTCAGACTTCTGTTCAATATTTGGGATTTACACTGTCTCACGGAAAACGTTTCATGACTGCAGACAGGGTCAAAGCTGTGACCTCCGTCCCTAAGCCCACTACACAGAAGGAAATGCTGTCTTTCCTAGGCATGGTGAACTATTGCAGACAGTGGATACCAGACTGTTCTTTTCATGACCACATTCTGTGTGACTGTTGTAAAAAAGACAAGCCTCCTCGAATACTGTGGTCCACAGAAATGACTGCCTCTTTCAATGCATTAAAGGGAGCGCTGACTTCCGCTCCTTGTTTGGGTCTGCCTGACTACCACTTACCATTCCATCTGTACGTCACAGAGAACGGCACAACCTGCACAGGTGTACTGGCCCAAGAGCATGGCAGTGGCTACCGCCCAGTAGCCTTCTATTCAAAGGTGCTGCCTGTGGTTGTTCAGGGGATGCCGGCCTGCCTGAGGGCAGTAGCAGCTTGCTCTATCATGATAAGGGACTGCGAGAAGTTCACACTCTCACATGACACTATTCTACACACCAATCACCAGGTCACGACCATTCTAGCAAACATAACTACACAACATATGACCGCACAACGTCGCTCAGGTTATGAAGCTACACTGACTTCAACAGCAAATCTCACTATAAAAGCAAACAGCACACCCAATTCGCCAGCACATTTATTGATCCGTATGCTGTGTTCTTCTGACCGACAGGATGGCTCAGACGGGCTTGACGTTCATGACTGCATGACACGCATACAGGAATCCACAGCACCACGTCCAGATCTAGAGCAAACACCTATCCCAGACTCAGCCACGGTTTATGTGGACGGGTCCTGTTCAAGGCCGAATGACAACTCATTTCTTTGTGGCTATTCAGTGGTGACCTTGCCTGACATCATACTAGAGGCTCACTCATTACCATTTCACTCAGCACAAAAAGCAGAGCTCATGGCTTTAATACGCGCCTGTGAGCTACATGTGGATAAGCGTGTGACAATTTACACGGACAGCCGCTATGCGTTTGGCGTCGTACACGACTTTGGCACATTGTGGAGACAAAGAGGATTTAGATCGGCTGACGGAAAACCGATCGCTAATTCTGATCTTGTGCAAAGACTTTTGCAGGCTATACAGCTACCATCGGCCGTTGCAGTTGTGAAAACGAGAGGACACAGTACAGCTGACACAGACGAAGCAACAGGTAATGCCCTGGCAGACGTGACTGCCAAGGCTGCAGCTGCGTCACAGCTCCCACCTCCACAGGAAGTATTATCTGTGCCCCTACAGCTGCCACTTGTTACACTCCCAGACTATTTAGACACAAATGTTGATTTAAAATTCATACAAGAGCAAGCCTCTGCATCTGATTACACCTATTGGGAGAATAATGACTGTACCTTAGATGACAGAGATGGCTTATACAAAAATCTTGAAGGTTTGATTGCCCTCCCATCTTCCCTGCTGCCAGTCCTTGTCCGACATTTTCACGGTGTGAGTCATGTCGGACAAAGAGGGGTAATAGATGCAATAAAATCAAGATTTGTAATTGAAAAAACATTGCATGCAGTAAAAAGCATATTAGCAACCTGTTTAACATGTGCACGAACTAATGTAGGGAGACCAAAAGCAAAACATCAGCATTTACCACAACCAGATTTTCCATTTCATACATTACAAATTGATTTTACACACATGCCAGCACAAGGAAGCATCAAGTACTTACTGGTAATAGTGGATCAATTTAGTAAATGGGTAGAAGCTTATCCAACATCAAAAGAAACTGCAGAAGTAGTCTGTCAAAAGTTGAGCAATGAAATAATACCCAGATTCGGGATACCTCACCAAATTAACAGTGATAGAGGACCTTCATTCACATCAGAAGTAATTCAAAAGTGTGCTAAAACTCTAGGAATAGACTGGAAATATCATGTGCCATACCACCCTCAGAGTTCAGGAGTTGTAGAAAGAATGAATAGGACCATAAAAAAATCGCCTGACTAAAGCAATGATAGAAACAGGAATGACCTGGGTCAAATTACTTCCTCAAGTCCTCTGTGAAATTAGAATGACTCCATCCGCAGCAACCAAATTATCTCCATTTGAAATAATCATGGGAAGACCATTTCCAACACCATGGTCAGCTTCCAGAGGGGCACCGCTATTGGAAGGGGACATAGACACTGCATTGTCCGACTATGTTCACAATCTGGTAGAAACACTGAATAATAACTATCAGAAAGTTTGTCTCTCCCAGCCTCTCCCCTCCACAGCTCCAACTCATCAGTGGAGACCAGGAGACGCGGTGTTGGTGAAGTCGCTAAAACCAAGGACACTCGGGGAGGCCGCGTTTTCCAGCCCCCAGACTGTACTGGCAGTGACGAGAACCAGCATCCTCACAGACGGACAACCTCAGTGGATTCATGCCAGCAGGGTTAAGACCAGCCCAACCAGACCATCTCAGGTGCCGGATCAAGCAGACGATCAAGTATTAGATCCAGCCAGCGCCTGGATCTAATACACCTACACACACGCAATCACTGATTAACACACAACGCCTGAAAGAGCCACAACAAGGTACTCGAACATCCAGCAGGAACAGAAAGCCGAGAGTACCACATGATGTCTAATCTGATAAAGCTAGACTCATTCCATCCTGATAATGGAGAAAATGAAATGCCCATTGTCATCATACGACGCTTATTCAATGTCTCTCGAACCTGGGACCAGGCCAGGAGACGACTGAAGAACTGTGTTTTTCCTTATATATTTTTTTATATATTTAGGTTATTTCACATTTATGATTTGTCTTTATATTATGTTATCATTTCATGATAAAAGGAGGGAACTGTTGTGATATTTTAGCACTACGGTTAGCATTTACAGGATATTGTTTTATAGTGATATTATACAGGAAAACTGTTACTCAATAAGGCCCATTTACTAGTTGTTTTTCTCTTTCTCTGTAACCTAAGAATTAATGTGTAAGAATCACAGGTTGGTACCTCAAGGTCGAAAATACCACAGAGACCACTTCCTTACTCCCATCCTCCCTTCCTTATCTCTTAGAAAGGAGCTTGTTAAAGGCCAGGTGGTTCGTTTCAGAATTCACTAATGAAAGAACTCTGTATTCTATGTCTAGGAGTGTATTTTGCTGGGATGATCATAAATTGTAGCTGAACTGATAAACTACACAAAGGATACTTCTTTGCTCACAAGGCAGGAAGACGTTCCCTTATTTGGTCTGTACCGGTTTGAACTGAGAATCTGTTGACACACGAACCTTTTTCCTCTATATATACTGTTGTAAGATGAATAAACCTTTGAGTTGATTTTGGGAAAGCAACCCGTACAGTTTCTGTGTCGTTTTGTTCTCCCAGCTGCTCCCGACGTCGTAACTAACACGCTGAATGGCATATTTGACTGTTACTTGAGAATATTTCTTTGAGTTCTATAGGTTATGGACAATCTCTGCTGATAGGTGCTCACGCCTCGAAGGAAACCCGATCCACAGACGGAGATTTCTTTCAATAACTTTATTGTACAATGCTCAGATTTCAAAACACAGGGAATTGGCACTGTGAGACTTCCAGAAGCAGTCTCACAGTGCAGCAGTCTCTTCCAGAAGCAGTCTGCTATTTGCTGCAGAAATGGCCGTTTGTGAGAGTGGAAACTGAGCCCCAGGAGGGTGGTCCACTGAGAGAGAGAAAACATGAGTGAAACTGATTGTTGTGTTTCAGTTGTATCTCGGGCTTACTTGCCGTTGGAAGGTTATCTTGTCCATGTCAAGGTTCGAGTTTTTGAGGAGGAAACAAACGACTGCATGGTCCTCAGTAGATGTCAAAATAGTGGTTTTTATTATACACATATATATGTGGGGAAGATGAGCATCATAAACCTTTCAGAGCTGATCTCCCCCGAAAACCCATGTCACAAGGCTTTTATTGCAATGATGCCGTCAAGTCACATGATAAGTATCAGTCAGTTCTCAGAACTCAGGAAGTTCCCCTTATATGGCCTCCAGATGTTTCCACTCAGTCCAGCACTTAGAGAAAACCAGTGTGTGTGGTGTGTATATCTATTCGTGTCTATTGTGAGTGTGTGTATGTCAAACAGAGAGCATGTCCTGAGACGCCCTCACAGTTCTCCATAAGTGTATGCGTGTTCTACATGACTATGTAGGTGCGTGTAGTGTGGACTTGAATGTGTGTACTCTGTGTAAGTGTATTCAATTGTTGTCCAAAACCAAATATGGGGTTGTCTTTAGTCGGCCTCAGCTTTGACAGCATTACAGTGGAATGTGTGGGGAGTGTGTAGTGCATGTATCTGCAGACCTCTTATTATTGCTCAGTTTAACATGAATATGATTAAGCCTGGAATGCAGGATTCTTCTGTAACCATAAATGATAAATGATAAACCATAAGTGATGCAAAAGCAATAATACTGAGTGTGAATAGTAACACAGAGACAGTAGAATAATATTCCACCTGATATCCAGAAGAGGTAAACTGGTTTGCTTCCTGCACATCATAGGAGGGAGACCAGGCAGTTGGTGGAGCGGAAGCAGTTTTGGGGGAAGATTTCCGAGAATGAACCAGCTTTGACAATAATAATGACAGTGATTTGTAACTGGGCAACAGACTGGAAGAAGAGGAGAAACAGCGTTTGGCACACAAGAAAACTCTACACTAGATAACTTGTGGAGAGATCTTTGCTAAGCAGAGATCTGACAAAGAATGCACTCCTGAGTTGGCTCTTAATTACTGGCAGGGTAAGTCAGAAGAATTAGCCACAGGTATGTAGGCCAATGGAGAAACGGTGAAGGTTTTTCCCAAAAGCAGAGCCCAGTTTTTACTTACCCAACCTAGACCTGTGAGAGGAACAAAACTGATGCTGAAAACACAATTATCCTGTGTCTACTGTGACAACGAGAATATCAATAACTATGACCAGCACATATTTTGGATAAATCCCTATAAAACAGGGAGAGAAAAATGTTAAATTTGAGCTTTATTCAGTGGTTTAGTAACAAGCTGCACATATCAAACGTATTGCCCCAGCAGAGAATTGCTAATCGATATCACACTGAAAACATCCTGGAAATCAAAGAATCAGTAAAAAGGTGGCACTTCAAGCTGATTTAAAACTGAAACTCTGAACATAACTTGCTCCTGATAGTTTGACTTTTTATTCTCTCAGCTGCAGACTCACTGCTGTTTAAGGATTTGAGAGTAAAGATCAAATATAAAAGCAGATTTCAAACATATAACAGATTTGATGTGTGGCCTGCAGTGATGGGAATAACAGCATTACAAGTAACAGCGTTACTAACAGCATTAGTAACGCCAGGTCTCTCTTGGAAATGAGCTTTTTTTACCTGGATAAATAAAGGATTAATAAAAAATTACTAATGGCGTTACTTTTTCAGTAACGAGTAATCTAACTAATTACTATTCCTATCGTTACAACGCCGTTACAGTTACTAACAAGAAAAAGCGGTCCATTACTCTTTTTCAACAAACAGATGCATGCATCTTATATCAGTTGCATGGAAGTAGCTGACTACGTAAGTAATCTGGACGCTACAGCTTTAAGCAGCTGCGTGCGCTCCCGCGGACGGTAATCACGATCACTGTCGAGCACAACACCTGGAGCTAAGGGGGCAAAACAATCGCATGAGTGCTGCTGTTTGACTGAGGAACAATAAAGTAGTCGTGGTAAGCCAGTCACATGACCACTTCAAGACAAAGCAGCAAGGTGATATATACCAGTTTATAAATTGTGTTGATAGGCCACGTAAAACCAGAATCATGATAAACAATATATACGTGGCGTTTTTTCCTCAATAGTTTCCTTATGTTTACTGTCTAAGGACAGTGCTAGCAAGCACTCTCTGCTTATGAGCAACCCCCCCCCCCCCCCCAAAAAAAAACAAAACAAAACAGAGGACGTTTTAGGAGTGACGGCGAGAGAGAGAGAGAGAGAGAGAGAGAGAGAGAGAGAGAGAGAGAGAAAGAAACACAGCAGAAAAAGAGAGAGAGCGAGTTTTGAGATGTGATAGATTTGTGACATTTAGCGTGTTTGGAGTGTGTAGTTAATGTTTTGTCTTGTGTAGTTAGTGTGTAGTGTTGTGGATAGTTTTGTGTTGTGTGTCAGAACAATGAGGCGTCTGCTGTCTCCAAGTAGAAAAAGGTAGAAAAAGGAGTGATACACCTGCTGCTGTCAGACCTGCAGGTATCAGGCTGTGATGCTCTCCTTTATAGTGGACAGAGATAATTTTTTTGGAGTGGCACAAATAATTTGTGTGGCATCTTATTGAATGCAGAACAGCTGATTGTTCTGTAAATAGTTTGAAATGGTTATTTAAAAAATCAAGATAAAAGGTAAATGAATGCAAATAACTTTGTTGTTTGCAAAACTTGTGCATAGGATTTTAAAATTGACAATTTATATTTGCATTTAAAGTTATGAAATATGTTTCATTAAACATGTTTGTGGTTGTTACAGTAAAAAAATATAACTTTTTCTACTCTGATTTTATGTTTTTTGTCTGATTTTAGATCAATTGTGTTAATACAGTATGTCAAAATGAAAACATAACTGTAAATTCAGACACGTGAGGTTGTGCTGAAAAGGATGATACCAAACAAGCAAAGTAAATAGTTTTTAAAGGTAAAATGTGGAGGGAAAATCAAAAGTAGTCTGCTTTGGGCCCCGGTCTGGATGGGCCTGGGCCCCCTGGTCCTGGAGGGTTCCAGAGTGTGGGGGATGTACTCCAACCCACCTCTGGCGCTGGTGCCCTACCCTCAATTTTAAATGCATTTAGACACTAAGGGTTTTCGGGAGGAGCCGTGCTGCTCTCTGAGAGGAAGCAAGTACCATGCTCTCCTGAGTTTTAAATGCACTTTAGAACAGCACACAGCAACACTACATATGAGCGGGCGTAGGGAGGTTTGAGGTCTTCACTCAACCTGGTTCTGTTAGCCGTCAGGGCTGGGGGGCTGGGAGGAGGTGCTCGCCGTCAGACTGGGGTCTGGGATGCGGGGCCTCCCTGCTACTGCAGATAAGGAGGTGGTCCGCTTGCCTCCACCCCAGAGAGAAGGGTTACATCTCCTGGGTCTAGGTGCAGCTTGCCCCTCTGAGGGCAGGGGTACCTGGACCTGGGATATAGAGTATGGTTGGGGAGTATAACTGTCTGTGCAGTGTCTATTTGTGTCTGTCTACACGTTGGGTGAGTGCCGAGTATTTGGTTGTGCATATGGGCTGGGAATGCACGTTTGTGTCCGCGTGTGCCTGTTCGTCTGTGTCTATATGTCAGGTTGGGTCTTAGACTCAACCTCTCTGGGTACACCTCAGGCCCTCTAAAGTACGGAGGCCTATCTCCCCTCACCACACTCCCTGCCGGTGGTTGATGCCCTCAGACGTTGGTGTGTTGGTGGTCCTTGTCGTCTGGGGCTGGGCGCTCATGTATGTACCGGCTCACCCCTGGTGGCCGATTGGCGGGGCCAGGCGCCTGTAGCCCGGCTGGGCTCCTTCCAGGGGGTGGGATGCCCTCAGGCCTCTGGCCTCTGGGCCTGAAGCTCGGTCCTCTCTGGCACAACTGGCTGCCGGCAGAGCCCGCGGGCACGCCACTGCAACCCCCTCTGGTCTCTGCTCCGTAGCTGCAGGGTGACCTCTCCTTTGGGGCTCTACTCAGCTCTTCCCAGGAGGGTGGCACGGTTCCCCCCCCTTTGGTGGTCTTCCTCGGGTCCATGTACTCTGGGGCCTCTGGATATCTGGGGCCTGGATCTCCTCCATACCTGCTTCATGCCCTGGGGGACGAGGCTATGGCTCCCCACACTCCCTAGCAGATCGTTACATGGAGAAACCTTTGGAATACAAGCATGCTGATCCACACAGGTATGCACAAAGGCGTACACAGAGGTGTTCACAGACGCGGACTACACCTTTCTTGGCTGCTGGCTCAAAGCACATTGTGCGCTGTCTATCTTGCGTGCTGCACAATAGCATTTAATATTTAGTATCTACTGTTATCTACTGCTAGCTAGTTTATTGTGATGGTGCTGTTTTTTTTTATTATGTTGCTCATACCTTTCTCTTCTGTTTTTTTTCTCCAAACAGGTGGTCCAAGTGTTTTGTTTGTTTGTTTGTTTGTTTTTCTTCCCCCCTTTCTCACCGTCTCTTCTCCCCTTTGGTTTTCTTTCTCTCCCTCTCTTTCTTTCATTCTTTCTCCCTGTCCTATCCCCCAGTCATGTCTGTCCCGTTTGTAGCAACCGAAAATAAAATAAATTCATAATTATAATAAAGGTCAATCAAATGGACCAATATGGCAAGGCCATGATGATCCACTTGGTAAAATAAATCCGCTTGGCATCTTTCTTGGCCTTAAGACAACAATTCTGATGGCTAAAGATCCAAACGGGACACAAAATAAATAAATAAATAAATTTTTAAAAAAGGCCAATTATACCCTGGACCCCAGAGGGTTAAACATTTTTTTAAAGTAACGCAATAGTTACTTTTCAAGTAATTAGTTACTTTTAGAATATTGTAATTCAGTTACTAACTCAGTTACTTTTTTGAAGAAGTAACTAGTAACTCTAATTAATTACTTTTTCAAAGTAACTTGCCCAACACTGGTGGCCTAGGATTAAATAAGCTTATGCTTCTTCCTTCCTTTTTTCAACTGAATAACTTGCTGCTCAAACAAATCCTTTTCAGCTCTTGGTGCATCTTCTCCCTCCTTGTGACCTGCTGCCATTATATAACATGAAATTCTCAAATATTATCAGAGACGCACCTGAAGACAGGATAAACACTAATATTGTGTTACTAGTTGATAACAGTCTGAATGGAGTTTTAATACTATTCTAATGATTGTATTAAGACATCACAATGTATGTGATTTATCTAATAAATACAAGAGGCTGCATTAAAAAAATTAACTAGTCTTGTGTTTTTCACAGAGAGATATGGTATGGTCGTTGTGTCCTTGGGCAAGACACTTCACCTACCGCCTACTGGTGATGGCCAGAGGGGCCGATGGTGATATGGCAGCCTCGCTTCTGTCAGTCTGCCCCAGGGCAGCTGTGGCTACAACTGTAGCTGCCTTCACCAGTGTGTGAATGTGAGAGTGAATGAATAGTGGAATTTTAAAGCACTTTGAGGGTCTCGAAAAGCGCTATATAAATGCAATCCATTATTATAACAGTTTGGTTATAATGTTCTCATAAATGCCTGTACATGGTAGTGTTTTAGTTTTTAGTTTAAATCATCACAAAGGGCCCTGGTGAAGAATTTTGTGGAATTTGACATTAGAACATGTTTAATTGTTTGATTTCAGGACCAAATCCTGTTTTGATGGAAAATTTTAGATTTACAGATGTGAGTAAAACTTCCTGTTCAATAATTTCTAAGGTGAGCTACAGTACAGTTTCATAGTGTACATGATGTGATCAACTGACCTGTTACTTGTGCTCTGAGGTTTACTGCTCTTTGTGTGGAATTACACAACTGATTTCAACAAGATGTAAACAGATTTTTCAAGAGCTGCCTTGGCTGATTTCCAACCCTTATACTGACAGTATACTATTATCTTTATACTAGACCAGTGGCTTTCAAACTGTGGTACATGCTCCTTGGTGGTTTGTGGCCTACCTCTAGTGGTACACGGGAAGTCTCAAAAAAACTTTTAAGATTAAATAGTATACCATGTTCTGATTGAGATATTTCTGAAAAATTAAAATGCACAGCTCTGCTATCACTTCCAACATAAATGAAGACAGAAAACTAGACAGCAGTGACGTTTGTAGGGTTACTGAAGTTGGGCTGGCTGGTATATAATAGGGGTGGGGGAAAAAATCGATACTGTGTAGTATTGTGATATTTTGTTTGCTAATAATGTATCGATACAGGGACAGCAGAAATCGATATTTTGTTACAAAAAAAGTTTTTGTGCTCTGACTTCAGAGCATGTTGATCAGCTCCTTTTTCTGAGCAAGAATCCTGACATTGCTTCACTGTCCAAATGTGTTTAACTTTTTTTTTGGCCAGCAATAAACATGACAGTTTAATTATTTTAATTTAAGACATGTTTTATTTTAATTAAGTTTAAAACTTTTTTATTTAATGTAAAATTATATTTTGTTTTAATTTACTTTCAAGCTCTTCTGTTGCTGAAGGGGCTGCATAGTTTTTACAAATTGCATAGTTCAGAATAGCTATAATTGTACCAGATGGTTGCATTCAGTTAAGTTGAACTAGACTGTAATACAAACCGTTCAGTTTGTCAACAATAAAACTGACTGAAATGAGAGAAAGACTGAGTGCGAGACTTTGATATTAGATAAAATGAATATTGATAAAGTTTACCTTTATGTACAGAATCTGAATATCGCAAAATATTTTTAAAAATTGCAATAATATCGTATCGTGTGTTAAGTATTGTGATAATATCGTATCGTGGAATGTATGGTGATTCCCACCTCTAGTATATAATGATGTCAAAAAAATCAAATTTATTTATAAGCCCATTTAAAAACAACAAAGGTTGAACCAATGTGCTGTACATAATAAAAATAGTAAACATCCATAGGAAAAAAAACCCTACGTGGTGGCTAACTACACAGCTATGTTAGCATAATATCAACGCAGTGAAGCTGGAGGATGAACGCTAACTTTTTTCCACTTGTCAAGAAATTAATATATTGTTAGTGCTTATTTAGTGCTTATTGTTTCTACGCCAGAAGTACTGACAGGAAACTGCATGCTTTTGCAGAGAACGGGAAGTGTGCAGACAGAAAGTGAAACTAAGCAGAGTGTTTTGATTGAAACTGTGTGTGTGACATATATCAGAGATATATACGCATGTAGCTTGTAACACTCTCAGACCAGACCTGAGAGAGGCCGACAGTGATCACTGACTTTTTTAGGGGCTTGTTCAGATTAATTAGCACAAGATACAAAGCATTAAACCATGTTAAAAACACAACAGCCTTAATAAAAGCAGTTTTGACCCTGAAGCAGGGTCCGGGTCATCACTTAAAGGTCGGATATCCGGCCTAGTGAATGTTTTAATGCAGCACAGTTGTTATTATTATCACTTGGGGCGATCGTGGCTCAAGAGTTGGGCGTTCATCTTGCAATCGGAAGGTTGCCGGTTCGAGTCCCGGCTCCGACAGTCTCGGTCGTTGTGTCCTTGGGCACCTGTTGCTTACTGGTGGTGGTCACAGGCCTCTGTCAGTGCACTGTAGCTTGCCATCACCAGTGTGTGACTGTGTGTGTGAATGGGTAAATGATTGTGTATAGTGTAAAGCGCTTTGGGGTCCTTAGGACCAAGTAAAGCGCTATACAAATACAGACTATTTACCACTATTATGACAGTTAAAATAAATAACATTCATATAAGAAATGAAATGGTCTTGTGTAAACTGAATATGGTGTTAAATAGGCGTATACTACTGTACTTAATAGTCGGTCATAAGGGTGATACTTCAAAAGCCACACATTTTATGAGGTGGTACTCACTGAAAAGTTTGAGAGCCACTGTGCGAGGCAGTATAGAGTTGGTATAGGTTGAATCCGATGACTTAGTCTAAATGCAAGACTCACAACACACGGGAATGAACTCAAAATGCAGCTTTATTTGCTGACTCAAGGAAATGATACATTACTAAACTAGACTGGGCAAATACAACATAGCGTTTTCAGTGGGAGAAACATTTTGTCACTCATCCAAGTGAGTTCTTCAGTCTCGGCTGACTGCAGGTTTCCCCAATCTTATAAACAGTATATTTTAATAATGACTGAAACTCGCACCAATGAAGGAACAATGGGCTGGGAGGTCAGTTCCTTGATCATTAATATACAAATTCTCATGACCATTGATCAACAACCACTAAACTTACACCTACAGGCCAGTGGACACTCTTTCAGTGATGAGTATATCATTGAGTACACATCCTGGGAGAAATGCTGGTTTGAGCGGGGAGTCAAAACGAAAGGAAGGGTAAGACCATCTCTGAATCGGGGAGGGGGCCTATGGGTACATGTTTCACCATCTTACAATGCTGTGATTGCAGCCATTCCCCAACTATCTGTCAATGGTACTCATAGCCATTGATTAGTGGTCTTTGATCAATGAGCTCTGATCAGTGGTTGACCAGGGAGGGAGGATAGGCAAGAATAGGAAGTAAAAAAGGAGAAGGGGGGGGGGGGGGGGGGACAAAGGAGACAACAAAGGAGTAAAGGAAAGAGAAAAGTAAAGGTGTAAGGAGGTAGGAAGAAGATGCCTCTCTTGGAAAGAATATCGAGGGCATTTAGACTTTATTGTCCTGCATCTCACAGAAGATGAGAGACAATTGTTTCTGTCATCTATTTCTCTTTCCACAGAGAAATAGACTGATGCTGTGGCAGACTAATTACTGACTAGATTAATGTCATATTAGGGTGCAACAGCTGATTTTTGACCCGCTAATTTCGGAGAGATGATTGACCCAGAGCAACACATAGATGTGTGCCTGTAGTAAAATAGGATTATTTTATTATCTGCATATTTATTACTGGTGCACATTTTTACCTATAGCACACTTGTTGCCAAATGGAGTGATCTGGTTGGTCAAATGCCTTTTCACACATACATGATGATTAAAAATAATAAATGACTCTGTGGTGGGGCATGGCCTGCGGCGCCATGCAGGGAAGGCGGACACATCTACACGGCATCCGCAGACATGCCCCACCGACTTAAGTTTTACACTGGGTCCTGTGATTGTTGTTGTTGGTTTTGTTGAGTTTGAGATCCGCAGCTCTCTGTGTGTATGCACATCAACCCTGAGTATTAATAAAGAATGCTGAAAAGCATAAATGTGTCACCGGGTCTGCCGTGGTCATTCACAGTGGTGCCGAAACCCAGGACGGGAGGCACAGCAGACCCCGGACTGGGCCACAAGAGAGAGGAGCTGGGGCAAATGATAGCTGAGGTGGCAACCATGCAGCGGGAGCAGGTGGCAGTGTGGCACCGCCAGCAGAAAGAGCTGCAGGACCAGACAGAGCACCACCTGCAGAGAATGAAAGATCTGGCAGCGCTGATCCGGTCCTGCCCGACACCGCCGCCACCAATTCATTGAATTCAGTGAATAACAGTATGTTGTGTTTCTCTGAAGCTCAGTTCACAACCAGCTCCTCTGCATTTTAAGCAAGTCTGAGCTCATTAAAATGAATCTAAATGTTTGATTTCTCTTTCTTAATGTGATTTTATCACGTTCTTACTGTTTCACTCATTTTTGGAAGCTAATCATTTGAAAATGTTTCAAATGATTTTCTCCAGCTGAAAATATTGGATCATATTGGCTTTGATTTGTTTGATGTACAGGAAGTGCAGAATTATTAGGCAAGTTGTATTTTTGAAGAATAATTTTATTATTGAACAACAACCATGTTCTCAATGAACCCAAAAAACTCATTAATATCAAAGCTGAATGTTTTTGGAAGTAGTTTTCAGTTTGTTTTTAGTTTTAGCTATTTTAGGGGGATATCTGTGTTTGCAGGTGACTATTACTGTGCTGGCAACTTAACAAAAAACAAATATATACCCATTTCAATTATTTATTTTTACCAGTGAAACCAATATAACATCTCCACATTCACAAATATACATTTCTGACATTCAAAAACAAATCAGCGACCAATATAGCCACCTTTCTTTGCAAGGACACTCAAAAGCCTGCCATCCATGGATTCTATCAGTGTTTTGATCTGTTCACCATCAACATTGCGTGCAGCAGCAACCACAGCCTCCCAGACACTGTTCAGAGAGGTGTACTGTTTTCCCTCCTTGTAAATCTCACATTTGATGATGGACCACAGGTTCTCAATGGGGTTCAGATCAGGTGAACAAGGTGGCCATGTTATTAGTTTTTCTTCTTTTATACCCTTTCTTGCCAGCCAGGCTGTGGAGTACTTGGACGCGTGTGATGGAGCATTGTCTTGCATGAAAATCATGTTTTTCTTGAAGGATGCAGACTTCTTCCTGTACCACTGCTTGAAGAAGGTGTCTTCCAGAAACTGGCAGTAGGACTGGGAGTTGAGCTTGACTCCATCCTCAACTCGAAAAGGCCCCACAAGCTCATCTTTGATGATACCAGCCCAAACCAGTACTCCACCTCCACCTTGCTGGCGTCTGAGTCGGACTGGAGCTCTCTGCCCTTTACCAATCCAGCCACGGGCCCATCCATCTGGCCCATCAAGACTCACTCTCATTTCATCAGTCCATAAAACCTTAGAAAAATCAGTCTTGAGATATTTCTTGGCCCAGTCTTGACGTTTCAGCTTGTGTGTCTTGTTCAGTGGTGGTCGTCTTTCAGCCTTTCTTACCTTGGCCATGTCTCTGAGTATTGCACACCTTGTGCTTTTGGGCACTCCAGTGATGTTGCAGCTCTGAAACATGGCCAAACTGGTGGCAAGTGGCATCTTGGCAGCTGCACGCTTGACTTTTCTCAGTTCATGGGCAGTTATTTTGCGCCTTGGTTTTTCCACACGCTTCTTGCGACCCTGTTGACTATTTTGAATGAAACGCTTGATTGTTCGATGATCACGCTTCAGAAGCTTTGCAATTTTGAGACTGCTGCATCCCTCTGCAAGATATCTCACTATTTTTGACTTTTCTGAGCCTGTCAAGTCCTTTTGACCCATTTTGCCAAAGGAAAGGACGTTGCCTAATAATTATGCACACCTGATATAGGGTGTTATGTCATTAGACCACACCCCTTCTCATTACAGAGATGCACATCACCTAATATGCTTAATCGGTAGTAGGCTTTCGAGCCTATACAGCTTGGAGTAAGACATGCATGAAGAGGATGTGGACAAAATACTAATTTGCCTAATAATTCTGCACTCCCTTTAGAATTATAGAAGCTTTTTGACTGTTATGATTTCAGTTCTGAATTGTATAAAATACTGCATTAAATACAAAGAGAAAGTGATGACAGATTAGTTTGTCCACAAAGGAAACTTAGCCCCCAAAAAAGCATTTTTACCAACCTTTTGTCTTTTGACATATAGATCGCTGAGTTTACAAGGCACAACTGAAGTCAACACGAATTGCCCCACATATTGAACCATACATAACAAGATGTGCAAATTATTTTCAAGAGTAGACAGATGGCATAATGCGTCGACTCCCTGCTTTCATTTGAGTGTATCCATATTAATGAATCATTTCAATGACGAAAAGAAACCGCTTCACAACAGCCAATGAATTGAACGTCACTCTTTAGGAGGTAGGCGTATTGATATCCAAGTCTACTGTAAAGAGAAGACTGCATGAAAGTAAATACAGAGGGTTCACTGAAACTCAAGCCTCAAGAATAAAAAGGCTAGATTGGAAAAAACAAAAACACAAAAAACAAAACAAAACAAAAACATGTGAAACAGCCAGCACAGTTCTGGAAAAATATTCTTTGGACAGATGAAACCAGGGGTTCCATTACCTGGTTGGTATTGTTAATAATAAATTGTTGGATTGGGAATTTAAAATAGGGTAATAAAGAAAACACATTAGTTCTTATGGAGTCTTTTATTAGGTTATTTGACATACGATTAAATTGACAGCTTGTAACAGAAAACAGACAGTGGGACTGGCCATCCTACCTGTGTCGGAGAAGAGCCAAAGTTAGAGCTGCTTGCAGTTAATCATTTATCAATAACCTAAACATATGTGAAATGAGAACTTGTAAAGGTACTCACCTGTCCTGGTTGCTTCTTGCAGGATGTGGAGCAAAAGAGTGAAAGCGGCTCAATCACCTGTTTAAGAGCTCTTGGAGCAGACCAGTGTGCCGGGTTAGGGAGTATGGTTAAAGAAGGTTTTAATTTAGATAGAAATGGGTGAAGCTTATGTTATTGGTTTGTTTATAGTATGTGTTGGAAATATGTATATGTTTGCGATGTGCTTTAATGTTATTGTATGTTTGTTTGTGTGGAGGGTTATGTGTTCATTTTGATTAGTTAACCCCCATACTTGGGCTATTCCAGATGCTCACCTGAAAAGGTAGAGTATAAAAGGAAGCCATTTTGTTTAGTTGTAGTTAGTGTTTGTGCTGTTATCATGCTCCTTCTTTAATAAAGTGCCAATCCATGGATGTCTTTTACTCCAGTCTCGCGTCATATTATTGGACAGAACCTATGACTGCCGGCCAAAACTGACAAGTGGTGTCAGGAGTGCTGCCTCTAATGAATGAGGTAAATATGATGACGAGAAGTGGAAAGAAGAATGACAGTAATGACGTGGCAGAGGATGGTGAAGGTGCTACAGCTGATCCAGTGGCTAAAGCAGGAGCTAAACCTGGCGATAGACTGGATGAACTGACAGCTCTGGTGAAATCATTGATGCAGTCTCAAGCAACAAGAGACCAGAGAATGGACAGAGAATCAGCCCGACAAGAACAAAGATGGAAAAGTATGCAACACCAGTTTCAGCAAATGCAAGTTCAAGTAAAAGAAATGACAGAACAGCAGCAGGAACAAGAGGGCCACCAAATCGAGGAGGGAGGTGAACCTGATGAGGGGCCTAGTCTGACTGGTCAGCAGATGTGGTCTCTGCCAAGACAGGAACCATTTCACCAGAGAGATCCCAAGTTGTTGCCACTCACTCCAGATGATGATATTGAGCATTTTCTCACTACTTTTGAGAGAATGGCTCAAGTTTGCCGTTGGCCGAGAGAAGAATGGGCTGTTCGACTCGTACCTCTGCTCACTGGAAAAGCACGTAGTGCATATGGACATTGCTGATTCAGAAGTCTATGATAAAGTAAAAGATGCCATTCTTGCTAAATACGAAATAACTGCTGACACATACAGAAGAAGGTTTCGAGCCCTGGATATGCACCCAGGTGAAACTCCAAGAGAACTTTATGTGCGATTAAAAGGTATGTTTTACAAATGGGCGAAACCTGAAAACTCTACAGTGAAAGACATTTCTGAACTGATGATCTTGGAGCAGTTTCTGAGGATGGTCCACCCAGATCTGGAGGTGTGGATCAGGGAACGTGCCCCCAAATCTGCAGAGGAGGCTTCACAGCTAGCGGAAATCTTCATCTCTGCCAGAACAGGAACGAGAGGAACCACCTTTGGCCGGGACAGCTTCATGACTGGACAAAGTAAGTCTGATGGGGGTATAAGGAGTGGTGGTATAGGCCAGAGTAGAAGTTATCCTGGAAGCAGACATTTTGTTTCTGGTAAAAGTAACAACACTAAAAAGTCACATTCAGGTTCAAAATCAGATGTTAGATGTTATCACTGTAGCCAGATAGGCCACACTCAGTATACCTGCCCAGCAACAACACAAAGTAGGCCATCCCTTTTGTGCTCAGCCCCCCAGACCCACATTGCCAGGTCCTGATCATGAAGCAGTAAGAACAACACCTGTACTTGTTAATGGTCAGCGTGAAGAAGCACTCTTAGATACAGGGAGCTTTCAGTCAGTGGTTTTGGCTAGTTTAGTACCAAGAGAGCTATGGAGTGACACAAGGACTAAAATAAGCTGTGTACATGGTGATGAGAAGGATTATCCCATGGCTGAGGTGTATTTGACTGTAGGTGGCCAGACATTTCTCCTGCCAGTGGCTTTAGCACCCAGACTACCATATGCAGTGATATTGGGCTTAGATATACCTACACTGCTAGATTTGGTGTCTAATGAAGTTCCGGGACATTTGCATACAGTTCATGTAAATCAAGACCACAACGTACAGAAGCAAGACATTATTCTGCAGGCACAGCCAGAAAGTGCAATCCCCAGTTTGATCACCACAAGAGCTCAGAGTGCAAATGACCCATTAAAAGAGCTACCTTTCTATGATGAAGAATTAGAAGTAAGCCCAGCAAAACCAGCTAAATCTCGAGCGCAAAGACGAAGAGAAAAATTTAGGGGTTCATCCAGGTTAGAGGGTGTAGACCAGAGCCCCAACCTCCCTCTGGAACTTGATATCCCACCAGATATCTCTTCACTTCAATGGGCAGATCCATCATTAAAATCCTGGTTTGATAAGGTGTCGGAGGTTGATGGACAGGTGCGAGGGACAGTAGATGTGTTGGCAGATGCAACCTATGTGTTGAGAAATGGTGTCCTTTATGAGTGTAAAGGCAAGACTGAAGCCATAGCATTACCACAGGCACTAAGAAACAAAGTCATGGAACTTGGTCATTCTGTACCTTGGGCAGGCCATCTTGGTTTTCAGAAATCTCTACATAGGATTGCAAGCCATTTTGTCTGGCCTGGCATGTACACTCAACTACAGCAGTTTTGTAAGTCATGTCAGATATGTCAGCTCACCCTAAATAAAGGAGTGGCCTGTGCCCATCTTCAGCCATTGCCTGTCATATACACCTTTTGAAAGAATAGGAATGGATGTAGTGGGGCCCCTTGAAAGAAGCTCATCAGGTAATAGTTACATCTTGGTCATTTGTGATTATGCCACTCGTTATCCTGAGGCTTTCCCCCTAAGATCAGTGAAAGCGAGACAGGTTTCCAATTGTCTCCTGCAGTTGTTTTCTAGAGTGGGTATAGCTAAAGAGGTCCTGACAGACTGTGGGACAAATTTCCAGTCTAAATTTCTACAGCAGGTATATAGATTACTTGGTATAAAAGGTATTAAAACCACCCCTTACCACCCCCAGTCAGATGGACTAGTAGAGCGTTTTAACCAGACAATAAAGAACATGCTGCGCAAATTTGTAACAGAGACTGGCTCAGACTGGGATCAGTGGCTGCCTTACTTGTTTGCCTATCGCGAAATGCCACAGGCCTCTACAGGATTTTCACCATTTGAACTGCTTTATGGCCGTCAAGTGAGATGTCCACTCGACCTGCTGAAAGAACAATGGGAGAATCCAGAGCCTGATGGAGATAATGTAATAGCTTATGTGCTGAAAATGAGAGAGAGAGAGAGACTAGAACAAATGACAATACTGGCACAGCAAAACATGAAAGTGGCTCAAAACAAGCAGAAAACCTGGTATGATAAGAAGGCCAGGGAAAGGACATTTCAACCAGGACAGCATGTGTTGCTGTTGCTTCCTACGACAGATAGCAAACTGCTAGCCAGGTGGCAAGGCCCCTACAAAATTACAAAACGTCTTGGCAATGTTAACTATGAGCTGTACATGCCTGACAGGAGGAAGAAACATCAGGTCTTCCATATTAACCTGTTAAAAGAATTCACGCAGCAGCAGCAACCCATCACGCAGCAGCAGCAACTGCCAATGCAGTCCACGCAGCAGGTAAAACAGCATTGTCTTGTTCAGGTAGTCAAGGACGAAGAGGAGGGAGAATAGTTTTTTCCCACAGGCAAATCAGGGCCAAGTTTAGTGTCACTGACCCATCTTAAGCCCTCCCAGCAGGGAGATTTAAGGGCTCTTCTGGATCCAAATTTGTTCCTGGAAAAGCCTGGTTTTACAAAACTGGTACAACACAGAGTCCACTTGAGGGATAATGCTCCACCCCGTAGAAAATTCTATAGGATTCCTGAACGCCTGGTTTCACAGCTGAAGAAAGAAATCGACCTAATGTGGTCACTTGGGATAATTGAAACATCAGCGAGTGAATGGTGCAGCCCAATTGTTCTGGTCCCAAAAACGGATGGAACATTGAGGTTTTGCATTGACTTGAGATATCTCAACTCTGTCTCAAAGTTTGACCCCTATCCAATGCCTCGTATTGATGAGCTCTTGGAAAGGGTGGGGAGAAGTAAGTTCATTACCACTCTTGACCTAAGCAAGGGCTACTGGCAGGTGGCCCTAGCTCCAGAGGCAAAGGAACTGACGGCCTTCAAAACCCTGTTTGGGCTGTTTCAGTTCAAGGTGATGCCGTTTGGTCTCCAAGGGGCACCAGCAACGTTTCAGCGGCTGATGGACCAGGTCTTGAGGGATGTGTCAGACTTTGCTGCAGCATACCTAGATGATGTTGTGATATTTAGTCAGACCTGGGAGCAGCATGTGGCTCACCTGCGACGCGTTCTACACAGCAAATTCAAAAGTGTTAAATGTTTTGGTGTTAATAGTCTTCCTGCAAAAGTAGAGTTAATTTTACTCTAAGCAGAGTCACATTCTTTTAATGTAACTCTGAGGTGTAAAATGATAGTAGTTAAAATTGAGTGTTAAAAATGAGTGTTTCTCTGTCAAATCTGGAGGTGTTACAATGGAAACATTAACTCTTGACCTCTGAACTCCTAGAGGGGCTATGACACCAACAGAGTAAATTCACAGACTCCACCCCCAGCACGGCTCCAATCGAAGCTGAAGTGAACCCGTTTCAGAACATTTTGCTCTACATATTTGAGTTGTTTGCCATGCTTGGTAAGTCATTTTTTCAAAGATTGTTTCAATTATTATTATGAGCTTTTACTTCTGTGGCTCTTTGGAGTTGAGACAAAGCTGTGTGAAAGGCGTTAGCCATGTTGCTCGCTGATAGCATAATATTCTGTTTTAGCTAGCTGAAAGGTATTGTTTGCAGGCAAATACCACAGCCTTGAAAAAAGCTTGCATGTGAATATTCAGTCAAACTTTTGGTCAAATACACCTAAAACAATGTCTAGAATGTGAAATGTTGGTATAATGGTGCTACTTGAAGCCTGAAAACGATCGCCCATAAAAAAATAAATAAAAAAAAAAACCGAGCAAACAGCAGTAGCTGACGTCCTGACTGGATTCTACGTTAGCATAGATCCCTCCAGAGTTTTGTGCACACGGTTTAGGTAAAAATGAAAAAGGTTGAGGTTTTACATTTAGTTCAGTATTACCTGTTGCCCGTGTCCTTGTCTTTTGGGAAAATACTTTACACAAGTAATGGCTCAAAGAGGATTCCTTTTTTTTTCTGTGCTGCAATTGTTTACTGGATTATTTGTGCCATTAATTAGTGTCAACTAATTTTTATTCGATCTCCGCACAGGATATGCTTGTGAAGATGGAATATGGGGGAGAGCAGAAGTGTGAAGTTCCACAAAGGGATGAATGAAGGACATGCATATTGTATTGAAGAAATAAGTGATGAGGATGCTGTTATTTGCATTTACCATGTCAGACCTTTTGATAAACAAAATTCTAATGAAAGTGAGAACATGTACACTGTTACATCTTTCAGAAAATGTTTTGAAATTGTGGTGCACAGTTCAGAATAAATGTTTTTCAAAAACCATTGCATCTTTTTAGTAAATGTTTATTTCCAAAAGAAATTTCTAGAAGTTCAGAACAGTAAAATTCCCGCTTTTTAGAATGAATTAGAAGATAACTCTTACGCAGTTAAACTAAAATACTCTTTGAGAGTTAATATATAAACTCTTAACACCAAGTGTTAAATTATCAACTCCAGACAGATTTGGTGTTTAACACTAAATCAGAGTTAACGTACCAACTCTCCAACAAGAGTTAAATTAACACTCTCTGGTGTGGACCCACCAGAGAGTGTTAATAGTGTTGAAATCAAATCCGACAGTGTTAATTTGGACATGCTGGATTTGCTATGTACAGTTTATCAAATCTGCTGGTCTTACTATCAATCCTCACAAGTGTAAGATCGCACAGGGGCAGGTGGAGTACCTTGGATATGTGGTTGGACATGGACAGGTGAAGCCTCAGGTGGGGAAAATGGAGGCAATCCATGCATATCCAGTTCCTACAACCAAGAAGGTGCGGGCATTTATAGGCTTAGTGGGCTGGTACAGTAAATTCATCCCCCACTTTGCAGAGAGGGCAGCACCTCTCACGGATTTGACAAAAGCGTCGGCGCCGAATAAGGTCAAGTGGACAAAAGACTGTGACAGAGCTTTCATTGACCTTAAGTCAGCCATCACAAGTGATTCTGTTCTACACAGCCCGGATTTTGCTCAGCCTTTCACACTGCAGACAGATGCTTCTGGAGTAGGCTTGGGAGCCGTGCTGCTGCAGGAGGTGGAGGGAGTGAGGTGCCCGGTTGTTTTCCTCAGCAGAAAGCTTCAGGACAGAGTCTAGATACTCCACCGTGGAAAAGGAGTGTCTTGCTATGAAGTGAGCGGTGGAGTCACTGAGGTACTATCTTCTAGGCAGACATTTCACCCTGGAGACAGACCACCGTGCCCTTCAGTGGCTGCACAAGGAGACCAACATGCGTGTTGCGAGATGGTATTTGTCATTGCAACCCTATGATTTCACAGTGCGGTATCGTCCAGGCAAATCTAACTGTGTTGCAGACTGTCTTTCACGTATGTATGAAGATTGAAGTACAGTAGTCTAAGGAGAAGGGGGGAGGAAATGTAATGGAGACCAGGGGTTCCATTACCTGGTTGGTATTGTTAATAATAAATTGTTGGATTGGGAATTTAAAATAGGGTAATAAAGAAAACACATTAGTTCTTATGGAGTCTTTTATTAGGTTATTTGACATACGATTAAATTGACAGCTTGTAACAGAAAACAGACAGTGGGACTGGCCATCCTACCTGTGTCGGAGAAGAGCCAAAGTTAGAGCTGCTTGCAGTTAATCATTTATCAATAACCTAAACATATGTGAAATGAGAACTTGTAAAGGTACTCACCTGTCCTGGTTGCTTCTTGCAGGATGTGGAGCAAAAGAGTGAAAGCGGCTCAATCACCTGTTTAAGAGCTCTTGGAGCAGACCAGTGTGCCGGGTTAGGGAGTATAGTTAAAGAAGGTTTTAATTTAGATAGAAATGGGTGAAGCTTATGTTATTGGTTTGTTTATAGTATGTGTTGGAAATATGTATATGTTTGCGATGTGCTTTAATGTTATTGTATGTTTGTTTGTGTGGAGGGTTATGTGTTCATTTTGATTAGTTAACCCCCATACTTGGGCTATTCCAGATGCTCACCTGAAAAGGTAGAGTATAAAAGGAAGCCATTTTGTTTAGTTGTAGTTAGTGTTTGTGCTGTTATCATGCTCCTTCTTTAATAAAGTGCCAATCCATGGATGTCTTTTACTCCAGTCTCGCGTCATATTATTGGACAGAACCTATGACCGCCGGCCAAAACTGACAATCAACCTCTACAAGAATGATGGCAAGGAAAACGTGTGGAGAAAGTGTGGAACAGCTTATGATCTGAAGCATAATCTGTCATCTGTAAAACACGGCGGAGGCAGTGTAATGGCTTGGCCGTGCATGGCTGCCAGTGGCCCTGGGAAACTAGTGTTTATTGACGATGTGACACAGAATAGAAGCAGCCGAGTCATAGACCTTGTTGTAGTTAATCCAGGCAGTGCACAGGTTGGCCAGCCTAGTCTTGCAGTCTTAGGTGACTGCTTGGTCTACCAGTAGGTGGTGTTTTGGGCCTCTGGTATTCTTGCCAGTTCCTTTATGTGCCATGCTCATGTACTGAGCCATGTGCCTGTTCATTTTGCCCACTATGATGCTGGACAGGATCTTCCATGTGGTACTGAGGCAGGTTATTGGCCAGTAGTTGGATGGGGGGGATCAGGACCGCCTGGCCCTCAGTTAGCCATTCTGGATGTATCTTGTTGACTAGCAGCTGGTTCGTTTGTACTGCTAGACACTTGTGGAGTGCAGTCAGCTGAACAGACCGTGTGAACCATGTCAGGGCCTGGTTCAATTCAATTCAATTCAATTTTATTTATATAGCGCCAAATCACAACAAAAGTCGCCTCAAGGCGCTTCATAGATACAGAGGAAAAACCCAACAGTCATATGACCCCCTATGAGCAAGCACTTTGGCAACAGTGGGAAGGAAAAACTCCCTTTTAACAGGAAGAAACCTCCGGCAGAACCAGGCTCAGGGAGGGGCGGCCATCTGCTGCGACCGGTTGGAGTGAGAGAAGGAAGACAGGATAAAAGACATGCTGTGGAAGAGAGACAGAGGTTAATAACAGATATGATTCAATGCAGAGAGGTCTGTTAATACATAGTGAGTGAGAAAGGTGACTGGAAAGGAAAAACTCAATGCATCATGGGAATCCCCCGGCAGCCTACGTCTATTGCAGCATAACTAAGGGAGGATTCAGGATCACCTGGTCCAGCCCTAACTATATGCTTTAGCAAAAAGGAAAGTTTTAAGCCTAATCTTGAAAGTAGAGATAGTGTCTGTCTCCCGAATCCAAACTGGAAGCTGGTTCCACAGAAGAGGGGCCTGAAAACTGAAGGCTCTGCCTCCCATTCTACTTTTAAATACTCTAGGAACAACAAGTAGGCCTGCAGAGCGAGAGCGAAGTGCTCTAATAGGGTGATATGGTACTACAAGGTCATTAAGATAAGATGGGGCCTGATTATTTAAGACCTTGTATGTGAGGAGCAGGATTTTGAATTCAATTCTGGATTTAACAGGAAGCCAATGAAGGGAAGCCAAAACAGGAGAAATATGCTCTCTCTTTCTAGTCCCTGTAAGTACTCTTGCTGCAGCATTTTGGATTAGCTGAAGGCTTTTCAGTGAGTTTTTTGGACATCCTGATAATAATGAATTACAGTAGTCCAGCCTGGAAGTAATAAATGCATGAACTAGTTTTTCAGCGTCACTCTGAGACAGGATATTTCTAATTTTAGAGATGTTGCGCAAATGGAAGAAAGCAGTCTTACATATTTGTTTAATATGTGCATTGAAGGACATGTCCTGGTCAAAAATGACTCCAAGGTTCCTCACAGTGTTACTGGAGGCCAAGGTAATGCCATCCAGAGTAAGAATCTGGTTAGATACCATATTTCTAAGATTTTCAGGGCCGAGTACAATAACCTCAGTTTTACCTGGTGCTGTCCAACTCTTCATACTGGAGAACTTTTCTTCGATATCTGCCACTGCGATGGTTACTGGACCCTGTTCAGGGAGGTTTCTGTTTTTAGAGTAGACCACTGAGCATTAAAGTTATGGGTTGCATCCTTCTCCCATATGCTCTTCCAGTAGTGCTCAGTCTCCAGTCTTTGTCATGGTCCGGGTGGGTACAGGGTTTTTCCACTCCGCTGGGCTCCACCTTCAGGCAGAGACTCCAATCAGCTTCCACACCTGGTTCCAATCAAGTCACCAGCATATAGGGCTTTGGAGTTGACGTCACGCCGCAGTGCATTGTGGGATCGCGGCGCCATGTCAGTAGGCTAGAAAGCAAAACAAGTGCACAGTGTTGGAATCGGGACTGCCAGAACCATGCTCAAAATCAGCGCAAAAGCCAAAGGGCTGTATCGCGACCGATTGCGCCCAGACGCCAAGAGACGGTACTTTGAAAAAATTCCGTGCATCGGCTGCGAGTACGTTGTTGATAAGACATAGGTAAGTCGGTTTGAACTTGATAACTTTATAAACAACTTCCTTGTTACAGTTTTTGATTTGCACGTACAGCCAACCCATCTATATTAGCCTTGGTTCATTACAGACCTTTTATCAAAAGTGTTTATGTGTTTCAGGTACTGCACTCACAACGACTGAATGAAACTGCATTACAGCCATGGGTCGTGAGCACCAATGGGAGGGTTGAGGCTGCTCACTGCACATGTATGGCTGCAGAGACCTGCACCTATGTCGCTGCTCTTTTGTTTAAAGTCGAGGCTACAGTGCGTTTCAGAGGCACCAGAACTGTAACAGATGAGCCAGCATATTGGGTATTGCCCGGAAATATGACAAAGATACAGCCCAAGGTTGCACATAACATTGACTTCTCCTCAGCAGCTGCCCAAAAACGTGGTCTTGATTAAAATATAAACACACCCTCCTTTTGCCTTTGAGAGGCAAAAGGAAGCGATCGCAAAAAAGGCAGATTCCTATTGCAAAGCTGGAGGATTTGTCACCATTACTGGATACACTACTGTCAGGTACAAATACAAATCTTTGTTACCGGCGCCAACCACTGTGACCTTGTTGTGTGGACAGAGAGACCTTGCTGTGATACGCATCTTCCCTGATGTGGATTTCTGGGAACCACGTTTAAAGCCAGCACAAGATTTCTTTCTTTAAGTGTGTCTTCCTGAACTTGTTGGGAAATACTTCTCCAAACAACGTGCTGCTCTAAATAGCCTGTAATGTTTAATTTTGTGGTTCAAGATTGATGCCAGCTGTGTGTTGCCATGTAAATAGTTTGCATTTCATTTTTATGTACTTGCTAAGTACATGTGAACAGATCAAGAATAAAAAACAAACA
This sequence comes from Diplotaxodon limnothrissa, assembly GCF_057381915.1. NCBI lineage: Eukaryota > Metazoa > Chordata > Actinopteri > Cichliformes > Cichlidae > Diplotaxodon > Diplotaxodon limnothrissa. Next base: position 18,041,203 of record NC_140617.1, on the reverse strand, counting down.
AATATACTTTTCTTTTCTGTTTTATTGAAACTACTTCACATAAAGTACAATTATTTACAATGAACTACACATGCAACACAACAGCTTTATGAATACTCAACAAGAGAAAGTTTCATTTGGCGCTGGTTTGACAACCACACTGGGGCACATATTCACCAAAACACAACAAACCTTAACAATCTTATCAAGCAGTGTTGTTTATTTCTGCTCTGCCCTGTTCATTGCACACAATACTTCGTCTGCCCTTTAGCTTCCGTGATGCTGTCTGTCCGATCGCCACTGTCCACATTTGCAGCTGGTACCTCATATCTTCCACTTGTCCAACACAACTGCTGTCCACTGCCTCCATGACATGGTGATTTTGTTGTTGGTCTTCTGTCAGATCTTCATCGATCACTTCTGCACGGGGCACACCTTCAGACTCTGCAGCTGCATAACAAAAGCCTGTAAGATAAAATTAGTGACAGGTGTGCAATTCAACTGGAAGTTATGTGCGGATTAGTGTACAATGAGAGCAATTTGGTATGTTTTTAGAGGCCCATGTGCAGTGTTGGTGCTGTTGTAATCTCCCAATTCTTTGAATCTTTGGGCTGAAGGAAGGACAATACTCGGTGTATAAATGCTCAATCAACAATCATTTATTTCCATACAATTCAACACAAAGAGCATTTAGAATCATCATGATGGGGAGACATGCCTGAAGAGGCTCGCAGCAGTCTCGAAATGGTGATGTGTTACTCAGCTTCTTATAGCCGCTAGTGGCCCCCACCTAGTCGTAAAAGCCTAAACATTCACATTCTTTCTCTGTTACGGCGCCCAAGTTACGACCTCGGCTCCCTGTCTTTCTCTGCTCTCTGTAAAGGTGGGGGTATGGAATGTGGTCTATCTCCCCTGTCTTAGACACAGAGTCTCCTGCTTACAACCTTCTTTTTATGATTCAACAATAGAGCATGTCAAGAAAACAGTGTAACACATTCCCAGCAGATCAAGGATACAGAGTGATGCACATTTATCTAATGAACTAATATGTGAATATGTTCTGTTAACTCAAAAGTATAATGAGAACTAAACTACATACAGATCACACGCTCTATATTAAAGGGTATAATATGATCTACAGCAGTATTCTAATTCAACTACTTTGATTACATATATAAGGTAACATATAATAACAGAATAATCTAATAGTGCCCAGTCTGGATTTGTTACATCCATGCTGCTTTGCCTGCAATAATGCTAAATCATAAGCTACTCAGTCGACATGACATGGTTCTGCAGCATCAGACATTAGCATGTTTTATCTCATTATCTATGACCTCAGCACATTGAAAATAACACTAAAAGCCTTTTAAGAGTGATATGAATTAATTTAGAACTCACCGGAAAGAAAATGCGGAGAGCAAACCAACAAAAAGCTGGGGACTGCACAGAACTCGATCCGCTCGTCTCACCACTGCAATGCAAGCCTGACGTCTTTGTTTAGTAATATCGGATACATGGGATCCCTCACGTTGCCTCCAGGATGGAAAACGATGAAAAGAGAGCCCGTTATCCAGTTTCTTGCCTTCACGATCGTGAGATCTCAACACAACACATACGAACCACAGCTGAAGCTGTATCCTGTGTCTGGCCTACTGTCATGGCGAAAGGGAGGGTGGCCCACCTCCCGTGACATCACGCTCCAAAGCCCTATAAGACCAGCATTCACAACAGACCTCTGCCAGATCTTCTGCTAACTCATGTTAGTGCTAGGCCGCCAAGCCCTTGTGAGAGCCCTTAACTACTGCTTTTCTCCTCACCGTGTTTTCTTTGTCATAGGACCCACCTGGCAGTCGCTCTTCCCAAGCTAAACTACTCACATCTCTGCCTGGACGCTGGTTCTGTCATCTGGTTGCTTCCTTTCCATCATTGGACTACATTTGCCTGCCTCCCAGCCAAGTACCTCACTCCAAGTATATTCTGGATCCTCTCTGGACACTCCTCACCCAGAACCCCTTGGACACCCCCTCCTCGCATGACACTTTAACCTGCAACACGTAAGCCCTAACCACCATAGTCTAATCCTTCAGCTGTGATTCACTAGACTGCCACTAACTACTTGTCTCCTCTCATTATAGTGACTGCGTACCTCCATCCAAGCCGCTGCCCCTTTTTCCATTCCCAGGATCTATCCATGAAATCTAGCACCTAGTCATAGCACTCAGAGTTTCATGTTCATAGTTTGGCCCATAGTTCTCAGTTCATAGCTTCCACAGTTCATAGCATTCTCCATTCATAGCATTCATAGTTTCCTGCTTTGTAAGTTAACTAGGCACTGTAAATAAAGCACTGTGTTCACGCCCGTTTTGCCTCCCTCTGTGTCTGCATTTGAGTCCACACCCACAGCCTGGCCCTCTCGGCCGTAACAGTCTTGGTGGTTCTGTTCTCATGTTGTTCGCCTGCCACTTAGAGTACACCTAGTACACCATGGCTGGTTCTGTGGAGAACAGCTGGTTTATTCCCCCCCCCCACCCTCTAGCTTTCTGGTGTGTCTGTTCAAAGGGCTGGTCAAGGCTGTGAGTCTTTGCTTGCAATTTCCAAAGCCTCAGGTATGGAGAGCTTGCTGTACTTCTTCATCACACCATTCTGCAGCTCTAATAGTTTGCTAAACCTCTGTGCTATCTTGATCAAGCCCTCTGGTCTCCTTCTCCATACTGGTACTGCTTCTTGTGGCTCTTCATCTTCTGAGGGTATTTCATGTAGTTTTGGTAACTGACAACGGATGATCCAGGTTTCAAGCTTCTCCATGATCCTTTCTCTCAGGTCAGTCATCTCGCACTCAACGATTCTTCTTCCATCATGCTTGCCCTGTTAACACCTGTTAAATCTTGTTAATCTGGGCGATGTCCGAGCCGGTATGGCTTCATCTTTATGTCTGTGTGTGTGTGTGTGTGTGTGTGTGTGTGTGTGTGTGTGTGTGTGTGTGTGTGTGTGTGTGTGTGTTAAAGAAATCAAAAAGCTTTCACCACCAGAGGGTGACAAATGACTTTCAACACACTGTAAAAAAAAATTGTTGCGAAAACTTAAAAACTCAAGGCAACCTACTGCATTTACATTTTTAGGTTCTAATGGATAACTTTCAAGTTTAGGAGAAAAGTTGCTTCAACTAATGTTTTTGTGTTTACAAGATTAATAACTGTGCTTTTTCTTAATTCATATTTTATTGTTTCAGCAATTATTATTGTTTTAACAACACACACTGGCACACAAATTATTTGTGCCAGTCAAAAAAAATTGCTTGTGTTCAATATAAGACAGAAGAGAACAGCACAATCCTAAACCCTGCAGGTCTGACAACAGGATGGTGTATCAGTCCTGTTTGCATGTGGGAACAGCGTTTACACTGGAATCTGCCTTTGATGGCTTTTTTAGAGCATATGTGACATTCAGCAGTATAACTGACACACAATACAAAACAATAACTACACAAGCACAGCACACTAACTCTTGCCTCCAAACACACTAAACGTCACTAATGTCTTACATATGAAAACTCACGCTCTCTTTCTTTTGCTCGCCCGCTTTCCATCGCGGGTGTCACTCCTAAAATTTCCCCTTCTCCCTAAACAACCAAGTGCCACATGTTGCCATATCATTTTTGATAGGCTGACATGGGAAACTTTAACACCAATAGGGAAGGGGTGTTTTTTGTTTTTCTTTTTCTTTTTTACTCGCAAGTGGAGAGTGTTTGCTAGCATGGTCCGCTAGCAAAACTACGGAGCCCCGCAAGGGACATGGGAGAAAAAAAAAATTAAGATGAACTTTTGCGAGATCTCGCAAAACTAATTAAAAACCGATAATTACTAGTAGAGCTAGGATCTAGATTCTGTTTTTTTGAGAGTGGAGTTACCTCAGAATGTTTAAAATAAGATGGAACACAACCTTGCCTCAGTGAACTGTTGATGATGGATAACAATGTGGGACCAATGATGATGAGTGTAACAGACAGTACATGATGCTATATATCTAAAGAACACGATGAGAATTTCATTTTACCTATTACTGTAATTAAGTCATACAGTGTGATTGGAGAAAAAGAAGTAAATGACCCATGCCCAAAGATTTCTTACTTTTTTTGACAATATTTGCTGTTTGTGTGACACACTACTAAAAAATATGAAAAGCATACAGTACTTGGTTGAGACATAATATTTTAACAACAAAAGTATAGATATCCCCCCCCCCCTCCCCCCAAAAAATGGCTTGTTCCAGCTCCCCCTCTGGCTCTAGCGCTCTTTCTGGCAGAACGATGGTGGCTGAGACGCAGCGGAGCGGAGGTGTGCGTTTCTGGCAGAGGTGGGACCAAGTCATTGTTTTGCAAGTCTCAAGTAAGTCTCAAGTCTTTATCCTCAAGTCTCAAGTCAAGTCTCAAGTAATGTCAGGCAAGTCAGAGTCGAGTCTCAAGTCACTGGTGTAAAAGTCCGAGTAAAGTCACAAGTCTGAAATTTTGAATTTCAAGTCCTTTCGAGTCTTTAAAAAAAAAACGAAAAAAGAATGTTGCAGTTATATGCTAAATGTAAATATTAGACCATGTAATTTTTAAATCTGTGTTTTTCTCAACACATGACAAAATAGTGAACTTAGAAAATATACACAAATTGTGAAATTGCACCTCTTTAAAATGCAGCTCAATTAAACCTAGCTCCAAGAATAATTTTCACCGACAGTTCTGAGATAAGCTGCATGTTATTCTTGGATGCGGTTGTAGGACCAGCTTTAAAATCGCATGACAAAAATATCATACATATTAAAAAAAACTGCATCACCAACGTAGCCTGGAAAACATTTGCTAGTTAGATGAAGTCAGCTATCTCATTGTAGCATATTTATATGCATATTTATAATCATATGGTTCTTGGAGTGAGTGCATACACTCATGAAGTTTAGTAACTTCAGGTCACTGCAACAAGCCCAGGTACAGTTTACCGACGGATGGGTGCACGACCTTGAAATGCACCGTGTAGAACGAAAGACCATCGTACGTATCATAAGTTTACCAGTCTCACAAATTGTCTTCATAAATACACATTCGTTAACCGTTTATTAATAGGACCTTTGAGCTCAACGGTAATTAATTAGTAGTGGAAATAATTTCTGGTAGCATCACAGAAATGTAGCAGTGACAATAATACTGTATGCTGTAATCGTACTGGGCAATTAGTGATACAAAACAACTGTTTTATCCTGTGAATAAAAGTATATGTTTTTGTCAATGTACCATAATAACAGAGGCGAAACGCAATATTGTGTCAGGACAATTCACTATTTATGCACAATAAATAAAGGAGCATAGCGCGACAATTTCTGTTCAGCGCCAGACTTGCTTGTAACCTATATCACCAATTATGTTATGAAAGTGACGTATTAACTACTAAAAAACACTGACCTTTGTGTAAATGCTTGAGCAGACTAACCTGTGAGCTGGAGTGTTCTGGGACGTTATATTTGGTCTTTGAATGGCTGCAATCCAGGCCATCCGTCGCGTCTTTGTTACTTCGGAAACATGAACAATTTCTCTTCAACGACGTAATCCGATAACAACTGATCTCTTTACCCGTCGGCTTCCCGTGGCTGTCATGCGACCAGCTATTGCAGTTAATAATACAACGGCTTCTTGACATTTTTGTGTTTCTTTTTATCGCTGTGTGACTGATTTCAATTGAAAGCCTGCGTGCGCTAGTACCTCTTGCCACGAGTTCCCAGAATCCTTTGCGGTTTTACCCCTGAATGACGTCACATTTTCAATCTCTATATAATATGCATGTTAAATTTTATATTTGGGGTGAAATATCAAGTCTTTTCAAGTAAACCGGTTCAAGTCCAATTCAAGTCCCAGGTCATTGGTGTAAAAGTCCAAGTCAAGTCACAAGTCTTAGAACATTTTTTCAAGTCAAGTCTAAAGTCATAAAATTAATGACTCGAGTCTGACTCGAGTCCAAGTCATGTGACTCGAGTCCACACCTCTGGTTTCTGGCTTAAAACAGGACATGTTAGCTGCATTTAACCTTCAGTTACTCTTTATATAGTTAGGTAGGAGTCAGACCATGTTTCTTTTTAGCTGAAAAACATTACACCCAGGTAACCTGCAGCATTGAAAATGTGTTTTCCGACGATGTTTGCTACCCAACAATCCATCCTACTCTGTAGTAAAATCAACAGCCATTGAGTAAAAGCAGCAACATCTGACTGTCCTGTTGCTCCCGTTTAAATTTTTATAGCCTATTTAAAATCTAAAACTTAAAATTGTCCATAGCCTACTGTTGTTACCACTGTCCTGTTTGAAATGGAATGAGAGAAGTTGCTTATTTTGTCATATATACATGTGCCGATATTAAACCCAAGGTACTAACTAGCTAACTGACTGGATGCCCATTAACCTTATAACTCCTGTTGTGTGTGTGTGTGTGTGTGTGTGTACAGAGAGACAGCCAGGTTCATAATGGATTTAAGGAGGTTTTTTCAAAAAAAAGGAGCCACATTCAGGTAAAAGTGTAAGATCAAATGATCCATCAGTCAAGAATAATGTTGGATCAGTGTTTCAATATTTATATATTTTATTAGATGTACATGTGGTTTGGTTATTTGCCTTTTGGTTGAAAGTACACTGAGAGAGGACTTTTTCATTAGTGATCTTAATAGTATTTTTTTTCATATTAATGTAATTTTTTCATCTAATTGAATACAATCTATTTGTGTATGATTGTCAGTCCAAAGAGGGAGAGAGGAAAGAGGGGAACGTGAGTAGAAAGTACAAGGTCAGGAAGAATCAGGTAAGAAAACAGACAGGGAACAGTGACAGCCAAAAAAGAAACTGTTAAACTGCTTGAGAGAGTTGACCACCAAAAAGTGATAGACAGATTTGCCAACCTCAAGGTGAGGCGACATAAGTTAAAATAAAATAAAAAATCTGCAGAGCCATAGTAGTATCTGCAGTAAAGATCTTGTCATATATAGTATAAATTGTACCATAGGCAAATTTGCCTCCATTTGAATTGTTTTTTAATTAATACATTATACATTTGTACTTTTCAAGGGCTCTTCTATTTTTAGAGTGTATTTTTTATGTATCTGTATTATATTATACATACACATTAAAAATTAATCTCTGTCCAAAAAATACACTGTTTACTTTTTACTCACTATGAGCATAATTTAGTAATTTCCCCTATTAATTAAGGTTAAGATAGGTATTTTTTTTATTCCAATCCATTCTTCTTTTTCAGTAGTAGTCTTTTGCGGCATTTAAATAACCTTTATCAGATTTGATGGTTTTGTTACAGACTTAAAAAAAAGTGTTATGCCTTTCTTTCACAAATGTGGGGATTAAATTGTGTTAAAATGTACAAAACAGTGATGTCATGTTTTGGGACGAGGACCCAGGCACAGATAGACTTGATGAATTTAAGAATCTTATGATTTAATGAAGAAATTTGCAGACTTGCACAGAGATGGTAAAGTTATGATGACTGATAATGGAAACGAAGACAACAGACGACGAGGACAGCCAGGAACAGGGATTTAAATGCACCAAGGAGACAGAGAGAATGGAAATGGAGACATTTAGGGATGCAAGGACTCACAGAGACAAGGAAGAAGTCCAATCGTGACGAGTAAAGTTTATCTTGCCTGGCTGGGAAGCTCTCTGGGTGCTCAGCGCCCCCAAAGCTCTGATGCTAGAATCACCCCTGGACACATGACACTGAGGGGAGGCACTTGAAGAGATTTTGGATCTCAGGTACATCACCTTATTTACAACGTGATTGAGGAGAGTATTACAGTCTTCATCAGAAAGCAACACAGCATGCTGTGTTGGGGGTGAAACAATACTGTTAATGGTATCAAATGGAATTCTTGGGTTATTTTTATGACAGGTTATAAGATTATTGAAAAAAGAGGATTTAGCCTCTTTCACTGACTCATTGTATAAGTGAAGTAGTTCTTTGAAGTGTTCAAAATGGACAACCAGACCAGTGGACTTCCAGAGACGCTCTGCTTTTTGACAAGAGCATCGGAGGCTACACGTATGATTGTTTAACCAGGGTATGCAGGAACTAACAGAGCAATGCCTAGTTCTGAAAGGAGCAACCTGTTTAAGAATGGCAAGACAGTGTTCATTGAAAGAATTAGTAAGGAGGTCAACATTGTCAGAGGTTGTGGGGATTAATCCAGTAATGACAAGTCTCAGGCATATCCTACCGGCAGCATCCCAGGAATAAAGCCCCCAAAGATCCACTTCTCTCCAAAGCCAGCGAAGCCACTCAAGAAAGCCTGCTCTCTTGCCCGCTTCCTCCGATGAGGCCTCTGAAGCAAAAGTGAACTGATAGGCAAGAAAGAAGGTAAACCAGGGGCAGCGAAAAGACCGCAGGGGGGTTCAAAACGATCCACTGTTCTTGCCGGCTCTAGTGATCCTCGACCTCGCTGTCTGCTATGGAGCTGGCGGGTCACAGATGTCTCCGAAAACATCAAAGCACGTTTGGAAATATATGATATCTTGATAAATTGAGCAGATATTTGAAGCTTACACAGCTACATTCTCCCTTGAAAATAACTTAAGTTTCTTTTGTGACCCAGAAAGAGTAATATTTAAAAGTTTTTAGCCGCGCTTGTCCACCATTGCCGCGTTTGAGTTTTGGACGAAATGTATTCTGGGATATTTAGCTGTACCAAGTCAACACAAGTCATCGCCGCTGCATGCTCGATAAAACAGGTGGAGCAAGAACACATCCAGGAATTTTTTGTGTTTTTTTTTTTTATTTTACCTATGAGAAAACAGTATGTTCCATTACTGCTGTTGTTGTAGGAGGGGGTCAAAGTGAATGTGGTTCGATGGAGTTTTGAATTTTGGTGGTTCTGGTATTAAAGTCCTATACACCATGAGGGCAGCTACACAAACACTCCTGTACACAACTTTCTGCACAGAGCCTCATCACTAAATCCAGTAGGTTTATAACATTTAAAGGTGACTTTGTGCTGCTGCAGACATTAGTATATCTGACCTTAAATGTTTTCTTTTCTTTAAAATTCAAACTTCATGTTCACAGGCTGTTCTCATTTAAATTGCCTGCATAAAACAACAGGTTTAAAACATGCTGTGGTAAATTAAAATATGCATTCTGCACTCCATTTTCTGCACATTATACTTTCAAAATGGCAGAAATCTGGCGTCACATCGCTAAGGAGAGACGAGTGTGAGGTTGTTCAGATTCTCAGAGCTCAGATGTTTTCCCAAGTCCTTACCAACTCTCCTACCCACCTCTCCTTGACATTGGTGATGTAAGAAAATAGTTTAGGAAAAGGAGATAGGAGGGACTTTTGAACCCATGTCAAAGCAGAAGAGCCGCTGCAAATGTCACATGATTTCTTTTGGATGATGGGACTGGCTGCTGCTGCTCTGAGTGGATTTAGTAGACTGTAATCAAAGAAACAGACTGAGGAACATTTGCTGCAGGTTAATTATTGATATAAAGTCATATGAGGATGCAGCAGCTTACCTTTGATCCATGTGCTGCAGATTAAGTCTCGTTTATGGTCTGAATTGTTTAATGTTTATAGTGTTTAAGATTACAGACACACCCGTAGTGACACTATTGTTGAAAATTATTTGCGTGTTGCTATCTACAGTGTGGATTTTATATGAGTGTGTTAGCTGAGCTTTGACCCGCGAGCCACATCTTAAGACTCTTTTATGGTGTGGAGTGCTTAATGTGAGAGCAGCCTGCAGATACAGAGGAGTGACGACGGAGAAGAAGCAGAGGATTTTCTGTTTCTACACAGACCTGGTGCAGACAGCAGAGCTACAGAGTGAAGAAGTTCATGGAAAGAAGCTGAGTAAGTGAAACTTTAATTCATTCCAGTCTCTGAGGTTACCTCCTCATCACAAAGCAGCTGCTCTTTGTTAGAGTGTTTCTGCGGAGAAGACTCGTTTCATCTCTGATGTCTGGTGCTGGATAAAGACTCCAAAGCAACAACAAAGTCTCCAACATCCAGCTTAGAGCCTTTCAATCAGAGTGTGCCGGTAGAGATTTGTTTTCCTCACATCACATCAGACTTACAGTCTGTGTGGGCATCTTCATGAGGAACGTTGTTGGATCAAACATATCTGCCACTGTTTGATCCTCTTTAACAGGGGAAGTGTGACTGTGCTGTGATGTTTAGTCACACTCAGTGTTCATGTGGACTCTGAACAGGCTCACAGTCAAACTATCAAACTGGAGTCCTGATATGAGAACCTGCTTCAGATGCTGGACTCCAGCTTGACTATGATGTTCAAGTTTTTTTGTTTTTGTTTAACGAAGGATCAGAGTTCACGTTTATCTGTTAAATATGCTCCAGAATTCATGGAGAATATTTAAAAGCACTAAGTGAGTGCCCCCTGCTGGTTCCTTCTGAGTGCTGCTGTTATTCTCCAATGATCCTGTAGGACAGATTTATGGATGCTTTGAGGGATTCGCTGCAGTCCTGCTGTAGTTACCCCGCCCCCACAGCTACACCTAAATGAAAATGGAAGCCATCAACAGTAATGACATCACAGCAATAAAATTATTTAAAACTCACAAACCTCTGAAAATCTGTATCTGCTGTTGAAGTGTTGCTGACTGTGTGTAGAGTGAATAGAGGACTCAAATACAGACCAAAGATGAAATGTGAACATAACTTGAATAATAAATTTCTTTTTTTAAAAAAACAAGAAAAAAGCGACACTTTTGACACCCTTTTAAGAAGCTCTCTTCTTCTGTTATCTGATCATGAACATCCTGTACAAAAAAAACTGTTGCTCTGCAAGTGCAAAGTTTCCAAGCAAACTGTGTCTTAACTTCCTGTTATCTGTCTCTGCAAGCATTTTTTTTTACATTGACCTTTTACTACCCTCTGTCACCTTTCACAACAGATCATCTCTTCATGTAAGAAAATCATTTTAAAAGATCAAAGAGAAAACAAATATTTTCAATCAATTACGTTTAAGCATAAAAGCAATTACTTATGAGTAAGTTTTATCATAGCTAAATTATCAAACACCCAGAAAGTCATAAAATGATCCTAAAGCCCCTTATTTCAAATTAAACCCAAAATCACCCCTTCTTGACACATTCTATGTGTCAAATAAGCTAAAGACCCGCTACTGAAACTGAAAATGCTTCACCACCTCTTAAGAAACTTAACCCTTGTATGGTGTTCGGGTCTGTGAGACCCGTGTTCAGTTTTTTTCAAAAGAAAAATTAAACAATTAATTATTTTTTCACATGTAAATGTGTTGTGTCTTTCCACTCACTCCACTTGATTATAACTGATTTATTTATAACATTTTATATAAAAGAAAAACGAGAAGCACATTAATTCATAAATGTGATCTAACAAAGGTAAAGGGAAAAAATTAACCATGTTTGCTGTTCATATGTCTTGTAATTGGGATGAAGTAAACATCTGTTGAGTAATTTAACATAAAATTGTTTGATAGTGTTAATTTGGAAAGCCAAAACTCTAGCGGGTCCACCAGACCCATGAACACTGGCTGAGTAACAAAAATACGAACACCACACAAGGGTTAAAAGAAAAAGTCTTGATGCATTCTCAATCATCCAGGAAAATAAATCTCCAAATGTTGATTCTGTTCATCTGGATGTAGCGTTTTCTGGGAGAAACGTTTCGTCACTCATCCAAGTGACTTCTTCAGTCTCAGCTGACTGCAGGTTTCCCCAATCTTATAAACAGTACACTTGCATAATGACTTGCCCATATGGAAAAGAAATAGTAAAAACTTATATGACTTAACTCATGAAAGTGGCCACTTTCATGAGTAAATCGTATAAGGCTTACATGATTTACTCATGATAGTGGCCACTTTCTCATTACTTTCATATATTGTTTTAGTAAGTATCCAAAACATACAAGTTTCATTATATAATTTTTCAAGGGATCTTATATCTGTTTTCACTCTTGTATGCTTTTCATACAAGTTTCACACAAGACAGATACAAACTTTATAAGATTTATATATATATCTTTTCCATATGGGTGAAACCAGTCCACTGAAGTAACTGACCTCACAGCCCATTGTTCCTTCGGTGGGCTGGTTTCAGTCATTATGCAAATGTATAACTGCATTTTATATGAAAAGTCTAGCGATCCCCTATGTGACTCATAAATATTGCTTCTCCCCCTTTAGCATTTGGCATTTTCCCCACTATATAATTTACTACCATAATCTAAACCCAGTCAATAAAACAAAATTTTCTTAAAGCAAACATCAGCAACCCAAAAAAGTCTGCAACTCCAAACTTATGTAAACCTCCAGTCTCCCTCTCTCTCCCTTACGTGATTAATTGTTTGTCAACCTTCATTCCTCCTGACCTTGGTCCAGTCTTTGTTTCAGTGTCAAGTCAGTCAAACCTTTAGTCCATATCGTCAGTCCAGTCACACACATTCACTTACTCACACGCATTCACTCAAAAGAAAAAACTATTGTTCATCATTTTTGGTCTGGATTGACACATGGCAATCCTTTTAGACAGGAACCGGGTTCCCACTGATGGCTTCTCCCCAGCCCATTGTAATCTGGAAAAGCTCACCTTATATTTGCTCTCCCGAAATTTTTTTCTTTACAGCGCTGTTAATTCAATCGTGCAGGCCTGCTTAGAACAAAAATGAGAAAAAGAGAGCTGATTAGTAGCTCATCAAAACACAAAACATAATCACCTGACAGGATTTCTCTAAGTGCACTGTTACAATTTTAAAGGGCCAAGTTCTAACCATGTCCATGATTAGTAAAACTCCCTCTATTAAAATAAGAAAACAACCCTAACCTAACCGACAGAATCGACCCATCACTAAAACAACAACCCCAAAAATCTTAATCACAGAAAAGTTTTGCTTACTCATCTAACAACATGTTGGCCTCAGGTTCTTCAGCATCCTGACAATCTGAGGTCAACTGACATAATTTCACCTGCTAAATACAAAGAAAATCTTGTTAAAAGCAGCACCATTTGCACAACAGTAATATTCCCCATTAAGCACTCTAAACACGTTATAACAATGTGTCCTCACTAAATTATACATTTCCTGTCCAAATCTGCACTTCTGGACAGACCTGACCACCTTATTTAATTATTTTACCATTATATATTATACCAAGTAATTCTTCTCAGTCACTGCTATGTTTCCTTCATTGAAAGCCTCAGACACATAGCCAGACAGGAAGCTTCTTTGACACCACTAATTTCAGCTAATTTCCATATTGAGTCACATCTTAAGAAGTTGCCTTGACAACAGAAATGCATATTTAAACATTACCACATGAAATTATTTTTATTTTTACCGTAGTCACTTCTTTTGCTCAATCGGCACAAGAGCACTACCAATTCACTATTTTTAAAACTACTGTAAGCTTTTAATCACTGGTTTATCCTTTTTCCTTTTCACAAAAATCACTTTATTGTCATGGGACTTTCGTGAGTTATTCCTCCAGCTCTAGCTTTAAGTATGTTAAATCTAGCATTTATGTCATGTAGTCACATTCATTCACATTCACATTCTCCAAAAATAATTTCACATGTAACAATTTGCACGTGTCTTTTCTATTCATTCAGGTACTTGTTAGTTTATTTCTCTCTTTAGCTCGCTCTCTTTTTTCTTTTTTCTTTTTTTACCTTTCTGTTATGATCCTCTGGACATTTCTAAACCTCCATGAGTTCAGTCTCAATCTTCAATCCAATTTTCCCATATGCTTTCACTGTATCACATCTAGGTTCACCTCTCACTACTGATCCTCGTCCCTGTTCTAACAGTTTCCTGTGTGGGCTCGCAGATCAACACAGGCCCAAATCAGTGGTTTCTTCTCTCCATTGCTTCTCTCTTGATCTTTTCAGTGTTTTCTTGGAGGTTCACTCCCAGCATGGCAAATCTGAAACTCAGTGTCCAGTGCTGTCCAGTGCTTTCACACAGTCAACCCACTGTTCAACTTCCCACCTTGTAATTCAGAGTGCATGTTCCATCAAGTGTTTTCTTACATGCTGCTGCTGGAGTCTTCAGTGCTATAGTTCAGTTGCACTGTCTTTTTGCCTGCTGTTAATTCTTCAAGTACACGGTGTTCTGTCTGTCTTCTGTCTTCATCAGGAGATTTACTGTCTTTTAAGCTTCTTAAAAGACAGTAAATCTAGGACAGAATGAGAGGACAGAATGAGAGGTGAAGCTGTCAAATTTTAAGCCAAAGCCTGGCCTGTTTTCATCCCAATTCTGTTAATCTATCATTTTGCTGCTGTACTCATGTTTTCAATATGAGAAGAGTCCACCTGTATTGACACACTAAAACATTTAATTAATATAATTTTCATTGCTATGTCTTAATACATTCAGTCTCTAATTCCTCTGTTTTCACATATCACACCAACGTCACAAGCTCAGTTTTCTGCTTCACTTCCTGCCAGACACACACTCCCACAGCCACACAAACTCATGTTTTCATCTGTTTCTACAGCCTAATTGAACTCTTATTTTATATTTACAGTCTATAAACCCTCTGTAACTCTACTAAATGTTGATATAAAAGAATGCTCTCAGTACACACACACTTAAATATACTAAGCTCTTTGCATTTGCAAGCATTCACATCAAAATCTTCAGCGTGCTTAGCAGAGCTCTTTCAGACCTCAGGACAATTAATAGTTTTGGGTTTTTTTGGGTTTTTTTCCCCACACATATCACCATTCTTTAGCTCAGCTTTGTAGCCTCATTCACACAATACTTTCATCAGCATTTTACACACTTCCCTGGACTTCGTTGTCTCTCACACACACACACACACTTTTCTCTCAAAACAATGTGCACCTTTAATCATTCATCCAAATAACAATTTCACACATTTATATATATAACAAAAACTGCCACTGACTGCCAATAAATTATTTCCATTACCATGTCACATCTTCACTTCATCTTCCAAACCTTAGTACTGGTACACCTAACTTTACGACTAATTTAAAAGCCTCTAAGCCCAGCTTCGCCCACCTTGCTGGTCAATTGTAGCTGTTATCTGTCCAGGATAGCGGCCCGATTTCTAAGCCCTATGATAATTTATAAGCGCTTCCCGCAGCTCGACAGAAGGTAGTGTGCGTTAAAATGATTTAGGAACCAACAGCTGAGGTTTGGCCAGCTTATAAAATAAATGAAAAACAAAAAGCAAAACAAAAAAGTTCTTCCTGCTCTGGTAATTAGACTGTAGCCAGTAGACCGAGAAAGGCTCTTAAAAATCAAAGCTTATAAATAGCAGTTTTTCCAGGAGCCCTCCACAGAGTGGATTCTTCAATTAATGGTGAATAACTCTAACCTGGAGATGATTTATCAAACGGCCTCTTGATACACTGTCTTCAACTGCTGGACTTGAATTGAGCTCTCAGCAAACTGCTAAGCGTGGAGAGAGAGAGGGGTTAACATGTTCCATCCATCCATCCATTCGCTTCCGCTTATCCTTTTCAGGGTCGCGGGGGGCGCTGGAGCCTATCCCAGCTGTCATAGGGCGAGAGGCGGGGTACACCCTGGACAGGTCGCCAATCTGTCGCAGGGCCAACACACAGGGACAAACAACCATTCGCACTCACTCGCACATTCACACCTAGTGACAATTTGGATTATCCAATTAACCTATCCCCTCAAGCTGCATGTCTTTGGACGGTGGGAGGAAGCCGGAGTACCCGGAGGGAACCCACGCAAACACGGGGAGAACATGCAAACTCCACACAGAAAGACCCCGGCCTGATGTTGGAATTGAACTCAGGACCTTCTTGCTGTGCGGCAACAGTGCTAACCACCGTGCCACCGTGCTGCCGTTAACATGTTCCATGCAGTGTAAACGCACACATTCATATTTTAAACAGTCAAAAAAAAAAAAAGACAGGTTCGGGCCACAAGAAAATGTGAAGATGGTGGTAGGATGGCAGTCAAAACTTATCAAAAAAGATCAAAGCTTATTACAAATCATTTTGAAAGATTAAAGCCAACCTCATTCAATAAAATAATTAGGTCACAAAGGTCACAAATAATCACATTTTGATACTTAATCCCACTTTGCAGACAGGTTTGGCCCAATTTCTGGTGTCAAGCCAGCACTGCTGGCTGACTTCTAGCATGGTAAGTGGTATGTCATCCAGATATGGGCCAGGCCTGGAGTTGATGGCACTGTTTATATGATGGCATGCCACATCTGACCCGATTGTGGTTTGGTTTATGTGGCCCAGGCTCATAGAAAAGAGGCCCAGATCCGGCATCAAGCTGGCACTTCTGACTGGTGTCATGGCAGAGTGTATGTCAACCAGATGTGGGCCAGGTCTAGCAATTATAGTACTATTTATGTTCGTATTTTCCTATTTTAGTTAGAAGACCCAAATGCCTTGTTGCAATACTATACTGCTGTGGTAGCCAACGTTTCAAATGCAGGTTTGACAGGTTTGTCAGTGTACACTTTATCTAAAACCTAGTGAGGGTTTGCACATCTTTTCTGCTGGGTAGCTGTAGCTCAGGAGGTAGAGCAGGTCACTTACTGACCGGAAGGTTAGTGGTTCGATCCCTGGCTCTTCCAGTCTGTATGTCAAGAGAATTAATGTAGTTAGGAAGCAGCTTAGACAAAGTGTGTAATTGGGTAAATGTTGTATAGAGCACTGTGAGTAATCCAGTGCTATATATCAGTCCATTCATTGTCTGAACAGAGTTTTGTCATGTTACTTTTGTACTATTATGTTCCAGCACATGTTGTTATTGCGTGGCTTGATTAATGTATATATTAGGCTGAAAACTGGGGCCAGAGTTGAAACTGTTCTGGGCCACCACAGGGCCCGCAGTGTGTCTGCAACTGGCCCGTGGCTGCATAGAACTTACACATGGCCCACATATCGCAAAGAATGATGGCCTTTTGGTGGCCCAGACCAGGTTTGCCAGAGGTAATCCACACATGGGCCAGCACAGGATATCTAGTGTGTCTGCAACTGGGCTTGTTCTGGCCCATGTGTGGGACACCTCGGGCAAACCAGATCTGGGCCACCAGAGGGCCGTCATTCTTTGCGGTATATGGACCATGTTTAAGCACACTGTGTGGGCCAGATCCAGGCCATGCCAATTTTGCTATCTGGGATGTGTCTCTTATTTTCTCTTCTGACACTGAGATGAAGCAGAAAAGAACAGCTGATATTTGGACAGCACACATGATGGAAAGGAGGATTTGAGTTGATGTGCACATGAATGATTTGTGTTTCCTCTGCAGGTGAAGGTAGAAAGTGTGTGTGAGCTGATGTGGATGTGAATTCAGCAGCATGGATCAGTGTGAGGACAGAGAGGAGGGAGTCCCTCCCTCTAAAACCACTCTGTGTGGGGAACATGAGAGCCAGACCAAAGCTCAGAGGTGAGATGACCATCTCTAACTGTCCATGACTCTTTAACATGTCGCAGCTCAGCTCTCACATCACTGCTCCATTATTATTCACAGGAACCAACCTGAACCTCAACCCAGCTGTGTGTCCTTAAAGAGTGACCAGTCTAAAAAACGCTTGATTGAATTTAAGGAACAACCCTCTGCTGCAGAGAGGTGAGCTGATGGGAACATTAACTTTCTGATTGCTGATAATTTGTGTCTGATTTAAATGAACTACTTGATGGTGTTTAATGGTTGCCAAAGTGCTTCCTCATAGGGGGCCATATGATATGTTGGGGTTTCTTTGTGTTATTTGACACGATATAAATAAAACTGAATGGTCTCCTCTTCAGCAGATACAAGTTCATAAAGTATTTCTGGTCTGTATATGAAGTATAATTAATTTGATGTTGCTGTAATTGCATAATGAGAGGGGGGGTAATTGGGGGTTGTTTCCTATTTTCTTTTTCCTCCTTTAGCTGATGATACAGTGGGGCAAAAAAGTATTTAGTCAGCCACCGATTGTGCAAGTTCCCCCACTTAAAATGATGACAGAGGTCAGTAATTTGCACCAGAGGTACACTTCAACTGTGAGAGACAGAATGTGAAAAAAAAATCCATGAATTCACATGGTAGGATTTGTAAAGAATTTATTCGTAAATTAGGGTGGAAAATAAGTATTTGGTCACCTCAAACATGGAAAATCTCTGGCTCTCACAGACCTGTAACGTCTTCTGTAAGAAGCTTTTCTGTCCCCCACTCGTTACCTGTATGAATGGCACCTGTTTGAACTCATCATCTGTATAAAAGACACCTGTCCACAGCCTCAAACAGTCAGACTCCAAACTCCGCCATGGCCAAGACCAAAGAGCTTTCGAGGGACACCAGGAAAAGTATTGTAGACCTGCACCAGATTGGGAAGCGTGAATCTACAATAGGCAAGGAGCTTGGTGTGAAAAAATCAACTGTGGGAGCAATCATCAGAAAATGGAAGACATACAAGACCACTGATAATCTCCCACGATCTGGGGCTCCACGCAAGATCTCATCCCGTGGGGTCAAAATGATCATGAGAACGGTGAGCAAAGATCCCAGAACCACACGGGGGGACCTGGTGAATACCTGCAGAGAGCTGGGACCAAAGTAACAAAGGTCACCATCAGTA
The DNA here is from genome assembly GCF_057381915.1 of Diplotaxodon limnothrissa. Classification (NCBI taxonomy): domain Eukaryota; kingdom Metazoa; phylum Chordata; class Actinopteri; order Cichliformes; family Cichlidae; genus Diplotaxodon; species Diplotaxodon limnothrissa. The sequence continues at coordinate 18,022,604 of NC_140617.1, read as the reverse complement.
ACACACTACAACGGCAGGGAATCAAATCCCGCAGTGCCAGACGTGTTCCGCTGCTGAAGCCAGTGCATGTCCAGGCCACTCTGAAGCTTGCCAGAGAGCACATGGATGATACAGCAGAGGATTGGGAGAATGTCATGTGGTCAGATGAAACCAAAGTAGAACTTTTTGGTATAAACTCAACTCGTCGTGTTTGGAGGAAGAAGAATACTGAGTTGCATCCCAAGAACACCATACCTACTGTGAAGCATGGGGGTGGAAACATCATGCTATGGGGCTGTTTTTCTGCCAAGGGGACAGGACGACTGATCCGTGTTAAGGACAGAATGAATGGGGCCATGTATCGTGAGATTTTGAGCCAAAACCTCCTTCCATCAGTGAGAACTTTGAAGATGAAACGAGGCTGGGTCTTCCAACATGACAATGATCCAAAACACACCGCCCGGGCAACAAAGGAGTGGCTCCGTAAGAAGCATTTGAAAGTCCTGGAGTGGCCTAGCCAGTCTCCAGACCTCAACCCCATAGAAAATCTGTGGCGGGAGTTGAAAGTCCGTGTTGCTCGGCTACAGCCCCAAAACATCACTGCTCTCGAGAAGATCTGCATGGAGGAATGGGCCAAAATACCAGCTACTGTGTGTGCAAACCTGGTAAAGACCTATAGTAAACGTTTGACCTCTGTTATTGCCAACAAAGGTTATGTTACAAAGTATTGAGTTGTATTTTTGTTATTGACCAAATACTTATTTTCCACCCTGATTTATGAATAAATTCTTTACAAATCCTACCATGTGGATTCATGGATTTTTTTTTTTCACATTCTGTCTCTCACAGTTGAAGTGTACCTCTGGTGCAAATTACTGACCTCTGTCATCATTTTAGGTGGGGGAACTTGCACAATCGGTGGCTGACTAAATACTTTTTTGCCCCACTGTAAGTTCCCTAGTTCTTTTTTTTTTTTTTTTTTTTTTTTTTTTTTTTTTTTTTTTTTAAATTTGCTGGAAATACTTGCATTGATTTATTTAAACATGTAAAAATAATGTAAATACAGTATGCAAGGCAAAACAGAGTTTGTACACAGCAAAATCTCCAGTGTTAAATTTACACTAGAGAGTGTCTATATGGGTCAACACTTCTGAGTGTTAAATACAACACTGAGTGTTAAATTAACACTTTTGACAGTGTTATGTTTAAAAGTAACCTAGTCAGTTTTGAAGATTAACAATGGCTAACACTGAGCAGTGCTGATTTTCTAACACTGGAATATTTCTAACATTTTGAGTTATTTTCCAATGTTAGAAAATCAGCACTGCTCAGTGTTAGCCATTGTTAATCTTCAAAACTGACTAGGTTACTTTTAAACATATAACACTGTCAAAAGTGTTAATTTAACACTCAGTGTTGTATTTAACACTCAGAAGTGTTGACCCATATAGACACTCTCCAGTGTTAATTTAACACTGGAGATTTTGCTGTGTAGAATTGTTCTGACCATTTCCATGATGTGCTCACACAACTCTTGGTGGCGCTGTCACTTGGTGTTCACTCGCTCTGCGGTAGAGTATCACTTCCTGTTCCTGCTCAAACACAGTGGTGTTTCTGAGTAGCTTATTTGCTTAGCAATTTAATTAACAACTTTTAAATACATTCTTCTTTCATAGTATAATCTTCACGTGCTTCATCCGAAGCACACTTTCTCTGTACTCACTACCTAATTTATAGCCAAAGTATTCACTCACTGTCTCTGTACTGTTTCGCTAGCCTAGCTCGTAGCCGACTCATTAGCACCATGGCTACTTCACCTGTCCCTCCAGCACTTTCTTGCTCATTGTGTCAGATGTTTAGTTACTCCTCGGCCTCCTTTAGCAGTAATGATATCTGTAACAAATGTAGCATATTTGCAGCTCTGGAGGCCAGGATTACTGAATTGGAGACTCGGCTTCGCACCCTTCATTCACCCATAGCTAGCCAGGCCCCTGTAGCTGGTGCAGCCGAAGACAGCGTAGGCCCCGCTAGCTGTTCCCCGGCAGATCCCAAGCAGCTGGGGAAAGAGGGCGGCTGGGTGACGGTGAGGAGGAAGCATAGTCCTAAACAGAAGCCCCAGGTACACCACCAACCCGTTCATGTGTCTAACCGTTTTTCCCCACTCGGCGACACACCCGCCGGGGGTCAAACTCTGTTAATTGGTGATTCTGTTCTCAGACATGTGAAGCTAGAGACACCGGCAACCATAGTCAATTGTCTTCCAGGGGCCAGAGCAGGCGACATTGAAGGAATGACAGACTTTTAATTCATTTGAAAGCCTGATGCTTGAAGGATTGAAGGACATTTAAAACTGCTGGCTAAGGGTAAACGTAAATTCAGTAAGATCATAATTCATGTCGGCAGTAATGACACCCGGTTACGCCAATTGGAGGTCACTAAAATCAATATTGAATCGGTGTGCAACTTTGCCAAAACAATGTCGGACTCTGTAGTTTTCTCTGGTCCCCTCCCCAATCAGACCAGGAGTGACATGTTTAGCCGCATGTTCTCCTTAAATTGCTGGCTGTCTGAGTGGTGTCCCAGAAACGATGTGGGCTTCATAGATAATTGGCAAACCTTCTGGAGGAAACCTGGTCTTGTTAAGAGAGATGGCATCCATCCCACTTTGGATAGAGAAGCTGTCATTTCTAGAAATATGGACAAATTTAGTAAACCCCCCAAAATATGACTATCCAGAGTTGGGACCAGGAAGCAGAGTTGCAGTCTTACACGCCTCTCTGCAGCTTCTCTCCTCCTGCTACCCCCCCAAAAACCCATCTCCATTGAGACTGTGTCAGCTCCCAAAAAGACAAAAAACAAACTAAAAACCAGCAACAAACAACTTAAACATAAACAATTACAAAGAAAGAACAATACAGTATCCACATCTGAACCAAAGAGTAAAACAGTGAAATGTGGATTATTAAATATTAGGTCTCTCTCCTCCAAGTCTCTGTTAGTACATGACTTAATAATTGATCAACAAATTGATTTACTCTGCCTTACAGAAACCTGGTTGCAGCAGGATGATTATGTTAGTTTAAATGAATCAACACCCCCGAGTCATTCTAACTACCAGAAATCTCGAAGCACAGGCCGGGGGGGGGGGGGGGGCGCGGTGTGGCAGCAATTTTTCACACCAGCCTATTAATTAATGAAAGACCAAGACAGACTTTTAATTCATTTGAAAGCCTGATGCTTAGCCTCGTCCACCCCAGCTGTAAAACTCAGAAACCAGTCTTACTTGTTATCATCTATCGTCCACCTGGGCCTTACACAGAGTTTCTGTCTGATTTCTCATACTTTTTATCTGATTTAGTTCTCAGCTCAGATAAAATAATTATTGTGGGTGATTTTAACATCCATGTAGATGCTAAAAATGACAGCCTCAACATGGCATTTAATCTGTTATTAGACTCAATTGGTTTCTCTCAAAATGTAAAAGAACCCACCCACCACTTTAATCACACTCTAGATCTTGTTTTAACATATGGCATAGAAACTGAACATTTAACAGTGTTTCCTGAAAACCCTCTCCTGTCTGATCATTTCCTGATAACATTTACATTTACAATAATTGATTACACAGCGGTGGAGAGTAGACTTTATCACAGTAGATGTCTTTCTGAAAGCGCTGTAACTAAGTTTAAGAATATAATCCACCCACTGTTATCATCTTCAATGCCCTGTACCAACATAGAGCAGAGCAGCTATCTGAACGCTACCCCAACAGAAGTCGATTATCTTGTTAATAATTTCACCTCCTCACTACGTACGACTCTGGATACTGTAGCTCCTGTGAAAACTAAGGTCTCTAATCAGAAGTACCTGACTCCGTGGTATAATTCTCAAACACGTACCCTAAAGCAGATGACTCGTAATCTGGAGAGGAAATGGCGTGTCACAAATTTAGAGGATCATCATTTAGCCTGGAGAAATAGTTTGCTGCTTTATAAGAAAGCCCTCCGCAAAGCCAGAACATCTTACTATTCATCACTGATTGAAGTAAATAAGAACAACCCCAGGTTTCTCTTCAGCACTGTAGCCAGGCTGAAAAAAAGTCAGAGCTCTTTTGAGCCAACAATCCCTTTAACGTTAACTAGTAATGACTTCATGAACTTCTTCACAAATAAAATTTTTATCATTAGAGAAAAAATTACCAGTAATCATCCCACGGATGTAATATTATCTACAGCTACTCTTGGTACCATTGATGTTAAGTTAGACTCTTTTTCTCTAATTGATCTTTCTGAGTTAACTTCAATAATTATTTCCTCCAAACCATCAACGTGTCTTTTAGACCCCATTCCTACAAAACTGCTCAAAGAAGTCCTTTGAGCAGTTTAATTAATTCTTCGATCTTAAATATGATTAACCTATCTCTAATGATCGGCTATGTACCACAGGCCTTCAAGCTAGCTGTAGTTAAACCTTTACTCAAAAAGCCATCTCTAGACCCAGCAGTCTTAGCTAATTATAGGCCAATCTCCAACCTTCCTTTCATATCAAAAATCCTTGAAAGAGTAGTTGTCAAACAGCTAACAGATCATCTGCAGAGGAATGGGTTATTTGAAGAGTTTCAGTCAGGTTTCAGAGCTCAGCACAGCACAGAAACAGCTTTAGTGAAGGTTACAAATGATCTTCTTATGGCCTCTGACAGTGGACTCATCTCTGTGCTTGTCTTGTTAGACCTTAGTGCAGCATTTGATACTGTCGACCATAATATCCTATTAGAGCGATTAGAACATTCTGTAGGTATTACAGGTACTACACTGCAGTGGTTTGTATCATATCTATCTAATAGACTCCAGTTTGTTCATGTAAATGGAGAGTCCTCTTCACACACTGAGGTTAATTATGGAGTTCCACAGGGTTCGGTGCTAGGACCAATTCTGTTTACATTATACATGCTTCCCTTAGGCAGCATCATTAGAAGACATAGCATACATTTTCACTGCTATGCAGATGACACCCAGCTCTATCTGTCCATGAAGCCAGACAACACACACCAATTAGTTAAACTGCAGGAATGTCTTAAAGACATAAAGACCTGGATGGCCGCTAACTTTCTGCTTCTTAATTCAGATAAAACTGAGGTTATTGTACTCGGCCCTGAAAAGCCTAGAAATATGGTATCTAACCAGATTCTTACTCTGGATGGCATTACCTTGGCCTCCAGTAACACTGTGAGGAACCTTGGAGTCATTTTTGACCAGGACATGTCCTTCAATGCACATATTAAACAAATATGTAAGACTGCGTTCTTCCATTTGCGCAACATCTCTAAAATTAGAAATATCCTGTCTCAGAGTGACGCTGAAAAACTAGTTCATGCATTTATTACTTCCAGGCTGGACTACTGTAATTCATTATTATCAGTATGTCCAAAAAACTCACTGAAAAGCCTTCAGCTAATCCAAAATGCTGCAGCAAGAGTCCTGACAGGGACTAGAAAGAGAGAGCATATTTCTCCTGTTTTGGATTCCCTTCATTGGCTTCCTGTTAAATCCAGAATTGAATTCAAAATCCTGCTCCTCACATACAAGGTCTTAAATAATTAGGCCCCATCTTATCTCAATGACCTTGTAGTACCATATCACCCTATTAGAGCACTTCGCTCTCGCTCTGCAGGCCTACTTGTTGTTCCTAGAGTATTTAAAAGTAGAATGGGAGGGAGAGCCTTCAGTTTTCAGGCCCCTCTTCTGTGGAACCAGCTTCCAGTTTGGATTCAGGAGACAGACACTATCTCTACTTTTAAGATTAGGCTTAAAACTTTCCTTTTTGCTAAAGCATATAGTTAGGGCTGGACCAGGTGACCCTGAATCCTCCCTTAGTTATCAAATCAAATCAAATCAAATCACTTTTATTGTCACATCACATGTGCAGGTACATTGGTACAGCACATGTGAGTGAAATTCTTGTGTGCGAGCTTCACAAGCAACAGAGTTGTGCAAATACAATAATGTAAACAAGCAAAATACAAGAATGGCTACATCTGAAACTAATAAATATATGTACAGTATATAATAGTATATGCATTATGCTGCAATAGACATAGGCTGCCGGGGGATTCCCATGATGCATTGAGTTTTTCCTTTCCAGTCACCTTTCTCACTCACTATGTATTAACAGACCTCTCTGCATTGAATCATATCTGTTATTAACCTCTGTCTCTCTTCCACAGCATGTCTTTTATCCTGTCTTCCTTCTCTCACCCCAACCGGTCGCAGCAGATGGCCGCCCCTCCGTGAGCCTAGTTCTGCCGGAGGTTTCTTTCTGTTAAAAGGGAGTTTTTCCTTCCCACTGTTGCCAAAGTGCTTGCTCATAGGGGGTCATATGATTGTTGGTTTTTTTTCTCTGTATCTATGAAGCGCCTTGAGGCGACTTTTGTTGTGATTTGGCGCTATATAAATAAAATTGAATTGAATTTCTAATGAGACTTCGGCAAAACTAGTTGTATCAACTGAAACGCCAGTGACATCTCTCTGGTTCTTACTCAGATCTATGTTGGAGTTTTTGCTATTAAGAACACGACTTTCAGATTCTGATAATTTGCTGTAGATTGTGTTTAGACCTGTTGCTTATTGGTTTGTTTTCCATTTTTCAGCTAATAGCTCTTCGAGAATCACTTCGTTGGTACATAAATGCTATTTTATGGCTGTCAAACTGTGTTATCTCTGACATTTCCATAGATTCAACTAAAGAAATGGGAACAAATGTGTTCTTACACCAGGTCACTATGTGTAAACAGAACCCATGCAAACTCCACACAGAAACTCTGCAGCCAGAATGCTACTACTGCTAATATACTCAAATCACTGCTCGATCATTATTCACAGGAAAAAACACGGAATTAAACGCAAACATCATCCTGGATCTGAACCCAGCTTAGTGTCCGTTAAGAGTGACCAGTCTAAAAAACGCTTGAATGAATTTAAGGAGCAACAACCCTCTGCTGCGGAGAGGTAAGCTGATAGTAACATGAACTCTTTGATACCTGTCAGTTTGGTGTCTGATTTAAATTAACTACTTGATGGTGTATTATGGTTACCAAAGTGCTTGCTCATAAGGGGCCATATGATTGTAAAGATTTCTCTGCATTAATGTGGGGTCTTTATCTTATAATACAAAGTGCCTTGAGGCGGCAGTTGTTGTGTTTTGGTGCTTTATAAATTAAACTGATCTCTCTTTAGAAGATCAAAGTTCTTCAAAGTTCTTTCTGGTCTGTATATGAAGTATAATTAATTTGACGTTAAGCTAAAGCTTAATGTTAAGCCTGCTTAATCCATTCCCAAATCATGTTTAATGTGTACTTGTTCCTGGGTTATTTCCAGACATCCTAACCAATTTCCTTCCATCTAAAGTTGACCATCTGGGACTTCTTCCAGACCTTGGCACAGGGCTGACACATCATGATAACTTGTACTTATTTACAATTGCAAGAACTGATGATTTTGGAATCTGCAGTGTTTTGAAATTGTTCCAGGAGACCATCCCAGCTTGTATAAATCTATAGTTCCTCTTAGATCTTCACTGAGTTCTTTGGACATTCCTATTGTGCAAAGTATTGGTTAAAACAAATGCTTTTTATGCTGCCAAAGACAAACTATCACAATTTTTCAGTTGTCCCTGGCTGCAACAATGTGTTTCCTGTTTTAAAATCAAGGATATACTGTTCAGTTTCATACCTGTCTGTTCGGTAGTAAGTGGTTCCTTCTTGTTTGGCTAGATGCACTCTTACAGGAAAATCCAGCTGTTAGCTGTGATATTCCGGTTTGTGAAGCACTTTAAAAATTAGGCCTTGCATTCACTTTGCTTATCCTCACTTCTGATCCAACCTAATATCATGAAAAAGCATGTAATAGCCATGCACTATGTCCATTTCATGCTTTGCCTCTCAAAACATGAAATGTACAGGCACATAGAAGTTGCAATAAATTGCAGTAATAGCAGAATGAGATATTTTATCTCAAGCCAACATGAAAATTAAATCCAGGAAAGTTTTTAAACAGATATTATTAACACATTTACATATATATACATAATAGCCCGCTAGCTTAATTGATTCTGATGATTAAGGACCCTGCAATGTACTTAATATGTTTTTTGCTGACTACCAACTTCGTGGGTTTAAATATATTATCTCACCATGCTTCTTCATGCATGTCTATTTTACATTTTGGAGAGGCAAAGCCAGAAATGGACATGTTTATAACATGTTTGATACAGTGATACTGGGTTGTCTAATATGAAGTAATCCAGTCAGTGAGATGACATGAAGAAAAAAAAAAGGTCTCCAAAAAGTTTAGCACCTTTCATTCTTCTTGTCTTTAATAGTAAGTGGCTAGCTGGACTCAGTCGGAAAAATCCAGCTGTTAGCAGTAATGTTCAGGTTTGTAAAGCACTTTATAAATGAGGACAGTGTGGAGGAGAACCTATTTAAGTCAGGTAAGAGGTGTTTCACCGGAGTCAAAAAGTTGTTTGTTTCTTCCTCTAGTCGGTTGCAGTGCAGTCAGCAGCAATCAGTAGTCTCCCTTTTCCGAAGCACATCCAAACTACAAAACTAGGTTTCTTAGCAAAGCACGAATGGGAATCCCATCAGTAGTATGTCTGCGAAAAAGCTAAAACAATGCAGAGGCTCAGAGGAAGAGATGCCACACTTTTTGGAGACCTTACTTTTCTCCTGTCATCTCACTGGCTGAATTCCGTAATATTATTTCATATTATTTCCAAATGTAAGTGAAGGAGATTTTAATGTGGAGATTTTTTTTTTCTTTTTGGCTGCAGATGTGCTGATCGATGATAGAATTTCCAATTGTCTTCAGTAACAACAGTTATGTTTTTGGTGTGACATGCATGTAGTAACCTCTTATGTAGTAAACTGTTTCATTGTGCTTGGGAAAGGTGAGAATATTTTATTGCATAAAGTAGTGCTGATCGCATCGCAAACGTCTGCTTTGTCAAGTGATTGCATGGCCCAGTACAACTGGCCTGGCAGTCTGATGACTTAAACAGGCCATCCTCCACACAGTCCTCATTTATAAAGTGCTTTATTAATGAGTCAATTTAGCTAAACAACAAAGAAAGATTTACTGCTAAAGAGACAGACAGTGAAAGTGGACTGTATATCCTAGATCTCTTAACATAAAACTCTTGGGAAAGACTGTTGCAGCCAGGAACAGGTCAAAATTGATCTCTTTAAATGTTCTTAAAAATTAAACTTTACTTATCATTTGTTTCTTAAATTGAAAAAAAAAAATCAAATAGATGTAACAATGTTACATCTATTTGATTTTTTTTTTTTTAAAGCTGTGCTCCATCATGTAAATGAGCTTTTGTATGTGCATTGTTTTACATCCTCTTTAATTACTAAGCTAATATATTTCAACAAAGTTACCTTGGCACATTTTGCTCAGTGGTTATTAATCCAGCATGGCAGACAGAGAAAAGGAGGGAGAGGCAGGATTTGATCTTCTGCTTTCTGATTGGTTGAGCTCTACCCCTAGTCCCTCCATGCCTCCTCCAACTCTCCTGTCTCACATCATAGCTACAAGTGTACACGTTTTAGTTTTGTAACACATTTGCAACAAGCAAAGCATACAAATTAACAAACTTGTGATTAGAGTGGCTGTAATTGAGCAGTTGTATTAACTGACTTGAGAGTTTGTAATCACAGAATTGTGGTTGTACGAAGTAGCAAAATAAAGTAAAATTTGACTTACTAGGTTTTTCTATGTATTCTAATCCTTATTCTATAAGTTCTCACTTATCTAAAAGCTGTCACATTTTGCAACATGTGAATTTGAAGATTCCCAAATGGATTCTAACATCGTGTTCTTACAGTGACAGAGATCATTATAAGGCTCTGGTGGATCTTGAGAATTTGGCTGATAATTCATTCATTTTAATTGTCTCACAGAAACCACTTCAATTGTTCTCAATATGTGAGACATATACACAGGAATGAGCCTATCAAATCATGCTTTAAAAATCAGCAAAATTATTTTAACATTCAAAAAGACCAGTAAAGGGACTGTAAAACGGGCATAATGTATTCTTTCCTTCTGCTCCTAGTTAGCACTCTGAATGCACAGTTATGGATCAGTTGTTGATTCATCACATACTGTAGGCCACATAGCAAAACATTGCTGCAGTCAAGTCTGTACATTAGTTTCTCAGAGAGAAAAGATTTAAGGTGATTACAAATCATATGTAATGACAGACAACAAATTAACCCTGGGCTTAAAATATGAGTCAAGGACCACTCTCAGGTTTGTTGCTTGATGACTTGGGTTCAAAATAGCTGAGCAATGTGATGATATCTCTCTTGTCTGAGCAGCTTTCTTTGTCCAGATTTTAATATCTAAACTTGCACTGTGCACCGATTGTTTAGCTGTGCACACATTTTTATTTATAGTATGTTGTTAAAGGTATTTTCATAGACAACAAAAACCTGGCCAAAATGTTTTGTCTATATTATTTTTACTCTTCTTCATGATTCCTCCACAGAGTGGACAAGAGCTCAGAGGTTCCCAGCGGTCAGTCTGCCCAGCAGCAACAAACACATCTGGACTCCATATTTATGGTCTGTACACATACAATATTAGTTTTATATTCATTCTGTTCACAGTCATGTTCATGATGGGTATGGGGGTATGGGAATTGGTTGTCTCTCATGTAGAAGGTTGATGGTCACATCTCCACCTCCTTCCATCTACATGCCATAGTGTGATACATGTAGTTATTCTTATATCCCTTTCTCCCAGTGACAAGGAGGGAGTTCATGCGAGACGTTTACCTAAATAAAACGTAACCTAAACAAGATGCAAAGACCACCAATAAGTTGATGTTCTATTCGATTGCATGAAAGACCTGGGCCACCTTTAATGAGGCTATACTCCAACTCAGTTCAACTTAGATAAGCATTTAGCAAACCACAAGCCAACTTGTAAATCATTAGTGACTTAAAGTTTAATCTTACCAGTGGATCTAAAGATCTCAAACAAGCACCTAAACTCCCTCCTTGTCACCTCAAAGTAGGTGACAAGGAGGGAGTTTACACAAAAAGTTTACATAAATATAAAATCATTTATTAAACATAACCTAACCAAGACACAAAGGTCACCAATAATTTGATGCCAGGTGCAGTGGAAGACCTAGGCCAGCTTTTATAGGCCATTGCTTTCATGAGTGTGAGAAGGTCACAACAGAGAGGAGCTGTTATATAGAAATATATCTCAATTCTTTTAAATAAGCGATGCTTTGAATTTCAAGGAGGGACCTAGTTCTTACTGCAAACAGTTAGAGTGATTTAATAATATTCAACCCAGTGTTGAACATGAACATGGTTGTAGTAAAGAAATACTGCAGTGATGAACCAACATACAAGCTCAACAAAACCTGGATTTTCTGTCATATTTTAAAGAGATCGCGGTATCTTATTTCTTCTTATCTCAAAAAAAGCATGCTTCTCTCAGACTGCAGGCTTACTTCTGGTTCTTAGAGCTTTTAAAAGTGCAATGGCAGGAAGAACCTTCAACTGCAAAGCCCATCTTGGGTAGAACCAGCTCCCAGTTTGGTTTTAGAAAACAGAGATGCTCTCTGGTTTTAGGATTAGACATTTAGTGTTACTTTGTGGTTAAAGTTTTGAGTTAGGGCTTGATTATGTGAGCCTGAACCATCCCATAGTTATTTTGCTATAAGCTCAGGTTTCTGGGGGAATTTCATGATGACTGAGTACTTTTCGACTCCCTGTTTTTACTGCCTTGGTATACATTACTGTATGTCATTAAACGTTGTCTTGTCTCACCTTGGGGTATTGTTCTGTTTGTTGCTTCTGGGTGTGTCTTTTCCTTCTGCTTTCCTCTTTACCCAGCACCCTATAGAGATTGAGGGGTGGTTAGATCATTAATGCAGTAATGTTTTCCAGATGCTGGAAGACGACATCATTACTTTTGTGAAGAATGAATTGAAGACGATCCACAAGGTTTTGCGTCAAGATTACCCAGAATGGGCAGAGAGACAAATGGAAGATGAAGTATTAGCAGGTGAGGATGAAGAGCGGAGGAGAAGCAGCAGAAATGCAGTTTTGAAGATCACATTAGACTTCCTCAGGGGAATGAAGCAGGAGGAGCTGGCTGACCGACTGCAGAGCAGTAAGAGGATTTTTCTAAAGATTTATGCTAGATGAAAAAAAAACATTTACTAATGTGTCAAGAGATCTACAAAAATGCATTCAAAAACCTGTTTGTTGTAGAAATAAGTGGCATCTCTAGTTTATAAATACTTAATTGATATTTTTGCCCTTTTGTGCCTTTAGGAACTCCCATTGTAGTTTGTCAGAAACAAAAATCTGCTTTAAAAAAGAAGTTCCAGTGTGTGTTTGAGGGGATTGCTAAAGCAGGAAATCCAGCACTTCTGAATCAGATCTACACAGAGCTCTACATCATAGAGGGAGGGACTGCAGAGGTCAATGATGAACATGAGGTCAGACAGATTGAAACAGCATCCAGGAAACCAGACAGACCAGAAAAAACAATCAGACAAGAAGACATCTTTAAAGCATCACCTGGAAGAGAACAACCAATCAGAACAGTGCTGACAAAGGGAGTGGCTGGCATTGGGAAAACAGTCTTAACACAGAAATACACGCTCGACTGGGCTGAAGACAAAGCCAACCAGGACATCCAGTTCATATTTCCATTCACTTTCAGAGAGCTGAATGTGCTGAAAGAGGAAAAGTTCAGCTTGGTGGAACTTGTTCATCACTTCTTTACTGAAACCAAAGAAGCAGGAATCGGCAGCTTTGATGACTTCGAGGTTGTGTTCATCTTTGATGGTCTAGATGAGTGTCGACTTCTTCTGGACTTCAACAAAACTGAGAAACTGACTGATGTTACGGTGTCCGCATCAGTGGATGTGCTGCTGATAAACCTCATCAGAGGGAAACTGCTTCCCTCTGCTCACCTCTGGATAACCACACGACCTGCAGCTGCCAATCAGATCCCTGCGGAATGCATTGACAGGGTAACAGAAATTAGAGGGTTCCCTGATACACAGAAGGAGGAGTACTTCAGAAAGAGATTCAGAAGTTGGTGGAAGGCACACAATATCATATCCCACATCAGGACATCACCTAGCCTCCACATCATGTGCCACATCCCAGTCTTCTGCTGGATCACTGCTACAGTTCTGGAGCATGTGCTGAAAACAAGAAAGTGGAATACGATGCCCAAGACCCTGACTGAGATGTACATCCACTTCCTGGTGGTTCAGGCCAAAGTCAAGAAGGTCAAGTATGATGGAGGAGCTGAGACAGATCCACACTGGTGTCCAGAGAGCAGGACGATGATTGAGTCACTGGGAAAACTGGCTTTTGATCAGCTGCAGAAAGGAAACCTGATCTTCTATGAATCAGACCTGACAGAGTGTGGCATCGATATCAAAACAGCCTCAGTCTACTCAGGAGTGCTCACACAGATCTTTAAAGAGGAGAGAGGACTGTACCAGGACAAGGTGTTCTGCTTCATCCATCTGAGTGTTCAGGAGTTTCTGGCTGCTCTTCATGTCCACCTGACCTTCATCGACTCTGGAGTCAATCTGCTGGAAGAAAACCACACAACCTCCAGGAAGTTTGAAAGAAGAGAATCTAACGAGAAATACTTCTATCAGACTGCTGTGGACAAGGCCTTAAATAGTCCAAACGGACACCTGGACTTGTTCCTCCGCTTCCTCGTGGGTCTTTCACTGCAGACCAATCAGAATCTACTACAAGGTCTGCTGACACAGACAGGAAGTAGCTCACAGACCAACCAAGAAACAGTCCAGTACATTAAAGTGAAAATTAGCGAGAGTCTGTCTGCAGAGAAAAGCATCAACCTGTTCCACTGTCTGAATGAACTGAATGATCGTTCTCTAGTGGAGGAGATCCAACAGTTCCTGAGTTCAGGAAGTCTCTTGACAAATAATCTGTCTCCTGCACAGTGGTCAGCTCTGGTCTTCATCTTATTGGCATCGGAAGAAGATCTGGATGTGTTTGACTTGAAGAAATTCTCAGCTTCAGAGGAGGCTCTTCTGAGACTGCTACCAGTGATCAAAGCCTCCAACAAAGCTCTGTATGTAAATGTGTGCTCGCTTCTTTAATTTTAAAATGCTGATTATAGTTAACAAAATAGCAAATGCTCAATTGAAAGAACCCCCCCCCCCCCCCCCCCCCCCACAATATTTTAATAGGTTCTAGCCTCTAATAGAAACTCTTATAGAAACTCTAAAGCTATTGAATATAATTTTCATCAGCATTCAGCATCCACGGTTAAGTATAATATACTTTCAATATATCACAGCATTAGAAAGTGTCAGAGTCTCTGAAACATTTGTGGTTGTAACCCTTATCAGATGGAAGAAAAATGTCAGAATCAATATAAATTCTTGGCTGTTGTGATTTTCAGTGGTCTTCCCCCTGGTTTACTAGTCTCGGTGGTCTGTGCTCTCCATTTCTAATTCATGTTTTTTTGTCACCAGACTTTAACTACATCATCTTCTTTTGTCAGTAATCATAGCTGAGTTTTTACCTCACCTTCAGTACAGAAACTGTAGCAGAGAAGTATAAATCAAGTCTTACCGGACAAGAGCTCCTATAAATTACATTTTACTCATACCTTTGCATCCAGAGCCCAAAAAATTTCATTTGAAGCCAGCATTTCAGTTCATTTCCATGGCAACGTTTTAACAGGGATACGGTTTTATACTGCACTGTCTGAAAGATAAAATCCAGCGTTATGTTCCACAGGTAAAAGCATATAATAAGAAACCTTCCCCTTCTGTAATCTTTGTGCAGTATGTGATAAAGGTCATTTTAAACTGAAACACAGACTTAAAATGCTATATATTTATTTCTGATATAACTTTTTTAGTTATCCATAAATTTTTGTCAAACACCTAGATATTTCCTTTGTTTTTTGTCTGTTCCAACAAGTAAAATAATTTCTTGCATGAACTCCCTCCTTGTCACTGGGAGAAAGGGATATAAGAATAACTACATGTATCACACTATGGCATGTAGATGGAAGGAGGTGGAGATCTGACCATCAACCTTCTACATGAGAGACAACAAGTTCCCTCCTGAGCTACAACCCCCATACCCAGCATGAGCATGACTGTGAACAGAATAAATATAAAACTAGTTGTTGTATGTGTACAGACCATAAATATGGAGTCCAGATGTCTTTGTTGCTGCTGGGCAGACTGACCGCTGGGAACCTCTGAGCTCTTGTCCACTCTGTGGAGTAATCATGAAAAAGAGTAAAAATAATATAGACAAAACATTTTGGCCAGGTTTTTGTTGTCTGTCATTACATATGATTTGTAATCACTTTAAATCTTTTCTCTCTGAGAAACTAATGTACAGACTTGACTGCAGCAATGTTTTGCTATGTGGACTACAGTATGTGATGAATCAACAACTGATCCATAACTGTGCATTCAGAGTGCTAACTAGGAGCAGAAGGAAAGAATACATTATGCTTCTCCAAAAGTTGATTCTGTTCATCTGGATGTTTTCAGTGGGAGAAACGTTTCATCACTCATCCAAGTAACTTCTTCAGTCTCAGCTGACTGCAGGTTTCCCCAATCTTATAAACAGTACACTTGCATAATGACTGAAACCAGCCCACTGAAGGAACAATGGGCTGGGAGATTTACTTACTTGGATGATTGAGCATGCATCAACACATTATGCTTCTTATACAGTCCCTGTACTGGTGTTTTGAATGTTAAAATAATTTTGATGATTTTTAAAGCATGATTTGATCATTCTGGTTCTTTTTCAGTAGAACCAACCACAAAGCAAACAAACAAAAACCTAGCTCTAAGCTGGAAAATCTAAACACAAAACACTACATGAAACAAGAAACTTAAAACATGGGAAAAGAAACCTGAAACCTGGAAACAACAGGAAGAGAAGCAGACAAACTGAAAATAGACACATGTTAATGGGAGGAAGCAAAGCAGAATAGACTAACACAGGACACAGAGATATCAAAGTAAAACAAGAAATAGACAAACATGGAAAAAATGATGACTAGATGTAACACAAGGAACACATGGGAAGCACAGCAACAAAACCTAAAGGCTAGAAACTATCAAATATATAACCAGAAATGAACTACATCAAAGGATATTAATAATCAAAAACATAAACACTGAGTCACTAGACCTGGGACCTTGACAAATAGAACTTTTTTTTCTTTCCTAGACTAAGTGTCTGTAACCTTTCGGAGAGAAGCTGTCAAGCTCTGTCGTCAGTTCTCACATCCCAGGCCTCTAGTTTGAAAGAGTTGGACCTAAGTAACAACAACCTGGGGGATTCAGGAGTGATACTTCTGTCTGCTGCACTGAAGAGTCCACAATGTGAACTGGATGCTCTCAGGTCAGCTCAAACAATATTGAGTTTCTCTTAAGTGACAGAATAAATTGGTTTAAAATTTTAGGAATAAAAGTCAACTTTTTCCATATGTTACTGTATAATAATGTTTTTCAGTATTTGAGAGTCACATTAAACATTAAGGATTTATTCAAGGCTAAATATTGCTAAATCTAGTATATCTAGTAATTCCATAATGACACATTAATATCAGTATTGTTATTGTCTGTGTTTGTTTCTAATTTTTCAGGCTGAGTGTCTGTAACCTCTCAGAGGCGAGCTGTGAAGCTTTATCCTCAGTTCTTGGCTCACAGTCCTCTGGTTTGAAAGAGCTGGACCTGAGTGACAATGATCTAAAGGATTCAGGAGTGAAGCATTTGTCTGTTTGCGTGAAGAGTTCCTATTGTAAACTGGAAACACTCAGGTCAGGATTAAGACTTTTCGCTGACTGCTATTTAAATGTGTAATTATAGTATTGCAGAAACACTTAATCCCAACATTTACCCTTTATTTACATTTGTCCAAAAAAGTATTCAAATCATAATTTATATATAAAATTTATTTTATATTTTTATGTTATATGTTTGTTTGTTGTTGTTTTTTTAACACACTGGTCAGTTTAGAGTTTTACAATTTCAACAATAATTTCCTGCTGAAAAGAAAATGCCCAAAACACAAGTTTAATATAATTTAATGTATTTAATTAGGTATGGTATCAAGTTATGGTATGGTATCACTTCCATTAAAACCCTTGCAAAACATCTTATTTCATCATGTAATCTGCAGCTCTCTTTTGGATCACCTGCTGATAGTGTTTATTCATTTGTCTTTAGGGATTTGCTAGCTTAGCTTAGCTCATAGCCGACTATCTAGCAAACTAGCATGGACTTCACCTATCTCTCCTGAACTTTCCTGCTCAGTATGTCAGATGTTTAGTTATACCTCAGCCTCCTGGCTAATACAATTATTAGTAATAATTGTAGTTATAATAAATGTAGCCCCTTTGCAGCTATAGAAGCTGTGTGTAAGGAGAAGGATTTTAAATTCAATTCTAAATTTTTTCTAGAGCATGTGCACCAAAAAAAACAAAAAAAAACAAAACTATTTCTGACAGTGCAATTTAAGTTCCCATGAACTACACAGAAAGTCATAAAGTCAAACCTGACTTTTAACAGCACCAGCAAACCTTTGCAAGTGCCTGTAGGAAAAAAGATCTACATTTCCCACTTCTGATTCTCGGAGGTAATGGTAGACATGTGGTAGTTCTTGCTGACAACATGATGACTTGTATTCCAACGTAGGAAGTGCTATGAACAGCTATGATCAGATTGGCAAAGTATGTTCCTGGATTTTAATGTTTTGTTGTTGTGTGCGCTTTTTTATGCAGTTTTTGCAAAGTCATTAGTGGAAGGAAACTGCAGCATAGAACAGGCTGAATGCATGATGCATGCAAGTATGAATCCTCCAGTTTCATAGTCAGAAAAAAAATATATTGCTGTAGTTTATTTGGTTGCAATTCTTCTGGGATTTAAAAAATAATTACGTAAATGGGATAGCAGACACTCCCGTGGGTTTAGAAGGGAGAAAGCCCACACTGACCTTTGGATTCCAGTCAAAAACCTACAATTTCAAGAGAACGTGCAGCTAAACGTATCACTCTTGGTCCAGAGAAAACTACAGGGAGTGCAGAATTATTAGGCAAGTTGTATTTTTGAGGAATAATTTTATTATCGAACAACAACCATGTTCTCAATGAACCCAAAATACTCATTAATATCAAAGCTGAATGTTTTTGGAAGAAGTTTTTAGTTTGTTTTTAGTTTTAGCTATTTTAGGGGGATATCTGTGTGTGCAGGTGACTATTACTGTGCATAATTATTAGGCAACTTAACAAAAAACAAATATATACCCATTTCAATTATTTATTTTTACCAGTGAAACCAATATAACATCTCCACATTCAAAAACAAATCAGCGACCAATATAGCCACCTTTCTTTGCAAGGACACTCAAAAGCCTGCCATCCATGGATTCTGTCAGTGTTTTGATCTGTTCACCATCAACATTGCGTGCAGCAGCAACCACAGCCTCCCAGACACTGTTCAGAGAGGTGTACTGTTTTCCCTCCTTGTAAATCTCACATTTGATGATGGACCACAGGTTCTCAATGGGGTTCAGATCAGGTGAACAAGGTGGCCATGTCATTAGTTTTTCTTCTTTTATACCCTTTCTTGCCAGCCACGCTGTGGAGTACTTGGACGCGTGTGATGGAGCATTGTCCTGCATGAAAATCATGTTTTTCTTGAAGGATGCAGACTTCTTCCTGTACCACTGCTTGAAGAAGGTGTCTTCCAGAAACTGGCAGTAAGACTGGTAGTTGAGCTTGATGATACCAGCCCAAACCAGTACTCCACCTCCACCTTGCTGGCATCTGAGTCGGACTAGAGCTCTCTGCCCTTTACCAATCCAGCCACGGGCCCATCCATCTGGCCCATCAAGACTCACTCTCATTTCATCAGTCCATAAAACCTTAGAAAAACCAGTCTTGAGATATTTCTTGGCCCAGTCTTGACGTTTCAGCTTGTGTGTCTTGTTCAGTGGTGGTCGTCTTTCAGCCTTTCTTACCTTGGCCATGTCTCTGAGTATTGCACACCTTGTGCTTTTGGGCACTCCAGTGATGTTGCAGCTCTGAAATATGGCCAAACTGGTGGCAAGTGGCATCTTGGCAGCTGCACGCTTGACTTTTCTCAGTTCATGGTCAGTTATTTTGCGCCTCGGTTTTTCCACACACTTCTTGCGACCCTGTTGACTATTTTGGATGAAACGCTTGATTGTTCGATGATCACGCTTCAGAAGCTTTGCAATTTTGAGACTGCTGCATCCCTCTGCAAGATATCTCACTATTTTTGACTTTTCTGAGCCTGTCAAGTCCTTCTTTTGACCCATTTTGCCAAAGGAAAGGACGTTGCCTAATAATTATGCACACCTGATATAGGGTGTTGATGTCATTAGACCACACCCCTTCTCATTACAGAGATGCACATCAACTAATATGCTTAATTGGTAGTAGGCTTTCGAGCCTATACAGCTTGGAGTAGGACAACATGCATGAAGAGGATGATGTGGACAAAATACTCATTTGCCTTATAATTCTGCACTCTCTGTATAGAATCTGACATTGTTTTGGGAAATGTAAAGACTGATTCGATATTAATTTTAGCCATCTCCAATCTACATAACCTGTTGTCTTTACTGATGATATGAATTATAATTTTACTAAATCTAAATGTATCCTTAGCCGGTAGTTTCAGGTTTCCTTCAATATTGCCTGCTCTGACAATGAAAGACAATTGACGATGGATGCTGGTGTGTCTACCTGAAAATGTTTAAAAACATAATCATCAGTAACCAGAGTTGGTTCCTTGACAGTTGTTGTTTGAGTAGGGAGAATGTTCTTTTCCTTCCGTGCATCCCCCAATCAGCTGTCTTGGATGGCCCTGCTTTAAGCAGTTTCCATTGGAAGTATCTTTTTGGGATAAAGTAATTGTTCGTAGGACATAATCTGATTTCTGGGGTATTTGAGGAGGTCTTGTGTTACTGGAGGTCCTGTTGTCTGTTTGAAATAATCTCTTTATGAATAAAAAGGAAACTGAATTTAATAGATGAAAAGTATAGATGTAATTGTATCTGAAATAAGAAAAAAAAGAACGAAAGAAAGAAAGAAAGAAAGAAAGAAAGAAAGAAAGAAAGACCTCCAGTAACGTATGAATTGTTGTTTTGTGTGTCTGCAGTCTGTCAGGCTGTCTGATCACACAGGAAGGCTGTACTTCTCTTGCCTCAGCTCTGAGTTTCAACTCCTCCCATCTGAGAGAGCTGGACATCAGCTACAACCATCCAGGAGACTCAGGAATAAAGCTGCTTTCGGCTGGAGTGAAGGATGAAGGTTGGAAATTGGACACTCTCAGGTATGGAGAAAATGTCTTATAGAAAATGTATTAAAAATGGACCAAATATCCATTTCACCTTAATCAAAATAGATGTGTCATTAACAGACTAAAAGCACCAAATAATCTACATATTAAAATTTGCTATAAATTAGATGTAAAACTATATCTTTAGTACTGTTACATCTGGGATAATAAAATCCAGCTCTAGTTGGGTTGTAAAACATTTAAAGTTCCAGAATAAGGATTTCTGATTTTGTTAAACACTTTAGAACAAAAATAATTTATTTTATAAAACTAAAAACAGAATTTAATTATGTGCAAATCTCATAATCCCACATTTTATTCACAGTGGAACATAGAAAACAGAGGTGAGAGAAGTAACAAAGAACAAATACTTTGTTGTACCTAAGTAGAATTTTCAGGTATCTGTACTTTACTTCGAATCTTTTACTTTTACTCCCTACATTTTTAAGCAAATATTGCACTTTCTACTCCTCGCATTTTTAAAACTGACTTGTTACTTTTGGTTTAACTTTTTTTTTGAGGAATTATTATTTCGTCATTGCAAGACTCCAAACATCAAATGGGTTTGAGCCTAAACAGAAACACATGAAAGGCAATCCTGTCCTATTAATCACCAGCAGATGTCACATGTGGCAGAGTCTGGGGTTAAAGTGGGTGGGTGGTTTGTTTGTTTTTTTGTTGGTTTTTTGGCACAACACCAGAATTGTATTGAGGTGCATAAACAATCTGAAACTCATCTCCAAAGTGACATCTGCTGGCCAATTTGGCTATCACCGCATCTTGATAATTCTTTTCTTTGAAACAATGATGGAGACAAGCCCTGCACAATTCCAAATAAAACTACTTATTATACCAGACTGTTTGTAATAGGGATCAGCACATCTTTTAGCGAAATCTCTATTCAAACAAGAAAAGAAAGTATTGAGACTGTACTGTAATAACTACACAGGTTTATTGCTCTTTTGGGGCTTAGTCAACTTTTTTTTTTGAGGTTTGGATGTGTTTGGTTGTTTTTTGGGAGCTCCTGTAATCAGGTTTGCTCTATGCACTGTTCAGCAATGCTAGAAGCTGGTATAGCATTAGCTTTGATTTTTAATCAGTTTAAAAATATATATTCAAATGAAAAAAAGACTAAAGGTGTTTTCCTTGTTTATTAAAAAAAAAAAAAAAAAAGGTAACATTTATTATATTTATATGGACTAAATTTGACCAATCGTAACAGTCAGTTTCACGCACTTTGACCTGTACACTTTATAATCATCATCTGAACCATAAAGAAACTTTCCTGAACTTTAAACTGCTGTAAATGGTTTATCATGTAACATGTTGTTTTACTGAGTCTGGAGTTTTGGTTTGGAACTTTCAGATATTTTAATGAGTTTGAAACAAGAGAGTGAGGATAGACAGGACACAACCTTTTACCTCAAAAAGAAATGGGAAGCTGAACTGGCCATAACTATAACAGAAGGAATGGGTCAGTATGTGTGAAATACAACACAGCACAACAAATTCGCTGTTGTGGAGGGAATTTTGATGGAAAAAATTGACACATTTTTTCATTACACCCAATATTAAAAGTAAACAGATCTCAAGTCCACAGGAATGTTGGAGACTATGTGGAGAAACAGAAGCAGACCATTCACATGTATTCTGGAAGTGCATAAAAATTAAAAAGTATTGGGAAGACCTTAAAATGACCATGGATAATATTCTGGGATATGCACTCCCAAACACCTGCCAAGTGATGTATCTTGGAAACATAAAGGAACAGATACAAAAGGAGGACTTATATTTAGTAAAAATTATTCTAGCCGCAACTAAAAAAGCAATTACAAAGAAGTGGTTACATCCAGACCCTCCCACTCAATGAGATTGGATTAGTATTGTAGAGGGTATCTCAGAGATGGAAAAAATAACATTCAATATCAGATTGATGGGATGTAAATACAATGGACAATGGAGGAAGTGGAAAGCATTCCGAAGTGGCACCAAGAAAACAACACTACAAGAAATGCGAATGGAATAGATGGGAAATAAATGTAAACTCCAGCCTGTTTGTATGTTTGTTGGTTTGTAATTTTCTTTACTGTGTTTTTTTTTTTTCCTTTTAATGTTACCTAAAATTAATTTTAAAAAAATTAAAGTTGAAAAAGAAACAAGAGAGTGAATGGAGCTCACAGAGCAGTATCTCTCTTATCTATATGGCAGTAATCATTCGAATACGATATTTATACAATATTGATTTGATTACACTTTTGAGTCCAGTTTTAAGTGGTTGCATAGTCTATGTTGGTTACACATGCACATGTAATTATCTCAGTAGTGTTTGATAAACACCACCTTTTTATTGTGGTAACACTGACTTTTTGAGGTCATTTTTATTCCTAACCCAGCTTTTTTGAGGTATGTTGCTATCAAAGTGAAAATGAGCTAAATTTATTTTTCCTAAATTAGAGCACTTTTTTAGACTATACATTTGATATGTTTTCTATGTTCCATTGTGATTAAAATATAGATCTATGAAAGTTAATAATTATTGCATCACTTTATTTATGTTTTAAAAAACTTTAAAACTTTTTGGACAATCCAGTGTTTACTGCCAATTTACCATATAATTTCACACTGGCCTGTTATAAGCACACATCTATCCCACGTGAATGTTTACATTTTCTATCGGTAATCTTTTTTCTTTAGAGGAACCCAATAAATATGTTTACTATTTGCCATTTCCATTGTAAATCCCAGTTAAAATAAGGAGGGGGGGGGGGGGGGGGGGGGCAGGTAGTAATGTGCAGATTGGAATTAAGTCGTAACATCATCAAGTACTTTTTCTTCCTCATTTTGTGTTGTCCAGTCAGGGGAAAGAATCATGATGATGACACAATATTTTCCCAATTTAAAGTGTTCTTATATGAATGCACCAGTTATTACAACGGTGGACCAATGATTTGACTTTATAGATTTATCCAACAGCTGCTTCAAAAGACTGACAGATCCAGGATCAGTCCAAATCATCACCACTTTGATCCACATATGGATTGAAGTGTATTTGAGAAAATGTTGGACTGTTCCTTTATCAGTGTTTAACAGTATGTGCATGAGGGGGATGTAATGTCCATGTGTACATGCTGAAAGAGACTGTGCTGGTCTGACCCCCTCCTCTTTTCAGGGTGGAGCCTGCTGGAGTCCAATGGTTGACACCAGGTCTGAGGAAGTGTAAGTGTGTTTTTAATGTGATTCAAGTAAAAAAAGCCGTACACATTCAACTATCTTCAAATTGTCAAATCATTCATTCACATCTCTCATGTCAGGAGTCATCATCAAAGTGTCAATCAATGAACAGATGATGGATCAATAACTGCAGCTGGATTGTGTTTGTTCTCTCCATCAGATTCCTGTCAACTCACAATCGACACGAACACCGTAAACAGAAAACTCCAACTGTCTGACAACAACAGGAAGGTGACACATGTGGAGCAGGTTCAGTCATATCCTGATCATCCAGACAGATTTGATGTTTGGTTTCAGCTGCTGTGTAGAGATGGTCTGACTGGTCGCCGTTACTGGGAGGTCGAGTGGAGTGGAGAGGTTTGGATAACAGTGAGTTACAGACAAATCAGCAGGAAAGGAGGCAGTTATGACTCTGCATTTGGACACAACACTCAGTCCTGGAGTCTGCAGTGCACTAACAACGGTCCTCATTTTGCCTGGCACAATGACAAAACAATATCCTCCTACTCAACCTCCTCTGTCTCTAACAGAGTAGCAGTGTATGTGGACTGTCCTGCTGGCACTCTGTCCTTCTACAGAGTCTCCTCTGATACTCTGATCCACCTCCACACCTTCAAAACCACATTCACTGACCGTCTCTATCCTGGATTTGGAATCTGTGCTGCTTCCTCAGTCTCCCTGTGTTGATTTTAGCATTGAGGTTTTACAGACACAACATTAACCAAAAGAGCTAAGGAAAAGGTCGATAAGGCCCCAATCACAAGGCTTAGAAATTGGTTTGTGACCATCTGGCAGCTACCAATCAAGAACAAATTATTATTTGAGTTAGGAGTAGTTTCTGGAGGTTTACAGTTGCTGGGAAAATTATTGCTTGTGCCCCAGTCACACGAGCTTAGAGACCGGTCTTTGATCCCCCTGTCAGTAGGCAAAAACGTGTATTGCCTAACCGGTTGCTTTAATAACACATTGCTGTGGTTGTGGTTTTGAATGTGTCAGGTGTGGTGAATCTGTACACAATTATTTTCTGAATTATACTTAGAGTACTAATGTGGGAACTTCAACATTTTGTGCTATTTGGATTAGACTGCCTACTGACATTTTTGTTTTTGTGGTGCATCCTGTCATATTTGTGCATTCCAACATGAAAGTTGAATGAAAATGGCATTTTAATAATTTCTGTGACTAAAACTTTTTGTTAAAAAGCATTCTATGTAACAGGAGTGCTCTGCTTTTTTAAATTGTATTTTTAACTAGCTGATATTTAGACCATTTTTGATGCGTTTGTTCCAAATTTCAGATTCATCTTGATTGTAAGAAAAACCAGGTTGTGGTTTTTTTTTTTTTTTTTTTTTTAAATATATATATATATATATATATATATATATATATATATATATATATATATATATATATATATATATATATATATATATATATATATATATATATATATATATATATATATATATATATATATATATATATATATATATATATATTTTAATGTTCAAACATTGCTTCATGTTTCAATGTGTGGAAAAAAAAAAAGGCCTTACTATGGCTAGTTGACCATTTAAAAAATATGTATAAATCTTCAAAGAAATCTTCAAAAGTACTTGATATATGTAGCTGAAAATGTAAGCAATGACTGTAAATGTTAAAATCCTGCAGAATAAAATTTGTATACAAATAAGATAGTTGAGCAGGATGTTGTAAAAATTGGCTGATTTCAGACGAAGTTACACTAAAAGATTCTACAACAGGACACCTAAACTGCTGATGTGTCAAATCTGCATATAGACTAAGCCTTTAAATTATTTTTGTACATTTAATAGTTACTAACAGTCACCGCTGTGGCTGTAGCTAAGAGAAGAAGAGATAAAACCTGCACTTTATGCATTAACGAAGTACTCAATTGTAATCCATAGATTATCTCTTGTTGCAATGATAGTTATGTCTAACTGACTAAAGACCTTAAATCACACACTTCTAACACTATATTACTCTACAGTGCTTTACCTTTCAAACACATACCTCTGCTTCACCTGTAGGAGATGTGTTGATGAAGCTTGCATGTAAGTTCAGTGAGGAAGCTCTGTACTCACACATCTGGTCCCCTTGTGTTTGGTGGCTAATCTAAGATTTATATAATTTCCCCTTTCCCATGCTGTCAAACTCATTGTCACGATGGGCTAGGTGTCCTGCAGGTTTTAGATCTCACCTTGGATCAACACACCTGAATCACATGATTAGTTCGTTACCAGGCCTCTGGAGAACTTCAGGACATGTTGAGGAGCTAATTTAGCCATTTAAATCAGCTGTGTTGGTTCAACGACACATCTAAAACCTGCAGGGACACCGGCCCTCAAGGCCTGGAGTTGCCCACCCCCTGGGCTAGTCCAATCATCTTTATGCCAGCTTTCTTCAGTTAACCTAAATTGCTCTCTGATGCATCCATCAGAGTATGAATATGTGTGAATGTTAGTAAGTACTTAAAAATCACTTAAAGCACTTAACTGATTGGATCAGTTAAGTGCTTTAAGTTCTCTGGGAGAATAGAAAAGCACTATATAAGAATCAGTCCATTTAGTTGGTGCTCCCTTCCTTGGCCTAAGAAAAAGCATGGGATTAGTATGAATTATATTTATCTGGCAGTTTCCAATTTGGTTAAAAGCCTTCAGGTATCAGGCTGTTCTCCTTTGTCACCACTTCCCAGTTAATGAGGCGAGCCTGAACCATCCCTTAGATAGGCTGTCATAGATTTGGGCTTTCTCATGCACTGAGCTTTTTTTTTTTACTTCACTTACTTCTTCTCACTTTCCATGTATTTACACACTACTACTGCATATCACTCCTGATCTTCATTCATCTTTCTCTGTATTCGTCTCACTTTTCTCCCATTTGTTGTGGTCTCTCCACTTTTGTCTCTTCTTTTTTCTCACCCTTTAACCATTCAAGGCAGATGTCTGCCCTTCCTTTAGCTTCTTTCTGTTGGAGATGTCTTGCTGTTCATAGTATAGTGCTTTGTCTTAAGAACTTTAAAAAAGAAGGGGACGTCTGCCGGAGCTCACAGTGAGCATTCACTGTGAGTAACAGGGTAAAGATGGCGCCGATGTGTATGGCTTGCCGTCTGTTCCTCCACGTTTCTGTTTTAATGTTTTTATTTTGTTATGATGTCAACTCCCTGCTGGTCTATGATCGCCAAGTTTTACTTGATCTCCAACTATCTCCCAATACGCCAGTGTGTAGACTGGGAAATGCACACAAAATACCGCCTCCACTCCTGTCGCTGGTTCCTACTCACCTGCTCCGTGTACCTGTGCCGTCTCCGCGGAAGCGGGGCCACCGTCGCGGCAAAAGGAGTGGGAGATTGGTGAAACTGAAGGCCTGTCTGGCGTTTGGTTGTGCTGTCCCTGGCGTTGCCTGTCGCGCCCCTTTTCCCTGGCATCTTCGTAGGCCGTCCTATGCGTGTCTGGTGCCGCTCGCTGGCTCTGGGCTGTTCCCGCCCGGCCGCTCCCTGCCTCCCTGTCCACGGCGGCGCGGAGTGAGTATGCAAAACCTGCGTTACGTTGCGCGAGCTTCAAAGTCTAGTGACTATTCAACTCCGGCCAAATTTGGCCTGGTAAACGCCAGATCGCTATCGAATAAGACTTTTATCCTTAAGGAATATTTTTTGTCACACTACTTGGACTTTCTCTGCTTAACTGAGACGTGGATAACTGCTGGTGATTCCAGCGCCTTTGCAGAACTTTTGCCTTCGGACTGCTGCTATTTTAATGTCCCACGCAGATCTGGTCGAGGTGGAGGAGTAGCTACTATCTTCAGAGATTGCTACAAGTGCAAGCAGGTTTCATTGGAATTTTATTTTTCCACTTTTGAACTGTTACTGTTTGAAATAGCCTGTTCTCCCCCTGTACTGTGCACAATAATATACAGGGACCCAAAATACAGTAAAGACTTTATAAAGGAATTTGCTGCATTTCTAACTGAAGTCACGATAAAATATGACTCCTTTCTTATTGTTGGGGATTTTAATATTCATGTGTGCTGTCCAGATAAGCCCATGGTTAAAGACTTTTTGAATCTTACTGATTCTTTTAATTTAGTTCGATGTGTGTCTGCACCCACGCAACAGTGTGGCCACACTCTCGATCTGGTTTTAGCCCACTTATTGCCTGTTTTTAATCTGAAAGTCTCCGATCCTGTTTTCTCTGATCATATGCCGGTTCTGTTTGACATCTCTTTATCTAGAAATGAATTCAGGGGGCTTGTCCCTGCAAAGACATCTCGTTTGTTAAATTCTTCCATGGCAGCACGGTTCTCCACCTACTATAATCAGTTCTCCATTCCTGAGACACTCCAATACGTAGAGGAACTCAGTTTTTGGTTTCATACCACTTGTCAGACTGTCTTGGATATTGTTGCCCCTCTAAAAATTAAGCATCCTAAGACAAAGCTTGAACCCTGGTTGAACGATGAAACCCATGCTGCAAGGCGTGAATGTCGTAGGGCTGAGCGGAGATGGAAAAAAGATAACTTACAGGTCTCTTTACAAAGTTTAAGAGAGTGCTGGGCCTTATATCAGCTTACAATAAAAGAAGCAAAGCGGAAACACTTTGCAAACATTATTATGGTGAATTATCAGAAACCACACATATTGTTTAAGTCAATTGAGACTATTTTAAGCCCTCCCTCTGCTCTTAGTTTTGAGCCTTCACTTGAAATGTGTGAAAGGTTTCTGCACTTCTTTATAAACAAGGTAGCCTCGGCTAGGGCGCAGATTATTTTGCCCACATCTGACCCCTCTGATCTTCCAATTTGCTCAGCTGTCTTTCAACAGTTTGAGTCGGTTACTCTTGCTCAGCTACAGGAGGTGGTGGATCATTTAAAACCTTTAGGCTCACCATATGATCCTATCCCTCCCCTTTTTCTGAAAGAAGTTTTTTCTACCATATGTCCAACTATTTTAACCATTTTAAATAGCAGCCTTACTTCAGGTGTGGTTCCAAAGAATTTCAAAGATGCAATTGTGCAACCACTTCTTAAGAAACCTGGGCTAGATACAAACGCTGTTGAGAACTTTAGACCAATATCTAAGCTGCCCTTTTTATCTAAAGTCTTGGAAAAAATTGTATATGACCAATTGATCTCATACTTGAATGCACAAGATGTTCAGGAGATTTTTCAATCTGGTTTTAAAGCAATGCATAGCACTGAATCAGCACTTTTAAGAATTTTTAATGATATATTTTTATCATGTGATTCTGGTGAAAGTGTCATTCTTATTTTACTCGATTTAACTGCTGCATTTGACACTGTAGACCATGAAATTTTAATCTCACGTTTGGAGCAGTGTGTCGGTATAACAGGTGTGGCTCTGAACTGGTTCAGGTCTTACTTAACAAACCGAACCTTTTCAGTTCGCTTAGGAAACTGTGAGTCCTCCCGTGCTCCGTTGTCTCATGGAGTACCACAGAGTTCCATTCTGGGCCCTATCCTGTTTTCACTTTATTTACTTCCATTGGGCTCAATTTTTAGAAAACACAGACTCTCGTTTCACTGTTATGCAGATGACTGCCAGATTTATGTTCCTCTTAAAAAGAAAGATGGGTCGTCTGTAAATCGTTTACAAACATGTCTGGAGGACGTCAAGTCGTGGTTGGCGCTAAACTTTCTTTGTTTTAATGATTCTAAAACTGAAGTAATGGTGTTCAGACTTGCCTCCACTGCTGTTCCGTGTGTTGATTTGCAATCCCTGAAATCATTCTGTAAACCAGAGATTGTTAATCTGGGTTTTAAAATGGATCCTGAGCTTAAGCTTGAAAGCCAGATCGGGTTGGTTGTAAGGTCTAGTTTCTTTCATCTGAGGCAACTGGCCAAAATTAAGCACTTTCTTACGAGACAGCAATTTGAAACAGTAATCCACGCTTTTGTAACCGTTCGGCTGGATTACTGCAATTCTCTTTATTTTGGGGTAAGTCGATCTTCTGTTTTTAGACTGCAGTTAGTCCAGAATGCTACTGCACGCCTTTTAACTGGCACTAGTAGATACGAGCATATCACCCCAGTTTTATATTCACTTCATTGGCTGCCCGTGCATTTTAGGATCCATTTTAAGCTGCTTTTATTTGTTTTTAAATGTTTGTCCAATGCTGCCCCTGTGTACCTCTCTGAGCTTCTTCATCCATACATACCTTCCCGGTCCCTCAGGTCGGCAGACCAGCTCCTTCTGAGCGTGCCCAGGACTAATCGTAAGCTCAGAGGGGATCGGGCGTTTGCTGTGGCAGCACCAAAATTGTGGAATGAGTTGCCTTTACATGTTAGACAGGCACCTTCCTTATCTGTTTTTAAATCACGTCTTAAAACATATTTATTTACCTTGGCTTTTAGCACAGCAGGACTTGTTGATGTCTCTTAATACGTTTCTTATTAATTATATTATTTTTAATTTTAAGATATTTTATATGTAATTTAAACTGTTTCCTCTCTGTTTTATATTTGTAGCACTTTGGTCAACATTGTTGGATGTAAAGTGCATTATAAATAAAGATGCTATGCTATGCTATGCCTTGTGGATGAGAGGTGAAACGTCATTACAAACTTAAAGTCCAGCTCTTAAGATTGTTATGACCTTTATAATTGAGAAACTGAACAGATTTAATGCTACATATTTAAATTTGTATTGCACCAAGCATGCCTGTTTACATGCACAAGGTATTTGCATCAAGGTGCAAGAGTTTTCTGTTATATTAGGGGTTTATTTAAAATCAATCTAAAGGTAAAACATCAAAGAAATTAAAATTAAAACTTGGTGAACAAAGGCAGAACAGAATCTCAGCAGTGACAGGATTTAGGACAGGACCCTCCGGAGTCCGGACACTGGTGGTGGTGAACATGAAGACTGAACCTTGAATATAGCTCTGGCTGAGTTGGAGATGGGGAGGAGGTGGGATGCATAAAGAAGAGTCTTAAAGGAAGAATGATGGAAAGCACAGATTTAAACCATGCAAAGTGAAGGCTAATTGGTTCAAAGAAGGCAGGCGAGAAGATGATTGGACTACAGTAATGATGTCAGTATTGAGAATGTGGGAAAGCAGTGGTCATGAAAAGAACAGAAAAGGAGAACGGTCTAGTGAGTGGAGCTTCTGGACCAGAACATAGGAGGAGCTCTGCTTCTTAAAGTCTACTTTGTGCTTCTGTTCAGCTCACTACAGCAATCTGTGAGGCTCATCTACCCGTCTGCTCCTACTCCCACCTGTGACCACAGACACTGACAACTTCAACATCTTCTGGGAACACACACAATTATTTAAAGATAAAAGTGTAAATCAATTGATTTTATTTTGAAATTCGGAGTTTGTTGAAGCTGTTTCCACAGTTTAAACTGGCATCGTGCAGTTTTTCTTCT
Organism: Diplotaxodon limnothrissa; assembly: GCF_057381915.1. Taxonomy (NCBI): domain Eukaryota; kingdom Metazoa; phylum Chordata; class Actinopteri; order Cichliformes; family Cichlidae; genus Diplotaxodon; species Diplotaxodon limnothrissa. Next base: position 17,991,556 of record NC_140617.1, on the reverse strand, counting down.
CACCAGCAGAGGGCCACAAATCACCATCAATGAAGTTCAAGGAGATGTTAGCGACATCAGAGCTGTGCTGAACATTTGGGGGGGGGGGTGTCAAGATCTCTAAATAAATAAATATAAATAAATCTGGGTAAATTCCCAGATGCTTAAGCATGCAACTATTTTGTTGCTAATGCCTGAAATGAGTAAAGAAAGTCAAAAGCCTATTTATGCAAGATAATTCATAATTTTATTGTGGGGGCTATATTGGTTGGGTCTGATTATTGGGGGGTACGTATTGATCTTATCAATATGGAAGTTCATGTCTCTTTAATTGGATCAGTTTTCAAAAGCAGCTGTTTTTGACAGAAACATGAGAAATGCTTAATGTCTTTAATATTTTATACATTGAGTACTGTTGGAGTATGGAGCATGGAGCATCCAAACAGCCTGTCTGTTCTCAGAATTTGACAACAAATTAAAGCAAAAACCATTCAAATGTGCTCTTAATATGAAAATCTGTTCGTTGAGAGCTTCTTTCCTGTCCTGCTTAAGTGAAACAGTAAGAGCATGTGGTGAGGTTGGAAAAATCGGTGTGGAAAAATGACAGTCTCAGATGTGTTTACACTGTGAGGTCTGAGCTCAACACTTCCTGTTTGTTAAACCCGATTTAAATACATTCGGCTCAGTTATCAATAGGAACATTTATAGAATCAGTCACCTGTCAACGCTGCTTCCTGGAGTCCCTTTCTTTCATTTTTCCATGGTTTCCCTCAGTAACCAGACTGTCCCTGCCTCCCCAAACCCCAACTGAGGTCGGACTTTAAAGTCGTCATGAGACAGCTAAAGGTTTAGTCCATGAGCACTGTCACCATGGAAACGTCACTTCTGAACAAACATAAAGCTGACTGATCGTTCATCAGCTTTTGTTTTCTAGCGTCTCTTCCGGCGGTGCATGTTTGATTCCTCCACAATAAAAGCCCCCTCCCTGTCACACTGCGGCGTGTCGTGATGCGTTCACTGTTAGGGAACGGCCCACCTGCGGCTCACCTGCCAGCCCGTCTCGTGTGTACATCAGGGTCCGGGAGTTAGCAGCGCCTTCTCCTCCTCGGGAGCTCCGATAAGATGGCGGATTAACGAGCTGACGTTTATTTCACCGACGCTGCAGTGACGGTTAGTCCCTGCGGAGGGGTGCGGGATCAGATGCGGGATATTTACGGTTTTCCGGCTGAGGTTTTCCGGTGGTGACGCCGGCAGACGGCTAACTTCAGCTCTCTGCTGCGGCATCTCGGCCGAAGCCGCTCCGCACGTCCTCTGACCGCAAAACCGCAGGGGCAGGATCCCGGTTTTGACACAAACCCGGGTTTATCAGGGGTTTTATTGGTTCCAACTGTCAGGTTAGTGCACCGAGGACTAAAGGGGCCCTTTGTGGATAATTCGGGCGCAGGTACACCTCTGAGTGATGCGAACTGCGGGACTCTGATCCCGGAGAGTCTAACTGCAGAATCACATTACAATCGCCTTTTTTCTTTGAAGATAGCCCGGTTTATTTTGGATAATCTCATTCTAAACTTGAAGTGGGTAGGTTCAGGACTGACGGGGGCCTTTGTGGATAATTTGGCTCCAGGTAAAATCCTCCTGGGCTATGGAGACATGAGATACGGGCCGGACCAGGAACCCGACCGGAGAGAAGCGGAGCCTGCAGCGGAGCCTAGCATCAAGAAAACCAGTTTTTAGTCTCCATCCGGCTTATTCAGGATTTTTTATTTTTTATTTTTATTTTGAGCCGCATGTCCCGGACCACGGGGGGTCTCTGAGGATCATCCGGAACCATGGGGACTCAGGGACCGGGCCGGAAGAGGATCCCGAACCGGGAGAAACTGACCGGAGAGGACGATGCACTGAACCAGATCGCCCGGGAGGTGAGGATGTTTATTAATAGACCCGCTGGTGTCGATTTGATCGATCAGGGGGAGAAATTTACATCAGAGAAACGTTTCTGTGAATCACAGCTGGTCCCAGCTGTTTAGGGCCCAGGGCCGCACACTGCTTAGGGGCCCCTCTGGACCCCGGCCAAGACTTTATTTCACAGCAGAAGATCAGAAGCATTAAATTATTACAGTAAAATATTAATATATCTGAGTAACGTCTAAAAAATTAACATTTTAAAATGTGTTTACATAAAAATAATAGGAACAAATCATGAAATTTTTACTCAATTTGAAAGTGAAATGATAAAATTACAGTATAATTTGTGTTCCAATAGTTTGATACTTCAGAGTATTGTACAGTTTTACTTTCAGTATGTCACAGATCTGTAGATCTTTGGTTCCTCATATTTTCCATCTGACTGTGACATCAGTGGATGGTGTATGGAGTCTAAATCGAGATTAAATCAGGAGATCTGCTGCAGGTCACGTTTGGTGTCACATCTGAGCGGTTTGTAGTAAAGACCTGATGATTGTGATGATGATGATAATTGGGAGGAAAAAATGTGAGAACAAAAGTGTGTCGCCCTGGGTGCTCAAGCTGGAAACTCAGACTGATGTTGCAGATTGACTGCTTTCTAACTCTGAGCCCTGACTATAATCTGTTTTTAGTAAACTGTCTGTTTCAGGTGATAGAACTTGGTATCAGACACTTTTAGTACTTGACCTGGGTTTATAGTGACCAGAGGTGATCTGGAAATAACAGACTGCATATCACCAATTGGCTGCACAGTAACGTCACTTGATCAGTTACGAGAGCACCTCCTTAACAAAAATCAAAACTGCCATTTTTGAAACAAAGGACTTCACTGGAAGTTATTTGATGTAACAACTCCACACACGTTAGGTACTACTCGACTATAATGGAGCAACGCCTATGGTATAGTTCAGGGGTATCAAATGTAAGGCCTGGGGACCAGAATTGGCCCAGCAAGGACTCTAATCTGGCCAGTTTGATGGATTTGGAAGATGTGAAGGACAAAATGTTGGATCGGTAACTGTATTTTTTTTTTTTTTTTTTTTTTTTGTGCTGTCAGAGTTAATCTTGTTAAAATGACGTTGGACGGCGGTAACACATTAACTAGCTAACCGCGCTAACGTGTTGATAATGTGCAGCCCCACATATAGGGTGATCCACGATAACTCACTAACGGAGATTTGCCGCGTTAACGTTAACGTCATTTTCACGAGATTAACACTGACAGCACTAGGTTTTTTTTTTTATGATAAATTTGAAGTGTGGCAGCTTCAGCTGTAATTGAAAAGCTACATAGTCTCGTCCATGTGCATTAGTTTGTTTCGTTATGTTAGTAATTCTGTTAATATTCCCTGTGTATGTACTGCCAACTTTAAAACGCAGTGCAGGGTGTGTAGTTACAAATGTAACACATTTTTTAGAAAAGAGAAGATGAATGGAAATGAAGACAACTAAAAACTGTGTGCCACTGATCACCATCATGATTGGTGATCTCACTAGTCTGTTGCAGCACTTGGGTCCCATCACATTACAGGAAAACAGCATCTCTGCATATCTGCAGTACAAACCAGTTTAACTATGAGGGCAAGAACTCGTAAGTCATGATGCAGGCGAGATGCTGATTTGCTCTCGTTGCCCGGTTCTGGTCAGAAGCTTTCGTGGATGTGGAGTAAACATCCTTTCATCCAACCCAACACTTATCAGATTCAATGAAAACTCCCAGCATGTGTCACACCTCACTGTGGAGCTTGTTTTTGTTGTTGTTGCTGTTGCTCGGTTGTGGTTCTTCTCTCAGCGGGTGGTGGCGCTAGCTGTGGAGCCTCACCCTGAAACTGGTTTGGCCACATTCAGTGAGCCTGAAGCACGTACACACACACACAGCCTTTAAGCTGTGTGGGTGTGTGTGTTTCTAATCAGCAGTGTGGACACTGTTAAATCAGGCTTTTTTTTTTTTCACTGGAGTCTGGTGTGACACAAATACCAACGTTTTCCCTCCCACTGACCTACTGGGAGAACAAACACACACTCTGTACGTGTGTGTATATGTGCAACCTCTCTTAATCCCCTGCTGAAGCACAAACATTAATCTGCATTTCAGCAGTCACAACATGACGAGCCCACTCATCTTCATCACCAGCAGACTCATCATCACTGCAGTGTAAAGACAAGGACTCTTGTACATGTTTAAATATACCATCAAATTCATGTTTGATAAAGTAAAATGTTTTTAAAACCAGTAAAAGTATAATATTCAGGAGTTTATAAGTACAAAATAAACTGGTGGTACTTTTTATTATTTAAACACTAAACTAGTATTTTTATCATTTAAAAAAAAAAAAAAGATTAATTCAAATTGTGAAAAATCTTTCCAAAAAATTAGGTACTTTTATGCTTACAATAATGAATGTATAATATAATAAAGTAATTGCATTAAAATATAAATATTTTGTAGGCTGTAGCCGCGTTTGTAGGCTGATTACGTTACAGTGACACGTCAAAGGCTGTCCAAACTCGAAGACTTCTCCAAATGCATCCGACAAATGCATCCTTAATTTCCCCAGATTTGAAGGCTGGGTTGGGCGTAGGGCTGCCATGATTAGTCGACTAGTCACGATTATGTCGACTATCAAAATCATCGACTAATTTAGTCTTCGACGCATCATTTGAAGCTTTGTAAGATCCCAAAAGACACAGGAATAAGTAAGTAGCAGGATTTAAGAGTGTAATAACGGACTGAAACAGAAGATGGCAGCACTGCGTGTATAAGGATGCCAGCTGCCGCTAAACCCCAAAGAAGAAGAAGCAGTGTCGGGTATCGTAGCTGTGTCCAAATTCAAGAATCGCATCCTCCTGTTCCCGCATTTTTAGGCCGATTACGTTACAGCGACACGACGAAGACTGTCCAAATTTGAAGACTCCGACAAATGCAGCCGACAAACGTGTCCTTCATTTCCCCAGATTTGAAGGATGGGTTGCTTCGTGGCCCAACCTATCCCAGAATTCATAGCGCAGCTCTGCTCAGTTTCCAACAATGGCGGCAGCTAGTTAGTTTTAATATTACTCTAAAATGTTATTGTTTGGCTTTTTTCAGTATTTTATTTGTTCCTAAGTAAATCGGTTTGGCTGAGATTAAAGTTATAGTTGTTACACAACTGAATAAACATCAAGCAGACAACTGATTATCAGAAGTGTGAGAAGCTCAAGAACATACTCCAGTGTCCTGTTATATTTTAGATAGCAAAGAGCAGACGGCTGGGTTTACTAAACTCCACCGAGACAATCTGCAAATTTCATTAAAAGTTTAATAAACTATCATCTTATCTTTATTTTTGGTTAGCACATACCTTAAACACTTCAAGCTGTAAGCTAATGATAGTTATATAAGAGCAGATGCTGCTGGTGCAATAAGCTGTATGTTTTACGTCCAATGGATGCATGATCTGATTAGTCGACTAATCGCAAAAATAATCGGTGACTAGTCGACTATCAAAATAATCGTTTGTGGCAGGCCTAGAGTTGAGTGTTCTCAGGTATCTCTCAGGTGTGTGCTGACAGTTAGATGGAGGGAGTGTCTCAGGTATGAAGAGAGGTGGATGGACCACATTCCTTCTGCAGTGACAGAACACACAGCTTAAATGTTGACACGTGTTTGCACACTCGGGTGTACTGTCCTTTTAAGTGGTGTCCTGGAAACAGCAGCTTTTCTTCTCTGGTAATTTAAAGTCATTTCTGATGTTGTCACAAGTCCGGACACCTTTTCTTTTTAGACATGCCTGAGCTGAGGCATGTGTTATCAGGTGATTTGTGGCAGCCAATCACATGACACCTATAGATTGATTCAGTAATTAAGACGATGTCTCCTGTGGAGTAATTGATCAGCTGGTGTCTGACTGTGATCACCTGTACTTTATAATAACGCTGTTGTTGTGCTGATAAATCTTTTTGAATGAACCTGAGAGACACACTGATGCCCCCTGCTGGACTCACCTGAGACTCACCTGAAGAATCAGACCTCAAACATTTACATGAGTTTCACATAAATATATTTACTGTTTAACATTTTCACAGTATTTTAGGTTATTTTTGCAAGTAAGATGTTGTTTTTAATTTTATTTTTTTCAGATAAAATATTTTTAGGTTACAAACTTTTTTTTAAACTTGTATTTACATAATTATTTAATGCTTAAAATAAAAATGAAAGATTGTAAATAAGAAGTGTTTAAAAAAAAGAACAGAAAATGTTTCAAAATAAGCAACAAACTGTTTATTAAAATGTAATTTTCAGGACATTTTTATTTTATTTTATTTTTATTTGTTTTGGTGTGAATTTTTTTTTTTTTTTTTTTTTTAAATTTTAAGCTTTAATGTCATTACTTTTTAGCAGTTTTACATTTAGAATTTAATTTAATAAAAGCAGGAAGTGGTTCAGGTTTATGGTCTCTAACAGTGACTGATGACATCACTGAGTGTATTGATTAAAGCTGAGAGGAATTTGATCGAGTTATTGATCAATGACGAACAGACAGCTGAATGAGGCTTTTATTTATTTATTTTATTTTAACTTACATTCTTATTAAAGTTACATAACATTCATGTTTTATTATCAATCACAGTTTTGGGGGTTTTTTTGGGGTTTTTTTTGGTGTTTATTATAATTTTTTTTTTATTGCTGACTCATAGCATTTGAAACCTGTGACCCGGTAATTGGTTATTGATCACAAAATTTTGGCTGATGTATTGCTCTCCATGTGTGTTCAGGCGGAGGCACGGCTGGCAGCTAAGCGGGCCGCGAGAGCCGAGGCCCGAGAAATCCGCATGAAGGAGCTGGAGCGACAGAAAGAGGTTAGCAGGCTTTTATTTTTTAAGAAACAATGATTATAATTGTGGTGATCAATTACTGATCAGAAAGAGAAGAGCTCACAATTTCACATGGAAACAGTTTATTTTACAAGCTTGTGAAAACAGTTTGATGGAAGGAGGAAAAACTGACTTCTTCAGGTATGTTTTAAAACCACGTAAATAAGAACAGTTAAAAAAAAAAAATTGAAAATGTAAAAAGCAGGTCATCTTCTCTTTGTTGATTCATTCATTCTAATGACCTTTGACCTCAGTAAACACTGTTCCTGTTCTCAAGTCTTATCTTATAAAATTTCAGGCTGTGCAGCAGGGCTGCATGCCGTAAAAAAAACTCAGTTTACTAAAGAGTAAGAATAAACAAAGACAGGAAGTCATCAAATTGTGTTTATGTGAGGTCAAAGGCCAGTCTGACTGAGCCTTTAGTCACCGCTCGGTCTGAAGTGTGGAGGTAACCCGGCCTTGTCCTGCTGTGGTGAGTCTCAGAACAACTTTATTAACAATAAATTATTACAGTGTGTCTGTTTACTGATTGTTTGTAATGATTAGTTTGTTTTCATCAGCTCTTCTGATTTTGCTTCTTATACCAAAGATATAAAAAATAAGAAAGGGCTTTGAATGACGGGTCATTGATCAGTGAGTGACTGATGAATGAGATTCAGAAAAGAGCTGAGCGTCATCAGCCTCTGACAAAGTAAAAAAAACTGCTTTTGCTGTGAAAGTCGGACAAGAAGTTAAATAGTTACATTTCTATAAATGTGTAGTTACTTTGAAATTGTTGGAGACACAGACTCTGGGTTTAAAGTCTCAGCCGTTATCCCCCACTGAGCTGCAGTCTGTTTGTGTCCTCTGTCTTCATTATCCTGGACGCCCCTTTGACCTTTGACCTCTGGCTTCTCTGACCTGTTTTTTCTCTCCTCTCGTTCTTCCTTTAGCTGTTTCACAGTCATAAGGTATGAATAAGTCCTCCATTCAGCCTTAACTCATTCTTTCTTTTAGTTTTATCTTTTTGGGGGAACCAGCTGGGTAGGGCTTTGCACTAACTCCACCCAGCTGGTGTCCCCAGAAGGACAAAGCAAACAGATTTCATATTTTGTCTTTGAATAGTTGAAACTTTGTCCTTTCCCCCATTTGATCTTCTCCTCTTCCACCTCTTCGTCCTCCTCTACAGAAGTATTACGGTGTGGATAATAAGTGGGGTCACATTGAGCAGTGGATGGTAGGACTCTGTGCGAGTGTCAGGCTGACACATGAAAGCTCCAGTGGAGATAAAGGGCCGTTTCATCATATTACCTGTGCAACAGCTCATAGTCAATCATATGACTCTAAAACAAGACTTGAGTTATAATAAAACACGGTCTAATAAAAAATACCCGTCGTGTAAGTACATAATAATTACATTTAGATAACAGTGTAGCATATTACATGAGCTGTATATGCAAAATGCAATCAATGCAATGCATCATTAGAAATGAAACAACATATTAAATGTGTATCCACAAATAAAACAGAAATTAATTTAAATAGGCGTTGTATTAGAAGTCATTAAAAAATAGAAAGTAAAAAGTATCCGATTTTAGAGTTTTATAATTATAATCAATATTTTAAACAATGTAACAGAACCTGTTTTCTGTGTAACATAAAATAAACCAGCCCTTTGAAGCCTCCCATGTGACTCTGGGCTGTACACCTTAACATGAGTTACATTTAAGAGTGTCACAGTTTGAAATAAAATACTAATAATGTAATTTGTTTGATATAAATATAAAAGAAAGGAAAAATAAAATTGTATTGAAAATGCCGTAATTTTATATTAAATGTTGAGTTCATATTACAGGACAGAGATCATGACAATAATTCATCAAATATTGAATTTAATTTTGTTAACACAGTGTGATTCAGCAAAAAGTTGAATAAAAGTTTAAACTTTAATGCGATTTAATGGAACGTGATGTAAGTAAAAGCAACACTAAGGTGTCTTTTATATCACGTAACACAGCATATTAAAATGTAATGAATATAAAAAAGAATAAAACAGTATTACCTTAATGTAAGCTACATGTACATGAGCACAGTTTAACGTTATGTTAAAAGTCAAATAAAACTGAGCCTGAATCCAGATGTTTGAGTGAAACCAGCTGATTTTTTTTGTCTCAATCCTAAAGCCTGACCCCATTTACCCAGCTCTTTTTTTTTTTTTTTTTTTTAAGTGCGTAACAGCAGGAGTTTTCATGTGTCAGCAGGATGCCACTGTCTGTTGTTGTTGTTGTTGTCTGTTCTGCACGTGCTCAGACAGGCTCAGATTAATGGCCTGTTTAATCCTGTCTGATAGATTATCAGTTATCATCCTCCCAGTAACCGTTCCTGCTCGCACGTCTCTGCAGCTGCTGCTGTTTCACACCTGCGTCTGATTTCTGTTTAATTCTAATTAATATTAACTTTTATATTTGTGTCAATTTGCATTTATTTTTAAATTAATAGAGCATTACTTTTAACTGCTTTTTGTGTATCTTCATTTTTTATTCTTGTATTTATACTTTTACACTGTGTTCGACTTATCCCCTAAGCAGACCTCTTTTATTACTTTTATTTTCTTTCTTTTTTTAAAATAAGAACTACAAAATTTTTGTAGTATTTTGACAGGCTATGGTCTGTCATTTCTCCCCCCATGCTTCTTGTCTGCATGCAGCAGCCTTCATGTGTTTGTGCTTTATTAGACCATGCCAATGATGCAATAACCTGCTGTTTAACGTGTTCACCTGCCGCCTTCTTCTTTGGTTTCAATCTTTTAACCTGCTTTCTACTTCGTGGCCTTTCAGGAGGATAGTGAGCGGTATTCTCGCCACTCTCGGAGGCACGCGTCGGTCTGTATCTCTTTCCTGTTTTTCTGTTTCTTTATTTCTTTAACAAATTAAAAATCATGTGTGTTACCTGTCCACGCTGACTATCACACCTCCAGTTACGACTTGTGTGGAAAGGTGTATTTGGGACACTATGACATCATTGTAGGCATGGTTAGTTTCCACTAACTCACCAGGAGGTCTGAGTGTTTGGTCCCCTAAAATCTAAACACAAAGCAACATCCTAAGGCTGGATCAACTTCTAAAGAACATTAGATCATCCAATAAGCTCTGGATAGTTTACACTCAGGTCTAACTCAGGTCTAGTAAAGCTTTTTTTTTAAGTTTTTATTTATATAGCACCAAACCACAGCAGCAGTCACCTCACGACGCTTTATGCTGTAAGGTAAAGCCTGTGCAATGACAGAATCAATGACGTGAAGAACTGTGCTGTCTGTTGATGCTCTGCTTGTTTAATTGCAGATCTCTGACGATGAGGAGAGGATGTCAGTTGGGAGTCGAGGCAGCCTCAGGGTGAGTTCACATCTCAGCATTTTAACCACAGAAGAAGAGTTTACTACATAAAAACCTAGTTTTTATGGACACTGCTCAGGTTCTGCTAATGGACTGCGGCTCGTTAAGCTGCTGTATGAAGCATTTTGGTGGTAAATGACAGAGGTTGAACGTGAAGACTAGATATGAGCAGCTCGTTCAGAGCTGCAGAGCTTCATGCTGATTACTGCAGGTTATGTACAGACGGGGACGCTGCTGCGGCAGCTGTAAGCAGGAAAGAGACAGGAGGCCGATTAATAATCAATAACATCAAGAGGTTGAGTCACATCATGAGCTTGCTCATTGTGAGGTCACTTCTTGTGAAAATAAAGAGTCTGGTCGTCTCTACCTGTCTGCAGCCTTCAGCGTTTTTCTATGATGCTCCTCGCTGCCACGGCTATAGGGTCTGACTCTCTGACATCACTTCCTGTGGTTGTGTGTAGCTCAGTAGAAGATCAAACTGAGTAGCAGTGAAGTTAGAGCAATGATCAAACTCATTATTGACCCACATGCTGATTTCATCCTGATTAATCAAAACATTTAAGTTCCATTGATCATTAATGAGTTTGATCAGTTTTCTAAAGATTTATTTTTACATCTTGATAAAGTGATAAACAACTGATGACACCAACTCTTTTCTTTCTTCTTTCCTTCCCTCTCTACCTCCTTCCTGTGTCACCTTCACATTTAATTTTTGATCCTCTTTTTCTCTCATCTCCTTTCTTCCTTCCTTCCTTCAATCCTAATTTTTCTCCCTCCGTCCTTTTTTTCTCCTTTCTCTTATTTCCCTTTCACCTGCATTCATTCCTTTTCACCCTTCCTCTTTTCCTACATCCTCTGTACCCTCCTCCTCCTATGTCCAGCCTTCGGACTACAGCGGGTTTCTGGGTTCGGGTTCTCGGGCCTCTTCCAGGGCCAGTTCAGCTCGGGCAAGCCCAGTGGTGAGCTCTCATCTCTGGATGTCTCAGTCTGACTCTGTGGCCCCCCCTGCTGGCTGCTCGCAGCCTCACTCATTGAAGTTTACAGTAAAACTCAATCAGTCATATCAATAATCAGTGTTTCTGTGTTCAGGTGGAAGAGAGGACAGACAGAGAGTTCCCAGATAAAGTGAGCCCACTCTTGATTTTATTTTATCTTTTTAAAAACATCATGTTTTTTAAACTTGTGTAAAATTTATGTTTAATATTTATTTTTTAAAAACTAAAATACTGTAATTTTACCAAGTAAATACATTTTTTGTTATTGATTTATTTTAAATGATCTGATATAAATTTGGTAATCATTTTTGTGTCAGGGCTCTAGGACGGCCTCGACGCTCTCAGCAGCCACTCTGGCCTCGCTGGGTGGAGCCTCATCTCGCAGAGGAAGCTGTGACACGTCATTCTCCGTAGAAACCGAAGCGTCCATTAGAGAGATGAAGGTCACGTTTAAAAAAACCATGAGACAGTTTCTTTAGTGTTTGAAACAAATTGAATTCAAGATTTAAATAAATGTGTCTCAAGCACTCACCAGTTTTAGTGCTCATGTTGAATAATAAATTAATGAATAATAAATAATAAATAAATAAATGTACAAAGTTTGTTTCAAGGGCTTTACTGTGATAAATATGAAAAAAATAAAAACCTATTTTGTGACTGTAGGACTCTCTGGCGGAGACTGAGGAGAAGTACCGTAAAGCGATGGTTTCTAACGCTCAACTGCACAACGAGAAGTCGACTCTGATGTATCAGGTGGAGACGCTGAGGGAGGAGCTCAACGAAATGGAGGAGCTGCTGTGGGAGACGCGGCGCCGCTGCGACGATGCACACAAGGTCACATATTTGTATACATTTATATTTGCAACCATGTTTGATATGAATAGAGTCAAAGAAAAAGAAAGTCCACGTATCATCATTATATATCATCACTGTGTCTCATTTATTTGACAAAAACTGAACCCAAATATAGAACCACAAGTGTCTCAGTCGGACTGAGGTCTGGACGTTTGTGGCACCTAACGTTTCTAACGGAGATTTGCTGCCGTGCTTTGGATCATCATGCTGTTACCCAGTTTCAGCTGTGACACTAACGGCCTCAGATTTAACTCGAAAACTTTCAGTTCACTTTCTTGTCAAAAGAAGGGAAAGTTGTTCAGTGCAGCAGCTTATATGATTTTGATTACAGCAGTGAAAAACATAAACATGCAATAAATACAAAAAAAAAATTATTACAAAAAAAAAATTAAATATACCTAAAATTTCATCTGTGAAGGTTCTCAGTCATCCAGGTCATTGTAGTTATGGATCTTCGAAAGAAAAACGTCTGGGCTTCTTTAAGTTTCTTGAAGACGTGTGTTTTGTTTTTTTTTGTTTTTTTTTTCTTTGAGAGCTTTAACCTTAAATGTAAAGGCTGAAATTCTGCTTACAGGCTGTGATATATTCAGCTTTCTGAAGCACCAACACCTCTGAGATTACAGCGTTCTCAGAGTATCCTACTTCCTTGTTTCATAGCGTTCTGTAACCCAGGACTGTTCTGCAACCCAGGACTGTTCTGCACATTTCACAACATGTGATCAGTAAAAAAGATTCAATAAAAAAACATTATCTTTTCTCTGAGACTTGCACGGTGTGATCTCGGGGTGAGTTTGCTGGGACGTCCTCTCCTGCCTTGAATGTTTTCCACTTGTGAATAATCTTTCTCACCGTAGAATGATGGACCTCAGATTGTTTGAAATGACCTCATAACCTTTCCCAGATTGACAGGAAGCAGCAGTTGCTTCTCTAATATCATTGATTATGTCTTCCTTACCTTCATGTTAACACACCTGAAACTTCAGAACTGCTCAAAATGCACCTTGGTGTTACCGACCCTCATAGTTCCTTTGGAAGCAGTGAGGCTGGGGTTTGTTCTTCATGAACAGTTAAATAATGTGAAATAAAGACACGGCATAATATTAGATGTGTATTACGTTTGGTACATAAAGCCTAAGCAATTTAAAGAGGGTCTTCTTTTTTTTTTTACCATGTCTGTAATTATCTTAACTGCAGATTTGAGGATTTTTTTCTTTTCTCGTCTACTGTTGTTGTTTATCAGTGTGTGTTTGTGTGTGTTTTCAGGAGTGGGAGCGTGAGCGTCATGCTCACAGCTTACTGCAGTTTCACTTCAAAGACATGAAAGAAACTCTGAGAAAGACTGAGGAGCTGCTCACGGTTGGTTAACATGCACACTATGTTACTTTTAATTACAGCGAAGACATGTAGCAGAAACAGTTGAGCACACGAAGTCCAAAAAGCTCAAACTAAAGCAAAAAACAGAGATAAATATGACACCAAACGAACAAATCGCTGTTTGTAATTCATTTGACATCTTTGTAACAGTATATAAGGAAACTATCTGATAACTTTGTACACCAGTGAATTCATACACTGCATAAAATATATATATATATATATATATATATATATATATATATATATATATATATATATATATATATATATATATATATATATATATATATATATATATATATATATATATATATATATATATATATATTTATTTATTTTAGGGGTGCAACGATACACAAAATTCACGGTTCGGTTCGATACTTTGGTGTCACGGTTCGATATTTTTTCGATACAAAAAAATGTTCATGCCTTTTTAATTTGTCATTTATTAAAATCATAAATATATATTTTAACTCAAAAGTACAGTTTTTAAATTTAATCCTAACCCTTGTGCGTGTTTTTTATTTTGACAGCGAATGCGCACCTGCGGACCACTTATGTGCAGCCCTGGTTATTTAGCTCGTCATATTGCAGCCACAGAAATTCTTTTGTCCATGAAACCATAAAGCTGCACTTTCTTTTTGCCTTATAGTCTGATTTGTCATAACTTCTCCGTTTTGTGGTAAGCTTTTCTTTGGCTGTCACTTCTTCACCCTGACCTGTCTTATTTGGCTCAGCAGAACTAAAATATATATCTGTCTGTGAAGGTTCTCAGTCATCCAGGTCATCGTAGTCAAATATAAATCCTGCTGCTTTTACACACGTACTCACATAAGCTCAGCGATTCTCTGCGCGATCAACCTCTCACATGTTTAAGCTGCGGGAGATTTCACTTGTCATGTTTGCATAGTAAGCTAACAATTAATAAGACGATGTCAGAGGAATTGGTGCGCAAATTATCATCACTCACAGATCAGTGCTGTCGCTCTCTATACCCAGTTCGCGCGATTGCAAAGTGAAAGCAAAAAAACAAGCGCAAATTCAAACGCGATTTCAATATGTCACATATTGACAGTGGCTCACCGATGCCAATGACATAATTACCCAGCTACATTTCCGAAAGAATGCAAAAGCATTGACATATATTTTTCCTTCCTACAATAGCCCGACGGGCAGGGCAGAGATAGATTTTGGTACCCCGACTGAAAAAAATTGCTAGCCCCAGGACGTTGGGCTAGCGATATTGCGAGCCCTGTATCTGATTGAGGAATCACTCATCTTTAGAAAAGAGTTTATTACAGAGAAATGTCTCTTTCCAAAATAAAAGCTATACTATCCGCTTCTTCTGGGCTATATTCTCAGCAGCATATTAAACAGCTGTCTAAATGACTCGGCTAAAGTTAGTAGCATGCTTGCTTGTTTTTTTTCTGCTTCCACTTGTCTTTGCACTAGGATGATGTCGGCGTAAATGTGCAGTCATATTCGTTGTGTTCCCACTAGTGCTTTCAGGTTAATCTCGTTGAAATGACCTTAACGCCACAACACGGCAAATCTCCGTTAACGAGCTACCCCTGCGTGGGGCTAGACGGCCAACACGTTAACGAGCTAACTGCGCTAACACACTAGTTCCCACCCATGTAATTGAGCATTGCATGGCACATCCAACATACTGTTTTACTTTAGTCCATGACTCGCTTACCTTCAGGGTCATACGTCACATGAAAACCAAAATAATTCCAAACGCCAGATCTGAATGAGGGTGGGGGAGGTCCATGTTGTAAGGAGAGCTTAACTTCTGCCTCGCTAGCTTGCCCTGCGCTCTTCCTTCTGACGATGCTGTCTGTGTTGAGCGCTCAGTGAATCTGCGTTCAACTAGTCCGCCTAGGCTGCACTGTCGACCGTAGGTGGAGTAGTCGAACGCAGATTCACTGAGCGCTCAACACAGACAGCATCGTCAGAAGGAAAGTTGATAAAATAAATTACAAATTTTGTATTGTTCGATACATATGCGTACCGAACCGAAAGCACTGTATCGAACGGTTCAATATCGATACGAATATCGTTGCACCCCTATATATATATATATATATATATATATACACACACACTCTCTCTCACTCTCTCTCTCTCTCTCTCTCTCTCTCTCTCTCTCTCTCTCTCTCTCTCTCTCTCTCTCTCTCTCTCTCTCTCTCTCTCTCTCTCTATCGTGTGTGTATATATGTGTGTATATATATACATACGCACATACGCCTGCTCATTAGAAAACTCGTATGACGGTTTGTGTTGACGGTTGACTGGGCCGTCTAGGTGCTTGTCTGGGCTGTGTGGCCGTCCTATTCCTCCTCTTTTTCTTTCTTTCCTTCCGCCTTCTTCTGCTCTTTACTCATTTTTACTGCTTTCTGCTGCCCTCGTCTGGGTCTATGGTGAACAGGAAGTGGCTGACCTGCGTTTGAAGAGCAGCAGTTACTGTCAGGAAGTTTCTGACCTGCAGGAGGCGCTGCAGTGGAAAGACAAAAAAATCGGGGTATGGTTTCATTCAGTGCTTTACGATTTTCAAACTTAAGTCTGAAGCTTCACTTCTTTCTTAGGGTTTTACTTTTCTTTCCTTCACTAACTCTTTTCTTTCTTCCTTACTTGCTTACTTCTTTCCTCTCCTCCCCGCTCGTTGTCGCTCAGGCGTTGGAACGGCACAGAGAAATCTCGGACATTGTTTGCATTGAGCGTGACCGGCTCAGAGACGAGGTGGTTCGACTGCGAGATTTACTAAAGGTATCAAACTCTGAAGAGCAGCAGGAAGAGCTCAGAGTTGAGAATACATCTGATTTCATCAGTTTAGCATTTTAAAACTGAGCATTAGTTCCATAAACTAACATATAAAAACCTTCTTTTAAAAAAACAATCTGAAAAACCTTTGAGTTTCATTTCACCTAAAATCTCATGCATTGCACTTACAAAAGATTAATTGTTAAATTTTGTTCTTATTGTAATGAACCTTGTGTCAATTAAAAAAAAATAAAAAATTAGGTATCTAAATCTGTTAAAGACTTGTTAATCTGATAAACCTTTATAAATTTGCCCTTTTTTGTCAAGTTACAGCTTTATTATACAAATTAACTTTTTAGATCCCTCATGTTTTATATTTTTATTACTATTATTTCTCTGTTCTGTGGTAAATAAATGGGACATATAGAGTTCCAATGAACTAATGAAACTTTTAATTTTCAGTGGGGGTTTTTTTCTGCAAAATTGCTTCTTTACTCCTTTAAAACTAATTTTTAATTGATAAAATTGTTTAATGTTTCAATTTTTTTTTTATCTAAATAAATGCAAATGAATACATATATTTACATGAAAGTGAAAAGCTTTGATGCCATGGTCCATTTTAGCATAAATTATATTGTTAAAATGAAACCTATTCTATCATACTTTTATAACTAACATTTCAACTTTATTGATATTAAGGTCAAATTATTTAATTTTATATAAAGTTTATAACTTTCTTAACATTTCAATTTGTGCCTCTAAATGTGAAAGTTTATTTTGAAACATGTTTTGCTAAATTACAGATTATTCTCTGCACTTTAACCACTTAAATTTATACTTGCAAAAAAGTTTCTTTTAGGGTTTTTTGTTTGTTTGTTTGTTTGCTTTTCTTGGAGGGAAAGTCGGCGCTCATTCCTTTTGAAACTGTGTCAGTATCTACACTCTTTTCTACATTTATCAGAATCTTTAAACTAACTTTTTGAAAAATTTAACTAATTTAGAATTTATTCTCTAAAACTTTCATTATTTTCTTTATTAAAATTACGGTATTCCTTTTAAAGCATTTAAAAAAGGGGTTTATGTTATTAGAATATTTATTTTAGTTTGCTGTGTTTTTAAATTTTATAGCAAGTTTCTAAATCTTATACATCGTGACATCTGTTAACTGTCACAGGACAGTTAATGTGAAGCTGTTTAAGATTTTTAAAATTGAACTGTAGGCTTTCTGACTAAATACAAGAACCAACGTTCACACACAGAGGGCGACTGGTATTGATTATGTTGTTGACTGATTACTGATTTTATGAATTTCTGCTGGACAGAAAAACGGGGTAACCATCTCTCCTGACATTACCACCAATGGGGATGCGGAACTCGGTGGGAACGAGGACGATATAAGTGCAGAATCTGCCTCTCGACTGGCTCAGGAGTCTCCTCAAGGTGGCAGAGAGAACATGCTTGGTAAGACCCAAATAACCCTTTCATAAGAATATATAAGTGTTTGGGTGGGGGGTGGGGGTTTGTTTATTTTTTTTTTTGACTTTTTTATTCCTTTAATTATTTATACATTTATTATAAATATTAATTATTTTATTGTTATTGTTTTTAATCTTTTATCTTTTTTGACGTATGTCCAACTTATATTTTATGATTATGTAAGTGTACATGTAGAAGAATAGGTGCTAACTTTACAGTAGTTAATGTGAATGCAAATAAAGCATTAACTTATCAACATCATATTATAGTTTTAATACCACAACATTTATGTTTAATGTTAACATTTTGAAATTATAATTGTCAGAATTGCTACAATGTTTTAAAAGGTGTAATTCAGTGTGTTCAGTTTTTTAAAATCAAGAGTACATATTTTTATTTAGGATATTAGATTGTAAATTACAATTCTGACTTTAAAAAAATTGTTATATTTTAAGTCATTATTATTAGTTACACAAGTTTGTAGCAGGAATATGACATATGGAATTTTGAGATATGTTAGCATAAAACTGGAGTAGTTTATTTTCACTTGGCATTGGTAATTTTATTTTTGTAATGTTTCATCTCCTTTTACTTTACTGAACCATTTTCTTTTTTTGTTTGTTTTTGTTTCCCTTTTTTTAATATCGCATGATGTGCATGTCTGAATGAGTCTCTAACAAACACATGCTTGCGTAATCTTTCTTTAATTTTGATAAAAATCTCAAATGATTTCAATCGCTTCAGCATCGTATCTGGATTTTTAAAATCAGCTCTTCGAGTTCGTGCTACAGAAGATTAATTCAAGAATTGACGTTTAATCCCTCTGATCGCCTTCTTCCTTCATCACCACAAGCCAGTTAATTCTCTTCTAGACAGTTAATTTATGTTTTACTTCTCTAAGAGTCAGCTGTGTTTGGTCCTCCAATGTTTCTTCCTGGTCTTTCAGGAAAAACTAAAGAGTGGGAGACAAAAGAAGGCAACAGACCACCTGAGAACAACAAGAAAAACTACCTCTGGAAAGTTCTTAAACGGTCAAAGTCATTGAATGACATTTCCACCATCAGCAAAAGCAAGTTGATCAAACAGCCTATAGAAAGACAAAACACAGCTGACAAACATCTAGGAGGAAACGAGGCTGCAAGAACCAAGCAACCAAGACCCAAGAGAATCAAGAAAATCCAGAGCAGGCAACATGGACGTCTTCTACATAGAAAGAAAGGAGCCAAACTACGTATGAATAAAGAAAGGCCAGGGGCTGCTTGTAAGATATATGAACCAAAAATGGCAACCAAACCTAAAAATAAATTTGGGCTGGTTTCAACGGCACCAGCAAACCAGGATCCAACAGAAGAGACACACTCCTTTAGTGAACAGATCAGCAAAACTCAGGAAAATTCAGAAAAATGCCCTGAGGTTGTTTCACCTGTTCTCAAATCAAAACTTTTTCATCATCCTACTGAACATGTCATTCAGGATAGCAAAGTGGTACTGCTTAGTGTATCAAGTCACAATTGTGATGTTTCTGGTAGTGTGGAAAAGGTTCAGGTGGACAAAGACACATTTCATGAAACAGCTCAATCACCCGAAGAACTTAAAGACCAGAGGATTCATGAACCAGCTAGACATAGTTCCTCCAAATGTGCAGAACGTAACATTCAAACATCAACATCATTTGCCCCACTGGACATCTGTGCTGGTTTGGAAAAGATGACTCAAAATATCCACCAAGGATTTGCTGGAAATCAAGTTTTTGTAGTTGAAATCTCGCAAATCTTCTCAGAAATCCTGGGATCTCTTCAAAAGTGGACTTCAGATGTGGAAAATATATTAAAGAACAAGCCTAGTCAGCATAACAAAGAGCAAACTGGCCACATGATGGATCCTACACTTAATAAACATGTGGAAAAATGTCTGACCAGACCTTTAGGCCTACTGAGAGACCATTCAGCTTCAAGGATGTTGGAAGTAGCCTCCACAAGTAAACTGTATGCAGATAATCTGGATCGTCCTATGAATGCTGACCAAAAGGCACAAAGGATCATGTCTAAAACCCATGAAATGGAAGTGGTAGAATTGTTTGGAGGAAATCCTGCTGATATAGATGAAACAACTGTAACAAGTTGCTCAGAGCCTTTTGTTTTTATCGACTCCTACTTCACTAAACCTGAAGAGGCCACAGCAAAGGTGTCTGGGTCAAATCTGGGTTCGTCAACAAGTTCAAAGAGATTCAAGAGTCAAAGCTGTCATGTAGTAGCTGCCAAAAATTCAAAGGAGTTGGTCGGAGAAACTGACAGTTGTGAGGAGATCAACGAGGATGGCCAGCAGATGGAAATGGAGGCTCTTGCTGAAGTTGGAAGCATGAAATGCCACAGAAGACAGAGAGAGTCATGTTCAGACTGCAGGAAAAATAAAAAATCTGAGTGCAGCATTTCCTAAAATCACAAGAATGAAGGAAATAATGATTTGGTAGTCACGGTGTTGGAGCTTTAGATTCTAAATTATTAGACTTTGAAATATCAATGAAGCATCAGTACTGTTATCAGTACTTAAGTATTTGAACTGATCAAATAAATAAAGTGAATATTTAAACCATTCACCTATAAATATG
Source organism: Diplotaxodon limnothrissa (assembly GCF_057381915.1). Lineage (NCBI taxonomy): Eukaryota > Metazoa > Chordata > Actinopteri > Cichliformes > Cichlidae > Diplotaxodon > Diplotaxodon limnothrissa. The sequence goes on along the minus strand of NC_140617.1, from coordinate 17,971,313 downwards.
TTCTTTACTGACATGTTTTAATAAGCTGACTGCTTGGAAATTGTTTTCTTGACAGTTAATTGCAACACTGTACAAGGGTAAGCAGCTGTAAACTTTAACTGCCATGAATTTGGCATCAAAACAATTACATGAAATCAATAGTTTATTTCTGTTTAAATGGGTTGATGGTATTTTTAAAAAAAAAAATTTTCAGATTAATAAAATGCACTTGTTTGAAAAGAATATTTGTCTGTATTTTACATTTGAAATTTTCTATCATGAATAAATGTAAAGTTTTATTAAGTAATTTTTGGCTTGAGGAAGCAGAAAGGCTTCAAATTGGTGCCCAGTACACTTAAAGAACTTAAAGAACTGATAACTTCAGAGTCAGAGTTTTAGATTAGCTTTTCAAGGATCTACATTGGGTCCTTTTATATTTTCTATCATGTTTCAGCTGCTCAGACACAACACATGCAAAGTGTGTTTGAAAAACCACAACTAGTCAAAGGACTTTACTTAATGGAGCTTTTAACTTCCATTTACAGGATTTATTATTATTCTCACATAATGCGTCACTCATAATGTTCTCGGGAAGGATTGGCACAGATCTTTTCCAACACAATTAAAGGGGCACTCTGCTCACAATCAATAAAGCTATAATGAAAGGCAGATGTGCCGAATCAGTGTTTGATGTTTAATTCAAGGTTAAACCATAAGAGAATTCAGGCTAGAATAATATGACTGTTTCCTGGACTAATTTTTTTCTGCTGTTTCAGAGTTTCGGCTGAAAAAACTTTTTGAAGAAAGAGAGAGTTTACAGGATCAGGTGAGTTGCCTGTATTATAAAGTTGGAAAGCACCTCCACTGCAGATTTGTTTAATCCGATGTTAGCCAAGTATATGAAATGTGCTTCTGAATGTGTGAACAGGTGAGGCTACTGCAGTCTCAGCTGGATCAGAGACAGAAGATCATCACAGAAGGAGTTCAGAATACAGAAAACGATGGTCTGGAGAACGGGATGGACTCTCATCTGCTAGAACTGCAGAGTGAGTCTTCATCATTTTCATCCTTTTTAATCTTTCATCCTGTTTAATCTTCCTCATCTACCCCTTGCCATTCTTCAGTTTCATGTTTTCTGTTTAGTTTTGTCGTTGTTGTAGTATTCACAAAATGTACATTGGATTTGTGAAATTTCTGTGGATTCGTTGTCAGTAAAATTACATAATAATTAAAATGATCATTAAGTTTCTTTGTTCGTTTGATTTTCTTTTTCTGTAGGAGATGCCAACAGACAAATCAGTGACCTTAAATTCAAATTAGTGAAATCTGAACAGGAAGTCACCACGCTTGAACAAAATGTAAGTACTGACATGCTTAAGTGTTTCCTTCCCAAATGGGTTCAATCTCAGAAATATTCAAACAAGATAAATCTTTGGAGCACCTTTATCATAGGTGCACTGCATGGACAGAAGTGTTTGACCACACCAACTGTAAATCCCTGTTTATCTAGGCCTCTCAGTTCCACTGAAGGAAAATGTTCATGCTTCGGCTTACTGTCACATTTTGGAAAATTCTCTACTTCCAGCTTTGCGTGAACCGTTTTGGGGAAGGTCCTTTTCTCTTCTAGCACTCTGTGCCACTGTGCACAAAGTGAGGTACATAAAAGCTAGAATGAATGAGTTTGCTGTGGAAGAAATTAACCGCCCTGCACACAGCCCTAATATCTGCTCCATCACATACCTTTAATATGAAGTAAAATGGAGACTGCAAATGTCAAAACATCATTGTCTGACCATAAGCCTTCCCAGAAGAGCAGGAGCTGTTATAGCTGCGATGAGGGGATCAGTCAATATGTGTGGGATGTCATAAAAGCTCCTGTAGGTCTTTCTTGTAGCTTGGCCAGGAAACACAACAAAACTTTCAATCTGTTTAGTTGTACTCACTCCCTCCCTAAAAGTCCACTTTCATCTGACTTCATCAAGAAGTTTGAAACTTTATCTGCCTTAAATAAGACGGTTCATGTTGCTGTTGATGTCCTCAGGTAATCCGTCTGGAGGGTCAGGTGAGTCGCTATAAAGGGGCGTCGGAGAATGCAGAGAAGATCGAAGATGAGCTAAAGGTAGAGAAACGAAAGCTGCAGAGAGAGGTGAGAGCACCACCTTCTGTCTGGGAGTTGACTTTCCTTGCTTTGTGTTTTCTGGTTTCTTGGGCATGTATTCTGTCTTCACTGTTTTCTATGTGAGCACTAAGGAACATTTATTGTTTCTATGTCTCTCGCAGCTCCGCTCAGCTCTGGATCGGATTGATGAGCTGGAGGTCAGTAACAGCCACCTCTCCAAGCGCCTGGAGAAGATGAAGGCCAACCGTAATGCCCTGCTAGCCCAGCAGTGATTGCTCTTCCCATCTTCATCTCCAGAGACAATCAGACCTGAACAGAATGTCTTTGCGAGTGCTTGATTTTACTCTAAATAAGCACCAGATATGTGGTGTTTGCTGAGGCAGTGAAAACAAACCAAAACCCGAATCTGAGAAAATGAAATGTGATCTTTAATGTAGCTCTGTGAACACATGCCATCCATAGTCATGGCAGGATTTACCACATCGGACTTCAGACTGTAGCATTGTCCATCCATCAAGCCTCAGAGGACAAAAAAACAGAGCAGATCGAGCCAGGAGACACAAAAACCTCCACTGCATTAAAGCAATGTATTCTAGTTCAACATCCACGTATTTTAGTTCCAGAGGTTAGAGCAAAGATCATCATGTTGGCTCAACACTCCTTACGCCCCAGCAGAAGCTAAGAAATTCTGGTTCCGCTCAGTATGTCTTTACTGGAGCCATTTGTAGAAGCTTCATAGTACATCCATGGTTATCTTGCTTAAACAATCCCATATCGAGCATTATCTGTGGACATGGAAGTCCATATCCAGGCCATCTTGTAGAAGCTTTACAGTCTTTCATCAAATAGTTTACACATGATAGGTGATGAAAAAGGAGTGATCACTTTTCAATGCTTGTGGACAGTTTAGTCAGTGACTGGAAGTGATTTATTTAGTCACCAGCCTCACTGTGCTTTTATCAATCCCTAAAGGCTGAGCAATGCTACCTGTACTCAGTATTTTATTGTTTTTCCTTTTCTTTTTAGGAAAGCCTCAACCTTAAGCAGCCTCAAATGGATATACATGAATAGTTGTGGCTTTTGAAAAATGTTCTTGTTCATGTTAGTGAGGTCTGTTGGAACAAAACCAAACCAAATATATTTATGCGGCATGACTGCAGCACATCTTCTCACAATATATAGGTTGCCTTGAACAAAATATGTTTCAGTAGTCCATATATTATAGGGTAAAGTTTTCATGAGCATTTTTAAACAAGAGCTGAAGCAGGAAAGTGCCTATGAAATCGCCCCAAATTCAGTGTTTTATCATCATATCCAACCTCTCCCCTGATTTTGTATTTATTTAGCTATTATCTAATATCTAAAGGTCACATTACAGAATGTGCAGACTTAAAAACAAAACTAAGCAAACAGAATGTGACCATTTATCTGTGTTTTTACCCTCTGACGCTCCTAATGCACATTAAAAACCATCAGAGCTGCAGTTGTGGTGTCCCAGTGTGGGTAAACATCGCCCACCTGGCCCTCCAGGTGTGTTAAAACAAACTCTACATCTGCCTCATCAGCATCCATCTGTGTGCAGTGTGGCACTACCTCTTCTCCAATACTTGGGGGCGCAGTTTCCCTCAGAGACTGGACAGGAACCTAACCCAGATAGCAGTGCCCAGCCCCACCCAGTATATTTTATTGATGGAACCAGGCAACAGAAGGAGGTGTGGCCACAGTGGAGGAGGTCATCTTGTGTCTCTGTGTTGGATTTTGGGACTTTTCTTGGCACATGGGATGTTAAATCACCAGCTTGTAAATGGAATGAATGAATGAATGGATGAAGAGTTTGAATTGCTGTTTTGATCCAGTGAGAGGGATTTTCTACGGCAGCACCTATGTTTGTCTCTCTGGGTGTTGAAGGATGTTTGGATCAAACTCTTCAAGTGTTAATCTGATAATCAATAATCTCTGATGTTTTTGTGAATGTACGGGTCGCTGCCTGCTGAGCAGAAATCATCAATACAAGCTGATCCTGATCATTCAGTGTGCAATATTTTATCTCATGTTTGGGGAAACTTTCATCTATTTTATTGTATCGGCTGTCCTATTGATTAGGATGCGGGGTGTCAATATATCAGTCAGTGGGGTTTTATTGATTTTATTGATCAGTGTGATGGAGTATTCAATTAAACTCATGCAATATCTCATTGTGTTTGTGGTTTCTGTGAATGAACAAGCCTTCTCAGTTAAAATCCACCATCCACTTGCCTGTAGTACTAAACTGGATTGGCTTGAGGGACGTGACCTTCTGCTGTTTGTCATCTCACTGTAAGGTGACTCATAACACTAATGGACAGGCCGCTGACTGGACTTCTTTGCCAGCGCAGGTGGCCTCCGGACCGGTTTTGTCGACGCCGCTGCCCTCCCCACGGCTGGCCTCCGGACCTGTTCCGTCTCTGTCGTCGGCCTCCGGGTTGGCCACCTGAAATGTCTCAGTGGACTCTGTTTTGGGTATGCTTCGATAAAATTCAGTTAAAATGACAAACAGTCTAATTGGAACAGTTGCATGTTATGGACTTGCGCATCAGAAGCACATGAGCAATCATGTTTACATTCTTATTTCTAAAGCTGCGTCCACGAAAAGTGATTTGGTCATTGCACATCACTTTGCTGCTGACAACTGGTTACTTGCAGACATGACAGGTGACTCTCTAAAATATTTACCAGAGCCATTGAATGGAGAGTCGCACCATGTAAATGGACTTGTTCTTATATAGCGCTTTTCTACTCTGTTTGAGCACTCAAAGCGCTTTATACAACTAATTCATGGACACCAGCACCTCTTCTAAGCTCTTAAGTGCTTAGTATCTAACATTCATACACATTCACACTCCGATGATTAGTATCTTGCCCAAGGATACTTGGCATGCAGACTGGAGCAGCCTGGGATACACTAAAAAAAAATAATCAGTGGGATAAACATAAAAAAAAATATTGTAATAGGTTGCACGCAATTAAGTTATGTTTTGTCAACCTTATTTTTTCATGTTATAACTGCACACAAATTTTTTGTAACATGAACATGATTTTTTCATGTTGTTTGTATCCTTTTCATTCATGTCAAATATTTATAGACGTTACTTGTTTATCAGACATTAACTGGTTATGTAAAATGTAAAGAGTTATTTTACGTTAATTGTATTTGACTACCATGTGTTAGATTGACAAGATCATTTTATGCTATATACACACACACACACACAGAGTATGTACTGTATGTTTTGCTTTCAATCAAACCAACAAGCAAAACATTTTTTAACAATGACCTGTATTTTTCAAAACAGTATACAATTGGAAGTTGTAACAGCAGTTCAGATTATACATGAGTCATCTGAATGCATCTCTTCCAAAATGTACCAAACACAAACAACTGCTGGATCCTGAATTCAACATTCTAGGGCCTATGAAAATGTTAACGCTGAATTTTCTAGGAATACTGGCCCAAAGGTAAAAGGTGAGAATTCCTCAGGTATTTTTTTTTCTTTTTTTTAAATGTAAGAGCCTTAAGGCAATATGGCAACAGGAATGCAAATATTAAAATGTGACGAAGAAAAGCTTGAAAATAACATTTTTCAAACACAAAACCAAGAGCCCTAAAATATGATTCGTTTTGGCTTCCTTCTATAAGTAAAACATCACAATAACTTATACTAACAAACAAAACAAAACACTGGTTGGACATCACAACATAACCAAAATTACTGTAACCATGTCCAATGAACTTAAAAATTGTATGCCTTCTAAACAGCTGCTTCAATTATTTCAGGCTTTTGACCTGAGAGCAGTTACCAGCTTCAAAATGACTTTGGTGACGGCAATGATGCAACGATCATTTTACAATTGAATGGGACTGAGTTGGCAATTACATGCAATGTCAGTGGCAATACACCTTGATTGAAAATTTTTGTGCAGAAGCAGAAAGTGTGGCACACTCAGCCTCAATGTGATGAGAAATACAAACAAACCAAAAAAAACAAACAAGAAAAAACACTAGAGTACAAACTATTCCTCAAAAGAGTATGGATTGAAAAATGAACATTGAATGCTATAGTAATGATGGCCCCAAAGTTAAAAGTGAAAGTTGCTCCTACCAGTAAAAACCTATAAAATTGTGAGAAAAATCAGTTTCACTATATACTGTAATTTTGCCAGTGTTGGCAAAAAAGAATCAATGGAACATATTCAGAGAGGTAGACATATAGTTTCCATGTCATAACTGTTCACTCGTACAGTCTGTTCTTAAGAACCAGGGCCTTCTTTGAAAGGCTGTTCCCTTCGAGCTCCATAACCAGTTTCTGGAATACCTCGAAGGTATACATCAGTTCTGGTGGGTAGGTCAGGTTCAAAGTGTACATTAATCCAAATAGCATAGCAGCTGCTAGGGCACAGTTATCCAAATCCTGCAAGACTCTCTGGCCTTCAAGGACTATCCCAATGTCCTCAGGGCTGTCACTGGCATCTCTTGACTTTATGATGTAGATTCCCATGGTTGTTTCCTCAATAGATTGTTGGATAACTCCTTCATCTGTGGCCTGGAAAATACACATTTCCAAAATTAAATTCAACAGAACACTGGTCATTGCAAAGAAGCAGAATACTGTCAGAGAATGAAGAGGTGTTCAACTATGAACACCTCTTCATTCTCTGAAGAGGTGTTCAGAGAACACGTGGTCCTAATGCATGTAGAAGGGAAAAAAAAGTAAAACACCTAAACATAATATCTTCTCTAACCCATATAGACAATTCTCTGTATCTCTTTCTCCCTTGGCTAAGGTGACGTTCAACCCATTTATTAGTAGATAACTACATTTTGCCATGGTTTAGAAAGGACACTGAATAAAGCAGTATTTTTACAAAGTGACTGACACAAAACAAGCTTGTCGATTTAGTCTGGTTTTTGGTTATTATGTTAATTTTGTCAAAAGCAATAACTGTAGAGATACTAGCATCTGAACTGTACTAAACTATGATCCAAAACAAAGACATTAGCTGGATCCAAGTATTTCATAAATATTTTTTTTTATAAACACTTCCAGGCCATACAGTATTTTGTCTAATAAATAAGGTGGTCCCAATATTTATTAAATATCCATCCATCCATTCGCTTCCGCTTATCCTTTTCAGGGTCGCGGGGGGTGCTGGAGCCAATCCCAGCTGTCATAGGGCGAGAGGCGGGGTACACCCTGGACAGGTTGCCAGTCTGTCGCAGGGCTAACACACAAGGACAGACAACCATTCATACTCACATTCACACCTAGTGGCAATTTGGATTATCCAATTAACCTATCCCCACAAACTACATGTCTTTGGACAGTGGGAGGACATATTTATTAAATATGTCCATTAAAAAGTGAAATTGTGGCATGTCCGCATGTAGATAAAACAAGATGTCATAGCTAAATATAGTCTAATCATTTTCAGATATGTCTATTCATTTTAGAATTAAAAAAGACATACAAACTAGGGGCCACCAGTGGTATCCCACAGTCACCAGCAGATACACCTGTGGCACAATTTTGAAAATCTTAGATCATTTTCAAAATCCGAGAGGTCAATGTTATTGAGATTCAAAATCTTTTTAGTAGCTGCACCAATGGGATGAATTTGACAGTCCTACATGACTTTGTTGTTCAGTTGTCCATGCGTCATTGTGGCAATAAAAGCCTTTTTCAGCCAAGGGGTAAGAGATTTTAGATTTTTAAGTTTTGGGAGGGGGGGGGGTTTAGTTCATGAAGCAACCACATTTATTTTCAATGAAATGACCTTCTATAATAACACTTACCACATGTTCTGTCATTAAATTGCTGGGGTCTTCGTTGAGGTACACGCAGAGCCCCTTGATAATACATTCACGCACAAGATCAACATCATCCTGGCAAAGGGTGACAAGCAGCATTTTGTTAAAATTATTATTTTCTCTAAACTGTAGACACAAATTAAAATTCTTTCTTACCTGGGCCATGGGTTCCAGAATATTCTGCAGTCTTCTTCCTATCTGTCCTCCTCGCTTTTTGAACACCTTTATAAATTTGTCAGATAGCACATCTATCTGCGAGAGAAATCGGGACTGCAGTGGCATGGTGGTAATTAGAGCTGGGCGATAGAACGATAACGATATGTATCGCGATATAACTTTTACTCGATAGAGAAATTAAGCTATCACGATAGACCTCGCCGCTCTTGTCCTCTTAAAAAAAAAAAAAAAAAAGGTCAGCCAATCCAAATTAAGTAGCGCAGAGCCGAACCAATCACAGCCGCAGCGTCACGTCGCGTGACTTGTTACGTACAGCACAAGTGCCAAGCCGCACGTGTGTTTGTTTGGGAAGCAGCCAGCGGGTAATGGAGCCAGCGCATAATGGAGGAAATGAGTGTGCCAACTAGAAAAATCAACCGAGCGTGACCGAAGAGAAAACAGATGATGGTTCCAATGCCGGAGAGATTGTCGAACGGAAGAGCCATAGAAGTTCCGTAGTGTGAAGGTATTTCGGCTATTTCAAGTCTGACAAAAAACAGAGTAGCGTGCACTGTAAATTGTGCCGAAAGCAAGTCTGGAAATACAATAAACTGGTGCATGCGTCACACTGTGCGCCACGTTATTGTTTCGGTGAAATGAATTTCTTTTTTCTTTTTTTTCTTTTTTTTTTCTTTTTTTTTTTTTTTCTTTTTTTTGGCCTGTCCCGTTTGGCTCTTTTGCCATCAGAATTGTTGTCTAAAGGCAAAGAAAGATGCCCAACGGATTTACTTTACCAAACTGACCATCCCAGCCTTGCCGTAATGGTCCATTTGATTCACCTTTTATTGTTTATTTTATTTTCACTTACTGAATACGGGACAGACTTGTCTGGGGGAAAGAAGGGGAGAAAGAAAGAGGGAAAGAGAAACAGCTGAGAAGAGGGACGGGGGAGAAGGGCAAAAGACAAAAACCAACAGAACGGGCAGAGCAAAAAAAATGCATATATCAATCACCTGGATCACCTGCTGAGAAAGAAAAAAGAAAGCAAGCAGAAGAGAACAAGAGTAATAGAATAAACAACATCACAATGATATATGGGAATATGACAGTAAATACTAAATGTTAAACATTATTGTGCAGCACATAAGATCAACAGAACACAGTGTGCTTTGAGGTAGGAGCCAAAAAGGGTGTAGTTTGTGGGTGTGATCACCTGTGTGTACACCTGTGAGCATGGACGCGCTTGTTTTTTGTTTTTTTAAAAGGTTCCTTCATGTAATAATCTGCTAGAGGGTGTGGGGGGGCCACAGCCCGGTGAAATGAATTTCTACAATACTGTTAATTCTACTCTCTGCAGTGTTTAAATGCTTACATATACACACAGTTACTGTCCGTCCACACATACGACTCTGTTCTGCTTCTATGCCCCAGCTTTGTTTACTTTTTCCCACCAAGGCTTCTAGACTTCTGATTGGCCAACATTTCTGCACGGTTAGGAATCTAGCGCCACCTGCTGCTTTGGCATGTTCATAGCAGCCTTTTCCTTCATTTCTGCCTTTATGTGTGGACGGGATTATTTTTTTTAAACGAAAACGGAAAATCTCCGTTTTCAAAAATACCCGTGTACGTGTGGACGTAGCCTCAGTCTCTGACTGGAAGCGCTAATTCGTCATTCGGCTTTTGTCAGACTAAAGTAACTGTTAAAACTGTTTGAAAAGCTAAGCTATACAACAAGGAGAGATTGAGAATTTCCTTTTAGTTCTCAGTTTATTTGATATTGACAAAAGTTAGTCAGTTTTGTCTGTTCTTCTGTAAAACAAACTAAGATTTATTTTTAGAATTAATATTTTGTTTCTAAGTGGAATTGACAATTTAGTCTGTTTCGTTTGTTCTATTTTGAAACTTAAACGCTTTAGCGGCTGCCTTTTGTGTAGTTTGCAATATTTGCCTTTATTTATCTGAAAAAGTCTCATGTTCCTTAAGTACATCTACCCTGTTGAACTTATTATGGGAAATAAATAGTTAAATAAAAACAAGCTGCTGATTATTTCACATTTTACTTGTGAGCAACGGCACATTTAAATCTTACAAATATAGTTATTTGGCTTATATCGTGATAGATATCGTTATCGCCTGAAATGAAAAAAACATATCGTGATATGAAAAAATCTCATATCGCCCAGCTCTAGTGGTAATGCACTTAAACTCTGCATTTATCTAAAAAGAGAAGTTGACACGTAAAAATAACAGTCACAAACTCAAATGTAACAAGCTCACATTTACAAAAAGTTATATTTTTTCTCATATTACTAATTTTCAGCTATGCATCCCACTCACTTTTGTGGTGAAATGGACTGATTTTTATTTCGACAGACTTCCAGAGGAAAAAAGTTACACAACTGCTCAAGTTAGAAGTGGCTTATAACCACTGATTGTATATAAAAAGAGAATGATGTCACCACTTGTTAATTTCTATTTTGAAGTCTTAAGCTGTGCATTTCCACAGTTGCCCTTCCAGCTTTCTTTTTAAATAGCATGTCATTAGCACAGTGTAGATCTGCCTATGGAACCAAGAGACACTGTACCCTCATTAGTTAATCAAAAATCGTTAGCCAATGAGCATACACTAGTCCACTGTCCTTTTCCATATTAATGGGTACAATGAACACCCTGTCATAATGAATATGAAACTAGCAACTTAGACCACAAACACTCAGGAACCATAAATCATGTTTACTGAGGTCAAAGATAAAGTCAGTAGACCTAGAAACCATTTCTATCTTTTATATACAGTGTATGCTTCAGGTGCTACAATCAATAACAAAAAATCTTTACAGTTCAAAATGATTTCTGACAGTTTCCACAAACCTGGCAGACAACGTAAATGTTGTCAATGTTCTATTACAGGATACCATTAAAACACAATGATCTTCACAAAAGAATTCACAAATTACATACCTCGCTCACTTCAAAGAGTGCTGGCCATCTTGCCTGGAAGTCGCTGATCATGGGTGTGTCACAAACTACTTCATGTCTCCTATATGCAAATGTTTTCTCCATTTTCATTCTCACCACCTCCCGGTTGTTTGTCTTCTTCACATCTAAAAGAAGCTCCACTCTCACAGTCTCAAGGCTATCTTCAGATTCTCCAACCGGATAGGGGGGACAATAGTTTACTTCAGACCGCCGTGGTCTTTTAATGGCAAAAGCAGCACTTGATTTGCCCCCTGGTTTCTGTGTCACAGAGTTCACAACCACCTCAGGGCATCCTAACTTTCTTAAATGAGTGATAAGCACCAAATGTCTGTAAAGAAAAAGTCAATACATTTCAAATAATTATATTATCACAATGACCCAGAAAATACAATAAACTTACAATTTCTCTGGCACTAATGACTACTGCAGGCCCTTCATACCTGTCTTTTTTTGTAAAACATTTTTACTAACACCAGTTAACTAAAAGCACACAAGTTTGTTGGAAAAGATGTTAACATGCATAATACTATCCTGCAGCTTAAGCTAGCATTATCGTCAGTTAATTTGAGGAATAATTCTTATTTTCCATTATGTTGCTCAACAGCAGTATATACGAAAAACTACCTCGGTAAAAATTCACACATCTGATAGATTTTATCTTCATTTCCTATGGAAGCCCGTTTCCGCCACTAAAAAAAAAAAAAAAAGCTAGTATCCATAACTCGAAATTTCGAGTTACTTTTCTCAAAATTTCGAGTTAGCTCTGCCAATCAAAAATATACGTGAATGAGGTCGCTTTCTTGTTACCCGGAAGCATATGGCGCAGGACCGCGCACTCAAAAACGGATCCCAACAAATTAAAGTATGTTTGCTGATAGTAACACCATGTGATTCAGCTAATAACAGGGATTTCATCATTTGTGAAGCCAGGCTGAAAACACTCAGCAATCTGTGCATTCACGACTGGATGTAATACCGGTAGCTTAGCTGTAGCATTTGTAGCTGAGGGCTTCAGCTTCCGGGTAACAGGGAAATGACGTCATTTACGTAGATTACTGATTGGCAGCGCTAACTCGAAATTTCGAGTTGCTTTTCTCAAAATTTTGAGTTAATATGTCGAAATTTCGAGATAATAACTCGAAATTTTGAGTTATGGATCTTTATTTTTTTTTTTAGTGGCGGAAACGGGCTTCCATAATTTTCCCTCGAAAATTTAGTTTTAAGTTTAATTTACCTCGACAAAGTAGAGCTCTGCGCCAAACGTACACCTCCCACGAAGAGAAGAAATGGCGGACACCACGGTCAATCTTCCCTCGCAGAACACACCCTATAGGGGCGGGGTTTCAACAGAAAACATAACTATTTTCGATTATTTTAATTGACTTATTTTAAAAGACTGAACAGTCTTTTAAAAACAAGTGAAAAGCGTGAGACTGAATTATGTTTAGATCAAAAATATAAATGATTCATGTCGAATATGTGAAGCGCATATTTGCAAATTTAACAACCTCACAATAGCATGAAGCTTACTTTAGCTTGAAGCTAGAGGTTGCCATTTTATTTAATTTTATTTTCTGGGCTTACAAACAGGACACGCAACATTTAGATAACTGTTACACTGAATCTTAAGTCTGTATTGAGTGTTCTCGCTGCTGGCTGCAGAAGCTACATCATCCTATCAGCATGTTTATAGCGGCTGTGGCTATGTGCTGGTAATGTCACCGCTGACAGACTATCAACAGAGCAGCCATATTAATAATAATAAAAACAGATTTTAGAAGAATAAATTGAACTAAAGCTACAGAAAAGCAAACATCCCATAAATATGACCTTACATGAGCACGAATTTACTTTATTTTGTGGCAGAAGACAGTCGTATCCCTGCCCTATTAGCTTGTTTAATGGTTAAGCCACTGCATTTAACACCACTTAGTACAGACACTGATGCAACTTTGTAATACTCAGTAAATTTAGGCTGAAAAAAATATATAAACAATCTTATTTCCCATTATATTTGATTATTACTAATTTATTTATCACATAATTTCGTTTAACATTAGCTAACTGGAGCCTTACGTTGGCCTTTCATGGTTTTTGATAAACTACAGAGCCCCTCTGATGACATGGTCCAAAAAATAAATAAATTGTGGCCACAAAATACTACTTCGAGGGCACGAAATAGGTATAACGTGCCCACGAAATACTTATTTGTGGCCACGAAATACTATTTCGAGGGCACGAATTGGGTATAACGTGGCAACGAATTACGCATTTATGGCCACGAAATAGATAACGTGCGCACATCTTATTGATAGAATTCCTGGACAGCTGCGTAGAGACACAAGCATAAAAGTAGGCTAAACCTATACACCATGGACAGAGACAGTCTGATTGAGTTTTATTTTAGGCTGGGAATGAGCTACAAATGCATTTTGAAAAGCCTGGCAATGCAAGGAACCATCATTACGGAGAGACATTTAAACCGGATATTGAGAGCCAAGTCGCTTTACAGACGTAAGTACGACCTGGACGCCGGGATAGATTTTATTGTGAACCAACTGCAAGGGCCTGGGAAGGATCACGGTTATCGGTGGATGTTTACAAAGTGCAAACAACACGGTATTGCGATCAGGAAAAAAGACGTCAGGATCCTCATCTCTTTACTGGACCCAGTAGGTTCCCAGGTTCGCCAGACCAGACGTCTCAGAAGGAGGCAATATTTTGCTCAGGGACCTAACTTTGTAAGGCACATAGACTCTTATGACAAACTAAAGCCATATGGGATATGTATTAATGGATGCATCGACGGTTTCTCACGCAACATCATTTGGCTGCGGGCCGCACACACTAACAGTGACCCAAAGGTTATCGGAGTGTCACGATCTGAGGAGGCAGACCGTGCGGTGGTGTGTGTGGTGGACCCAGGTGCGAACACACGAGAGTAGACTGGAGTAACCTTAACTGAAAGCGAGCCTTTATTGTGGCTGGTGACAAGGAGTGCAGACAAAGCAGAAACGCAGTGACAAACTAAACTATGACTAAACTGGGAAAGTAAAACTAGGAAAAACTATGAAGACTCAGGAAACCATAACTATGAATACTAAGACTGGCTGTGACAACATGGAGGGTGGGAACACAGACGATGCGACACAGACTGTATGAAACACAGAGACTAAATACACGTGAGGGATGATCAGGGCAAGTGGCCACACATGGGAACACAGCTGACACACATGAACTTAACGACAGGACAGGAGGAGTGAAACTGAATACACTGACAGTAAATACAGGCTTTCAAAGTAAAACAGGAAACATGGAGATTAGACATGACACATGAACCGGGGAGACGTAGTACAGGGGAGATGATATAACTGACAGCATGAACTTGACAATACAAGACACACAGACATAAAGACACGAAGGGCAAGGGAGACTTAATACAAGGGTAATATATACAACTGGCTGGACTACCTAGTGAACCTAAACAAACAATAAACGATAATCATCAAAAATAGGTTAAACACAAAACACTGGGTCGCACGACCCAGGACCATGACATCGGAGGTTACTTTGTGGAAGCAGTGGAGAGTCGTGGGGGTTTCCCCAGGCTCGTACGAACTGACATGGGCACTGAGAACGTGTTGGTCAGAGACCTCCAGCGTTATTTATGGAGAAATGACGGGGATGGTAGAGCAGGAGACAGAAGCTACGTCACAGGAGCAAGTACCGCAAACCAGAGAATTGAGAGCTGGTGGGGAGTGATGAGAAAAGAAGGAGTCGAGTCATGGATCACGCTTCTAGGAGAACTGAAGGACGAAGGATTCTTCTTTGGGGATTTCATTGACAAAGCTCTGTCACAGTTCTGCTTCATGCCTATCATTCAGATAAATGGCCCATATTATGATAACCAGTGGTGGTAATTAATTACATTAAATTACGCTGTTTTAGCAGTAAGGGTAACAAAATAATCTTTTACATAGTTAAAACGACGTTACCTTTACCGAACGGTAAATGCAATGTATTCCTAACGTTGTTGAAGTAGGTCAACTGCGCTCTGCGACCCAGCCAAAGTTTTTAAATCAGGGAACATTTTGCCAATTGAACTGATCAGAAGTCAGCACGACTTAAATGTTGTTTTTTTCTGATCGGAGGACATTATCCTTGTCTGCGCTCATTCTGCATCAGCAGTTATGCTGCAGCTACCGATCTGTCACTGCCAGTCTGTCAAAAGCAGTCAGAGGCTTCATGCATCAGTAACTCTTCAGCGCTCTATCATTGGTACATTCAGGACTCAGATGATATTGGATCCCCTCATGGGATTGAAAAATATTGATTTTGACACCTGTATTATGCGCATAAAGTTGAAAAGCTTTGCGCATCCGCACCAAGATTAGTATTAGTATTAGTATAAAGCCCAGATCCCACAACTCAGTGGTTTGCCTGGTGTGGTTCTTTCTTTTCTTTTTTTGCCATCACTCCCTCTTCCTTTGGTTTTCATTAAACTGCATCCAAACATTGCTGCTTTTCAATTCATTTAAGGATGCACCACACTTATTTTCGACCATTTTAAAAATGCCTTGTATTACAGCTCTGACCTAATTCTTGTTTCTTCATCAGGAGGTATTGAATGACATCCGGAGTGTTTGGAATGCTCACCGTATAAGGCCCTCAAAGAATAACAACGTGCCCTGTGGGTAGGGATGGGTATCGTTTAGGTTTTATCCGATACCGGTGCCAAATCGGTACTTTTGAAACGGTGCCGGTGCTCAAACGGTGCTCAAACCGGTGCTTAAAGAATGGAGAACACAAAATTGGTCCAAAAACCTCTCATGTTCAGCTGGTTTTTTGTAAAAAGATAACAATGTTAGCCTTTTCTGCAGCTAGGGGGCATATATGGCATCACTCTTGGCGGGAAGCAGTGCTTAATCAATGGAAAAAACACAAACTTTATCCAAAACCTCTCATGTTTAACTGTTTTCCACTTTTTCTTTGGTCATTTTAGCCTTTTTGGCCAGGGTGAAGGGAGTATCTGTCATCAAACAAGAAGACAGCCGCATGTAGCTATGATGATGTTTGCTAGTTCACCTTACATGCATGAATATAATAACGTGGTTAGCCTACTCAACGTAAATTACACACGAACATTAAGCTACTCACACAGAGAAGAACGGCTGCTGCTGCATCATCATCCTCATCATTTCTGCTACACTGGCAGGGCTAGGGGCCAGGACTCTCCTCTTCGGGTTTTTGGGGGATGTTGCTAACTCCGGGTCCGATAACAGGCAACCCACACACAGTAGATGCGCTCGGTGTGAGGTCTCGCAGCAAGCATACGGCGCATTTCTGGGCTTTTAAAAAAAAAACGCTATGCGTCGCCAGGTGTTTCATCGGATTTGAGGTGTTACCTCCTTTGACAGTATCACAGTATCAGCTTAAAGCACTTGTTGCAGGCTGCTGAGTTTGCATATTTTGCTGTGAAGTACAGCCAGACTTTTGACCGCTTCGCCTTGGACATTTTTAATCTGTAGCTCTGCTCTAAATGAACATATGTACCTGGACCCGCCTACTGTCCTCGGAAACGTAAAATGATTGGCTAGAAGTGTATCACAGCTCAGGAAAAAAAGCACCGAAATAAAGCACCGAAATGTGCGCTGCTTTTCGGTCTGGTTACTACCGTTTATGTCAGAACCGGTGCCATCATGGCACCGGACACCGGTACCCATCCCTACCTGTGGGATACCTGATGTCATGTACATGGCCCCTCACCTTTGGGGTGCAGAAGACTGTCTTGTTCCACTAACAGAAGATTTGACCTTGTGTAAAAATAGCTGCACTTTTGTTAGTTCAGTCCCATGTGATGTGCAAGTGTTTGATTTGTGCACAATAATAATGGAGAAATCAAGCTTGGAATTCCCATCTACCATGTCCCAACCCTTGATTTATATTTTCATCTCAGGGATACAGTTCGTTCACAGTTATTTGAGGCTACTTAAATGGACACAAACATACAAATGTAGTACATTTTGTACTTCAGTACATATTCCTAAAGCTTAATGTACTTATTATTAAGTAATTATTTTTCTCCAGTGTGTAGTTATCTTGTCTTTGTATCAAAATTATCAGAAAAGACTGTATAACATAATTTTCATTTTATCCATGTCAGTAAATTAACTCATCATGAAGTGTTGCTTGCTCTTGGTAGCTACAAAGCGTGGAGTATTAAACTAAAATATGATACAGGTTAGAAAAAAATAAATCCTTTTGGGATTGAGTTAAACTTACCACACTGTTAAACCATCAAAAGTTGTTCATAATAGTTTTTGGTAGCAAAAATGTGTTCATTTCTAACAAAAACAAGAGCACCTTGGATAACAACCACATAGACTGGCAATATATCTAATGTTGTGATCAATTAGACAAGAAGACCAAGTAGGCTAAAGTGTAGAATCATAGTTGTGTCACCAATGCTCCAAATGTTTCTTGAGCCTATAATTTTGTTATAGTGGAATAGATTAAAGCAATCCCATGTTTGATAAAGAACGGCTTCTTTTCTTAAAAATCACAGCACGTGTATGACATTATAGAGTGAGTAGTTAAATAACTTTCAGTGGTGTCATTAGACATGTTCATGTTTAAAGATGTATAGAATGTAACAGAGAGGACAATGTTTTGTACAAATGAGAATGGTTTACTGGTGTCTTTCAAAGTACACCATACTCAAAAACAGGTTGTATTTTGCATATAATAACAGGATAAAATAACAGTTATTTCTAAAATGTTATACAAACCTCTTTACAATGTAACCAATCTCTGTAATTGACAACTTTTCTTCTAAACCCATTAGGAACATAAAGGTTCACATTCTTGTTTCTATTAAGATTTCTGCAAACATCTGAAATACTTTAATATAGAACATGCTTAATCAGTTGGAATATGGTATTTGTAATGGTGTTGTACTTATGTTTGTATATACAGTAGACAGCACTCAGCAATCTTCCAGTTTGTAGAACTGTTACTGTATGCTATATTGGAAATATTTGTTACTCTTCCTGTAGTAAAAAAGTATTAGGATGTTAAAATTAGTAATTTATTTTGGCACTAGCCAAAAACACAGCAACAATGTGTGCAGCAGGAACAGATGCTCTTCTATGTTTAGTGTACGGATTCCTACCAGGTGAAGCACTGAAAATGTTATTTAAATATGTATATGTATTTTCAACTGGTGTTGTTTTGTGGTCTCATTCCCCAAGCAATTTGTTGCCTTATTTTGTCCCCAACACTCACTGCTGCTTCTGCAAAGTCAGAGTGCTAAGTGCTGTCTACTACAGGTAACTCCACTTCAAAAAACCTGAACATTCCCTTTAGCTTACTATTTTAATTGGGGGGAGAAACTAAGAAAGCACTTACTGACCAGATGAAAAAAAAGGCTGCACATGAAAAAGTCACAATGGCCTACACTGTTAAGAGAACTTAACCACCCAGTCTATTGAACATTCACATTCATTCCTTCATGTTAGTGTTAACTACACCCGTGTTTCTATGAACTGTTAGGGTGGAAAACCTAAAACGTGTAGGGCAGAGTGCCTTGAGGACCAAGGTTGGGTAACACTGACCTACACTACATCCATCACCCACATAGAGCTTGCGAGAATGCTGTTAAATTCACTGCGAAAGTCTGGATAGCTGTGATAACCAAGGGGCAGCTTTAGTACACATCCACATGTGTGGGATTGTGGTCTGCGGAGGAAATCTGTAGTTTCTATGAACTCAATTAGTATGGCTTTATCCAACAGATTGGATCCTGTACATAACTGCAGGAAAAGCTGAATATAATTGAAATCAATTTCTCCAATGTACCTTTTCAGGTAACGAGAAACTGTTGACTGGGCAGCTGTCATCTCCTCTGGAAAGATTAGAAGCTCCTTCACTGTTTTTACAGTTGTTGTTTTTTCTGCAATGAAATGATGCAGTCCTTCTGGTGGGAGTAAACCAGCTACAGAACCCACAACGGGACGACAGCACTTGATTACAAACATTGGGGCCTGAATAAGTACTTTGTGTCCTATCTGTGCCAAAACAGGGAGCAGTGTGTCCTTGGTAGGAACCTGCTTGCACTCATATGCATCAAGTACTTCCAGCAATTCATCTGTATCCACTGAATTGAAGTCATCCAAAGCCTTCAGGAGAACAGATCACTCTTCTTGTGAGACATACAAAAGAAAGGACTCTTTTAAACTACTGGTTGTCGAGCCATACAATATCTCCTCCAGAAAGGGTATTGCAAGCTTCACTGGGAAGTAACCAGCTTGTTTCCACCCTACAACAAACACTCTAGCTATAGCCTGCCATTCTTCACATTGAAAGTCATGCCGGATGAATGGGACTTTCACCTCAACTCCCAATGTGCAGCTGTCATAGAAATCCATCCAAAATTCTGTCAGGCAGTCCCGCAAAACACCACTTCCTTCCCCCTGTTCAAGCTCTCCATTTGGTAGCAACATTTTGATATTGAGATGAAATAATGTTTGAGTCCTTAAAGGCACTGATCAAATCAGTAAGACAATGACCTCTTCTAACAGTTAGCATTACGGGACAAGATCGTGATTCAGGGGGTGCTTGGTCAGGAATATTGGCTCTCCTGTCAGCCCCGGTGAGAGAGACAATGTGTGATGAGGTGGATCAGACTCTTTTTCTGTAAACAGTGTTTCAGGGTTTAGTTCAACCACACTAATATCCACCCTGTTATCCCCACTAATAATAACAACTGCATCAGAATCTTCACTTTCACCTACATTTGGCAGACCATCCCATGGTAATGTGTCATTCAGTTCCAAATATCCACTTATGGAAGCTCCATCATTAAGTGGTTTGATGGTTCTGAATTTATGTTTTCCACCAACAGATCATCAGCGGCCTGATTAGGGTCATTGTCAGTGAGATCTACCAGAGGGCTGGGTTATTGCATGATCGGCCTCTATGTCTTGAGGCTGCTGTTGTGTTTTCTTTCTGGTACACAGATAAAGTTGCAGAATTTTGACCTTACTTTGCTTATACAACTCATCAACTGTACTGGAAGCATCCACATGCATCTGTGAGCTCTCAATATGAGTTGAATAGTGTGAAAGACTTTAGTTTTTTTTTTGAGGTGCCATTGGGGAAAAACAGATTTTCAGCCATAAGTTTGATATTTGACACTGTTTCATTTTTATCTACAGATAAATGCCTTGTTCCACCACCACTTACAGACTTCACCTGTTTGAACCCACCCTTCTCCTCATCAAAATCCATCCAGCCAACCTCAATTCGTCTCACTGTTCGTTTTGCATTTGTATTTTCTGCCCACTGAGACAATTTCTTTTTAGGAGGCATTCCCTCAGCTCCTGTCAGTCTTTGTCATAGCCTTGAGAGTATAGATTCTTTCCTGGATGGTGACGTCCGTGACAGTGTTGCTTGTCTGCAGAAGGCCACAGTGGAGACTCTATCATAAACTTTGGGGATGTACTTTGCCAGGTCACTGTCTGTCATTAAGGGAATGACAGTTTCATCAATCTGAAAAATATAAATAACAAATTAATAAAATTGTCAATATTAAAAAAAACAATGAATACATACAACTGCATATTTTAGAGTTGTTTTTTGCTATCTACTTTTGATAACAGATACTTTTGGTAATGTGGTACACATTTGTCCAACATAAGATGAACAAAAATTACTTTTTAAATTACTCTTTAAACATATCATGTCATTAATTAATGTCATTGATTAACCAACATATGAAATTCAATAATTTTTTTTAGAATGTGCATAGTTCAATTTTTTTTCAATTCAATTTTATTTATATAGCGCCAAATCACAACAAAAGTCGCCTCAAGGCGCTTCATAGATACAGAGAAAAACACAACAATCATATGACCCCCTATGAGCAAGCACTTTGGCAACAGTAGGAAGGAAAAACTCCCTTTTAACAGGAAGAAACCTCCGGCAGAACCAGGCTCAGGGAGGGGCGGCCATCTGCTGCGACCGGTTGGGGTGAGAGAAGGAAGACAGGATAAAAGACATGCTGTGGAAGAGAGACAGAGGTTAATAACAGATATGATTCAATGCAGAGAGGTCTATTAATACACTGAACAAAAATATAAACGCAACACTTTTGGTTTTGCTCCCATTTTTCATGAGCTGAACTTAAAGATCTGAAACATTTTCTACAAACACAAAGGACCCATTACTATCAAATACTGTTCACAAATCTGTCTAAATCTGTGTTAGTGAGAACTTCAGGTTTGCCGAGATAATCTGTCCCACCTCACAGGTGTGGCATGTCGAGGTGCTGATTAGACAGCATAAACATTGCACAGGTGTGCCTTAGACTGCCCACAATAAAAGGCCACTCTGAAATATGCAGTTTGATCACACAGCACAATGCTACAGATGCCGCAGCTTTTGAGGGAGCATGCAATTGGCATGCTGACTGCAGGAATGTCTACCAGAACAGTTGTTGTGAAATGAATGTTCATTTCTCTGCCATAAGCCATCTTCAAAGGCGTTTAAGAGAATTTGGCTGTACATCCAACCAGCCTCACAATTGCAGACCACATGTAACCACACCAGCCCAGGACCTCCACATCCAGCATGTTCACCTCCAGGATGGTCGACCAGGTGGAGGCCAGCCACCCAGACAGCTGCAGCAACAATCGGTTTGCATAAAATAATTTTTGCAAAAACTGTCAGAAACCATGTCAGGGAAGCTCATCTGCATGCTCGTGGTCCTCATCGGGGTCTAGACCTGACTGCAGTTCATCATTTTAACCAACTTGAGGGGACAAATGCTCACATTCAATGGCATCTGGCACGTTGGAGAGGTGTTCTGTTGACAGATGTTTTTACTGTTCAGGGCAGATGGCAGACAGCTTGTGTTGCGTCATGTGGATGAGCAGTTTGCTGACGTCAATGTTGTGGACTGAGTGGCCCATGGTGGCAGTGGGGTTATGGACAATGAACACGAGTGCATTTTATTGTTGAGATCCTGAGGACCATGGTTGTGCCATTTATTCATGACCATAACCTCCTGTTACAGCATGATAATGCACGGCCCCATATTGCAAGGATCTGTACACAATTCCTTGGAAGCTGAAAACATCCCAGTTCTTGCATGGCCAGCATACTCACCAGACATGTCACCCATTGAGCATGTTTGGGACGCTCGGCTCGGCGTATATGACAGCGTGTTCCACTTCCTGCCAATATTCAGCAACTTTGCACAAGTATTGAAGAGGAGTGGACCAACATTCCACTGCCCACAATCAACAACCTGATAAACTCTATGTCCATTGCACACCATTTGCCTCAGAAGGTGAGGCAAATGGTGGCCACACCAGATACTGACTGGTTTTGCGGCATCTGTAGCATTGTGCTGTGTGATCAAACTGCATATTTCAGAGTGGCCTTTTATTGTGGGCAGTCTAAGGCACACCTGTGCAATGTTCATGCTGTCTAATCAGCACCTCGACATGCCACACCTGTGAGGTGGGACGGATTATCTCGGCAAACCTGAAGTTCTCACTAACACAGATTTAGACAGATTTGTGAACAGTATTTGATAGTAATGGGTCCTTTGTGTTTGTAGAAAATGTTTCAGATCTTTAAGTTCAGCTCATGAAAAATGGGAGCAAAAACAAAAGTGTTGCGTTTATATTTTTGTTCAGTGTACATAGTGAGTGAGAAAGGTGACTGGAAAGGAAAAACTCAATGCATCATGGGAATCCCCCGGCAGCCTATGTCTATTGCAGCATAACTAAGGGAGGATTCAGGGTCACCTGGTCCAGCCCTAACTATATTCTTTAGCAAAAAAGAAAGTTTTAAGCCTAATCTTAAAAGTAGAGATAGTGTCTGTCTCCCAAATCCAAACTGGAAGCTGGTTCCACAGAAGAGGGGCCTGAAAACTGAAGGCTCTCCCTCCCATTCTACTTTTAAATACTCTAGGAACAACAAGTAGGCCTGCAGAGCGAGAGCGAAGTGCTCTAATAGGGTGATATGGTACTACAAGGTCATTAAGATAAGATGGGGCCTGATTATTTAAGACCTTGTATGTGAGGAGCAAGATTTTGAATTCAATTCTGGATTTAACAGGAAGCCAATGAAGGGAAGCCAAAACAGGAGAAATATGCTCTCTCTTTCTAGTCCCTGTCAGTACTCTTGCTGCAGCATTTTGGATTAGCTGAAGGCTTTTCAGGGAGTTTTTTGGACATCCTGATAATAATGAATTACAGTAGTCCAGCCTGGAAGTAATAAATGCATGAACTAGTTTTTCAGTGTCACTCTGAGACAGGATATTTCTAATTTTAGAGATGTTGCGCAAATGGAAGAACGCAGTCTTACATATTTGTTTAATATGTGCGTTGAAGGACATATCCTGGTCAAAAATGACTCCAAGGTTCCTCACAGCGTTACTGGAGGTAATGCCATCCAGAGTAAGAATCTGGTTAGATACCATATTTCTAAGATTTTCAGGGCCGAGTACAATAACATCAGTTTGATCTGAATTACGAAGCAGAAAGTTAGCGGCCATCCAGGTCTTTATATCTTTAAGACATTCCTGCAGTTTAACTAATTGGTGTGTGTTATCTGGCTTCATGGACAGATAGAGCTGGGTGTCATCTGCATAGCAGTGAAAATGTATGCTATGTCTTCTAATGATGCTGCCTAAGGGAAGCATGTATAATGTAAACAGAATTGGTCCTAGCACTGAACCCTGTGGAACTCCATAATTAACCTCAGTGTGTGAAGAGGACTCTCCATTTACATGCACAAACTGGAGTCTATTAGATAGATATGATACAAACCACTGCAGTGCAGTACCTGTAATACCTACAGCATGTTCTAATCGCTCTAATAGGATATTATGGTCGACAGTATCAAATGCTGCACTAAGGTCTAGCAGGACAAGCACAGAGATGAGTCCACTGTCAGAGGCCATAAGAAGATCATTTGTAACCTTCACTAAAGCTGTTTCTGTGCTGTGCTGAGCTCTGAAACCTGACTGAAACTCTTCAAATAAACCATTCCTCTGCAGATGATCTGTTAGCTGTTTGACAACTACTCTTTCAAGGATTTTTGATATGAAAGGAAGGTTGGAGATTGGCCTATAATTAGCTAAGACTGCTGGGTCTAGAGATGGCTTGTTGAGTAAAGGTTTAACTACAGCTAGCTTGAAGGCCTGTGGTACATAGCCGATCATTAGAGATAGGTTGATCATACTTAAGATCGAAGAATTAATTAATGGCAGGACTTCTTTGAGCAGTTTTGTAGGAATGGGGTCTAAAAGACACGTTGATGGTTTGGAGGAAGTAATTATTGAAGTTAACTCAGAAAGATCAATTAGAGAAAAAGAGTCTAACTTAACATCAATGGTACTAAGAGTAGCTGTAGATAATATTACATCTGTGGGAGGATTATTGTTAATTTTGTCTCTAATGATAAAAATTTTATTTGTGAAGAAGTTCATGAATTCATTACTAGTTAACGTTAAAGGGATGGTTGGCTCAAAAGAGCTCTGACTTTTTGTCAGCCTGGCTACAGTGCTGAAGAGAAACCTGGGGTTGTTCTTATTTACTTCAATCAGTGATGAATAGTAAGATGTTCTGGCTTTGCGGAGGGCTTTCTTATAAAGCAGCAAACTATTTCTCCAGGCTAAATGATGATCCTCTAGATTTGTGACACGCCATTTCCTCTCCAGATTACGAGTCATCTGCTTTAGGGTACGTGTTTCAGAATTATACCACGGAGTCAGGTACTTCTGATTAGAGACCTTAGTTTTCACTGGAGCTACAGTATCCAGAGTCGTACGTAGTGAGGAGGTGAAATTATTAACAAGATAATCGACCTCTGTTGGGGTAGCGTTCAGATAGCTGCTCTGCTCTGTGTTGGTACAGGGCATTGAAGATGATAACAGTGGGTGGATTATATTCTTAAACTTAGTTACAGCGCTTTCAGAAAGACATCTACTTTGATAAAGTCTACTCTCCACCGCTGTGTAATCAATTATTGTAAATGTAAATGTAATCAGGAAATGATCAGACAGGAGAGGGTTTTCAGGAAACACTGTTAAATGTTCAGTTTATATGCCATATGTTAAAACAAGATCTAGAGTGTGATTAAAGTGGTGGGTGGGTTCTTTTACATTTTGAGAGAAACCAATTGAGTCTAATAACAGATTAAATGCCATGTTGAGGCTGTCATTTTTAGCATCTACATGGATGTTAAAATCACCCACAATAATTATTTTATCTGAGCTCAGAACTAAATTAGATATAAAGTCTGAGAAATCAGACAGAAACTCTGTGTAAGGCCCAGGTGGACGATAGATGATAACAAGTAAGACTGGTTTCTGAGTTTTACAGCTGGGGTGGACAATGTTAAGCATCAGGCTTTCAAATGAATTAAAAGTCTGTCTTGGTCTTTCATTAATTAATAGGCTGGTGTGAAAAATTGCTGCCACACCGCCCCCTCGGCCTGTGCTTCGAGATTTCTGGTAGTTAGAATCACTCGGGGGTGTTGATTCATTTAAACTAACATAATCATCCTGCTGCAACCAGGTTTCTGTAAGGCAGAGTAAATCGATTTGTTGATCAATTATTAAGTCATGTACTAACAGAGACTTGGAGGAGAGACACCTAATATTTAATAATCCACATTTCACTGTTTTACTCTTTGGTTCAGATGTGGATACTGTATTGTTCTTTCTTTGTAATAGTTTATGTTTAAGTTGTTTGTTGCTGGTTTTTAGTTTGTTTTTTGTCTGTTTGGGAGCTGACACAGTCTCTATGGAGATGGGTTTTTGGGGGGGTAGCAGGAGGAGAGAAGCTGCAGAGAGGCGTGTAAGACTGCAACTCTGCTTCCTGGTCCTAACTCTGGATAGTCATATTTTGGGGGGTTTAATAAATTTGTCCATATTTCTAGAAATGAGAGCTGCTCCATCCAAAGTGGGATGGATGCCCTCTCTCCTAACAAGACCAGGTTTCCTCCAGAAGGTTTGCCAATTATCTATGAAGCCCACATCGTTTCTGGGACACCACTCAGACAGCCAGCAATTTAAGGAGAACATGTGGCAAAACATGTCACTCCTGGTCTGATTGGGGAGGGGACCAGAGAAAACTACAGAGTCCGACATTGTTTTGGCAAAGTTGCACACCGATTCAATATTGATTTTAGTGACCTCCGATTGGCGTAACCGGGTGTCATTACTGCCGACGTGAATTATGATTTTACTGAATTTACGTTTACCCTTAGCCAGCAGTTTTAAATTTCCTTCATTGTCGCCTGCTCTGGCTCCTGGAAGACAATTGACTATGGTTGCCGGTGTCTCTGGCTTCACATGTCTGAGAACAGAATCACCAATTAACAGAGTTTGACCCCCGGCGGGTGTGTCGCCGAGTGGGGAAAAACGGTTAGACACATGAACGGGTTGGTGGTGTACCTGGGGCTTCTGTTTAGGACTATGCTTCCTCCTCACCGTCACCCAGCCGCCCTCTTTCCCCAGCTGCTTGGGATCTGCCGGGGAACAGCTAGCGGGGCCTACGCTGTCTTCGGCTGCACCAGCTACAGGGGCCTGGCTAGCTATGGGTGAATGAAGGGTGCGAAGCCGAGTCTCCAATTCAGTAATCCTGGCCTCCAGAGCTGCAAATATGCTACATTTGTTACAGATATCATTATTGCTAAAGGAGGCCGAGGAGTAACTAAACATCTGACACAATGAGCAAGAAAGTGCAGGAGGGACAGGTGAAGTAGCCATGGTGCTAATGAGTCGGCTACGAGCTAGGCTAAGCTAGCGAAACAGTACAGAGACAGTGAGTGAATACTTTGGCTATAAATTAGGTAGTGAGTACAGAGAACGTGTGCTTCGGATGAAGCACGTGAAGATTATACTATGAAAGAAGAATGTATTTAAAAGTTGTTAATTAAATTGCTAAGCAAATAAGCTACTCAGAAACACCACTGTGTTTGAGCAGGAACAGGAAGTGATACTCTACCGCTGAGCGAGCAAACAACAAGTGACAGCGCCACCAAGAGTCAGTTGTTAGCCAGATAGTAAATTGTGGATTGCGGCTCTCCGTTCAAAAACAAACACGCAGACACACGCACGCACACACCAACAGCTTCAGTGGCTTACATTCTCATCTTCAAGTTTCTTGATCACATCTTCTTCAACTTTACGCTCTGTTAAAAATTCTCGCAGCCGAGTATCCATAGCTGACCTCTAAACCACATGAAAATGAAATTAGTATTTTTACACTCAGTTATAAATTTTATGTAGCAGATTTTTACATGATAGCCTACCTATAAAATCACTTTATATATGGCAAATCAGAATTTGATAATGATTGTTTTATTACTTAGATATTATCTATGGTAATGAGGAATGGAGCGATTGTCTACTTGGAGTTTAAGTAGTTCAGTATGAGCAATGACAACCTGCATCAATACAAAATCATTCCGATCACTGTATGCTTTATTATTTCCCTTGGCAATGTGATACCCGCAGTGAGCTACTGTAACGGCAAGACTTCATCCGGTGATGCGTTGAAAGCTACGGCTCATTTAGCATGCATTACCTTAACAAGTGTGACTCACATGATGCTACTTTCAAAGGAGATGTTCAGCGAAAAAAAGAGGCAATTTTAAGATGCTTTCTATCTAAAACTGTTATTATTGTCCAGACCAGATTAGTTGCACCAGCTAGTATGGTGATGTGGCCAGGGTAAAAGAGAGACAACTTCGTGACACAGAGAACTAAGGTTTTATGTTGAACATACCTCGTTTATTAGTAGCCTTCAGCCTTGCTCTACTTTGAAAGTGTGCTGCGGGGCCGCCGCACGTCCTACAGTTAAAAATGAGTTTACGGCTACATATTAGCACAACAAAACAACGTGTAGTAACAACATGAGGATACAACATTTGAAACGTCAGCAGATACCATTTAGAACATAGTAACAAAGATAGGTCTGAATAAATAACTGCCGAATTGCGGGATAACAATATGAAATAAATATAAAATATAATACACTCACCTTAAGGACATCACCAACAGCAAGGACTCCGTACTATGGCTGACGCAGGTTCTAGTGAATGTGCCCTGGGATGATATATATATATATCATCAAGTGTTTCGTGGCCACAAATAAGTATTTTGTGGGCACATTATACCTATTTCGTGGCCACAAATGAGTATTTCGTGGGCACGTTATACCTATTTCACTGGTTGGCAGAGAGTTGGTGTCGTAAACCACCGCCTCTGTTCAAAGATGGTCGCTCACAGTGGACATAGATGGCTTCTTTCACTCCTCTTTCAAACCATCTGTCCTCTCTGTCCAAAATGTGAACATTGGCATCCTCGAAAGAGTGTCCTTTATCATTAAGATGCAGATGGACAGCTGAGTCTTGTCCTGTGGAGGTGGCTCTTCTATGTTGTGCCATGCGCTTGTGAAGTGTCTGTTTGGTCTCTCCAATGTAGAGGTCTGGGCATTCCTCGCTGCACTGTACTGGCTGCACTGGCTTCTTTAAGAGGAGTGAAAGGAGCCATCTATGTCCACTGTGAGCGACCATCTTTGAACAGAGGCGGTGGTTTACGACACCAACTGTCTGCCATCTATAATCCAGTTTTGAGATCCCTTCCCAGACGCCTTAACGCCCACTCACATCCTGGGCCATCTGATCTCAGGAATTCGCATGATAAGGTGGGGCCAGGTTTCATAATGAACTCACCCGAAACTCTGGCTGATTGGGACCCACACCCAGTTTCACACCTTGGCTCAGGCGATTAGAGGATCATCAGGGGGTCCTTTTGTCCATCTGTGGGGGGATACTCCCACTAGGTTTATATCTGGGACTCTCCACCATTTGATCTTAGAACTGAAGAAGCTTCTCGGATGAGAGGTGAAACGTCTTCAAGTAACTTAAAGAAGTCCAGACGCTTTTCTTTCCAATCTCCTTTGACTACGATGACCTGGATGACTGAGAACCTTCACAGACAACCAGCCTATTGCATTTTTTTCAGTGTAGAACCACCGACCTTCTGGTTAGTGGCTGACCTGCTCTGCCACCTGAGCTACAGCCACCCCATTCACGCCAATGGACATTTCTTTTTCTTTCTTTTTTTTTTTATAGAGATGGGGGATGACATAGCCTGGCAATACTTCCAGGAAGTTAGCAGCAGACTCTAGCCATGAAGGTATAGCAGCACAAAAGTATGAGATGCACTTTTAAATGGAAAGTTTTTAAAGAACTATATGTTATCAACACAGAGAAATCAGAATGAGATTCTGATTCTCTAAATAGATTATAGAGTTATTCACCCATCAGTAGAATTTTGACATGCTAAAAGAAAACATAATCTTAACCAGGAACAACAATATAAATTACTTTATATTTCTTATTTCATGTGACATTATGAAATCAGAAGAAAATATATGTTTTACTGGACTGAGTGAAATATTATGAACATTATGAAGTTGTCTGCTCTGCGTAAACGTATTTATCCAGTGATATATATGACCTGCTGTGTTATAGGATGTAGGATTATAACGGCACAAAAATTAAAGATAAAGCTTCTACTTATGTAAAACATGGCTATAAATAAATATTCAAGCATAGCTGATAAGTTTCATTAACAGTTTTGAGTCTTTGTGCCATGCTGACAGTTAACATCTGTGTTACATCACAGCTCAGCTGATGGCAGAGGACTCAAAGTGAGACTAAAAACATAGGGTCAATTTAAAATTAGACACCATCTTTGAATATATAATCACCCAAGATTAAATGGGGAACTATACTAAATACTTTTTATGCTTTATTTAGCTGTGTTAACAAAACTAATCCTGTTTCTTTATTACACACACTGATAGGAACCAATGACAGACTTTATATAACATCAATTAATTGATTTAAGAAGGCTAATAAAAACATAAAAATCAGTTTAATGTCTCGATACATTTACCTGTCTAGTTTAAGATGACTTTTGGTCTGAATTATTGTCATATTATTGTTTGACAACTTAAGGAAGAAGAATTGACAACACTGTTCCTTGAATATTTTACTTATATTTACACAAAAGATTATGCTACATGCACTGAGGTAAAAACTATTGCAGATCAATACATTTATTAACTAGTAATGACTAAAAAACACAGCTCTGTCTCCCTATGCTCACATATTCCAGATGTCCTTGATGTCTACATAAACCACATGACTATCCCGCTTTCTGGTGTTTACTACTCTAAACACAGCGTTTTAATCTGCCATTGAATTCATGTTTGAATTTAATTATAACCCCACTGTACTGCTGAGTTCAGCCACTTTCAGTAATCTGAAAGACAGAGTGTTTTCCTTCGTAAGGACTGTTAGATTTGTATTGTTGATTGTCATTTATGCTTAGAAATATTTACTTATATATGCTTAGAGTTTTGTAATTAGTTGTAGATTGGTAGAGGTTTTGATCCTTGATAGTCTGCAAACTTTGTGTGTATTAGACAGCACTTTGGGAGCATGAGAGGTCATACCGTGTCTTATTATTTTATGGTAGGATTAACGTAGTTGCGTCTGTTCTAGTCTAAGTGCTCTTTGTTTAGATGAACTGCAGGACTTCCTCACCGTGTTATCTAGGATGAACCATCTAGGGTGAGGGGGAGGCTACCCTCTTCCTGACCAAGGATGTTTGACCCTTTGATCAGCAGTCCCCACACACACACACACACACACACACACACACACACACACACACACACACACACACACACACACACACACAGGCAAGGTACTCTTTGTGTATGTAGACGTCATATGTTAATGAACTTATGCATATTCATGTAACCTCAATAAAAGGACAGTGATACGGGAGAACGGAGAGAGCTACTGGGGTCAAGCGAAGGAACGGTGCCTGTCCGGTTCTCTCCCGTGCACGAGTACCATGAAGAAGTTTGCCTACTTGCGTCTTGCTTGCAGTGTAATTATATTGTCTTAACGTTCCAGCGAATAGGTTCAAGCTACAAACCTATCATTAATTGGTCCTTCGATGCCGGAGCCCTGGAATCGCATTCACCGAGGGGAGGAGAGGCACGCTGAAAGTCTGACGTCAGCCAGGAAGTTCCTGTGGATTCGCTGTATGTCTTTTCTCCTCGATGAATGGCGATTGGCGGGATTCGAGGCTGATATTACACGCTAAGCAACACCGAGTAAGTTTAGAGTCCAACTCTATAACTGTACGTCTTCGCCGCTCAGTGGGGCGTTGTCCGTGGCCGCTCAGTGGGGCTAAAATTCGCCGTCTAAGTGGGGCGATGTACAAGGCCGCTCAGTGGGGTTTTTTGTACAGAAGCATTAAGTCGCAGAGTTGCGCAGTTCGAACTTTTTTTGGTTCGCCGTCTTAGTGGGGCGAAATACAGACCGCTGTGTGGGGTACTGTAGTGAGTTCTCCACCGCTCAGTGGGGTGTTGAGAAGTTCCGCGGGGTCCAGATTGTGCTGGACAGTAGGCCTATTTTGTGTTGTTGTCATTGTCGTCGTCGTTGTTGTTGTTGTTGTGTGTGCGGAGCAGAACATGTGGTCTGTGACACCGACTGTTGTTGTTATCATGGGTTTCTAAGCAACCAAGAGTGAGTCGGAGGGAGACAGACGTTTGTGCTGGACTTTGCTCCTGGCAGCACAAAGTATTTATGTAAAAAAGAGAGAGAGCGACGGCTCCACAGCTGCGCGGGTTCACGCGAGCGCGGTCACGCGGACCTGAGCCGTGCGGTTAATCGCAGGCTTATAAATGGAAGAGATTCAAATGTTAGAAGTTTTCAGAAAACACACCAGCCTTGGAGAGCTGTGGAGAAGGCCAGCCCACATCAGCAGCACTTAGGATATGCTCTGGTGAATGGCTTTCCCCCCACCCCTTGCTGACACAATGTTTATTCTTTAGCTTGCCCTGATCGACAGCAGCCTGTGTGCCAGACCATAGATTTAATTGAGGTGGATAGTTGTTAAAAGTAATCTACATTAAGCTTGTGGTTGCTTAAATTCAGTACAATGACATGTGAGGTGAAGTGATATAGGTAAATATTTAAACTCATGAAGTGCATAGAGGCACTTGACCTGTGTGGAAGACGGTCGTCTTATTATGAGCCATTGTTGAGATATAGAGCACATCTGTGAAAACAACTAATATGCTCAACCCTGTATGAAACATCTAAAAATACATGATGGAGAAGCTGTGTTGAATATGAAAGTGTAAGACTTTGCCGCTGTGGGCAGAGCATGCAACTACTGTGTGATGTCGCGTTGCAGTTTTGTTTTTGTTTTTTGAGCTGATGAGCAAGCTACACATTATCAGATCAAGAGCTGTCTGAGAACTACTCAAAGAGAGGGAAACAGAGAGTGTGCAGCGTTTCCATGAGCAGTTTTTCTGCACCTTGACTCGTGTGTGTGTAGCATCAGCATCATGTTTTTGTTTATTTGTTTTGTTGGATTAAAAATAATTAAATAAACTGGTGATCATGCTTATGGATCACCATGGCACATATCTCCAGCCATATGGTTTATTTATGCAGATGAAAAAGTGAGTGTGAATGTGTCTGACATCACAGTGTTTTTGTGCACTGTGCAAAAGTGATTGCCTCTGATTGTGAGTGAGAGCGGTGATTTTGCAGACCACCAGCTATTGTGAAGAGAAAAAAAAAAAAAAGAGTGAAAAAGAGACAAATTACTACATTGTAGACGAAGAGAAATAATCATAGGAAAAAGGTTTTGTGTTGATCAGCCGAAAAACAACTACAATGTCATTTTCTGCTTTTAAGAAAGGATTGTTCACACAAACACAGACAGAGAGAGAGAGAGAGAGAGAGATGTGTGTTGATTAAGCAGTGATGATAATAATGAAATGTCTTAGTTTGTCACTTTCAGGTGAAAAGCAGACCTGAATCAATTTTCCACATGCAGCGGTCGGAAGAAAGTTATAGTTTAACATCATTGGAAACATGCAGGCCAAGTTTCTGGCTGACTTATTTACAGTGCCATGTGTTTCTCAACCTCACAAGCGAGCTCACTCCTCCCTGAAGATAAGGAATGCAGCTCCATGATAAAGAGACAGCAGCAAGTCCTGAGCACAAAAAGTCCCAGCAAAGCAGCAGCAATGTGGATAAACAGCAGCAGCAGAAGAAAGCAAACCCATCTTCCTGTCTGATTGGATGAATTCCACGGAGGGGCGAGCAAGATGGCGGTGGCAGCATGTTGAAATGCTCAAAAAGGACTGAGTGACTCGGGCAAGCCACATGCGGCTAGCGACATGAAAGAAATGGACCCTTCATGATGCGTTCAACGTGCCAGCGCTGTGGTGGGAAAGGCTCCATCATAAACACGCCCTGCACCGAGGTTCAGGCCAAGAAGAAGAAGACGATGACTTCCAAGCCCAAGAAGGTCGGCCTCAGCGTGGGCGAGCTGATTGTGAAAGCCGTGGCCGCTTCCAAGGAGCGCAACGGCCTGTCTGTGGCCGCTCTCAAGAAGGCTCTGGCTGCCGGAGGCTACGATGTGGACAAGAACAAGGCCCGTGTCAAGACCGCCATCAAGAGTCTGGTGGCGAAGGGCACTCTGGTGCAGACCAAGGGCACCAGGACCTCCGGATCCTTCAAGATGAACAAGGCTACTGAGAGCAAAGCCAAGAAGCCCGCCGCGGCCAAAGCCAAGAAACCGGCAGCAGCTGCTAAGAAGTCGCCCAAGAAGGCAGCAGCAGCACTTCAGCTACTAGACAGGACAAAGCTGAAGGAGAACTGCCGGGACTGTTGAAGTGGGAGAGGACAAAAGAGTGAGAGGACAACAGAGTGAGAAGACTAGGTGAGAACACATAGGAATTATTTAATGTGGGAAATCAAAATTTGGGTTAGCAAACCTGGGGAAAAACAAAACTGACTGCTTAAGTTGGAAAATTGAGACGGAGTCTGAAACATTGCGAAAATAGAAACATATACAAAATCACACACACACAAGCAGAACATGCATTAACCCTACTAACAATTCCAAACACAAAATGACTCATGAAGACTCATAGCACATTAGTTAAGAAATGATTAAATAATAGCAGAGAAGTGTGTAGGAAAGGCAGCTTTAAGAACATGCTCTGCTGGAGATGCAGCTCCACAGACATGCATTAGACCTGCCTAATAACACAAACCCATGCAATGAAAATTAGCTTGTTATCTTTCATCAGTGTTAAATTAGTGTCAATTTAGCAGACACTTGTTATTAAATACTGAATTTATCCAATGCAAAAAATTGACTCTCCAGGTTGCAGGACAACAGTTTAACTTTTGTGGGAAAAAAGATCCTGGTTTGACCAACCAGTGATCAGACAATAAATTTAGTTGTTAAAATGGTAAATTGGGAGAAGCTTCCTGCTTGATTGAGGCAGCATAAGTAATTTACTGTATGAGGGAAATTGTCTTTTGTGATACTATTTTGAACATGCTTTTCTGTCGTCCTGTCAACTTAGTGGGTTAATAGCTGATATGCAAATTAGTTGATCGGTTTTAGATTAATGAAAGGTGATTGAATTCTAGCACGAGTGAATGAGATGTGTTGGAGTTTGTTGTGTGTTGAGTAGAGACTCTAAAACACTGAGTTTCCTGCTTTGATGTGCGAGTGAATCCTGTATTTAGATACACAACTCTGAATACGTCAGAACAGACTGTTTTGTGAAGTGCATGACAGCATGTCACATGTTTTATGATGAAGGGAAAAAGGAAAAATTGAATAAAATAGATCTGTGGCTTAAATGAGTGAAGAGCACAGACCGGGTGATTAAACTCATAGCTAATATGACATTAGGGTTATGTTGTGTGTTGTGCAGTTGATGGTTGGTTTGGAGTGAATCTAGCTGATGATTTTTCTTTTGTTGTGAAGTTGAGCCTGCCGATTAGTATGATGGTATGATAAACCATGCTAATGGTATGATTTACCCTCCTGAGATGAGGAGCTTGTGTCATGACTTAACAAGGCCTTTTTATTTTGATACTTTCACAGTGCACTGAGAGTTTGGTTTGATAATCTCTGTTATTTTTTTATTTTTCATTTTTGAACAAGCACTGATTTTTGCTTGTGAATTTCTTTTCTTTGAGCAGATCTGCAAGTCGGGAATTAAAAGCGTTACACGTCGTCAAGAAAATTGTTGCAAGTGAGTTTTCTCCACATTTAAAATGGGTTCAGGAGAAAGCCACTTATTTGGGACAATTAGGAAATGAGAGTCCCCCCCAAAAAGGATTCAACGAGGAAATCCAGTCTAAATTATTTTTCTTTTTGAAATAACGTCGTTTTGCTGAGCGTGGAAACGAATGCGATGATAATTTCCACAATTAGCAAAAGAAGGAACCACTGAGTGAATGAGTAAGAATTTTAAAATATCTGACTGACTGAACATGATTGTGTGAAGCTAACCCCCACCTGACAAAGGTGCAGATGAACCCATGTGTTTCCTTTTACAGGAGCAGAAAGATGACAGCAACACTCGAGGTTGCATGATGATTTAACCTTTTAAATGCCATTTTCTGTGTCTGTGCATTTATCAGGTGTGTTATTCATAGGCTTGAGTTGCTCACAGAGATATCTGTGACAAAGTATGCATACGCCTGCGCAAGCGCTAATATTTGCATTTTCTTTTCTTACAGCATGCCAGTTCTTCATGTGAATTGATGATGCGATTTATACCAGGACAACTGGTTGATGTTTTTTCCTACTACAGGATTTCTGGGTTTATGTGTGCGGAAAACTGTGTTTACAGGTTATGAGTGGTGATGCTGTTGCATTGTGTTGATGGGAAAATGTGAAGGTTACTTTGATAATGTGAATAACCTGTGTGAAATTTCCTGTGTTGAGAACTGGTGTTACTTCTTTCCACAGCTAGGGTTGACTTTATGGTGTTTTTATGGCACCTCTGGAACCTGTTGACCTGTGTCTGACCTCTGTCTGACTACAGTCAATGTGTATTGCTAATGTTAGTTTCTTTGAGAATGCTGTGGAAGATTCAGCTGAAACGGACAAGTGACATGAGTAAAAGAAATAAGAGATACAGTGTTTCTGGGATAGTTTGATATGGGCTCATTAGCTGGCCACTTTTGAGCCCATAGTAATATATAAGTGGAGTGACTTTGCTTAAGAGCAGTCACCGATTACATTAATGTTGCCTGAGTACATGGGATGATCCATGTCTGAGGCGACTTATGAAAATAATTGTAGTTTACTGATTTGAGAAAACCTGCACATGACACTTGTCTTGCTGATGTTGAATGCTTCTTGTCCTTATGATACAATTGTTTACAGGTATGGAGTTTGATTTTACTTCCAGATTTTGTTTTCCAGGCCATGATGGTGTGTATGCAGGCTCCTGGGAGAGCCAGGTGTTAAGCAAACTTAATATGCAACACACGCTAACATCTTTTATTGCAGGGTTACGGAGCTACTCCAGAGGAGATGCCCTGATGTTGCCTGGGACATGATCTAGCTAATCTTTTTCTTTAAGACTGGAATCCAGGTTTGGTGAGTTGACGCATGGGTGTGTCCATGCGTCAAGAGGAGGGGTCCAAGGATTAACATTAAACAATGTTTTTTATTATTGTTGCAGTGATTTGTGTGATTAGCCGTTTTATTTACAAATATTAAACCTATGAAAGTGGTGCACCCATGTTCAGATGAGGCTTTGATGGCCTATAAGTGAAGTTCACTGAACTAAAGAATGTGGTTTGATGATTGTTGACATGCTCTCCAAATAGTTTGTCTTCCTAGCAAGGGAATACAGGTGCAGCAGTAATCTCCTGAGAAATCTTCAGAGGCCCAGTGAGAAGCGCATAGCTGACAGGACCAGGCAGTGGTTGAGGTCAAAGGTCAAGCTGGTTGGGGCCCATCATGAAATCAGACCTTGGAGCCACAGCAAGGACCATGAAACTGCCTGCAAAATAGAGGAGAGGATCGTCCACAAGATGGGAGCTGAGGCCAGGAGAGAGGCTTCAGGAGGATCAGAGATCATCTTCAGCACAGCAGACATCACACAGAGAGCTGTGCTACTGAGCTTCCAGGAGATTTTAAATAAAATGAAAGATTCAATATTGACGCTGAGGAAGACGACTAAGGTGTACGACGTGCTCTGCCTTAAACCTTCAGCAGCGTTGGAACATGAAAACTCGTGGGATGAGGGGAGCGTGCCAAGCTCCATCTACAGCGTAGAAGGAGTTCGAGGATGACATCATGATTCTGGGAAAGCACAGGAACCAGAAGCTATGGTGGTGATGACAGCAGTTTCCTATGAACATCACCTAATGCTGTGCCACTATACTGTGCATACGATGACACTCTGAAGGCTGCTGGGATCATAATAGCAGTAAGACAACCCTGCACCCTTTCCACAGAGGTGTTTTCTGCAGAGTATGGACAATGAAGGACAATGAAGGAGTCATAAATATCCCCCTCACAGGACGAAGGCCTGAAGTGAGGTAATGGGAGGCCATAAAACTAGAGTGCTGAGAGGTCTGCAGCTTTGGAAATAGCTGAGAACCATGTTGACAAACAACAAAACCAACTGGTATGTTTGAATGTTTATTCTACATACATTTGGACTCTGGTCCTATGGACAACGATGGAAACAACTGGAAGAGACATTCATGACGCCCTGCAGAACTCAAACCACTCTGCAGAGAGACATGTGATGTGCACACCTGGAGGAAGCATTACCAAGCTGAGATGTTTTTGAAAATGTTACTTTTTTATTTTCACTATTAAATTAACAATTTCTTTGTTTGCTCGTAAGATGCAGTTTGCCATGAGATGAGCTCAATGAATGGGATAACTGCTAATACATTTGTTGAACTGTGTACCTTTTCAGTAATTTAGGGTGATTTGACATATGCTGAGTATAAAAATGTTTGCATTGAAACTGTCAGACATGAGGTATTCATACCTGGGAACTTTTCAGGCATAAAGGTCAAAAAGGGGGGAAATGTTAGATTTGTATTGTTGATTGTCATTTATGCTTAGAAATATTTACTTATATATGCTTAGAGTTTTGTAATTAGTTGTAGATTGGTAGAGGTTTTGATCCTTGATAGTCTGCAAACTTTGTGTGTATTAGACAGCACTTTGGGAGCATGAGAGGTCATACCGTGTCTTATTATTTTATGGTAGGATTAACGTAGTTGCGTCTGTTCTAGTCTAAGTGCTCTTTGTTTAGATGAACTGCAGGACTTCCTCACCGTGTTATCTAGGATGAACCATCTAGGGTGAGGGGGAGGCTACCCTCTTCCTGACCAAGGATGTTTGACCCTTTGATCAGCAGTCCCCACACACACACACACACACACACACACACACACACACACACACACAGGCAAGGTACTCTTTGTGTATGTAGACGTCATATGTTAATGAACTTATGCATATTCATGTAACCTCAATAAAAGGACAGTGATACGGGAGAACGGAGAGAGCTACTGGGGTCAAGCGAAGGAACGGTGCCTGTCCGGTTCTCTCCCGTGCACGAGTACCATGAAGTAGTTTGCCTACTTGCGTCTTGCTTGCAGTGTAATTATATTGTCTTAACGTTCCAGCGAATAGGTTCAAGCTACAAACCTATCAAGGACCACATTATATTATTATTGTATTACTCTCTTTTAGTTTTAACATAATTTTATCTGTAATTTTTTTTTAAAAATGTGGACCATTTATTTATTTGCAGATGGTGGCCTGTGTATTTCTTTCATAGCGGAGGATTTGTGGGCTGAGAGTGTTAATCTGAGGCCTGTGCATCCTATTAATAAACAACCACCGGATTTGTTTCCAGCTCAGACTGTTTCTGGCATAGAGACAGTCTGAGCCTGCACAAACCACCTGTTCAGACTCATCTGAACATTTTATAGCAGCTGGAGAGTTTTCATAGAGGGATAAGTCTAATTGTCCTATAAAGTTCAATTGTTTAAAGGATTTTGGAGACGTTCAACTTATAGATGCGTGCTTGTTTAAATGTCCACCAAATAACCTGCCGGATTCAGCTCGAGGAGCCCACAAACAATGGAACTGGTTCACTATTACTCAAACTTTTAATTGTTGTTGTTTCAACACTATAAGGTTAATCTTGTGGTTTTACTTGGAGCATGATTATGGACACACTGTGACCAAGTTGGAGTCCACTTCCATGGCAAAATGGATCCAAAACAGATAAGGATCACAGAAAACAAATTTTTAAAAAACCCCAAAACTGACATCCTGTAGTTCATCTTCTCACCAGCAGAGGGTGATAAAACATCTGAAGACTTGGTGATATCAGAACTGTACATATTGATCTGATCAGTATGGAAGTTAATGCTTCTTTGACTGGATCAGTTTTTAAAGGAGCTATTTTTATAGTACAACAGAAACATGAGAGATGCTGAATGTCTTTAATGATTTATACACTGAGTAATGGTGGATGTCCACTTATTCAGTCATGGAGCATCCAAACAGCCTGTCTGTTCTCAGGATTTGACAACAAATTAAAGCAAAAAACATTAAAATGTGCTCTTAATATGAAAATCTGCTTCTGTTGAGAGCTTCCTTCCTGTCCTGCTTCCATCACAGTTTCCAAAAATGAGTGGAACAGTAAAAGCAGTAAAAGGTTGGAAAAATCACATTAAGAGAAATCAAACATTTGGATTCATTTTAAAAAGCTCAGACTTGTTGAAAATACAGAGGAGCTGGTTGTGAACTGAGCTTCAAAGAAACACAACATACTGGTTGTGGTGGAGGTGTGGTTCCTGGCTCAGCTGCAGGGGAGGAGTGGTGCAGTGAGCTGAACAGGGCGGTGCCGCGGAGGCAGGTGAGAACACAGCGTGTGGCATTTGGACTGATGACGGTCTTTTCCCTTCTTAGTGAGGCAGGAGACGAGAGAAGAGAGATAAAAAAAAAAGCTGGCCAGAGTGTGTGGTAAATAAACTTGATATGTGTGAGCACAACCATTGTGTGTGGGGAGTCCATTCAACACTGTGATACTCACTGTGAAGCTTTAAGGGGAAAAAATACAGGGAAAAAAACACGTGGATCCTGGAATAATCGTAGCTTCCATCGTTAAAAGACTGAAGAAGAAGTTTGCAAGGAATCATTTAGAACAGTTTAAAACATCAACTGATTGAACCCATGAATCTGAAAATGTGTTCCTGAGTGAGAGAGACAGACATGTACAGACTGAACTATCTGTTCAACAGTCAGAGTGTTTCTCTAACAGGAGGACACTCTTTACATTCAACTCAGCACAAAGACACTGAGGAACCACGGTAGTAGGAAAATCCCAACAAATCATCCATGAGCCCTGCGCCAAACCCAGGATAAAGAGTTTCAGTGAATGTGGTGTTGAAGGTGTGGAGGTGGATCAGAGTGTCAGAGGAGACTCTGTAAAAGGACAGAGTGCCAGCAGGACAGTCCACATACACTGCTACTCTGTTAGAGGGGGAGGAAGAGGAGGAGGAGGAAGAGGAGGAGATGGCTGGTATTTGGCTTTTATTGTGCCAGAAAGAAAGAGGACCATCATCTGTGCACTTCAGACTCCAGGACTGATCATTCCATCCAAACACACAATCATTAACCTTTCCTTTCTTTCTGATTCCTCTGTAACTCACTGATATCCAAACCT
The DNA here is from genome assembly GCF_057381915.1 of Diplotaxodon limnothrissa. Taxonomy (NCBI): domain Eukaryota; kingdom Metazoa; phylum Chordata; class Actinopteri; order Cichliformes; family Cichlidae; genus Diplotaxodon; species Diplotaxodon limnothrissa. The sequence continues at coordinate 17,930,578 of NC_140617.1, read as the reverse complement.
TTCCACTCCACTCAACCTCCCAGTAACAGCGACCAGTCAGACCATCTCTACAAAGCAGCTGAGGACACCGGTCAATAAATCTGTCCATATGATTAGGATATGATTGAACCTTTTCCAACACATATGTCACCTTCCTGTTGTCGTCAGACAGTCTGAGGTTTTTATTTACTGTGTTTGTGTCAACTGTGAGTTGACAGGAATCTGATGGAGAGAACAAACACAATCCAGCTGCAGTTATTGATCCATCATCTGTTTATTGATTGACACTTTGATGATGACTCCTGACATCAGAGATGTGAATCAGTGATGTGACAGTTTGAAGATGGTTGAATGTGTGCTGCTTTGTTTTCATGAATGACATTAAAAGCACACTTACACTTCCTCAGACCTGGTGTCAACCATCGGACTCCAGCAGGCTCCACCCTGAAAGAAGGAGGGGAGTCAGACCAGCACAGTCTCTTTCAGCATGCACACATGGAGATTACATGTTATCATGTTATCGCTATGGCTGAAACTGCTGATCATTTGGACTGATCCTGGCTCTGTCAATTTTTTGAATCAGTTGTTGGATTGGTTGTCACAGCAATACATTTATATACAGTGGGGCAAAAAAGTATTTAGTCAGCCACCGATTGTGCAAGTTCCTCCACCTAAAATGATGACAGAGGTCAGTAATTTGCACCAGAGGTACACTTCAACTGTGAGAGACAGAATGTGAAAAAAAATCCATGAATTCACATGGTAGGATTTGTAAAGAATTTATTCCTAAATCAGGGTGGAAAATAAGTATTTGGTCAATAACAAAAATACAACTCAATACTTTGTAACATAACCTTTGTTGGCAATAACAGAGGTCAAACGTTTACTATAGGTCTTTACCAGGTTTGCACACACAGTAGCTGGTATTTTGGCCCATTCCTCCATGCAGATCTTCTCGAGAGCAGTGATGTTTTGGGGCTGTCGCCGAGCAACACGGACTTTCAACTCCCGCCACAGATTTTCTATGGGGTTGAGGTCTGGAGACTGGCTAGGCCACTCCAGGACTTTCAAATGCTTCTTACGGAGCCACTCCTTTGTTGCCCGGGCGGTGTGTTTTGGATCATTGTCATGTTGGAAGACCCAGCCTCGTTTCATCTTCAAAGTTCTCACTGATGGAAGGAGGTTTTGGCTCAAAATCTCACGATACATGGCCCCATTCATTCTGTCCTTAACACGGATCAGTCGTCCTGTCCCCTTGGCAGAAAAACAGCCCCATAGCATGATGTTTCCACCCCCATGCTTCACAGTAGGTATGGTGTTCTTGGGATGCAACTCAGTATTCTTCGTCTTCCAAACACGACGAGTTGAGTTTATACCAAAAAGTTCTACTTTGGTTTCATCTGACCACATGACATTCTCCCAATCCTCTGCTGTATCATCCATGTGCTCTCTGGCAAACTTCAGACGGGCCTGGACATGCACTGGCTTCAGCAGCGGAACACGTCTGGCACTGCGGGATTTGATTCCCTGCCGTTGTAGTGTGTTACTGATGGTGACCTTTGTTACTTTGGTCCCCGCTCTCTGCAGGTCATTCACCAGGTCCCCCCGTGTGGTTCTGGGATCTTTGCTCACTGTTCTCATGATCATTTTGACCCCACGGGATGAGATCTTGCGTGGAGCCCCAGATCGTGGGAGATTATCAGTGGTCTTGTATGTCTTCCATTTTCTGATGATTGCTCCCACAGTTGATTTTTTCACACCAAGCTCCTTGCCTATTGTAGATTCACTCTTCCCAGTCTGGTGCAGGTCTACAATACTTTTCCTGGTGTCCTTCAAAAGCTCTTTGGTCTTGGCCATGGCGGAGTTTGGAGTCTGACTGTTTGAGGCTGTGGACAGGTGTCTTTTATACAGATGATGAGTTCAAACAGGTGCCATTCATACAGGTAACGAGTGGGGGACAGAAAAGCGTCTTACAGAAGACGTTACAGGTCTGTGAGAGCCAGAGATTTTCCATGTTTGAGGTGACCAAATACTTATTTTCCACCCTAATTTACGAATAAATTCTTTACAAATCCTACCATGTGAATTCATGGATATTTTTTTTTCACATTCTGTCTCTCACAGTTGAAGTGTACCTCTGGTGCAAATTACTGAACTCTGTCATCATTTTAAGTGGGGGAACTTGCACAATCGGTGGCTGACTAAATACTTTTTTGCCCCACTGTAGTGAAATCATGGCTCCACCATTTTACTAATTGGTGTATTGATAATAAGAAGAGTGCTTCAAGTGAAGAGAATATCAATGATTCTCTTCATGAGCCCTTGTTTTATATTAGGAGGTTTTCTTTGGGAGAGAGAGTGGTTTCTTTCTGATATATATTCTATGAAATTATTGTAAAACAGCTGTCTGACATCATTTTAAAAAACTTCTAAATTCTACCGTAAACCCATCAATTTCTGCTGTTTTCACTTTAGACACAGAGAGCTGTGTCATTGTTCATCTCAGAGTCACACAAACAGTCAAGAAACAAAGTGTTTTCAGCTCTTCCTCCTCTATCAGGCATTCTTTACATACCTGAGAGTGCCCAGTCTCCATTGTGGATGCTTCAGTCCAGCTGAAAGCATCTTCATTCCTGAGTCTCCTGGATGATTGTAGCTCAGATCCAACTCCTTCAAATGAGAGGGGTTAGAGCTCAGAGCTGAAGCCAGAGAAGTACAGCCTTCCTCTGTGATCAAACAGCCTGACAGCCTGTGAACACACAAAACAGCAATCAATCTATGAACTGCTCCCTGAATGTTTTATTTTTAAATATTGAGATACAATGTCATCCATAAGCCACAAACCACAAGAGATGAAAACAGCAGCCTAAAATTGATTTATAAAGCAAAATCCTACAATATTAACCCTCCTGCCATCCTTTAAAAAACTCACACCCATCACCCTAGGGACCATTCTCAGCCACGCCATAAAAAGACCATATATCCATATTTTATTCCACTTTAAATTAGCCAACCTTGTAAAACTACTTCTCCCTGAAATATTCATGTAAAGTTTTAATTATATTTTCGTTGTTTTAACCCTTCAAATCCCAGTGTTATTACATGAGCGCCCTGTGTTATAAGCCCCAAAAACCAAAAACCGAAACTAAATATTTCCACAAAAAAACAGTTGAAGTAATATGTGATTGTCATTATAAGTAGGCCTTTAGATGGACCAAAGATTGGCACCAACATACATTTTGACCTGCCATTATTTTTTTTGCATTTTTTTTGCAATTTAAAAATTAAAACTTCAAGGCCCTGAGTCTTCATTGACATCCAAGAAAAGAAGAAAAAATAAAATCATATGATGATAATTTGGGGTTGAAAAATAGCGTTTATAATGGAAGTCAATGGGCAGAAAATGGTCCCCAGGGTGATGGGTGTGGGGATTTCTGCTGCTCAGCCATTTTAGGCTGATTTAAGGAATTCACACTGGAATATTAACATTGACAGGTAAAAACTATCCTGTGGCAAGTTTGGTTATATTCCACTGAACACAGTGGAAATGGCAGCCATTTAACACATAGCAGTGGCACAAAAAGGTCCCAAGAAGGCAGGAAGGTTAAGCATTGAATTTCAACATTTACTTAGTCCCCTGTGAGCAGCACTTGATGACAGTGAAGAACACCCTTTAGGACGTGACTTTCAACAGAACCAGACTGAGGGACGGGCAGCTATCTGCTTTGACCAGTTGTAGAGTAATTAGAAAGGAGAAAAGAAAGAAAAAAGTCTTGAGAGATCAAAAATAACAAACAGGAAAAAACACAAGCTACAGGAGAGGACAAAGTTATTTCTAGTTTAGTATCAACAATTTCAAGATTCACAGTGTTACTGTAATGTTGATTTAATGTCATCCAAAGGAAGTATCTGGTGAGACGCCATGTTTCTAAGATTTTCATCGCTGAGGACAATAATCTCTGTTATATATGCTATATTTAGAACCAGCACATTAGAGGTCATCAAGGTGTTTATGTCCTTAAGACATCCCTGCAGTTTAATTAACTGGTGTGTGGCATTTGGCTCAGTGGATATAAAAAGTTGGGTATCATCCCCAAAGCAATGAAAATGTATGCTATAAATTAAAACGAACTGGCTCCAGTATGCAACCCTGTGGAACGACATACTTTCACAGGGTTCAAACCATTTCTGTTAATACCAATGATGTATTCTATGTGTCTGTAGTAAAATGTAATGATCAAGGGCACTTAATGCTGCACTTTGGTATAGCAAGACAAACACAGTAAAGGGGCGATCGTGGCTCAAGAGTTGGGAGTTCGCCTTGTAATCGGAAGGTTGCCGGTTTGAGCCCCGGCTTGGACAGTCTCTGTCGTTGTGTCCTTGGGCAAGACACTTCACCCATTGCCTACTGGTGGTGGTCAGAGGGCCCGGTGGCGCCAGTGTCCGGCAGCCTCGCCTCTGTCAGTGCGCCCCAGGGTGGCTGTGGCTACAATGTAGCTTGCCATCACCAGTGTGTGAATGTGTGCGTGAATGGGTGGATGACTGGATATGTAAAGCGCTTTGGGGTCCTTAGGGACTAGTAAAGCGCTATATAAATACAGGCCATTTACCATTTACCATTATTATCTGAGGCCATAAGAAGATGTCATGTGCTGTGGGAGTGTCTGGTCAGGTGTGGTCCAGGTTCCTGTTGTCCGTCCCCTGGGGTGGAGTTGGCAAGCTCATCACCTGCTTCCAATTTCCAAGGCTCCACCTAGAGGGTTTTTAAGCTAGCACTGCCTGCCACTCCTCGCCAGTTCGTCCTGGTAAACTTGGCCTCCTCTGTGCTTGGACTCTGTGTGCCTGGATCATGGGTTAATGTGTTCTCCGTCTCCTGTGTTCTCCAGATTCATCACCCATCGTACTCATCAGCAGCGCTGGTTCTGTTTCGATCCCGTTCTCCAGTCTGCCTAGAACCCTAGGACCACACACTCACCTTCTCCTCAGCCTGCCCTCCAGCCCGTACTTTAACTTCCCTGGACACCTTGGAACCTGGACCAGCTTCCCCACACTCTCAACCATCCCTGGGACGCTCCCACGGCAACCCCTTCCCCGCCTAATAGCCGGTGTTTTCAAGTAAGCACAAGACTCTCCACTAGTACCACTCACTTCTGCCCTTTAATTGAATCCCATTCAGTAAAACCCTTCTCCTGTGTTTGCAGAAGTTCCCGCCCGTGTTCTCCTTGTGTTCAACATCCGTTTCTCCGCCCTCGGGCCTCCCTCAGTTCCTGCGAATGATTTCTGTTAGACCCAGTCTTGTTTAAGTTCCTTTTCCTTTCAATAAATTGTACATAGTTCGAGCAATTGAGTCTGCTCTTGAGTCCACTGCATCCTTATTTGTGACAGAACGAACTGGCCAATAATGGACTCAGCGGACCCAATTCGCGCCGTCATAAATAACAGGGCGCGGTGTTAGGACGGCATGAACAGACATTGACGTCCCTAGTGGACCAGTGTAACACTATTAGTGAAAAGCAAGAGGAAATACTCACCAGGCTTTCAGAAATCAGTCAGCCGAATCCGCCCGTTCCCCCCCAGTCAGCCGGGACTGTCGACTGCACCCACTATGATAGAATCAGTTTATCGGGGCATTTCCTCCCCTCCACCTGAGCCTTTCCACGGAGAGTTGGGTCAGTGTGGGGGCTTCCTTTTTCAGTGTTTGTTGTTCTTCAGTCGCATGCCACACGCTTTCCCAAATGATGCTGCCAAGATTTCCCATTTTGTAGGGTTGCTAAGGGGTAAGGCGCTCGCGTGGGCTGAGGCGTTTTTGTCTTCTCACCCGATTGCCTCAAGCTCCTATGAGGAATTCCTCGAGGAATTTAAGGCTACATTCGCTCACCCGATTTCTGAGGGTACTGCAGCTAAGAGGCTGTTGGGACTCTGTCAGGGGAAACGCAGTGTTGCGGAATATTCGATTGAGTTCCGCACCGCCGCTGTAGAAACGGGGTTGGCCAGACGCCGCGCTGCGGGGTATTTTTCTAGTGTCCCTTAGCGAACAGATGAAAGATCAGCTAGCTGTACACGACGAGCCGGCCACGTTCAAAGCACTCGCCTCTCTCGCTCTCAGGATTGATAATCGACTGAGGGAAAGAGACGCTGAGAGACGTTCCAAGCCCTCTCCGTCTCTGTTTCGGCCCGCGACCATTTCCACGTTACCCCCGCCACTTCTGGTAACAACATCCGCCCGTCCTCGCGCTCCTTCCCCAGAGCCTATGCAGATCGGCCGCTCACGGCTCACTCCTGAGGAGCAGGAACGGCGTTTCCGAGCCGCAGAGTGTTTTCTACTGCGGAGGAAGCGGCCATCGCATCGCATCTGCCTGGTCCGGCCAAAAGGCGTGGCCCGCCGGTAAGTCCGGGGTTAAGGGTGGGCAGTGTTTTCAAAGGAGATAATGTCACGGCTAGGGGCAGTCGTGTGGTGTATTTAAAAAAGGATCCAAAATGCAGGTACTGGCTGGGGTGCGAGTGAGTGTTTATTTACAGCGGTGAGAAGGTGACAAAACAGGAAGAGCAGAGCGGGGAGTAAAGAAACCTAAACTGGGAAAACTAACGAACAAAACTTAAACCAGACACTCACGGGAGGAGGAGCAAAATGCACAAAGAGAGATGGCAGAGAGACGCAGAACGAGTACCGGGTAACATAGAATAATGCAGACTGACATGGAATTAAACAGACGACGCAACAGAGAGCACAGGAAAACACAGGGCTTAAATACACGGGGAGTAATCAGGGAATGGGCCACAGAAGGGAGACACAGCTGGGCACAATTAGGCTAACGAGACAGGGGAGAGGTAAAACTGAACACACTGACATGAGACATGAACTTTCAGAATAAAACAGGAAACTAACAGACACAGAGAACCAGACAGGACACTGAACTTGACAGGCAGACTCATGAGCAGACACAATAACACCATGGACAGACAGAGAGAACACAGGCAGGCATGAAACAAAAACACTAACACATAGCAAACCTAAACAAAAGACAAAACAGAATAACCGAGAACAAAGAATAATATAAAGAAACACAAAACACCGAGTCCTCAGACTCAGGACCATGACAGATAAACCCCGTTTTTTGCTGTCAGTTTCTTTGATAGCTAGTACTAAGGCTCATTCTTTTCATGCTCTCGTGGACTCTGGGTCAGAGCAAAATTTAATAGACACTGAGGTGGCTAAATCTTTGAACTTGCCCATCACTCTGCTCGAGCCTCCAATTCCAGCCTCTGCTGGCAGGCAATCATCAGGAAAATATAACCCTCTTTACCACTTCTTCCCTTGACGTGCCAGTAATCCTCGGTTTTCCGTGGATGCAGAAGCATAATCCACACATCGACTGGACAGGGAAAAGAGTACCAAGTTGGAGTTTGTTTTGACTTGCCAACTTGCCCTCGGAGGCTTCTAATTCTCCTCCATTGGTTGTTTCCACTCCTGACCTTACCGCTGTCCCTCCTGAATATCATGATCTACAAGAGGTGTTTAGTAAAGACAGAGCTCAGTCGCTGCACCCTCATCGACCTTATGATTGCGCCATTGACCTCCTTCCTGGTGCTCCTTTGCCCTCCAACCGCCTTTATAACCTGTCCTGTCCTGAGAGGGGGGCTATGGAGAAGTACATCCGGGAATCGCTAGCAGCCGGTCTCATTCGTCCTTCCTCCTCGCCAGTGGCCGCGGGTTTCTTTTTCGTTTCTAAGAAAGATAAGTCGCTCCAGCCGTGCATAGATTACAGAGGACTTAATGCGATCACAATAAAGAACAAATACCCCCTGCCTTTGATCAATTCAGCTTTCGAACCCCTTCATGGTGCTACTATCTTCTCCAAACTGGACTTGAGAAATGCATAACACCTCATCCGCATAAGGGAGGGAGACGAATGGAAGACTGCTTTCAACACTCCCCTGGGGCATTTTGAATATCTGGTAATGCCATTTGGCCTCTCTAAAGCCCCTGCAGTCTTTCAAGCACTTGTGAATGACGTGCTCAGAGATTTCCTGAATGTTTTTGTTTACCTGGATGACATTTTGATTTTTTTCAAAGTCTCTCGAAGAACATCAGGTCCATGTCCGAAGCGTACTGCAGCGACTATTGGAGAACCGTCTCTATGTAAAGGCCAAGAAATGCGAATTCCACACCTCGTCTGTCTCATTTCTGGGCTACCTACTGGCGGGAGGGCAGGTGAAGACGGACCCTGTAAAGATCAAGGCAGTGGTGGAGTGGCCCATCCTTGATTCACGCAGACAGCTACAACAGTTCCTTAGTTTCGCAAATTTTTACAGGCGCTATGTCAGAAACTACAGCCAGGTAGCTGCACCTCTCACTCGCCTCACTTCCTCAAAGATTCCCTTCATTTGGTCCCCCGAGACTCACTCAGCCTTCACCACGCTCAAACAGCTCTTCACATCAGCTCCCATTCTAATCCATCCTGACACAAGTAAGTAGTTCATAGTGGAGGTTGACGCTTCAAATGTGGGGTGGGGGCTGTGCTGTCACAAAGGTCTGGTCCACATGGTAAGCTCCAGCCCTGTGCCTATTTTTCTCGATGCCTTTCTCCTGCCGAACAGAATTATGACGTGGGGGATAGAGAGCTTCTAGCCATTAAATTATCTTTAGAGGAGTGGCACCACTGGCTGGAGGGAACTAAACATCCGTTTATAATTTGGACAGATCACAAGAATCTAACTTATCTCAAATACGCAAAAAGACTGAACTCTCGCCAGGCTCGGTGGTCTCTCGTCTTTACCCGATTTAACTTTGACATTTCCTATCGCCCAGGTTCCAGGAATCTCAAACCTGATGCTCTGTCCCGCCAGTACTCCTCGGACTCAGAACCCCGGGGCCCTGAGCTCATTCTCCCTTCCACCTGCAGAATTGGCTCCCTCGCCTGGGATGTGGAGGAGGCCATACGCCAGGGTCTACGAGGTGAACCCGATCCAGGAATTGGCCCACCCGGTCGGCGTTTTGTTCCTCCTGCCGCCCGGTCAGCTGTGATCCACTGGATCCACACAGCAAGGTTCACTTGCCACCCGGGAGTGAGTAGAACTACAGCACTATTGAAGAGGTATTTCTGGTGGCATTCCATGGACAAGGATGTAAAGGATTATGTGGCAGCCTGTTCCGTTTGTGCCCGTAGTAAGACCTCCAATCGGCACCCGTCTAGCTTACTCGAACCACTGAGTACCCCACATAGTCCCTGGTCTTATATTGCATTGGATTTTGTTGCCGGCCTCCCAGCTTCCTCAGGGAAGACGGTGATCCTGTCCATAGTCGATCGGTTCTCCAAAGCGGCCCATTTCATAGCCCTAGAAAAGTTATCAACAGCTACTGAGACCACCCAGATTCTTACAGACCATGTGTTCCGACTTCATGGCATACCCTCGGAAATTGTTTCTGACAGGGGGCCCCAGTTTATCTCCCAAGTGTGGAGAACCTTTTGTTCGGCCCTAGGTGCCAAGGTTACCTTGGGTGGAATACGCCCATAATTCTCTCACATCCTCGGCGACAGGTTTGTCACCCTTTGAAGCCTCACTAGGTTATCAGCCACCGTTGTTCCCAGAGAATGAGACAGAACTGGCCGTTCCTTCTGTCCAGCACCACCTTCGACGCTGCCGGCCGGTGTGGCAGAAGGTTCGACAGGCTGACTGTCGACCGTCAACGGGACTATGCGGATCGCCACCGCTCTGTTGCCTCAGCTTATCAACCTGGACAAAGGGTTTGGCTCTGTGCTAAGGACATTCCCTTAAGGTCGCTTTCTCGGAAATTGGCACCCCGTTACATTGGCCCCTACGAGATTGCTGCTGTCATCAGTCCCTCGGCAGTCCGACTCAGGCTTCCGGCTTCCTGGCGCATCCACCCGATGTTTCATGTCTCTCAGGTCAAACCGGTCCGTAGCAGTCCTCTGTGCCCACCGTCCGTTCCCCCGCCCCCCGCCCAGCTCATTGACGGTCACCCGGCCTACTCGGTCAGGAGGATCGTTGACGTGCGCCGCCGCGGTCGTGGTGCCCAATACCTGGTGGACTGGGAGGGTTACGGCCCTGAAGAGCATTCTTGGGTTCCCCGGTCACTCATCCTGGACCCGTCCCTGATTTCTGACTTTCACACCTCCCTTCGCAGGGCCCAGTCCGGATGGTCGCCGGGAGGCAACCCTTGAGGAGGGGATACTGTCATATGCAGTGGGAGTGTCTGGTCAGGTGTGGTCCAGGTTCCTGTTGTCCGTCCCCTGGGGTGGAGTTGGCCAGCTCATCACCTGCTTCCAATTTCTGGGGCTCCATCTAGAGGGTTTTTAAGCCAGCACTGCCTGCCACTCCTCGCCAGTTCGTCCTGCTACCACCCGTGGTAAACTTGGCCTCCTCTGTGCTCGGACTCTGTGTGCCTGGATCGTGGGTTAATGTGTTCTCCGTCTCCTGTGTTCTCCAGATTCATCACCCGTCGTACTCATCAGCAGCGCTGGTTCTGTTTCGATCCCGTTCTCCAGTCTGCCTAGAACCCTAGGACCACACACTCACCTTCTCCTCAGCCTGCCCTCCAGCCCGTACTTTAACTTCCCTGGACACCTTGGAACCTGGACCAGCTTCCCCACACTCTCAACCATCCCTGGGACGCTCCCACGGCAACCCCTTCCCCGCCTAATAGCCGGTGTTTTCAAGTAAGCACAAGACTCTCCACTAGTACCACTCACTTCTGCCCTTTAATTGAATCCCATTCAGTAAAACCCTTCTCCTGTGTTTGCAGAAGTTCCCGCCCGTGTTCTCCTTGTGTTCAACATCCGTTTCTCCGCCCTCGGGCCTCCCTCAGTTCCTGCGAATGATTTCTGTTAGACCCAGTCTTGTTTAAGTTCCTTTTCCTTTCAATAAATTGTACATAGTTCGAGCAATTGAGTCTGCTCTTGAGTCCACTGCATCCTTGTTTGTGACAGAAGATCAATAGTAACCTTCAATAGTGTTGTTTCTGTGCTATTATGAACTATAAATCCACACCCATCTTACAGCATCTCTTATAGTCATAGAAAACAAGTTGTGGTTTGTTGCAAATATTGCAAATTATCTAACTTAATTATAACAAAATAATTGTTTACAACTGGGAATAGGTGTCATTTGAATTTTTATAATATTGAAATTCTAAGAAATGGATTCTGTAAGGTGAAATTGATTAATATTTTTCCAGCTATACCAAAGTCATTAATTCTCTATTACACACACAATCAAGAAGTTGCACAAAGGTTGTTCATATTCTTAAATGGCCCTATTTGTTGTTATTTAATCCAATAATTTTACAAGTGTAATTGTATTGTTTAGTGGCGTGTAGAATGTGGAAAAGGCAGACACTAAACCAGACATTCACAGTAGTGAAGTGCCAGTGAGTAGTGAGGCCATTTTCTAGGGCTCTGGTGGTGTTTGTTACGAAATAAATATATTCTTAGTGCTTATTTTCTGATTGTATTGTTTTATGTATTTTAATAATAGAGGCCTTTATAGACCAAGGCCAGATGTGAGAAAGAACTAGGTCAGAGGGTGACAGGTCACCTAGCAACAGGGGCTTTTGTAAGGGGAAGTTAAGAAACAGGAAGTTTAGTGCAGAGCTGCAGAGGCATATTAATAAAGTACAGGAAACCAGACAGAAAAAGCGGAACTAAGTAACACACACACACACACATTAGTCAGACCAGAAGGAGTTGTTTTGATCGAAACTGTGTGTCTGTGTGTGACGTATAGCAGAACTATATGTGTATTTTAGCTTGCAATGTTTTCAGAACCGTGGGTGCGTGCCGGGACAGGAAAAGAAAAAAAAAAATCAAGTTTCCTGTCTGACTGCATGAGTGAAGCTAGGTATAGGACAATTAAATAAAGTCTATGACTAAGTGCAGTAGTGCAGATCTGGAGAAGAAATTTAGTTATTTATTTATAATTTAGTAATGATACATTGTTATAAAGTGTTTAGAAAGTGCTTAATGGGCAATAGTACTGTTGTGCTCTTAACAAGATTTTCTGTGTATTTAGCAGGAGAAACTATGTCAGTTGACCTCAGACTTGTCCAGGACACTGAAGCACCTGAGGGCAACCACCAATAAAATATAATGTGGGGAAAATGAACAGAGGAAGTGATTTTTAAGTCTGATTTCAGACCATGTAAGTATTAGTTAAGGAGTAGGGTAAAACTTTTATGGCCCGGAAAGTTCTAGTTCCCACAGCTTATTGTTAGATTAGTAAACAAAATTTTTCTGTGATTAAGATTTTTGGGGTTTTTGTTTTAGTGATGGGTTAATTCTGTCAGTTAGGTTAGGGTTGTTTTCTTAGTTCAATAGAGGGAGTTTTAAACATGGACATGTCTAGGAGGGGCCCATTATTTTTGTCACAGTGCACTTAGAGAAAACCTGTCAGGTGTCACCCTTATGGTGATGTTTTGTGCTTTGAGTTAATAATCAGCTCTCTTTTTCTAATTCTTTGTTGTAAGCAGGCCTGGTGGATCGAATTAACAGCGCTGTAAAACATTTCTGTGAGAGCAAATATAAGGTGAGCTTTTCCAGATTACAATGGGCTGAGGAAAAGGCTACCTGTGGGAACCGTGTGAGTTCCTGTCTAAAAGGATTGCAGCGAGTCAATCCAGTCCAAAATCATAAACAATGGTTTTTTCTTTTAAAAATGATGACATGACTTTGCGGGTGATGGAGACTGGAATGGGTTGCGCGTAAGTCTCCACTATCCGCAATATCTCGTGTGAATGCGTGTGCATGAATGTGTGTGACTGGACTGTGACTGGACTGATGATGTGGACTAAAGTGTTGACTGACTTGACAATGAGACAAAGACTGGACCAAGGTTAGGATGAATAAATGTTGACAAACAATTCACCATGCCGGTAAGAGAAAGGTGGATGCTTTGCTTTGCTTTGTTTTGCTTTTGGCAGAAGCAGGAGAATAGAGACTGGAGGTTCACATGAGAGTGTGGAGCTGCAGACTTAACCTTTCGGCTGCTAATTTTGGGTTGGTGATGTTTGCTTTAAGAAAATTTTGTTTTATTGGCTGGGTTTAGATAAGGGTAACACATTATATTGTTGGGAAAATGCCAAATGCTAAAGGGAAGAACATTTTTGATATCATTGATGTTACCATTAACCATAACAGGCCACTGTAGAAATCAATTAAATTTTATAGAGGAAAATAGTCAGGACCAAAGCAATATTTAGGAATTATATAGGGGAATGGTAGACTTGTCACATTCAAAGTACAGTGATAGAATAACAAACACTGGTCCAAGTGGAAGGGCGTGTGATACGAGGTGGTACTGGAGGAAAACGAGCAAAGTAAAGAAAGCAAACCTATTTTGGTTAGCTTTGATAAAGTCAAGTTAAGAAGCACCATGACACTCAGAAGATCAACGTGAAAGTAAAACATACACAAATTTTGTATGAAGCGCATGACTGATAACTGTTCTGTTTTAAGTTCCATCCATCCATCTTCAACCGCTTATCCGAGGCCGGGTCGCGGGGGCAGCAGCCTAAGCAAAGAGGCCCAGACCTCCCTCTCCCCAGCCACCTCCTCCAGCTTATCCGGGGGAATACCAAGGCGTTCCCAGGCCAGCCGAGAGATATAATCTCTCCAGCGTGTCCTGGGTCTTCCCCGGGGCCTCCTCCCGGTGGGACATGCCTGGAACACCTCACCCAGGAGGCGCCCAGGGGGCATCCTTGTCAGATGCCCGAACCACCTCAGCTGACTCCTTTCGATGTGGAGCAGCAGCGGCTCTACTCTGAGCCCCTCCCGGATGGCCGAACTTCTCACCCTATCTCTAAGGGAGAGGCCAGCCACCCTTCGGAGGAAGCTCATTTCCGCCGCTTGTATCCGCGATCTCGTTCTTTCGGTCACTACCCACAGCTCGTGGCCATAGGTGAGGGTAGGGACGTAGATCGACCGGTAAATTGAGAGCTTCGCTTTTACACTCAGCTCCCTCTTCACCACGACGGACCGGTGCAGCGTCCGCATTACAGCAGCTGCAGCCCCAATCCGTCTGTCAATCTCCGGCTCCCTTCTCCCATCACTTGGGCGATCGTGGCTCAAGAGTTGGGAGTTCGCCTTGTAATCGGAAGGTTGCCGGTTCGAGCCCCGGCTTGGACAGTCTCGGTCGTTGTGTCCTTGGGCAAGACACTTCACCCGTTGCCTACTGGTGGTGGTCAGAGGGCCCGGTGGCGCCAGTGTCCGGCAGCCTCGCCTCTGTCAGTGCGCCCCAGGGTGGCTGTGACTACAATGTAGCTTGCCATCACCAGTGTGTGAATGTGTGTGTGAATGGGTGGATGACTGGATATGTAAAGCGCTTTGGGATCCTTAGGGACTAGTAAAGCGCTATATAAATACAGGCCATTTACCATTTACCATCACTCGCGAACAAGACCCCGAGATACTTGAACTCCTCCACTTGGGGCAGGAACTCATCCCCGACCCGGAGAGGGCACTCCACCCTTTTCCGGCTGAGAACCATGGCCTCAGATTTGGAGGTGCTGATCCTCATTCCCGCTGCTTCACACTCTGCTGCGAACCGCTCCAGTGCGAGCTGGAGGCCCTCACCTGATGAAGCCAACAGAACCACATCATCCGCAAAAATCAGAGATGAGATTCTGAGGCCACCAAAGCGAAAGCCCTCCGCCACTTGGCTGCGCCTAGAAATCCTGTCCATAAAAATTATGAACAGAACCGGAGACAAAGGGCAGCCCTGGCGGAGCCCATCACCCACCGGGAACGAGTCCGACTTATTGCCGGCAATGCGAACCAAGCTCCTGCAACGGTTGTATAGGGATAGAATGGCCCGTAGCAATGGGCCAGACACCCCATACTCCCGCAGCACCTCCCACAGGACACCCCGAGGGACACGGTCGAATGCCTTCTCCAAGTCCACAAAACACATGTAGACTGGTTGGGCAAACTCCCATGCGCCCTCAAGTACCCTCGAGAGGATAAAGAGCTGGTCCAGTGTTCCGCGACCAGGACGAAAACCGCATTGTTCCTCCTGTATCCGAGGTTCGACTAGCGGACGAACTCTCCTTTCCAGCACCCTGGCATAGACTTTCCCAGGGAGGCTGAGGAGTGTGATCCCCCTGTAGTTGGAACACACCCTCCGGTCCCCCTTCTTAAAGATGGGGACCACCACCCCGGTCTGCCAGTCCACAGGTACTGCCCCCGATCTCCACGCAACATTGCAAAGGCGTGTCAACCAGGACAGCCCTACAACGTCCAGAGCCTTCAGGAACTCGGGGCGGACCTCGTCAACACCAGGGGCTCTGCCACCAAGGAGTTGTTTAACTGCCTCAGTGACCTCGCCCCCGGAAATTGGCGGGTCATTCCCCTCATCCCCAGACTCTGCTTCCTCCTCGGAAGACGTGTCAGTGGGATTAAGGAGGTCCTCGAAGTATTCCTTCCACCGCCTGACAATTTTCTCAGTCGACGTCAACAGCGCTCCACCAGCACTATACACAGTGCAGGTAGAGCACCGCTTTCCCCTCCTGAGACGCCTGACGGTTTGCCAGAACCTCTTCGAGGCAGTCCGAAAGTCTTTTTCCATGGCCTCTCCGAACTCCTCCCACACCCGAGTTTTTGCTTCAGCCACTGCCCGAGCCGCATTCCGCTTGGCCTGTCGATACCTGTCAGCTGCCTCCGGAGTCCCACAGGCTAACCAAGCCAGATAGGACTCCTTCTTCAGCCTGGTGGCTCCCTTCACCTCTGGTGTCTGTTTTAAGTGGGGTTTTTTTTGGTTTTTTTTGTTAAAAAACAAAACTGTTTTAAGTTTTGTTTTTTATAGCACAGATTGGATCATAATGAGGGAAGGACAGCGGGAAAAACTGAGTTTCAAATGTGAACTTAATGTTAACACACAGGTTTTGTTTCTAGGTAGTTCGGAGGATGCAGGCTCTGGATGGAACCAGGAGTTCAAAAGATTTAACTGATTTTATTCCTTAAACACAGGTTTGCAGGCCCGGAGCAAATATAGTCGAAAGGGTGTTTGATAATTTAGGTACGGTAAAACCTATGCATAAGTAATTGCCTTTATGCTTAAGCTTAACTGATTGAAAATGTCTGATAGAATAAGCAGTTATAATCATTTTCTTACACATACTGCAAAATGTGCTCATAAAGACCTAAGCACTCAGTCTTTTGAGGGTCATAAGCTTCATCTGGCGGGACTGTCCAGGTGATACATGGTGAGAGGTGACAGAAGTAAAACTAAAAGGTTAATGCATAACATGCTTACAAACACAGACATCACGTAGATTTATTTCTAGGGTAGAGGTGAAACATATTTTTCTTGCTTTGTGCTTGCATAGCAACAGTTGATGCAGGAGGTGTTAAAGATAAGCATGAAATGAATAAGTCAACAGGAAACATCTGGAGGGTGAGACGGGTGAAATAATAGCTTGCAATGTTTTCAGAACTGTGGGTGTGTGCTCGTGTCTGCAGTTCTCCGTTTCTGGAAATGTACAATAAAGATTATTTTTTGAGCTTTGACCACACTGAGTCCAGTCTTTCTCTGTCGCCAAAAGAATTCAGAAAAGAACTGGATTTGATATGTTCATCTTGATCTTCCTTGCACAAAGAAAAGTTCCTAGTCCTGGTGGAATTAGGCTTCTCTTTGGTTAATCAAAAAAAAAAGAAAAAGCCGTCACTTGATTGGAAATGTCTGAGTGAGAGAAATGATAGGGAATAGAAGGAAAAGACCATATTTCACCCATATTGTCTCCCTGTGAAATCCATAAGTGATTTTAAAATCCTTCTCTTTACACATAACACTGCCCACTTCTCCCTTTGACAGCAGACTTATTTTCTAGAGTTTCTGAAAGTAGAAGAGGAGGCAGACCCTCTCTCAGTTTTGCTGTAATAGGGTTAGGATCCTAGGAGTTTTTCATGATGTACTAATCCTCTTCTTTACTCAATCCATTTTACGCTGTGAACAGCTCTATAGCATTTAATTATTAGTAAGCATTTAAAATATGATTTTCTCTTGCCAAGTGTGTCTTTGTCCGCACTCTCTCTGCTCTCTTTTTCTTTCCCCCTTTCATATGTGAAATGATCATCAGTTGAAAAGTCTGAATCCTGACCTGAGAGTTTCCATAGTACAATCTGGACTCTCCAGTCCAGCAGATAGAAGCTTCAGTCCTGAATCCTGCAGGTCATTGTTACTTAGGTCCAGTTGTCTCAGTCTAGAGAACTGGGAACTGCGTAATAAGGACAGCACTTCACAGGTTCTCTCAGACAGATTACATACATTCAGTCTGAAAAATGATGAAGAAGAACATAATAGCACTGGTGTTAAAGCGTATTCAAGGTACGACAAGAAAACAATAGATTTGGCAATATTTCAGGACCAACTGGAATCTTCATTGCCTTATGTTAAAATAAACAAAAATGTGGCAGTTTTCTGTGATTTTAAAATAATACTAAAACTGCAAAGTCATGAGAGAAGATAATAATATTGGCAATTTTGGTCTGTTGATGAAAAACAAAATGTCTCTTGATGTGACCTGAGAGTTTCCAGCATACAGTGTGGACTCTTTAGTCCAGTGGACAGAAGCTTCACTCCGGAATCCTGCAGGTCATTGTTACTCAAGTCCAACTCTCTCAGGCTAGAGGACTGTGAGTTGAAAACTGAGGAGAGAGCTTCACAGCTTTTCTCTGTGAGGTTACAGCCTCTCAATCTGAAAAAATATACAAAAGAAGGCTTTAATTAAAGTGTGTCTATGGTGGCCAAAATAGTTATTAGATTTAGCAATATTTATTCTGTTTTGTTTTGTCAGTGGGGTTAGGTTAATTGGTAATTCTACATTGTGAATGTGAGTGTGAATGGGTGTTTGTCTATATGTGTTTGCCCTGTGACAGACTGGTGACCAATATAGGGTGTATTCTGCCTCTTGCCCTATGGTAGCTGGGATAGGCTCCAGCACCCCCTGACAAGTATAATCAGAAGAGAATGAATGGATGGATGGATGGATGGATGGATGGATGGATGGATATTTTGTTTTAGGACTAAGTGAAATCCTTATTGTCTCTTGGCCTTATGTCAAATAAGTTAGAAATTTTAATTGTGAAATTTATCCTGACCTAGACTGAAATGCTAAAAATATAAAGATGCAAAAATATGTAAGTTAAACTTAATTACTAGGGGTGCAACGATACACAAAATTCACGGTTCGGTTCGGTTCGATACTTTGGTGTCACGGTTCGATATTTTTTCGATACAAAAAAAATGTTCATGCCTTTTTAATTTGTCATTTATTAAAATTATAAATATATATTTTAACTCAAAAGTACAGTTTTTAAATTTAACCCTAACCCTTGTGCGTGTTTTTTATTTTGACAGTGAATGCGCACCTGCGGACCACTTATGTGCACCCCTGGTTATTTAGCTCGTCATATTGCAGCCACAGAAATTATTTTGTCCATGAAACCATAAAGCTGCACTTTCTTTTTGCCTTATAGTCTGATTTGTCATAACTTCTCCGTTTTGTGGAAAGCTTTTCTTTGGCTGTCACTTCTTCACCCTGACCTGTCTTATTTGGCTCAGCAGAACTAAAATATATATCCTGCTGCTTTTACACACGCACTCACATAAGCTCAGCGATTCTCTGCGCGATCAACCTCTCACATGTTTAAGCTTGCTGCGGGAGATTTCACTTGTCATGTTTGCATAGTAAGCTAACGATTGATAAGACGATGTCAGAGGAATTGGTGCACAAATTATCATCACTCACAGATCAGTGCTGTCGCTCTCTATACACAGTTCGCACGATTGCAAAGTGAAAGCAAATTCAAACGCGATTTCAATATGTCACATATTGACAGTGGCTCACCGATGCCAATGACATAATTACCCAGCTACATTTCTGAAAGAATGCAAAAGCATTGACATATATTTTTCCTTCCTACAATAGCCGGACGGGCAGGGCAGAGATAGATTTTGGTAGCCCGACTGGAAAAATCGCTAGCCCCAGGACGTCGGGCTAGCGATTTTGCGAGCCCTGTATCTGATTGAGGAATCACTCATCTTTGGAAAAGAGAGTTTATTACAGAGAAATGTCTCTTTCCAAAATAAAAGCTATACTATCCGCTTCTTCTGGGCTATATTCTCAGCAGCACATTAAACATATAAGGAGAATCATGTGCTAACAGCTGTCTAAATGACTCGGCTAAAGTTAGTAGCATGCTTGCTTGTTTTTGTCTGCTTCCACTTGTCTTTGCACTAGGATGATGTCGGCGTAAATGTGCAGTCATATTCGTTGTGTTCCCACTAGTGCTTTCAGGTTAATCTCGTTGAAATGACCTTAACGCCACAACACGGCAAATCTCCGCTACTGCCAATGGGGCTAGACGGCCAACACGTTAACGAGCTAACTGCGCTAACACACTAGTTCCCACCCATGTAATTGAGCATTGCATGGCACATCTAACATACTGTTTTACTTTAGTCCATGACTCGCTTACCTTCAGGGTCATACGTCACATGAAAACCAAAATAATTCCAAACGCCAGATCTGAATGAGGGTGGGGGAGGTCCATGTTGCAAGGAGAGCTTAACTTCTGTCTCGCTAGCTTGCCCTGCGCTCTTCCTTCTGACGATGCTGTCTGTGTTGAGCGCTCAGTGGATCTGCGCTCGACAGTGCAGCCTAGGCGGAGTAGTCGAACGCAGATTCACTGAGCGCTCAACACAGACAGCATCGTCAGAAGGAAAGTTGATAAAATAAATTACAAATTTTGTATTGTTCGATGCATATGCGTACCGAACCGAAAGCACTGTATCGAACGGTTCAATATCGATACAAATATCATTGCACCCCTATTAATTACCTATGTTTAATAATGTATTTTTTTCCCCGTAAAAACAAATCACCTGAGCTAACCTGATAGTTTCTAGTCTACAGTGTGGACTCTCCATTCCAACAGACAGAAGCTCTACACCAGAATCCCTTAGGTTATTGTTACTCATGTCCAACTCTGTCAAACTAGAGGACTGGGATCTGAGAACTGAGGACAGAGCTTCACAGCCTTTCTCTGACAGGTTACAGGCACTCAGTCTAAAAAAAGAAGAGAAAGAAAATGTGATTAGATAAATTCAAATGATGAATACAGATGAGCCAAACAGCACAATTCGCCAGTTAATTAAATGCTATCCTGGGACAAATCTTAAATAATTTGAATTTGTTTAGGGAAAACTAAATTCTTTCTTTGTATCTAAATGGAAACCACTGAGTGAAAGATACATTTATTGATATTAGTTCAGCACCAAATGGCAAAGGCATACAGCCCTGTCATGGGTGTTTAAAGGACTGAAGCCATGTTTTTTTTTTTGTTTTTTTTTTTGGGGGGGGGGGGGGGGGGGGGGATTTATTTAGTAGGTGCTTGTTGTTCACATTCTAATTGTTTTTGAGAGACTAAAGAGGGATAGAATTTCTCATCTGAGAACCACAATGATTAAGTTTCTCAACACATAGTCATATTAGTATACATCTGTTTGACAAAGTAAAGATACAAAGATCACCAGGCAATGTAACCACACAAGCAATGTAAACACTGTGATTCAGTTTTCAGCTTGTTTGTTTTTGTCTTCATTTTCCTGCTATTTAAGGAAATGAATATAAAAAAAGTTGAGATTACATCTTTTTGTTGGATTTTTTAATGTTGCTGATATCACAGTTAGGCATGCGTAGACGCAACCTCAAAGTGTGTGGACAAACCAGTGGCTACAACTTGAAGAAGAACATTTTGGAGAATTGAGCAGAGACCCCTATGTTAGTAGGATCTTCATGTGCTCACGTTTAGTGTGTTGGAAGTAGGTTGTTGTGTCCAAATTTGTTGAGCTCCTTAAATGTTTTTCTTTTTTCTTCAAAGGTTATCCAGGATTTAGTATATGTTTGTCAGAGTAAAAATTTTAGTGTCCACAATATTAAAAAGCTTATCAGCTGTACTAAAATTAATAAAAGTAATTTGGTAATATGGTACGATATGGACTTGTGATGAAAGAAATCACTGAATCAACCATATTTTGTAACGAAATGGATGAGCACAAATATACTTACAGAGCTTTGTTGGATGCTTTGACCACTGGAAGCAGCTTCAGAAGAGCCTCCTCTGAAGCAGAGTATTTCTTCATGTCAAACATGTCCAGATCTTTTTCTGATGACAGTAAGATGAAGGCCAGAGCTGACCACTGTGCAGGAGACAGTTTGTCTGTGGAGAGATGCCCTGATTTCAAGGACTGTTGGATCTCCTCCACTAGAGAACAATCCTTCAGTTCATTCAGACAGTGGAAAAGATTGATGCTTTTCTCTGCAGACAGATTCTTTCTAATTTTCTTCTTGATGTACTGGACTGTTACCTGATTGTTTGACCACTTACTTCCTGCTTCTGTCAACAGACCTCGTAGAAGATTCTGATTGGTCTGCAGTGAAAGACCCAGGAGGAAGCGGAGGAACAAGTCCAGGTGTCCATTTGGACTCTGTAAGGCCTTCTCCACAGCACTCTGGTGGATATACTGGAGTTTTGGTTTGTTAAATAATTTAGACAACATGGTTGTTGTTGGTTGTTCCTCTTCCAGCAGATTGACTCCAGAGTTGATGAAGGTCAGATGGACATGAAGAGCAGCCAGAAACTCCTGAACACTCAGATGGATGAAGCAGTACACCTTGTACTGGTACAGTCCTCTCTCCTCTTTAAAGATCTGTGTGAACACTCCTGAGTACACTGAGGCTGCTCTGATATTGATGCCACACTCTGTCAGGTCTGATTCATAGAAGATCAGGTTTCCTTTCTGCAGCTGATGAAAAGCCAGTTTTCCCAGTGACTCAATCATCGTCCTGCTCTCTGGACTCCAGTGTGGATCTGTCTCAGTTCCTCCATCATACTTGACCTTCTTCACTTTGGCCTGAACCACCAGGAAGTGGATGTACATCTCAGTCAGGGTTGTGGGTAGCTCTCCTCCCTCTCTGGTTTTCAGCACATCCTCCAGAACTGTAGCAGTGATCCAGCAGAAGACTGGGATGTGGCACATGATGTGTAGGCTTCGTGATGTCTTGATGTGGGAAATGATCCTCCTGGCTTGCCCCTCATCACTGAATCTCTTCCTGAAGTACTCCTCCTTCTGTGGATCAGTAAACCCTCTGACATCTGTCACCAAATCAACACAATGTGGAGGGATCTGATTGGCTGCTGCAGGTCGTGTGGTTATCCAGAGGCGAGCAGAGGGAAGCAGATTCCCACTGATGAGGTTTATCAGCAGCACATCCACTGAGGAGGACTTTCTAGGGTCACTCAGAAGTTTAATTTTGTTGAAGTCCAGAGGAGGTCGACACTCATCCAGACCATCAAAGATGAACACAACCTGGAAGTCTTCAAAGCTGCAGATTCCTGCTTCTTTGGTTTCAGTAAAGAAGTGATGAACAAGTTCCACCAAGCTGAACTTTTCCTCTTTCAGCACATTCAGCTCTCTGAAAGTGAATGGAAATATGAACTGGATATCCTGGTTTGCTTTTTCTTCAGCCCAGTCCAGAGTGAACTTCTGTGTTAAGACTGTTTTCCCAATGCCAGCCACTCCTTTTGTCAGCACTGTTCTTACTGTTTGATTACTTGCAGTTGAGGCTTTAAAGATGTCTTCTTGTCTGATTATTGTTTCTGGTCTGTCTGATTTCCTGGATACTGTTTCAATCTGTCTAACCTCATGCTCATCACTGAGCTCTGGAGTCCCTCCCTCTGTGATGAAAAGCTCTGTGTAGATCTGATTCAGAAGGGTTGGGTTTCCTGCTTTAGCAATCCCCTCAAACACACACTGGAACTTCTTCTTCAGGTTCGATTTAAGTTCACATTCACAAAGTGGAGAAAGCACTTCTGAAAAAACACAAGTAATAAATTAAAGTAACGAGTTGTGCATAACTATCCAAAAATTCCAATTGCCTGAAGACTAAGTATAAATGTTCTATTTATCCAGAGGTTGAAATTTTAAGAGAAATCCCCTTACGGTTCCATAGACGCTCAGCCAGATCCTCCTGCTTCATTCTCTTCAGGAACTGCACTGCAATCTTCAGAATAGCCCCTCTCCCACTCCTCATCTGCTCTTCTTCATCTTTACTGTCCATGGTCCCACCTCCCTGCTGTTTTTCTGAACATTCTGGGTTGTCTGGACTCAAAAGTCTCTGGATTTTCTTCAGCTCCATCTTCACAAAAGTGATGATGTTGTCCTCCAGCCGCTGTAACAGAATACTATACAAATGACCCAATCAGACCCAATCATGGAGCCAAAAAGCAGAGCTATGTTGAACATTTAAGATAATCCAGAAATCTACAAAGAGCAATGATATCTGTTACCAGCATAGCTGTAAAAGTAGTTGTTATATATGTACAGACCATAAATATATTTTCCAGACATGTTTGATGCTGCTGGGCAGACTGACCACTGGGAACCTCTGAGCTCTCCCAGTCCACTCTGTGGAGAAATCATGAAAAATTAGTTCAGGCACTGAATAAAGGTCCAGGAAATTATACTTTGACAAAGACAGTTATCGAGAGGACTCCTGTAATTGTAAAAGTTTACTACTCTTGCTGATCCGACTAAGAAGCAACAGCTCAGTTTAATGTTTTTCTTTGAGTTTAAGTTCTTGCCGTGTTCTGATAAGCTTTCATGCTCAGCAAACTTCAAGTTTGAAACGTTAAACTGTATATCAGATTCTGGAAATATCAGTCAATCTTGGTTTTAATCTTGTTCAATCTTGTTTAAATCCTTACTCCAAGAAGTCCAAGAAGTTGAGTCTTTTCCTTGAATTTAAAGAACCATTTACTGTGCCATCCATTTTCATGGACACAAAAATGAATTCTTTTCCACTGGATTTTTTATATGTGGCTTTCTCTGGATAAACAAAGGGCAGAGGACTGGACTGCACGCTGTCATAGAGATCAAGATCCCCAGCTTAACTTTATCCAAAAAAGGAATAAAATGACTTAACATGCAGTCTTTTTATGGGTAAGTGCTAATAGTTAGTGATACTTAATTCTAATCAGAATATAATCGAATAAAGGTCTAATCAATATGATGAATAAGAAAAAAAATAGCCCAACCATTGAAATGATTCCAATACCTGACTTTTAACTGAGATTTTGTGTGGAGTGGTATGTTTAGTACTAATTCCCCTCCCATGCTGACGGTGGATCAAGGAGACCAGTGCATATGCTGCAGGCCTGGATGTATTGTCTACATTGGCTGTCCCTTACCCTTTACCCACCCCTGTTGCTTGTCATGTGTTTCTTTGGTGTATTAAGAGTTTTTTCATGTGCTATGTGCAGAGGTGTTTTTTTTTCTGTTCTCAAACTGATCTCCCTATTGGAGCTCAGTTTGGAGGGAGTTATTTTTTTCTCCTTATCTGTCCTCATGTGGTGTATTTTCCATTGTTATACCTCTCTGACCTGTCTTGCCCATGTGATGTTTTTGTGTAATGTATGTATGGTCGGAGGGTAAGATGGCGCCGCCATTGCGTGCAGTAGGTGAGCAGCCTTAACATGAAATTAACCCTTGTGGGACTAATAAAGGTATATCTTATCTCATCTCTTATCTTAATGCTGATATTGGTCTCAGAGAGTCTCTTTGTGTAAGGGGTGATAGGAATGAGAGGAAGGAATAAGTGAGACACTAAGAAGGCTGAAGAATCTCAGAGAATCTCTTATTTTACAATGTATGATTTAAAAAACAAGTCATTGAGAGAAAAAAGTATTCCTATATAACTGAAATAAAAAGGGATAATGTTGAAATCATAAAGAGTCGTGATATGCATGAGTGACTGAGCTAATGAGAAATTATGCTGAAGTACCCTCAGCATGTTGGGGCTTTCTCTGTATTCCTGTAGGGTTTTTTACCTCACAATATGAAGCAGCAGAGTAAATAAAAATGAATTTAAATTATTATTATTATAATAACTAGTGAAAACAGTCGACAGTACATTAGTGAGATTGAAAAAGACTTCTGTAGAGACTATGGCATTGTTAATGTCAAATGAAGTCTACACAACCCCCAAGGAAATGTTCTTGCAAAGCATGCTGTTCAGATTGACAAACTCCCTCTGATAAAAAGAGGATCCACTGCTAGAACTGATATGCTACAGAGCAACAGCTATAATACCTACTGGTAATAACCCGGCTGGACTATTCATGGGACTTAAAATCTATCTACTCTCCCATCACACAAAGGGAACCTGATTCCAAAACGGCCAGATTAAACTCTAATCAGATGCAGAAATTATGATACAAAACTGGAAGCATTTTATTTCAACAGGAGACATGGAGTGAAACACCTGCCTCCACTTCACTTCTCAGCAAGAAATGAGACATAACAACAGAGTTCTTGTCAGAAACACTTCAGGATAGGTGATGGACATAACAAAACACTTCAAAGAAATAGAATAATCTGTAAACCTGGTGTGAGATCTTTATGTTACAGTCATTACTATAAGAAGTTACTGTTTTTTAAAACAGAAAAGTTTAACTAATTAAGGTTACACATTAATATCAGAATGCTACTGTTTAGTAAATGATAACTCAGGTTTGTATAAGTAACTCAGAGTGAAGTCAGTTTAAAGGGAGTTGTCAAGGTGGCACATAAAAGAGTTAGAGTTAATCATGCATGTGACTAATATGTGCATGGAGCTAATAAAGTGAGATAGTGAGTACAAAAAACTATATTATTCTCTTTTCCTTTTTTCTGTTTTTTGTAACAACTTCACAGGTCCTTTTTGCTTGTATGTTTGAAGTCTGGATGTACATCCTTATCTAGAACTATTGTACAAATACTAGAGATGGCACGATACCACTTTTTTATGTCCGATACCGATACCGATATCATAAATTTGGATATCTGCCGATACCGATATGAATCCGATATAGTGTGTTTTAATCAACAAAACTGTTTTTTTTTTAAATATCTTGCCGCATTTTGTATAAGTTCATACTCAAGTTTAAAACAACAACTACACTAAAGCTATTCTGTTATACCTGTATGCAAAAAAAAATATTTCATAGTTCAGCAATACTGATCAATCTAATAAACTTAAACCTACACCATCCTCCCTATTCTGGTATTTTAAAGAGTACTTAGCATAAATATTAAGCAACCTAACTAATAGGGTTCCAACTCCCAGCAACAACAAAAATAAATAAATAAAAAATAGGGAACCACCCCTCACGCTCCACCTCATGATGCTTAATCGACGTAATCAACCTTAATTTGATGCAGTGTGAAAAAAAATGCACAGAAATCAATTATTTTTCAAGAAATATTAAATAGATTCAACATCTTTCTTCAACAAAATTGCAGACTGCACAGATGGTACCTTCCCAAAGGAAAAAGTACTATAGCTTACTAGGGTATATATATATTAGACTTAATAGTTACTATATACAGTAATGGACTTCTATTCATTTTGCATCAAATTAAAACTTTGGGTGTCAGATAATTATTTATTAAAAGCTAGACATTTTAAATGAGAATAAGAAAGAAAAGTATGTATTTGTGCCCCCTTTTCCCTGTTAATGCCCTATCGGCCCCCCTGGCTAAACTTTGCTAGATCCGCCCCTGCACAGTTACCAGCGTCAGCTACGTAGAAAAAGATCCTGGTGTAGAAAGTAAATAAATTCTAACAACAGCTTATCAAGCTTAAACGAGCTGCTGTTGTTCAGCCGCTGGTTTCCTATTTCTGGTGCAAAGTGGGCCAAAAGCAAACAAGAGACACGGACTCGCGACAGAAAAGCCGATCAGCTGATCGTTAAGCAGTTTCATGATTGAAGTAGCAGCAAGAGGAGGCAGTCGCTCCATATATCGCTTGTTAAGCTTAACGCAGGAATGCTTTACAAACATTCAGAGATGGACTTACACACTTGCTTTACTTCTCTCGGGGATAACTTTGTCGGAGATGAAATGCCGGGTTGCTAGCGAAGCTCCAAATGCTATCCAGACCACCGACAGGTCCCGCATGCCACAGCCGCTCTATCACGTGATGCATACTGCTCCGACGTGCTAACGTTCTGAGGTGAGTTACGGCGTGTTGCAAGTTTTGTGAGGTGCTTTCGTGATATTTAATGGATCGGATTACATTTTTTATTTTTCTCCGATATCCGATCCAGTAATTTAGGTCAGTATCGGACCGATACCGATACGTAATATCGGATCGGTCCATCTCTAACAAATACAGTAGTTCTTTTTCAGATACAGTAGCAATTTGTATGGGGTAAAATCAATAAGGATATCTTACATTATACAGTATACAACACAACATAAATGATAGAAGAAAAAATTTTGATAAACATTATTCTATGTTTGCTGAAGTGGAATTCTGACAGTTTCATCACATTTACATCTAATGTGATCATTCGCAAAGGATTCTGGGAAGTAGCTAGCCGGTCGTCACGGCAAAGCTACGAGAGCGTCTCTCAGCATGGGCCCGAAAAAAGTTCTGTCAGCCGAGGAAGGAGACGATATTAAGAAGTCGCTGGAGTTTATGACAGAGGAGATTTCTACTGTCAAACTGCAGCAGAAAGCCATCCTGGACCTGGTCGAGGAAGTTAAGGCTCTCCGCATCCAGAACGCCGAGAAGGATCGGCGGCTGGCGTACCTGGAGAACAGAGTGGCGGATTTGGAGCAGTACACCCGGATGAACGATGTTATCATCACGGGGCTTCGCATCAAACCCCGGTCATACGCCCGGGCGGTCGCCACTGACAATGTAGGAGGGCCAGGAGAGGAAGATGTCAACTCCACGGAGCATCAAGTGGTTACCTTTCTACGGTCCAAAGGTGTGGAAGTGGATTATAACAACATTGAGGCTTGCCACCCTCTACCCCGAAAAAATGACAGTAACAAACCAGCCATCATTGTGAGATTTGCAAACAGAAAACAGAAAACAGCACTGTTAAAACAAGGAAGGAAACTGAAAGGATCCGATGTCTTCATGAACGAACATCTGATAAAAAGAAATGCGGACATTGCCAGGAAAGCACGTTACTTGAAGAAACAGGGAAAAATTCAAAATACATGGACCACCAACTGCAAAGTATTCATTAAACTCAATGGAACACCGGAACAAGCCAAAGTGTTGGTCATCAGAAATATGGAAGAGCTGGACAAATACTGAGGTCAACTTACTCTGGAGGTATGAATACACATGTGACGTGACACACAACACAACACATGGCACAGTCCAAAAGAACTTCATCTGCATCCGGCAACAATATCAACATGACTCATTGGAATTCTCTTTATGATAATCTGGAACTGAGAACATTTCGATACACAGACCATAATGTTCTAGACTTAGAAAAGGATATAGACCCGGAAAATAATTTCTTCTACAACATCAGCTGTAACTGCTGCTACTTCACTGATGAACAGTTTAAGCACACCATCAACACGGAAAATAAATTATCAATAATCCATTTTAATAGCAGAAGTCTGTATGCCAACTTCAACAATATAAAGGAATATCTAAATGAGTTGACAAATCCATTTGGAATTATTGCCATTTCTGAAACATGGATCAATGCGGAGAAAGGAATGGACTTTGGACTGGAGGGATATGAAGTGAATTTTGTAAATAGAAGGAACAAGAGTGGAGGGGGAGTAGCTGTGTATGTGGATAAAAACCTAAACTACAAGGTGGTAGAAAGTATGACAACTGTAATTGATAATTTACTAGAATGTATAACAATTGAAATTTATAAGGAAAAAGAAAAAAATGTAATAATTAGCTGTATATATAGAACACCTGGCTCTAGTATTCAAGTATTTAATGACTTCATAGAGGAAATATTCTCTAAAACAAATCAAAAAGTTATGTTTATCTGTGGTGATTTTAATATTGACCTGTTGAATCCAAAAAAGCATAAAATGACCGACGAATTCCTAAACACTATGTACAGTTTGAGTTTACATCCTAAAATAACCAGGCCTAGCAGAATTACACCACATTGTGCCACCTTACTTGACAATATTTTCACTAACAATATGGAAAACAACATTGTGAGCGGAATATTAATTAATGACATCAGTGATCACCTACCAGTTTTTGCAGTTTATGACACTAATTATAAGAAAAATCTGCATGAAGAACAACTGAGACACAGACGTGTAAGGACGGAAGAAACTATGACTGCATTTAAGAACGATCTATTAAATCAGGACTGGGACAAGGTGTACAAAGAAGCTGATATTGATATTGCATATGGCATATTTTTAAGAATATTCATGGAGTTGTACGATAAAAACTGTCCAACAATAAAATACAACAGAAAGCACAAATATTCAGATAGACCATGGCTCACTAAGGGTTTACAAAATGCATGTAAAAAGAAAAATACACTCTATAGGGAATACCTAAAACAAAGAACAAAAGAAGCTGAAAATAAATATAAAAAATACAAAAATAAGTTGACCAATATTATACGTGTATGTAGAAAGGAGTATTATAGTAAAATATTGAACAACAATAAACATAATATGAAAGGAATATGGGATGTTTTAAACGGTATCATTAAAAATAATTCTGGACAACAAAGTTATCCACAATACTTTATCGATAATGGCAATCTTATGGAAAACACTGCTGATAAGGTCAACAGCTTTAATCATTATTTTGTAAATATTGGACCAAAACTGGCAGAACAAATTCCTGAGTCACTGCCATCAGTAGAATGTAGTGAAAACCTGATTGATAGGAACCCTAACTCAATGTTCCTCACATCAGTGGAGGAAAAAGAAATAATTGACATTGTACACATGTGTAAATATAAAACATCCACTGATTGTAATGATATTGACATGAAAATCGTCAAGAAGGTGATTGAAGGAATTGTAGGACCTCTAACATATATTTGCAACTTATCATTTCAGACGGGAAAAGTGCCAAACAAAATGAAAATAGCTAAAGTTGTGCCGCTGTATAAAACCGGGGATAGACGCCACTTCACAAATTACAGGCCTGTTTCTTTACTACCACAATTCTCCAAAATCCTAGAAAACCTGTTTAATAAACGATTAGACAAATTCTTAGATAAATATAAATTACTCTCTGACAGTCAATATGGATTCAGATCAAAAAGATCAACATCTCTGGCATTAATCGAATCAATTGAGGAGATTACGAATGCTATAGATCAGAAACAGTATGCAGCTGGAGTATTTCTGGATCTCAAGAAAGCATTCGACACAATCAATCATGACATATTAATTAATAAACTGGAACGGTATGGGATTAGGGGGGTTGTACTGCAATGGGTGAAAAATTATTTAAGTGACCGGAAACAATTTGTGAAGCTGGGTGTCCATTCCTCATCATGCTTGGACATTGCTTGTGGTGTTCCACAAGGCTCTGTACTGGGTCCAAAATTATTTATTATTTATATAAATGATATTTGTAAGGCATCTGATATATTAAAATTAGTATTATTTGCAGATGACACAAATATTTTTTGTTCTGGGGGGAATCTAAAGGAGCTGCTGGATACAATTACTTCAGAAATGTGCAAAATTAAAAAAATGGTTTAACAGGAACAAACTATCGCTAAATCTAAGTAAAACTAAAATTATCTTATTTGGGAATTCCCTTAGAAATGCACAAGTGCAGATTCATGTAGATGGTGTGGAAATTGAAAGAGTACTTGAACATAAGTTTCTTGGTGTGATTATAGATGATAAATTAAACTGGAAGTCTCATATAAATCATATACATAACAAAATTTCAAGAAGTGTCTCAATCTTGAGTAAAGTAAAACACATTCTGGACCACAAATCACTCCACATTCTCTATTGTTCCCTGATTGCACCGTATTTGAATTACTGTGCAGAGGTTTGGGGCAATACTTACAAATGTTCGCTATCATCAATCTTTATATTACAAAAAAGGGCCATAAGGATAATCCATAAAACTGGTTACAGAGATCATACAAATCCACTATTCTTAAAATCAAAAATTCTAAAATTCACAGATCTGGTTCATTTTCTCACACCACAAATTATATATAAAGCAATAAATAACCTGCTTCCTGACAATATTCTAAAAATGTTTTCTAAAAGGGAACGGGGATACAATTTGAGGGGGGAATTATCCGTACAACATTAAAAAGTTTTTGCATCTCTGTGTGTGGAGTGAAGCTGTGGAACAGACTAAGTAAAGATATGAAGCAATGTCCAAGCATGGCGCAGTTTAAAAAGCGGTTTAAGGATATGGTTTTTACAGGGTACAGGGAAAAGGTAGAGATTTGATAGGGTGTTCTTGTCTAATATTTTCATGTGTGTGCGCATGCACGGGTTTGTTGGTATGGGTATGGGTATATATGTATGTGTATATGTATGTATGTATATGTATGTATGTATGTATGTATGTGTATGTATGTGTATATATATATATGTGTATATGTATATATGTATATGTATATATATATATATATATGTGTATGTGTGTGTATGTATGTGTGTGTATATATATATATATATATAAAATTGTAGGTTGTGTATCCTTCAGGTGTTAATAGGGTTATTGAAAATGTGTATATGTGCGTATGTGTGTATATACGTAGGTATGGATAGATAGAAACATATATGTGTATATATTAAAAAAAAAAAAAAAAATTACACATAACATATAATGTAATTACAAGGAGGTATTTCTGTAGTCTATTGATACTAGATAGTGGAAAAGGGGTGGGATTAAATAAGCTTATGCTTCTTCCTGCTCCTTTTTGAACATGGACGTTATTTGGAGTTGTGGTTGCTCGTTTTCCTTTTGTTTGCTTTGTTCATTTGTCTGTTTTAATTCTATTTTTTTTTTTTTTATACTTTTTCAACATGTTCAAAATAAAGATTCAATCAATCAATCAATCAATCAATCAATCAGTTATCAAATGCTTTTAAGAGACAATTTATATAGTATTAGAGAGAATGATGTGTTTGGACTGCAATTTGTATACGATAACATTAACAGGAGTTTACGTGTACATGTTGGACATGGTTATTAAAATAAAAGAATTCCTTGCTCACTGACTTCCATTGAGATGTAGTTTAGAGACCAGAACACAACATCACACAGTTTATTCAAATCAGAAAACCAAACTGGAGTTAATTAAAGAGTTCATGTAGCTAACAGATCACCTTTCTGCAGCAGATGGTTGATGTCCTTTAAAGTGAATGAGGCGCTCTTCAGACCAGTCACTCTTTAAAGACACACAGCTGGGTTCAGCTCCAGGTTCAGCAGGTCTCTCATTGATCCTGTTAAACAGAGAAGAAAAATGTACTTTTCTTTTGCTGCTATATAAGCTGATGAAGACTTAGAACACCTTCATCATCCAAAAGAAAAAAATGATTTGCAGGCTGAGCATGAGGAGAAGGGAACTCCAAACTAGTGTTGGCAGTGTAACAATAGGACAACAGGTGACAGACAAATAGTCATTTACATCAGCGGTCCCCAACCTTTTTTGTGCCACGGACCAGTTTATGCCCGACAATTTTTTCACGGATCGGGTTTTAAGGTGTCGTGGATAAATACAACAAAATAAAACTAGTACCGGTACCGAAAAAAAGAAGATTTATTCATAACACACGTGAAAAGACCCAGGAAAACAGAGTTAACGATAAAAACAATAACAAAATAACGCTGAAAACCGATAAAAACCTTGAAAACCATACACTTCACACCTGAGCCTCAACTCTCGTGGCCCGGTACCAAACGACTCACAAACCGGTACCGGTCCGAGGCCCGGGGGTTGGGGACCGCTGATTTACAGTATGCAGAACAATTGATAGTCTTACTATGAGCAGTTTGAGTTACAATAAGTACAATAAGTAATTGCAACAATATGGGGACTAAATTAGCATGTCCATACATATTTTTGTTTATTAGAGCCCTAACTTCAGTTCAGGAAATGAGAGTTGATGTGAGGAGGAAGAGGATGGCAATTTATCCAAATGAAAGTTGCACCGTCTTTGTCTTTCACATTTCTGCTTCTTTGGTGAATGGGATACCTCCTCAGATGATAAAATATAGGCGTGATCCATCATATCTTGGGTCTGAAGATGCAGACACAAGTTAAAATTTGTCTCCATGGCATACGAATGCCTTTAAATTCTCTTAAATTCTCTCTGTCTATTAAATAACAACAAAAAATGACTGTCTGGACCTTTAAATGTACATGTTGAACATGTTTTATGGAATTAAGGAATTAATCACTCATTAACTTTCATTGAAATGCAATTTAGAGACCAAAACAACATCGAGACGTTCATTTAAATCAGGAAACCAAACTGACAGGTATCAAAGAGTTCATGTTAGTGACACCTCTCTTCAGCAGATGGTTGGTGTTCTCTAAAGTGAATGAGGCGCTCTTCAGACCAGTCACTCTTTAAAGACACACAGCTGGTTTCAGCTCCAGATTCAGGTCTCTCATAGATCCTGTTAAACAGAAAAGAAAATAATCTTTTTTAAATTTTCTGTTACAGAAACTGATGAAGACTTAGAATACCTTCATGATCTGAAAAACTAATTTGTATGTTGAGCATGAGCAGAAGGAAACTCCAAACTAGCGTTGGCAGTGTAACAGTGTCACCCACAGTAAACACCACCATTTGCACAATTGCAGAACTACTGATGGTCTTGCTATAAGCAGCACAATTTCAAAGTTATAGTTTTTATAATTAATGGCAACTGATTTCTGTTTTTTTACATCTCAAAATCATACGCGTGCATGATCCTAAGTATGGTGGCAGCTGTTGGGCAAACAACTCTGGCTGCCATTCATCTGTATGTAGGCTGTCAGGCTGCTGTTAATCTCATCCACATATATTTACTCAGATACGACTCAGTGAGTCAGTGAAGGTCACTTCTGTCGAGTGACAGTGATGCTGGAGTGAATTAAGGATATTCTTAAGATTCCTATTAGTAAATGCTGCTGTTTTTGCTGCTGTTAGCCAGCATTAGTGGAACTTTCTTTAAAGTGGATATTACTGTTGCTGTTAAATGTAGCACCATGGTCTTGGAGGAACACCGTCTTGTTTCACTGTATACGGTGCCACTCTTTAAGGTTCAAATGACAATAAAGCCACTTGACTTAACTTGAGTTGACAAATATTGTTGAATTTAGGCTCTTATTGAATAAACTGTCAAATGATGTGAGAATGTAAACTGCTTAGCAGAGGAAAAGTGGGACCTTTAGGACACTGAAGCCTAACATTAGCTGGCATAACATTAGATTATAGCTAACTTTTTTTGTTTGTTTCCCAGCCTGTTGTCTGCTATACAGAAATGGAAGGGTTGCATGAGTAATATGGTGACATTACGTTATTTTAACAATATCAGAAAAAAATGATCATGTTAGTGCTGTTTCTTGTGTGTTAGAGCCTGACATATGTTCAGGAATTTTATTTAGATGTCACTAACATCTTACTAAAATGTTTTACTTTTCCTTTTCACCTTAGTTCTCATCTCCTGAACTGACATCAGGGCTCTAACACGCCTTCATGTTTTCATTGCTAATTCTAATTACTTCTAAGTTTATGAGAATACATTACTTTTTTCAGAAGAACTAATAACACACAAATCAATATACATTTTTAAGTACAATATTCTGTTTTTATATTAAGGGGAAAAGACTAACTAGACATTTGAAGCACATGTTATACGTGTACATATTGGACACGTTTTATAGAATAAAGGAATTCCTCGTTCAGTGACTTCCTTTGAGCTATCAAAGAGTTCATGTTACTAACAGCTCACCTCTCTGCAGCAGACCGCTGGTTTCCTTTAAAATGAATGAGGCGCTCTTCAGACTGGTCACTCCTTAAGGACACACAACTGGGTTCAGGTCCAGGTTGGTTCCTGTGAATAATGATGGATCAATGATGTGAGTGCTGAGCTGTGACATGGAGAAGAGTCATAGACAATTAGAGATGTCATCTCACCTCTGAGCTTCGGTCTGGCTCTCATGTTCCCCACACAGAGTGGTTTTAGAGAGAGGGACACCCTCCTCTCTGTCCTCACACTGATCCATGCTGCTGACTTCACATCCACGTCACCCAAGGTTGCAAAAGTACAGACTTTCTTTACTAAAAGTAGAAGTACAGATACCTGGGTTAAAAAAATACTCCTGTAAATGTTGAAGCACTGAGGCAGCTCCATCAAGGACAATTCTATTAAAAGATTTTTGTACAAAGGTAACTGAACCTTGTGCTGTGTCAATATGATAATAAGTTCATATTTGTACAAAAGAACCCATATATTAATCCAAATAAATCCAAATTACAAATCCAAGTGTAATGAATATACTTAGCTTGAATCTGTTATTCAGGACACCTGCAGTGAAAAAGGTTTAAAAAAAAACAAACAAACAAACAAAAAGAAACATTTTTTGTTGCCTACACTCTAGAGGTGACTGACTCCACACCAAAACAGTACAGTTTCTTCTAATGTGAGCTTCAGTAGGTTTTCTCAGTGCATATGATGTGATCAGCTAACCTGCTGCTTTTTGTAGATTTACGTAACTGAATTCACTCCACACTACAATATGTATGCTATCTTTATGCAATTAAGTGAATAAATCTAAGCATCATCAGCTTAAATACAAATTCATCTCTGCTACACTTGATGTAACCTAATTTTGACAATGAGGACCAAAGGCCACTATGCACCAGTCCAACACAGTGCTTTACTAAAAAAAACTCACCACATTAATGTGAGCTAACCTGTTTGCCCTGCACAAAACTAGGACTTTCATGCAACATCTGAATAACACAAGTTTGTATAGCTTTGTTTGTTTTGTAGGACATTTTCCAAAATGAAAATACATAATTCATCAAAACACATCATATACAAATCCATTATGTAATTAAAACGATGACATTACATGTAAGCATTAAATCTGCAGTTTATCAAGCAGCCCTTACCTTTAAATATAACCTTCTTTCTTCCTCTTCTGTCCTGTATTTTCTTACATCTTTCTCCATCTCTGAGTGAAGTTATCTTGCACTCTTTTCTCTTCCTGTGAAATACAGCAGCTAGACCTTTAACTAGCAACACACTGTGCAACAAACTGCACACAAACAGTTTTTGTGTTTGCTGATGTTTGTTCATCTGATAGAAAATTTGAATTTGAAATGAGCTGCCACTAAAGAAATTACTGTTCTTCCATCCAGTAACATTCAGGATTAATGTGAACATCTAACCAGAGATGCTACTGAACATTGGTTACGTCAGTTAGCTTCCAATTAGCATCTAGATTTATTGTTTTTCCATCAAGTATCAGTTAGAAGCTCCAGCAGCTAATGGTCCTATCATGAAAAACAAAGAAATCTATCAAACCCTTACAGCAGATATTTTCACAATGATACTTTAAAACAGAAATGATCATTAATTACCTGAATATTTAGGATTTGTTTAGAGCTACTCAATTATTCAGTTTATAATCAGCAGCTCTGCAATCAGTCATTTATATTTCCTTCATATGTTTAGCAGCCAGTAAGAGAAAGAATGGCACTCTGGTTCCAGGTTTCAAACACTACACATTAGGAAGAACTTCATTTGGAGAAAACCAAATGATAACACAAATAGATTTAATGATCCATGAAGGAAATATGAATTTAATTGCCTGACTACAATCAAACACGTTACAACTAACATTTATTTTATTTTGTTTTGAAAGGACTGAAGGTAAAACAGCAGCACACTGCTGTGTGTGACTTTAATGGAGAGTCAACAGTTTTCTTCCAGGAAATAAACACACACAGTTTGTTTTGTGACGAAATGAATCAAACATCAGCTGTTCATCAAACTGTTTGATTCCAGTCAATCAATAATTTATAATCATGTGGATTAGTCTTCAAATAAAAGAGTGATCCAAAGTCTGCCCTGAAATAACAGCTAAACAAACATTAAAGAGCAGAAACAAACAGTAAAGTTCCTAAAGACAAACTGTTAAAGGAGGAAACAAAGAAAACTTACAGTTTCTTCAAATAGAGACACGAACAAGAAGCTTCTGGACACTAAACACGAAGAGATAGGTGAGATGCTTCCTGGAAGGAGTTGTGACTCCACCTGAAGCTCAGGTTTGCATGTGTGTGCATGTATTGATTTTTAAATCTCTGCTCCTGTCTGAACTTGAGATTTTGTCATTTGCTGTCAGTTGCGCAATATCATAAATGTTTGTCAGGAATGTCCTCACAAGCCCAGACTTGTTACAATAATGAACACAATACATGGAGTTAGGAAAAATACAGCACAGATAGAAATAATACAATATAGTTGGGAGGAAACCAGAGTTAGCAATGTTGCCAAGAATATTTCTCTAGAGTTTGATCAAAGTGCTGATGAATTGGACTGATCCTGGATCTTTCAGTACATCACTGTAATGAATGAAATATGACTGATTCAAACTGTGATCAAACCTTCATTATCTTTATATTCCTCTTTGGTTTAGCTGGAAAGGACACCTTCCTGCCTTTGCTGCCAGTTGTTTTTCTCCTCTTGGTGTCAACTTGGTTACTGTACTCGACCTTTGACCTCTGAGTGAGTGCAGCGTTGTTTTCGTGTGTTTTAATTCCACATGACACCTGTTCATGGTCTGATTTGACAGCATATTTCTCCACATGCACACAGAGACATTTCTGTCTCTGTCACACAAACAGTGGACCATATATTTGTTTTTGAATATTTCATGTTGAAACTATTAAGGGACCAGTGTACTTCCTCTGCAAACACGCTTAGTGCACTGAATTGTTCTGCTGTCAGTGTTACACCCTGAAAAGGGGCTGAAAAGGGGATAAGTCAATGACGACGCTCAGACACGATGCTTCTTTCAGCAGCTTCATTGCGAATGATTCAGAAATATAAACATACATACAAAAGTATTAAACATCCTAACAACGATGTACAGTCTCTGTTAGTTGTAAGACAATATATCTCAAGACTGTTTTTTTTCCTTTTCTATAAGTTACAGATTAAATTGAATGTAAGAATTTACAAAAACAGCTGATGAATCAATAAACAAACTTAGATTATTAAACTGAAATGTACAGAAAATAAACAAAATATTCGGCATTTGTCCCTTCACACAAAATAAACATGTTCTTCGTCCAGATCAAATGCAAAATGCACACAATGTATGTTTCATACACAGTCTGGCACGATAATGCTTCATGCTAGCCACCAACAGAGCGCTTAGCTTAGCTTGCTGCTTATAGCTTATCCTAACATCACAGTTAACACAGGTCATCTAAGTATTCCTAGTATCCTCTTGGTACATTTTGGAAACACGGTCAGTACAACTCAACATACATATTTGTAAAGTCCAACAGCAGAATTGCACAATTATTACCTGAAAAGGGGATAAGTCGATGACGACGCTCAGACACGATGCTTCTCTTTCAGCAGCTTCATTGCGAATGAGGCATCGTGGCCAGAGCTCCCCCTTCCGGCAACGGCAGGCATAACTAATCAATCATGATCACTAAATCACATGGATTATTCCCCAGGCTCGACAAGTGGATCACAGATTGAATGTTACACAAGTTGTAGTCACATTAAGGATTGTTATCCGGTTGAACATAGTCATGAACTCTTTTAACTATTTTAGCCTGTGTTACATTACGTCTCTTAATGGGACTTCTTTTACCCTTGTTTATAGATTTACATATTTGAAATAAATTGAATAATATATTGGGTAACTTTTAACCACAACTTTTTACTCCATTATGAACTTCAACAAATAATCTATCACACACTCCCCCACAAAATTAGATGTCGTCCCGACATCACAACTCTTATGAACTAAAACTTAACAAAATGTCACAAAATCCAGTTGTTTTTAATCTTAGCTTCCTCTTTTGTACTGAGTCTTAGTCTGTTCTTTGTTCAGTATCCTTGCATGAATAGTGGCTAACAAATTTGGAATGAATTAGGCCACATGGTTATTGGTTGAATGTCTCTGTGTTGTATGGGTTGATACTGGTAGGGCATTTCGTTTGTACACACTGTACTGTAGCATGTTGGAGTACCCAGCTGATCATAGGTGAAAACCTTAGGGGCTCGT
Source organism: Diplotaxodon limnothrissa (assembly GCF_057381915.1). NCBI lineage: Eukaryota > Metazoa > Chordata > Actinopteri > Cichliformes > Cichlidae > Diplotaxodon > Diplotaxodon limnothrissa. The sequence goes on along the minus strand of NC_140617.1, from coordinate 17,891,498 downwards.
CTCTCCCTCCTTGGCAAACTATAGGTCCCTTCTCTGTTGCTTTCAGGCAAGCATGGGCGTGGAGATGCTACAGTGTCATCCATTACCTCTCCAACTACTTGTCCATCTTCCTCTTGATGGTCTTCTTCCTGTGGCCTGTTTTCGTCCTGTGTCTCAGGCTCCTCTGTGTACGGCATGAGCCTTTCTTCACCCAGTGGTCCATTACCACCGGCCTCTGGTTTCTCCTGGTCATCACCATGCTCTGTGACCCTCTCTGTACTGGGCACTTGAGTCTGTGTTACGGGCCCATAATAGTACCCCCATTCCTCCTCGTCATCTTCTACTTCCTGGTTCACCTGTTCTGCGTCTTTTTCCCTCACTCTTCTTTTCTTTTGCTTCGGTGATACTTCTGGTGGCCTTTCCAGGGGTAAGTAATCACATGGCAGCAGCAAGTTGCGGTGCATGATTCTTGACCTTCCCCTCCCTTGCTCTGGTTTCACCTCATACACGGGGAGGCCTTCTGCAACTTGACAGATGACAACATGGATGTTCTGTTCCCAGTGATTACGAAGCTTCCCCGTTCCTCCTCTAGGGGTTAGATTTCGGACAAGAACACGATCGCCAGGGTATAACACAGAGCTTCTCACTTTCCCATCATATTGTTTTTTTACTCCTGTCTGCTGACTTCTTTGCATTCTCCCATGCTATTTCATAGGCCTCTTGCATTTCTTGTGTCCATTTCTCCATGTAGGTTCGGTGGTCTATTTTCCCTGTCTCAGAGGTGAGACCAAACAGCAGATCAATAGGTAACCTTGGGGACCTTCCAAAGAGAAGGTAGAAAGGAGAAAACCCAGTTACCTCACTTCTTGTGCAGTTATAGGCGTAGATAAGCTTGTTCAAGGACTCTTTCCAACTTGTCTTCTGCCTATCAGTAAGTGTCCTCAACATTTGTAGTAACGTCCGGTTGAACCGCTCAACTTGTCCATTCCCTTGTGGGTGGTATGGTTTAGTTCGGGATCCCAATATGCCACAGTTCTTTTTCAGCTGGGAAAAGAGCTGGTTCTCAAATTCGCCACCTTGGTCATGGTGTATCCGTGCTGGCAGTCCAAACTTCAAGGCATAGTCATTAAAGATGCGATCAGCAACCGTTTTGCCAGACTTGGAGGTGGTGGCATAAGCCTGTGCAAAACGAGTAAAGTGGTCAACAATCACCAAAATATACTCGTAACCACCCTTACACTTGTCCAAGTGGAGAAAATCTATTGACACCAGTTCAAACGGCTGCGTGGTAACAATACTGGTGAGCGGTGCCCTCGCTTCTTTACATGGTATCTTTTGTTTCAGGCAAGTGCAGGTCTTTGTCACATAATGTTCAATGTCTCGTTGGCCAAAAGAATCTATCTCTGGATCAATGATGTTGTTCGATCAGTGCCCTGATGACCCATCTCATCATGCAATTCTCTCAGTACAGTTTCTTTGTACTTTTCAGGCAACACAAGCTGTCTCTTGGTTGTGGTTTTTCTGCAAAGAATACCATCTTCATCAATATGAAGTCTTTCCCATTCACGCAGGAGACACTTGCTTTGGGCACTTAGTGTATTAAGTTCATGCCTTGTTGGCTTTTCATTCCTCATTTTGCACTGCATTATTGGACCAATATTTCCATCATCTTGCTGTGCTTGTTTGATCTCTGTAACTGAAAATTGGTTGTGTGGTTCTTCACTCACTGATGTACACTGGAGACGGGTGAGTATGGGGCAGACCATTGGTGAGTTGAAATCTGGAGTCTCCACAACTTGGGTTATTGCTGCCACACAATCTGAACCCATTTCCTCTGTACACTGTTCCATCATTTCCTCTATCTCAACAGGCATTCTTGAAAGACTGTCAGCATCCACATTCTCTCTACCTGGGCGATATCGGATGGTGAAATGGAAGTCTGCAAGCTCTGCCACCCATCTACATCCAGTTGCATTTAGCTTGGCACTTGAAAGGACGTAGGTGAGGGGGTTATTGTCAGTGAACACAGTGAAAGTAGGCGCATAATAAAGATAATCTCTGAATTTCTCTGTGACGGCCCACTTCAGTGCGAGAAACTCCAGTTTTCCTGAGTGAAGATGATAGTTTCGTTCAGCTGCAGTCAGTGTCCGGGAGCCATAAGCAATCACACGGAGTTTATTATCTTGTTGTTGGTATAGAACTGCTCCGAGGCCTTGAGCTGAGGCATCGGTATGGAGGATGAATGGTTTAGAAAAATCTGGGAACCCGAGGACTGGTGGCTCAACTAGGCAGTCTATTAGTCGTTCCAATATGCGCTGATGTTCTTCAGTCCACACAATTGACTCTTTCTTGTGACTTGTTTTGTGTTTGTCTGGTTTTGGGATACATTGTTATCTTCCGTTGTGCCCTTCAACAAGCTATACAGTGGGCCTGCAATACGGGAGAAGTCCCGTATGTACTGCTTATAGTAACTTAACAAGCCCAAGACAGTTCGCAGCTCTCCCACATTGCTTGGTCTCCTGTCCTTCAAGGCTGTCACTGCATTGGTGTCAGCTGGATCAATTTTGCTACCCTCGGCTGAAACAATTCTCCCTAGATAGCGAACCTCGTGTTTGAATAATTCATATTTACTGGGTTTAAGCTTGATCCCATACTTCCTCAGTAGTTGAAGCACTTTTCTGACATGATTGACATGATCATCAAGTGAATGACTGTACACTAGAGTGTCATCAAGGTAGGGTACACAGATGTTGTCTCGCACCTCTTCCAGACACTCTTCCATGCAGCGTTGGAAGGCTGCAGGTGCATTCATCAGCCCGAATGGAATCCTTATCCATTCGTACAGGCCCCATGGTGTCACAAAAGCAGTTAAAGGTCGGCTGCCTTCATCCATAAAGCCCTGATGGTAGGCCTTGCCTTGGTCTAACAATGAAAACCATGAGTTGCCACCAAGACTGTCGAGAATGTCCTGCACTCGAGGGATTGGTTGTCTGTCTGGATGAGTCTTTTTGTTTAGTTCTCTGTAATCTATACAAAGACGTAAGCTGCCGTCCTTCTTTCTCACGCAGACAATTGGTGAGGCATAAGATGAGTTGGATTTCTTGACCCATCCTTGTGCAATAAGGTTGTGCAGATACTCTTTCATCTCTTTGTATAGCGGCTTTAGTACCGACAGGTAAGTGCGTGCTACAGGATCCATATCCTTCAATGATATCTTCAGTTTCAACTTGTCGATACATCCAATATCATCATCTGACTTGGAAAAGGAAGAGCATTCCTCACGGAGCATCTTTTGCACCACCCCCCTTTCAGATTCACTCAGGTGCGTAAGGTCAATTGGTGGGTCCCATGAGGTGTCAGGAATGTGCTCACTCTCTGCATCCACTTGATTCACCAATAATGGGGAGCACTGGTCAGATTTCTCTAAAACCGTCGCTGGGTACACAGCTTGAATTTGCTCTAAGGTGCCCACAACAGTTTTTCCTGACAGCTCAATGTCGTGATCAGTGGGATTTTGCACATCAAGAACAATATAGGGGGGGGGACCTCCCTTCTGAGTTCTACTAGTGTCTCACAAAACTCCAGACCTTCATCCCACTGAGGGTTTATGTTGGGAGAAAACCCTGCAAAATAAACCCAGGAGGAATAAAGACACAATGAGACAAAGTTACTTTTTTATGCTTAACGTGTACACGGGTGAGCTGCTGAAAACAACCCACAACATGCACAGTGGCTTGGCATTCTTTATAGGCACAGATCACTGAGTCAGTGAGAACAGGATAAGAAAATAATAAACAGATAAAATAAACAACTCCATATATGGTGCTGGTCTCGTCAGCAGAGAGCTGGGAGAGATAAAACAATCTAAAACAATATGTCCCAGAAACAATATGTCTTTGCTGGGAAAGTCTAAAAAGACACTTCTAAACTAATCTAACCACAGACAAAGGGCATCTTTGTACATTTAAAAGAAGGTAAAGAAACATAGAATCATTTTTCCTCTAACATATTCCCTCCTGTTTTAACTTATTTTAAAAAAAATCATTTTTCCTCTAACAGTTTATGTCAGGCTCAAAGAGAAGTGTAGTGTCTTTCTTCAGCGGGCGGGTCTGCACCTTACAGTCAATCTGAACAGAAGTGTGTTTGGGTACAATGACTTTCTCTTTTGTTGTTCTCACAACAAAATCATGTGATTGTTTAGAAGTCACTAAATCAATAAAGGTTGTGACATTTTCTCTTTTAAGGCAAGGGAAAGCCCCTCTTAATGCCTCGTGCAGCTGCTCAGTTCTTTCAGCATCCATTTGCTCTATAGTACTAGTTTTCAGTATTTGCTCAATGACAGTAAAGCCTAGAATGGGCTGCGAAAGACTTCCGCCTTTCATCACTAACATGGGGACTACAAGTTCTTTAGGGTTTGCTCCCTCAGCAGCTAGACCAAAAGTGACTTCAATGAAACCCTTGTAAGGGATGTTTTGACCATTAGCAGCTGAGATTTTTAAATCGTCAGGTGCATCAAGTAACTCAGAAACATCTCTTAATTTCTCATGTGGTAAATACTTCTTTTTCCACTCTTCATCAACAATACACACTTGGGAGCCTGTATCCCATAAGGCTTGAGTTTGGTGGCCTTGTATATAACAGTCAACTATACACTGTTTCCCAACAAGAGCAACAAGATGGGACTGGCTGTCCACCCTTTTGGGGTGAATAACACTTGCCTTTCGGTGCATGTGCTGATTTACTTGAGGCTGAGAGTGTTTGTTGCATTGTTTTCTGTGTCTGGGCCAGTGCTCAGCGTGGCACATCTTAGAACAATAAGTGCTTTTCTTACAAGCTGCACACCTGAGTCTTTTGAGTTTTCCTAGAACACCACAGTAAGAGCAAAGCTGTTGGGACGTTACACTATTATTGGTTACTCCCTGTCCCGTGGGGGCAACCACTGTCTGTTTAAAGGTTGATCTTTGTCTGGTCTAGTTAGTTTCGCCCTGCAACCTGCAAGAAAGTGCTCACTGCTACCACATCGATAGCAATGGTTGCAGTACTCAGTCCCACTTTGCTGGCAGCCAAAGCATTTCCTTAGGCGTGCTCGGTTTACAGCAGGATATTGACGTTGTGGTGCAAAACTCTGTTGATACTGAGCTGTATCACCTCTCTGTCCAGGTCCCACAGGAGGCCAGTAGTTTTGTGGCAGATGCTCAAGATGAGAAAAGGGAACACATTCTGGTGCTGCAAGTGAGGCAGAATACTGTGTTTGTGCCGGACTAGGCTGTTGAATTATTTCTTTGATTTGTGCGACTTCAGCACCAAGATTTTTCAATAATGCCATGTCAGAACAGATTTCTTTAAGTTCATTTAGTAGGTCAGGCTGAGCTTTGCTGATGGATTCAGGTTTTAGGTTTTTCCCTTTTTTATCTGCAGGGGTGTCAGACTGAAGTGAATGCACAGTGGTTGGCCGCTGCTGGGAGAGTAACTTCTTTTTATTTTGTCTCTGCTTCATTTGCACAGGCAACATTGAGTTTCTCAAGGAGGAGCTCATCACTGGTTGTGGTTTCCTGTAGATAGGGCTGGAGGTCACTCTTAATGTTATCATTTTGCAGGCCTGTCAGAACTGTATGAAGGAACATGCTCTGTACAAGCACAGGGTCATATCTTAAGCCAGATTCAGCTTCTTGCGATGCAAACAGAATTTTCTGTCTTAAGTCTAGGGCACGGATTAAGAAAGTTTGTGGGGTTTCTTTAATGCTTTGGACCTCTGACGTGAGTTGTTTGTAAAGTTCTGTTGCACCTCGTTCTTGGTAGTGGGACCTTAGAATCCTCCTCAGGGTAGGCAATGTAAGGTTGGTTTTGCCCTCTAGGTAGCTACGCAATTGTAAGCCTGGTGCTATTGCCCTGATTACTGCATCAACTATTTCTATTTCAGGGACTCCTTTGCTGATGCCTTGTTCAATCTGATGACCTAGGCTGGAGAAAGTTAGTTTATCCTTTTGGCCGGGCTCACCAATCTGACCTGATATTTTGAATTCTCTGCCCCACGGTTGTGTCAGAAAAGGTGGAGGGGTTTGTTTAGCACTATTGTCCCCCACACTCATCGACAGTTTGGCTGTACTAGGTTGCTTCGCCTTGTTCTGTTGTGATAATGCAAGAGCCAACTGAAGCGTCTCTATTTCATTTATCAGTTGTTCTTCTTCTGAGGCCTCACCAACCTGTTCCTGCACCTCATCTGTCTGGTTAGTATCTGAGGTTTTGTGTCCCGATGTACCGTTCTGAGCAGCCTGTTGCAACTCAAAAATTTTGTCTTTCAAAAACAGTAGCTCAGACATTCCCTCATCTTCAAGCTCACCCAGCTCCTCTCTTTCTAAGTGCTGTATTATATAGGAAATGAGAGAGGAACGACTTTTACCCGATACCCTTTCAAGTTTTGAACCAGCAATATTTAGGAAATCACAAACTTTGATCAAAATGTCTCTTGTCACTGTATACAATGTACCAGCAACTTCTAACTTCAGGTCCTCTAGCTCTGAAGACTCCATTTCAGTCTGTGGCTTGTGGAAAAGATTAGTGTGATGTAAGACCTCTTTGCAGAAGAGTCAGTGCAGCTTCCCTGGCACCAGTAGTTAACCTCAGGTTGCATGCAGGTCCCTCTGCGTAACTGTCGAAACCAACACACTATATCTCCCACCGTGGTATTTGATGTGGGGGGGTTGAATGATGACTGGGGCGTCTATCTGGGACAGCGGGCCCTCATCACATTCATCCCAGCGGTGCCTCCAAAATGTTACACCCTGAACAGGGGCTGAAAAGGGGATAAGTCAATGACGACGCTCAGACACGATGCTTCTCTTTCAGCAGCTTCATTGCGAATGATTCAGAAATATAAACATACATACAAAAGTATTAAACATCCTAACAACGATGTACAGTCTCTGTTAGTTGTAAGACAATATATCTCAAGACTGTTTTTTTTCCTTTTCTATAAGTTACAGATTAAATTGAATGTAAGAATTTACAAAAACAGCTGATGAATCAATAAACAAACTTAGATTATTAAACTGAAATGTACAGAAAATAAACAAAATATTCATATAAAAATACTAATAGGCATTTGTCCCTTCACACAAAATAAACATGTTCTTTGTCCAGATCAAATGCAAAATGCACACAATGTATGTTTCATACACAGTCTGGCACGATAATGCTTCATGCTAGCCACCAACAGAGCGCTTAGCTTAGCTTGCTGCTTATAGCTTATCCTAACATCACAGTTAACACAGGTCATCTAAGTATTCCTAGTATCCTCTTGGTACATTTTGGAAACACGGTCAGTACAACTCAACATACATATTTGTAAAGTCCAACAGCAGAATTGCACAATTATTACCTGAAAAGGGGATAAGTCAATGACGACGCTCAGACACGATGCTTCTCTTTCAGCAGCTTCATTGCGAATGAGGCATCGTGGCCAGAGCTCCCCCTTCCGGCAACGGCAGGCATAACTAATCAATCATGATCACTAAATCACATGGATTATTCCCCAGGCTCGACAAGTGGATCACAGATTGAATGTTACACAAGTTGTAGTCACATTAAGGATTATTATCCGGTTGAACATAGTCATGAACTTTTAACTATTTTAGCCTGTGTTACATTACGTCTCTTAATGGGACTTCTTTTACTCTTGTTTATAGATTTACATATTTGAAATAAATTGAATAATATATTGGGTAACTTTTAACCACAACTTTTTACTCCATTATAAACTTCAACAAATAATCAATCTATCACATCAGCTGACATCACTGAGAGCCACCTGTCAGTCTCCTTCTGTCCTCTGAAAGTCTGAAAATTCATTTGTCATTAAAATTACTTCCAGTTAATGTCACATTACTGACAACTCAGTGAAGACAAATTGGGAAGTAGAAAATGATTCATGTTGCAATATTTATTCTATTCCATCAAATTAGAACAATAAATATTAAAGTGTGACTGCTGTTGGTTAGGATACAATGTTAAAAATAATCAAATGAAACACAGCAGCTTCTCTGACTGTGGTAATACGAACTTAAATATGTGAAAAAGGCAGGTAAACACTGATCCTTGAATATTTTATTTATATATACAAAGATTTAACTACGTACATTTCACTATGGCATAAAAACAATTGTAGATCAATACATTTATTTATAAATTACATTTATCAGGTCCAACTCTCTCAGATGGGAGGGGTCGGAGCTCAGAGCTGAAACCAGGTAAGTACAGCCTTCCTCTGTGATCAGACAGCCTGACAGACTGCAGACACACAAAGCAATAATCCATTTGTTAAAAATAATTGTCTGTTTTTCAGATACAATTACATCTATTTACATCCATTCAATTTAATTGAAGTTTATTTATAAGTAACATTTCCCAGCAGACAACAACAGTCATCTCAAGTTTTTTTTTTTCGAGTGTAAGCTACCACCCAACAATATTAGAGAGAAAGCTCATGCTATTAGACAATCCACTGTGAACAGTGGTGATGGTGGGAAGAAGGAACTCCCTTTTACCAAAAGGGTAAAAGCAGCTCCAGGACTACCTACATCTACCATGACTGCAGGGTAGGGGGGCACAGAGAAGAGTTGAATACAGTGACAAAAGAACAAATCACAAACTAAGGAGAAAGTTAAGGACATGCAATAGTGAAACACAGTGACCCAGCTTTAACTATAAGCTTTATTAAAAAACACATTTTGAAGCTTGTCTTAAAGGTAGTCATCTTTTTTTTCCATTTTGAGAAGTCGACATTAAATAAATACATTAGAAAATTTTTAAATTCTGGATATCTCATTCCAAATGAAAAAAGTCACACAACATCAGTATAACCTCCAGAAGAAAATATTTAGATCAAGACATTTCTATGACAGCTTACCTTTAATTTTAGATTTAAATGTGGAGATCAGTTGTTCTTAACAATGCTTTGTGATAAGTAGGGATGGGTACCGGTGTCCGGTGCCATGATTTAATTTTGTACTTTTTCCAATTTTATAGTACATGCAAACAAAAATATGAAAAAAAGAACACAAAAGAAAAAAACTAAAAAAAAATAAAGGACACCTAATCTGTGGAAGAGGGGAAAAGGAAAAAAAACAAACAAAAAAACGAGGAGAGGTCCCTGCCTTATGGGGCTGAGTTACAGTGGGGCAAAAAAGTATTTAGTCAGCCACCGATTGTGCAAGTTCCCCCACTTAAAATGATGACAGAGGTCAGTAATTTGCACCAGAGGTACACTTCAACTGTGAGAGACAGAATTTGAAAAAAAAAATCCATGAATTCACATGGTAGGATTTGTAAAGAATTTATTCGTAAATTAGGGTGGAAAATAAGTATTTGGTCACCTCAAACATGGAAAATCTCTGGCTCTCACAGACCTGTAACGTCTTCTGTAAGAAGCTTTTCTGTCCCCCACTCGTTACCTGTATGAATGGCACCTGTTTGAACTCATCATCTGTATAAAAGACACCTGTCCACAGCCTCAAACAGTCAGACTCCAAACTCCGCCATGGCCAAGACCAAAGATCTTTCGAAGGACACCAGGAAAAGTATTGTAGACCTGCACCAGACTGGGAAGAGTGAATCTACAATAGGCAAGCAGCTTGGTGTGAAAAAATCAACTGTGGGAGCAATCATCAGAAAATGGAAGACATACAAGACCACTGATAATCTCCCTTGATCTGGGGCTCCACGCAAGATCTCATCCCGTGGGGTCAAAATGATCATGAGAACGGTGAGCAAAGATCCCAGAACCACACGGGGGGACCTGGTGAATGACCTGCAGAGAGCTGGGACCAAAGTAACAAAGGTCACCATCAGTAACACACTACAACGGCAGGGAATCAAATCCCGCAGTGCCAGACATGTTCCGCTGCTGAAGCCAGTGCATGTCCAGGCCCGTCTGAAGTTTGCCAGAGAGCACATGGATGATACAGCAGAGGATTGGGAGAATGTCATGTGGTCAGATGAAACCAAAGTAGAACTTTTTGGTATAAACTCAACTCGTCGTGTTTGGAGGAAGAAGAATACTGAGTTGCATCCCAAGAACACCATACCTACTGTAAAGCATGGGGGTGGAAACATCATGCTATGGGGCTGTTTTTCTGCCAAGGGGACAGGACGACTGATCCGTGTTAAGGACAGAATAAATGGGGCCATGTATCGTGAGATTTTGAGCCAAAACCTCCTTCCATCAGTGAGAACTTTGAAGATGAAACGAGGCTGGGTCTTCCAATATGACAATGATCCAAAACACACCGCCCGGGCAACAAAGGAGTGGCTCCGTAAGAAGCATTTGAAAGTCCTGGAGTGGCCTAGCCAGTCTCCAGACCTCAACCCCATAGAAAATCTGTGGCGGGAGTTGAAAGTCCGTGTTGCTCGGCGACAGCCCCAAAACATCACTGCTCTCGAGAAGATCTGCATGGAGGAATGGGCCAAAATACCAGCTACTGTGTGTGCAAACCTGGTAAAGACCTATAGTAAACGTTTGACCTCTGTTATTGCCAACAAAGGTTATGTTACAAAGTATTGAGTTGTATTTTTGTTATTGACCAAATACTTATTTTCCACCCTGATTTACGAATAAATTCTTTACAAATCCTACCATGTGAATTCATGGATTTTTTTTTCACATTCTGTCTCTCACAGTTGAAGTGTACCTCTGGTGCAAATTACTGACCTCTGTCATCATTTTAAGTGGGAGAACTTGCACAATCGGTGGCTGACTAAATACTTTTTTGCCCCACTGTAGTCTTATAGGCTATCCATTTTGTCCACTGTTTTCGGTGTTTGTCAGATTTCAGTCTCAAAGTGTAGGTCATTTTCTCCATTATATATATGTCCTCGATTATATCAGTCCATTCTTCCAATTTTAAAGGGTCACTTTTCAGCCAGTTTTTTGTTATTACCTTTTTGCTTGACAACAACATAATTTTAAACAAGTAATGGTCCTCCTTTCTTACATTTTCCCATATTCCAAAATACATTACTCGCCCCTCACACAGCACGTCATACCCCAGCACTTTCGTCATTGTTACCGCAATGCTTTCCCAGTAAGGTTTGATATTTTTACACTTCCAAAACACATGAGAATGATTGGCGTCCCAGTCTCCACATAATCTCCAGCATTGTTGGGGTGTTTTCAGCTGCTTGCTTTTGATATAAGGAGTAATAAAGAACCTAATCACATTTTTCCAGCCATATTTTCTCCATCGTCTAGAGCTGGAGGAATTATGCTGTGTGAGACATACGGATCGCCAGACATCTAAGCTCGCTAAGGCTGTTGGGATTTTCTCTTTATTAACTTCATTAATTATATGCAATGTGCGTCGTATATTATCTTGTGTCTGTCGCCCCTTAATGAACCCTGTCTGGTCTTCATCCACCAGATCTGGGAGAAACAGCTCTAAGCGTCTTGTGATTATGGATGTAAATAATTTATAATCCACATTTAAAATAGAGATTGGACGATAAGAGTCACAGTTTTCCTTGTTTTTACCTTCTTTTGGTAAGACTGATATAATGGCCTCTTTCCAAGAGGGTGGAGTTTTAGCGTGTTTTAATGTCCAGTTAAAGGAATCTATCAAAATAGGAGCTAAAACCTCTTTAAAGGTCTTATACCACTCATTGGGATACCCATCACTCCCTGGACTTTTATTAGATTTCAATCTCCTTATTGCCTTATCCAGTTCTTCCTTAGTGATTGGTTTAGTTAAAAATTCATTTTGAGTTGTCCCAATAGAAGGAAGGTCTAACTGATCCAAGTACTCTTCAATTTCTTGTCTGTTTTTCTGGTCGGGTTGATTATACAATGTTTTATAATATTTTTGAAAGGCATTTTTTTATCTGTATTGGTTCATATAATAGTTCCTTGGTGTTTGGATCTCTAATCTTATTAACTGCATTACTTATTTGTATTGATTTTAACAGTTTAGCCAGTACTTTGGTTGCTTTGGAACCAGACTCATAAAATGTTTGTTTTGTGAATCTCAGTTTCTTTTCTATTTCCTCCATAGACAGATCGCTTAGTTGTTTTCTTACATCTTTAATGCTTTCAGCCAAGTCGGCACTCAAATCTGTATGCTGTTTTTTTTCTAAATCCCTTAATTGTTGTTCTAATTTGAATTGTGTGAGCTTTTTCATTTTTTTTGATATGGGTAGTCCTTGATATCAGATACTCTCGGATTACTGCTTTAACAGTATCCCAAATTATTGTTGGATCCATCTGTTCATCTTTGTTGTCAGCAATACAGACTTGTAATTTTTTTTAATCTCTTGTACCACAGATTCATTGTTAAGAATACCAGTATTTAATTTCCACAATGATTTCTTATTCTGATTATATAAGTGAATAGTCAAGTGTATGGCGTTGTGATCTGACAGATCAGCTATACCGATATTACACTCTATGACTCTATGTTTATCGCTTCTATTTATCAAAAAGAAATCTATCCTTGAGTGTACCTTATGGGCTACTGAAAAATGTGTATAGTCCTTCTCCAGAGGGTGTAATTCTCTCCATACATCGCAAAGATCCACTTCCTTTATAAGTAAATTAAGAGCCTTGGATTTATTATTTTTGCGTCTTTTTAAGCTTGTAGTATCTTTAGTATGATTTAATACACAGTTCCAGTCACCCCCACATATCAAAGTCCCTTCACTAAAACTAATAATTTTTTCAGATAGTTTTTGATAGAATTTTGGGTTGCCCTCTGGAGGGGCATACACATTTATCAGAGATACCACATTATTATTAATCCTCCCTTTAACAGCAACATATCTACCATCCTTGTCACAGACTTCCTCTAGCATTTCAAAATTTACCATATTAGAAATTAAAGTGATAACTCCTCTTCGTCTGCTATTCTTACATGAGCTGTAAAAGGAATTTACATAGCCAAACTTTTTAAATTTTTCATGTTCTTCTTTTGACATATGAGTTTCTTGAATGAATATAATCTGCGCCTTGTGTCGTTTCAATTTAGATAACAACCTACTCCTTTTAACTGGATTCCCCAGACCGTTGATATTGATTGAGATAATGTTTATTTTACCTACACCACTCATGACTTGTACAATGTGCAGTAACCATCCCCTCAAATTTGAAAAAAGAAGAAAAAAACAATATTACTAAACATAAAACAAAAAATAATCAAAAACTTGCGACTCCCAATTAGTAGGAAAAAATAATCTCCCACCATGACCCCGTTGGTAGGTCTAGGGTAAAAACCTCCATAAAGGGAGGGCCCTATAAAAAGTTTGAAAACTGAAAATATTGTTCCCATCTTATAGTCCAACGTATTTACCTCCATCCAGTGTTGCCCCTCCCGTTCTTTGAATTGATGAGGCAACCCTGTGATATTCTGATCAGTGGCAGGGGAGAGATGTCCCCCGAACTAATCAACATTTCTCTGAAATTCCTCCAGCTTTTTTTTTAGCTCTCTGCCCCGGGGAAGTAATTTGCTCTCGACGGGAAATTGGGACCCGTTTCCACTCTCGACACCTTCTAATTAGCGCATCCTCCTCCTCAGATACCGCCGGGATCTGTACATCATATCCCCGCCTCTGCAACTCCAAAGCCGCATCTCGTGCATTGCTGTAGTTTCTGACTCCGTCCCGCCAATGGATCTGCATGCTCGTGTAGGGAGTTTGGAAGCGCACACCCGCGTCCTTTAATATCCGTTTAACTTCTCTGTATTGTTTGCACTTTTGGACAATATCTGATGCATAATCATGATCAAAATAAATCGTCTTGCTATTCACCTGGATTTGCTTCTTTTTCCAAGCTTCTCGGAGTATAAGTTCTTTCGTTGTGAATTCCTGGAAATTGATAAGAATCGGGCGTGGGAATTCTCCAGGGCGCGGTTTCTGTAGATACGATGGGCCCGCTCAATCTTGAGTTCCAGCCCATTTGGTATAGGTATTTTGTGCTGTAGCAACTCCGAAACAAAGTCTTGGACGGATCTCCCCTCGGTGCCTTCCTCCACTCCAAACATGCGTATGTTATTTCTGCGGGATCTTGACTCTAGATCCACCAGCATGTTCTGAACAAATTTCTGTTTTCAAACTTTGGAGGAGCGCTTCAGTTAACTCCAGTGTCATGTCTTCTATATTTCCCACTCGGTCCTCAGCTTCCCCCACTCTCTCCGACAGAGTTTTTATGTCCTCCTTTATCTTATCGAGTTTGCCGCCCAGTTCCTGCTGTAGCGTGTTGATGCCTTCTCTCAGCCTTTCGTTATCTTGTTTCATTTCTAATTTCAATGATTCGATAGCTTTTAATAGCTCGCCAGCTGAGTCGCTAATTATACTGTTGGGGCTCGTGCAATCTTGTCCTGTTGCATTGTTAGCATTTGTTTTTGCGGCTTTGTCATGTCCCCTTGGCATTTTGGCCTCCTTTTGCCTTATTCCTCACCAACTACGTTCGCCTTACTCAATTGAGTTGTCTGTTAACGAGTTTTCTCTGTTTTCTATTCCTGATTGTAGGGAGCAGCCACCAAACGCATCCACTCATTCTGCCATGACACCCGGAAGTCGTCCCCACCCACCACTTTAATCACACTCTAGATCTTGTTTTAACATATGGCATAGAAACTGAACATTTAACAGTGTTTCCTGAAAACCCTCTCCTGTCTGATCATTTCCTGATAACATTTACATTTACACTCAACAAAAATATAAACGCAACACCTTTGTTACTGCTCCCATTCCCCATGGGATGGACGTAGAGACCTAAAATTCATTGCAGATACACAATATAACCATCCCTCCCAAACAGTGGTCACAAATCAGTCCAAATGTGTGGTAGTGGGCACATCTGCTATATTGAGATAATCCATCCCACCTCACAGGTGTGCCACATCAGGATGCTGATCTGACATCATGAGTAGTGCACAGGTGTACCTCAGACTGCCCACAACAAAAGGCCACCCTGGAATGTGCAGTTTTGTCTCACAGCAAAATGCCACAGATGCCACAAGCAATGAGGGAGCGTGCAATTGGCATGCTGACAGCAGGAATGTCAACCAGATCTGTCGCCCGTGCATTGAATGTTCATTTCTCAACCATAAGCCGTCTCCACAGGCGTTTCAGAGAATATGGCAGCACATCCAACCGGCCTCACAACCGCAGACCTCGTGTAACCACACCAGCCCAGGACCTCCACATCCAGCAGGTTCACCTCCAAGATCGTCTGAGACCAGCCACCCAGACAGCTGCTGGAACAATTGGTTTGCACAACCAAACAATTTCTGCACAAACTGTCAGAAACCGTCTCAGGGACGCTCAACTGCATGCCCGTCGTCCTCATCGGGGTCTTGACCTGACTCCAGCTCGTCGCCGTAACAGACTTGTGTGGGCAAATGCTCACATTCGATGGCGTCTGGCACGTTGGAGAGGTGTGCGCTTCACGGATGAATCATGGTTCACATTGTTCAGGGCAGATGGCAGCTGAGAATGTCCCAGTTCTTGCATGGCCAGCATGCTCACCGGACATGTCACCCATTGAGCATGTTTGGGATGTGCTTGACCGGCGTATACGACAGCGTGTACCAGTTCCCACGAATATCCAACAACCTCGCACAGCCATTGAAGTGGAGTGGACCAACATTCCACAGGCCACAATTGACAATCTGATAGACTCCATGCGACGATGTGTTGCACTGCATGAGGCAAATGGTGGTCACACCAGATACTGACCGGTTCTGGGTCCCCAGACCCCCAATAGCACAAAAAACTGCACATTCCAGGGTGGCCTTTTGTTGTGGGCAGTCTGAGGTACACCTGTGCACTACTCATGATGTCAGATCAGCATCCTGATGTGGCACACCTGTGAGGTGGGATGGATTATCTCAATATAGCAGATGTGCCCACTACCACACATTTGGACTGATTTGTGACCACTGTTTGGGAGGGATGGTTATATTGTGTATCTGGAATGAATTTTAGGTCTCTACGTCCATCCCATGGGGAATGGGAGCAGTAACAAAGGTGTTGCGTTTATATTTTTGTTGAGTGTACAATAGTTGATTACACAACAGTGGGGAATAGTTTCCATCACAGTAGATGTCTTTCTGAAAGTGCCTTAACTAAGTTTAAGGATATAATCCCCTCCATTGTTTTTGTCTTCGGTGCCCTGTACCAACACACTGTCATAGCAGAGCAGCTACCTGAACACTACTCCAACAGAGGTCGATTGTCTTGTTAATAATTTTACTCCTTCACCCCATACTCACATCAGAGCCTCAAATCAAAAGTATTTAACTTCCTTGTATAACTCTGAAATATGCACCTTAAAGTTAAGCTGGAGAGGAAATGGCACCTCACTCACAAAGAAGATCATCATTTAGCCTGGAAAAATAGTTTGCCGCTTTATAAAAATTAAAACAAAAACCTTCTCCATGAATCTAGAATATCTTGCTATTCATCACTGATTGAAGAAAATCAGAACAACCCTAGGTTTCTTTTCAGCATTGTTGCCAGGCTGACAAAAAGTCAGAGCTCTGTTGAGCCAACCATTCCTTTATTGTTAACTAGTAATGACTTCATGAACTTCTTTACGAATAAAATTTTAATCATTAGAGAAAAAATTACTCAAATTATGTCACAGATGTAACATTATCTACATCTACTTTCAGTACCATATTTACAAAC
This sequence comes from Diplotaxodon limnothrissa, assembly GCF_057381915.1. Classification (NCBI taxonomy): domain Eukaryota; kingdom Metazoa; phylum Chordata; class Actinopteri; order Cichliformes; family Cichlidae; genus Diplotaxodon; species Diplotaxodon limnothrissa. Next base: position 17,874,845 of record NC_140617.1, on the reverse strand, counting down.
TTTCTCTCCAATTGATCTTTCTGAGTTAACTTCAATAATTACCTTCTACCGAAATCTCCAATCTTCCTTTTATCTCACATAATCTTTCACACACAAAAGTTAATTATTGAGTCTCACAGGGTTCAGTGCTAGGACCAATTCTGTTTTTGTAGTTGAGATTTAATGTACTGAGTGAGTTGCAGGGAACTTTTTTTAAACTGTATTTTACTTATAATTTTTATTTCAATTTAATTTTTGTAATACTAAGGTGCCATGTGTTGCTGTTTTTTTCAGGGCATTAATCAGTGGGACACCACTAGTAAGCATGTTGCATGCGTGGGGGTTGGTGGGAGTTGCATGGACTCCACATTTGTACTCTCTATACTGAATCATAAGTTTTAATTTGGTGTATTTTGCTTCACTAACTATTAACTCTTAATTCCAAAATTCAAAAATGCTTTTTAATTCCTTTGAATGAGGAAACTAGTAATGTAAACTGCAATATTTATCAGTTATACCACCCCATTCATGTCTCTTTCACTTGTGCTAAATGGGGATAAAGAGAAGCCTGCTGCTGTGTATATCTACTTTTTTTGCTACTGCATTTTGTCATTTACATTTGTGTAAATGTTTGAGTCAGGTTATAGATGTTGTTTTATTTGTACAATGAGGTCACCATCTAAGGCTGCATATTAAATAGTATTTTTAGCCACATTGGGAAATCTTATTTTTCTTCCAGCTCAAAAGCCGCAACATAAATGTGGAGACTAACACCAGAATTTCATAGAGAAGAGGTTTTATTTTAAATTATATAATAAGCTAGCTAAAGTAGCTGATACCACTAAGGCAAATACTGGTGTGCCTTCCTGAAAGCCTGCCTTTATCCACACCTCACCAGGTATGGTCAGTTAGCAACAGCTGAACACTGTTGCACTGCCACTGCAAACAGGTTAGTGGCTGCAGAGGGGTGTAACATCCCCGCCCTCAAAAGGGTTCCTTTAGGACCCTTAAATGAATTAACAAGACCCTCTGGAATTGTTTTATTCCTGATCTTCCAAACCTGAAAGAACAGAAAAAACTAGGAGAAGCACAGTGTTCACATTCAACAAATAATATTCTAATAGACCAGTTAAAGTAAAAGGCAACCTTGCATACAAGTTTGAGCCAAAGCACATACTTGAGCATTTTACCATCAGATGTCTTACCACACAAAACTAAGTGCTCACATTACTTTCGTTGACATCTTCATTCTTAATTCCCCCTTGGGGATAAATAAAGTCTTTCTGATTCTGATTCTGATGAGGATCTCAAGTTGCCACACTGAACACACAAACAGTAACATGTGACCAACACAAGGTGCACAACAGCCACAAACTCAAAAGGATTACACAAACTGTTACAAACAAACTGAAAGGAGCAGTGGATATTCACAGTCAAGTGATCTGTTGTGTCCACCACACAAATGGCCGCATACAATTGGCCCTATACCACAACAAGTTACTTTAATCCACAAAATTAAGTAAAGCAAGCATACTAGTGACCAACCACAAATGGAGAGCTTGTCCACACAATGATCACATCAAGGACCGGCTCAGCAGCCCACAGTGTTATTGCCTTCACCTGGCCAACAACACTCACAAGTGATCCAACTAAAGTAGCCAGTCTCTACAACACTAAAGGTCACAGCATAAAACGATCACCTCCCCATTTGGCATCCATAAATACTGATATACTAGATGTACACACATGGTTTACAGACTCTACTCCCTTAGCTATAAAAAGACTATAACTAATGAATCTCCAAAACTTGATTCTGCTCATCTGGACGTAGCGTTTTGTGGGAGAAATGTTTCGTCACACATCCAAGTGACTTCGTCAGTCTCAGCTGACTGCAGGTTTCCCCAATCGTATAAACAGTACATTTGCATTGTCAAAGGAGCTTGCAAAGAAAAGCGTCTGGACTTCTTTAAGTTGCTTGAAGACGTTTCACCTCTCATCCGAGAAGCTTCTTCAGTTCTAAGGTCAAATGGTGGAAAGTCCCAGATATAAACCTAGTGGGAGTGACCCCCCACAGAGGGACAAAAGGACCCCCTGATGATCCTCTAATCGCCTGAGCCAAGGTGGGAAACTGGGCGTGGGTCCCAATCAGCCAGAGTTTCGGGTGTGTTCATTGTGAAACCTGGCCCCACCTTATCATGCGAATTCCTGAGGTCAGATGGCCCAGGATGTGAGTGGGCGTTAAGGCGTCTGGGAAGGGATCTCAAAACTGGATTATAGATGGCACAGAGTTGGTGTCGTAAACCCCCGCCTCTGTTCAAAGATGGTCGCTCACAGTGGACATAGAAGAAGCCATATATGGCATATATATATATATATATATATATATATATATATGGCATATATATATATATATGGCATATATATATATATATATATATATATATATATATATATATATATATATATATATATGCCATATATATATGCCATATATATATATATGCCACATATATATGTATGCATGCATTTGTGGCCACTTCCAGGCAGCCTACAGTGTTTCATAATAACAAATAAACCCAAACAAAAATAATGCAGTTCACGTGACCTTTCCAAGCGAGCGTGAACCCACTATTTGAACCCCGGAACACCATACCATCAGCTTGCATAACCACTCGTATAATCGGCGATCACAGGGAGTCTACACGACTGGCTTTATTAAAGGTAAGTGGAAAAAATATGTTGGCCACCCTCTGTGCCACTCAAAGCATACCTCTCACCTCTGTTTAACTGCCCAGTCGACAAAAAGACGCGCAGCCATGGTAACCCAGCGCAACAAGTGTGAAATCTAATGGTGGTGTTGCGTGTATGTGCTTATTTACTTATCTCACATAAGTATTTATCTCTGGGTACCTTCAAATGTTTTTAACCCAATGGCAATCTGTACATTTTTTTGAATGAACATAAAAATATCAGGTCAGAGGGCCCGGTGGCGCCAGTGTCCGGCAGCCTCGCCTCTGTCAGTGCGCCCCAGGGCAGCTGTGGCTACAATGTAGCTTGCCATCACCAGTGTGTGAATGTGTGTGTGAATGGGTGGATGACTGGATATGTAAAGCGCTTTGGGGTCCTTAGGGACTAGTAAAGCGCTATATAAATACAGGCCATTTACCATTTATCATGGAAAGGACACACACACACACACACACACACACACACACACACACAACCTACCATTTGGTTTATTTAGTTGTCAGACGGCCTTGTGATTTTAGGTTTGCACAGGGTAGAAGGCAAGCCAGTCTTCGGACAAGTCGCAAAATCATCAAAAACAAGGCGTTTTCTAATACCCTCGTATGCAGTGTTGAGCCTATCCCTCTTGATGGCGTCGTCAATCTGGCTAAACAGACGCAGCATAGCTCTCCAGTCGCACCACTGTATAAAAACATGTCCTTAAACCATGTAGTGCGCTCTTCTATGCTTAGAGGGTAAGGATTTAACCTCCAGTTTTCAACCCCTCTGGCAGCAATAAGACTTTCCCCGTCATCACATACATTGAGAAAAATAAAGTCATCGGGGCTGCGGTTGAAACGATCAGCCTCGACCCAGTAAAGCTCAGGGCCTGTCGGACTGTTCCACTGGGAAACATACAGCATCTCTGAGAAGCCCACATTGTCCAAGTCCGCACAAACAACAGTGCGAAAGAGTTTCCAGTTTTTAGTAGACATGGCTTGTGATTCCCCCCAAAGCATTCCCTCACCACAATCTACATGAAGCATAACTGCTCCACTGGTATATTTAACGGTATACACATACCATTTACTGCCTCGATATTCTAACTTAAATTCAGTCCCATCTACGACGTTTTCACAGCGTTGTTTTTTACAATGAGGGCCCCGGGTGCATATGCCTGTAGACGTACCTAGAGCGGCTGTGGCTTGGGCGACGTCCTGGCTACTCGTCATGGTTGATACCGATGTCATCCTGCACTCCTTAGGTAGAGGTGTCTGTCTGTGTTCCTTAGGTCGAGCTGTTGATGTTCCAAATGGTGAAAGACTGCAGGTATATTACTACTAATGTGAAAACACATCTTAGGTGATCTTGATTCAGAGTTCTCAGAGACTCACAGAGATGTCTCTCTCTGTTAGTCCTGCAGTGTTAATATGAACACCCCGGAGCTGAGAGTGTTTTCAGCGGCTCTCTGGTCGAGCGCAGGCCACATTCAGTGTGTCAGTGAACGCCTCCTCCACAAACTGACATGAAACGATTTTTATATCATAACAAATGCGTGAGGTAAAATAAGAATCCAAGCAAATAATTGCATGTCACTCGTGCAACCAATGTCTGCTTTGCATGCTGCTGCTGCAGCTTAGAGCTCTCGCGTGTCTGCGCTAGGTGAGAAAACTTGCTCACACAAATAAACGTATTTAAGACTATCAGACTGCTGAACACTTCATACACACCTCACCATCACTTACCGGAACTTCAACATTATGCACTCCATACTGTACATAAATGCTACTTTTGCACATTTTGCACATTTCCAACTGCCACTCTGTATATTAAATTTTTATTTAATTTTCACACACATAGATATACATATTTAGTATACATATTCAGTAATGTGCATACACTCATATATATTTGTACATATATTTATTGTTATAATCTTCAGATTTACCTATTGTTATATTTTGCTTGCTCTTATGTTATTGTATTGTATTTTGCACACCTCTGTTGCTTGCGAAGCTTGCACACAAGAATTTCACTCACATGTGCTGTACCAGTGTACCTGCACATGCGATGTGACAATAAAAGTGATTTGATTTGAAAAGAGAGTGGCATCCTTTTTTCTTTTTTTTTTGCCTGTCCCGTTTGGCTCTTTTGCCATCAGAATTATTGTCTAGAGGCAAAGAAAGATGCCCAACGGATTTACTTTACCAAATTGACCATCCCAGCCTTGCCGTAATGGTCCATTTGATTCACCTTTTATTGTTTATTTTATTTTCACTTGCTGAATACGGGACAGACTTGACTGGGGGAAAGAAGGGGAGAAAGAAAGAGGGAAAGAAACAGCTGAGAAGAGGGACGGGGGAGAAGGGCAAAAAACAAAAACCAACAGAATGGGCAGAAAAAAAAAAGAGAAAAAAAAATGCATCTATCAATCACCTGGATCACCTGTTGAGAAAGAAAAAAGAAAACAAGCAGAAGAGAACAAGAGTAATAGAATAAACAACATCACAATGATATATGGGAATATGACAGTAAATACTAAATATTAAACATTATTGTGCAGCACATAAGATCAACAGAACACAGTGTGCTTTGAGGTAGGAGCCAAAAAGGGTGTAGTTTGTGGGTGTGATCACCCGTGTGTATGGAACGCCAGGACTGCCATAATGAATTAATTAAATACACCATTAAATAATTGACACATTTAATTAATTATTTATGTATTTCACTTTTTAATTAATTATTGACACATTTAATTAATTATTGACACATTTAATTAATTATTTATGTATTTCACATTTTAATTAATTATTGACACATTTAATTAATTATTGACACATTTAATTAATTATTTAATGATATATTTATTTATTTCATTTTGGCAGTCCTGGCGCCTGGCTCTCATCATGAAATAATTTTATCTGTCACCCATCAAACTCAGGGGGCGGGGTTAACGCTGCCCATGCAGCTTCTCTAACATTTGATTGGTTGCCGTGCAAAGTAAGTCAAAACAGGTCGATCCTAGATAATCGATTGCTTGTGTAGACTTGGGGCAGCCAGGTATCCCAGAATGCAGATCAAATCACAGGCAGCAATGGTGGTGGTGTAGTTTTTCTGTCACCAGCTACACTTTTAACAGTGTTTTAGCCGCGAATGTCGCGACGTATGTCTGGTTGTCAACATAGAACATGTTTGCAAAAGTGCTCAGATGTTTTCAGAGATTTCACTAGCTCTGCTAACAATTAGCATGCAGAGTGCACCCAGGGGGTTACTACGTTAACCGGTTTGTTTACATATTCCACTCTCTGTGTTCCACATGTTGCATTCGCAGATTCTCATTTTCACCGAACGATCGTCTCTTTCCGCCTGGTCTTGTGTCTCTGTGCTTCTGTAACATAAAGAACGAGCTGACATTTTTCTCACGAAACCAGCGATCAGCTCAACAGACCCTCAGTTTACCTGCATGCATTCTCCTCCTCATCTGTCAGCTGTTTAACACCTGCTGCTAATTCAAGAAACGCGCCTACGTTACCTGGTGATAGTCACAGTTTAACTGGGCAGCCGGTACTCGATATAAAGCAATGTCAGCGCATTTTTCTGCACAAGATAAGTAAATATAGTGTTTTCCCCGAGCGCAGAGCTGCTGGAGCTTGTTTCCTTACAGAGCACTTTATAGGCGAACAGCTTCATCAGCGGCTGATGTCCAATCACCGGCACACAGCTTTGAAACCTCAGCTGAGTTTTAGCTCTCAGTGGTTAACGCTGGACTTCATTCACTCAGGTTCTGTCTGTCGGGTCACGTTTACTTCGCTGTTTTATTTACAACTGAGCAAATCGGTTTGGCTGATACGGTGGCCCCTAGAGACAAAGCACGTACAAACTCCAAAACACATGCAAAATCCAAAACACATGCAAAATCCAAAACACATGCAAAATACAAAGCACATGCAAAATACAAAGCACATGCAAAATACAAAACACATGCAAAATACAAAGCACACGCAAAATACAAAACACACGCAAAATCCAAAACACACGCAAAATACAAAACACACGCAAAATACAAAGCACACGCAAAATACAAAACACACGCAAAATCAAAAACACACGCAAAATCCAAAGCACATGCAAAATACAAAACACATGCAAAATACAAAGCACATGCAAAATACAAAACACATGCAAAATACAAAACACATGCAAAATACAAAACACATGCAAAATACAAAGCACAACGGAAGTGCTCCAGGACGCTAGGGGCAGTGTTGAGCTCGATTTGCAAAATAAACGGCAAGTTTGTTGCAAACACACGGAGATGGATACCAGCGGAAAACACCAGCAAGGATAGACCAACCACGCCTCATAATAAAGGTAATGTGCAAACTGTTGTTAGTTTGATTGTTGTTGTTTTTTTATTACTATGAACGCTTGGTTTATGCTTTGCTCATGGAGAACTGGTTTAAAAAAATGGATAAAAGTATGAAAACGTCATGTTTTAGCGATTTCTGTCCTTTGCTAAACATAAAAAGTAGCATGCTGTGCCGTTTATATACATATATAGAATGAAAGTTAAGATAAAATATGTAATCTTATTTTAATATTTTGCTCTGAGTAATTGATTGAAAAACATTCTCATGGTCAAACAAGTATTTGCAAGTGAGGTTATAAAAATCTAAGTGTAATGTTTTTGGTTCAGGAGTCTTAATGTAAGATGTGAAATACTTGTATTTTCTGTGGGTTGTAGTGAATCTTAATTTTGTAAAACATTTGATGGGGTCATTTTTACAGATGTACTGTCCCTTCTGTGGACACCTCTTGGCAGACAGTCCTGCCTTTTGTAGTCTATGTGGTAAAAACATCAAGTTTTTAAAGGACATCAGCAGCACTGTGTCGAGAAATCCTGCCCTTGGTGAAGAGGCAGCAGCTCTTCCATCTACCAGTTCCAGCATCCTGACTGGCACAACTATACAGTCTACACAGGGTAAAAAACATATTTGTATTAAATAAATCTTCTTAACTGTCCCTTCCCTAAAATTGTAATTTTTTTTTCTGTTTATAGCTGGGAAATCATTAGTGGAGTCATTTATAAAATTTAGGGATGTGAAAGAAAGGGAAAGAAAGGCATTTTTTTCAAAGAAACACCAGGAACAGAAGGACCAGAAACCAATTAAGGTATGTCATAAACTTGAACGTGGAAGTTGACCACTTTTGTTGCTAATACAAAATCCAAATTACCTGTAGCACTGCCAAGGCATCGCTGTAAATTTCCATATGCATATGAAAGGAACTGTATATATTGCAAGGGTGGCCAACTATGTCCTCTACAGCTATGGACCCCCCCGTACTATCTCTGTTTAATTTACTTTGAGGCTGATTGCTGTTTATTACCTGCATATGGTGTGTTCAGCTAATCACAACCTTGGACATTAGTGTTGCTTGGGGAACGTTGAAGAAACTAGAAACGATCTAGTTGCCGCTCTTGGGGATTGTAGTTCACCACTGATACAGGGCTTACAATTGTTAACCTGATCAGAATTTCTTAATTGTCAGCCTTTGGTCAACATTCCTTCAATAATATATGCCCCCTGTTAAAACTATATTTAGTCGCTAATGTTGTCTTTTGAGTCACAGCACAGCTGGAGCACAACTACAGATCAGAAATAAAATGGAAGACAGGGAACACCATGTAGGAGCAAAGATGTAAAAACATGTTATTGTTAATCTCATTCCTAGATACAGATTGGCATCATGAGAAGGACCAGTGATGGTATAAGACCTGTTCGAGGAAAGTCACTTCCAGTTGATGTTCATTCTCACTGGTCAACTGAGCAAATCTTGTCTGCCAGCGTGAAAAAACATAAGGACTTTAACCAGGACATGGCCGATGGACCCTATGTACTGCTATACCCTGATGCAAGGGAAGTTAACACAATTCCTGGAACCAACACCCCTTTCAACATCCAAAAATACAAGGATGCCATAGGGAAGGCCTATCAAAGAATAACTCTCTACATTTGCAACCATGATGACTTCTTAAATACTGGTAAGTGATTCTGATAATGCAGTGACAATCATAAATTTTAGATATTAAAAATAATTCAAGATTTTTCAAAAAAATGTTGATCAGAGAGTGACATGATTTTGCCACAGATTTTAAATATATTTAATTTGTGCTTTATAGCCAAAGTGTTCTATATGTTTGCTAATTGTTAGATATAGCTTTCAATACATACATATATTTAAATTAGACTGTATGTTTTGAATCATTGAATATTTGCAGATTGCAACACAGTGTGAATCTGAAGAGGACAATGAAGTTCAAGTAAAAGCAGTAGAAAGCCCACTGTCGGACACTGTGGTTAGTCTTTTTTCTTTACCATTGTTTTGTGTGTGTGTGTGTGTGTGTGTGTGTCTGTGTTTGTATACACCAATATAATCAAGAAAAGTTAAAAGTTTTAAAAAGTGCTGTTAAGCTTATTTTACTACTTATCAGGTATGGGATTTTCCAGATAATCACAGCACCCCGGAAAGAGCACCTTCAAGAAATAGGTAAGTTTTGTATTGTGGAGGATACAGTGCGGCGACCGTGAATAGTGAGGAGCCAAAATACATTATTATGTATTATATTGTAAATTCTGAAATTATTTAAATTCTTTACAGGGGGTCAAACTTGCAAACTTCTTCTGAAGTAAGACTCTGAAAAATGTCATTAATAATTATCATACAGGCTACAAACATAAAATATATTAACTGTTCATATATTTTTGATATTTAGACTCAAGGTCCCTGCTACAGGTATGTTTTGGACACAGAAATTTGTGTATTGAGACACTAGACCAATAAAATCTTAGTTAACTTTAGATTTTAAGAAATGTTCTACTTTGCCCACTAAATGTTTTTTATTGCAGCACATACACAAGTGTTTATGCACCGATTGTAATTGATAGTGACTCAGACAAAGAAGTTCTCATCGAAAAGGATGAGAGTGAAACACAAAGGTAAGTATACATTTAAATGTGAGAATGTAAATATGCTAAAAGTGAGTATTAACATCCTCATTTTATGTGATATTAAATAATTTTTTTATGTTCTAGTACAAATGGCCTGACTGCTGCAGAAGTACTTGAAGAGCTGGCGTCTAAGACAATAAAAACATCTGTCAGCAGATTTAATATAAACAGAGCAAATGTTTGGGACGGAGCAGCTCGGGGCTTTAGACGTGTGTCTTACAACCCAACTGATGATATACTTGTGAAGTTCAGCGATGATGCAGGACAGCGTGAAGATGGAATGGATAATGGTGGTCCTAAATGTGAATTTTTGACATTATTAATGAAATGCCTTAGATCACGACGAATCTTTGATGGACCTGAGGACAGCAAATTTCTTACATTTGACAGCGCTGGTGAGAAAGTTATACCATCTGACTATAAAATTAAATTAATACATTCTGAAGTTAAGAGCTTGGATGATTAATTGCTTATTAAAATAAAAAGGCATATAATTTAAAGCATTATTTTAGCATAACTAACTAAATACATCCATTACCAGCTGCAAGAGAGGATGAATATTTCCTTGCTGGCAGAATGATTGCCACATCATTGGTACATGGTGGTCCAGGGCCTGCCTTCCTCTCCAAGACACTCTACCAGCATCTGATTGGGACAACAAAGTCTGATGTGGTGGAGGTCACAATTGAAGATGTAACTGATGAAGCTACAAAAGCTTTTCTGTTGGAAGTATGTTGATTTAAATATTCTATTTTAAAACTACAATTTCTTTTGTTATCACAAAGCTTGATGTGTTAATTGCACATTGGACTGTAACACTGTGCTCCAAAGTAGTTGTAATTTTAATCAGCATGCTAAGTGTACTGATGTTTGTTAATTATGAACAAAGATAAATGTTTGACTTTAAGTAGAGGAGTAGAAAACAATACCAGAATAACATGCTTTAAAATATAGACCAAACATTGAAGTACACTAGTAATTATATTTAAAATAATTTTGATGTGAACGTCATGCACAACAACCTGTGATACTGCAATTTTCTTTTTTTTCTTATGTAAACACTAGATATCCAATGCTGCAACGCTGAAGGAACTCCATGGGTGCATTGAAATGCATTGCAGCTTATTGCAGACAGCTGGCTGCTATGGATTTCCGGACTCTTTAGATGGTAAAGGCAACATCATTAAGGACTACCTTAGGTGGTACATCATATACCGCAACCACTTCTCAATCCAAAGGTAACATATTTGTAAGTATTTGGACTGATACAAAATAATGGGGCAATGTAGCTACACTATTTTAATAATAGTTTTTTAACAAAATTGTTTTTAAACCGTAAGCAACACTATACTGAATTGATAACAGACCACAGCTACAGAAGTGGTCTGCCTATTCTTTTGACCAAAATTTTTTTTGAATAATTTGTATGTTTTTGCTTAATTTTACAGTTTTGCATCTTCCCTTTTTATTTATTGTTTCCATGGTTAATTATACTTGTGTTTGTTATACTAATGTTTGCAAAAAGGTTTTGAGTTATCATGCATGTGGTTTACTCAGTATAGAAAAAATCATGTGAAGCTGCAAGGACAGAGATCAAATTTCAAACTTTTAAACACTTATTCTATTAGAATTCTTGTTACTTATCAGTCCCCGCATAAAACGGACAAAGCTGCAAACACAAGTTCAGCTAGTGACCATGTTTAGGCAGGTACTTTAAAAAATGCAGTGCAAATTTGATGTTTGTAGGTGGTTTGATCTTTTACATTATTGGTTTTATTGAGAATAAACCGTACTGTACTGGCTGAAAATGCATTTGCAACATTGTGGCTGAAGTAAGTTAAGCTCCAGTCTGCAACATTCCCTTGCTGATGAATAGAAATGCAGATGGTAAAATATAAATTCTGAAGGTGGCATGGTGGAGCAATGGATAAAACAGACTGGGATTCAGAAGGTAGCACGTTTGATGAGAGCACACACACCAGGTGTGTCCTTGAGAAAGACAGCCAGCACTAACTCACTGCTCACCCCAAGGGTGATGGGTTAAATGCTGAGATCTAATTTCCCCCTAGGATCAATAAAGTATGTAAAAATCATTGTGCTTTTGGAATAATTAAAATAAAACATTCAAAAAGTGTTTTTCATGTTTTTATTGTAGTGCTGATGACAATTTTCCCCTTATAGATTTAAGGATGGCCTCGCAACACTTGGTGTAATCCATGCCCTGCAGCAGCATCCTTTGTTGTTCCAACCCTTCATGTGCTCAAGACCAGAGCCACTGACATCTGACTTTTTAGAGGACATGTTTGCAGTGGTCCTGAGCGAACCTGGCAGTTCAAGACGGCAGGAAGAAACCAGGGTGCTTGGATTCTGGCGAGACTATCTGATAGACGCTGAAGGTTTGTATAATACAAAACTTGTACTGCAAACAAATTACTACGATCAGTGCAAACCAATAAAGCAGCTCTTTCATGAATATTACTTTTATGATGTTTTTTAAGTTTAAACTGTCAGGTGATATTTCTGCTATAGAACAGGTATTTGTGCTATTAATCTTGGAAAAAAAGGAAAAACATAATACTTTGGAACATTTGAGGATCCAAGTTTCTGATATTCTGCTTTGTATTTGAAATTTTTAGAAAAAAGATTTATCTTTAGCTACATTCTATTTAATTCTAGATACCAAAACAGCAGTCTCCCTACAAGACATACTGATGTTTGCCACGGGCCTAAACAGCATTCCACCAGCTGGAATGGAACCAAGACCAAGATTGCTGTTTGGTGATGCATCACGTTTCCCAATTGGGAAAACGTGCAAACACCATTGTGATACCAATGGCTCAGTCATATAAGCAGTTCCAGGATGATATGGACTTTGGAATATTAAACTCTCCTGGTTTTGGTCTGTATTGATCGACTTACAGTTTGATCCTCATACTGTAATATAGTCTTCATGTCAACTGTGTTTTTGTTCTTATACAAAAAGGTTTGTTTAAAGAAATTGACTAGATATCTGTTGGGCCAAGGCCTTTGTTTTAGTTACAATGCTAAAGTAAATGTCTGTGATTTGAAATGATTACTTTTAGTACCCTTAGCTTTAGAAAGAATTCCCTTTATATCTATTCTAAATGGTGAATAGTAGTATTCATAGATATTGTACATTTTACACAATTTGTATGTCAGTGCAAAGTGTAATTTGCCTTGTTAAGGTTACCAATAAATCTTATTACTTAAATGAGAGTGTTTTTTACTCCTTTATTTTATATCAACCTGTATTAATAAAGCTAATAATACCAACACGTGTCTTGCATTTAAGGTGGAGGTTAAGAGAGTCTTCACAATATCATCTGTTAGGAGAAATAATTTATTTGATCGCACTGTCACAACTGATATTCTTATTTGGAAAAACACAAAGGCAATTTTTTTTAAGTGACTATAAACTGATGAACTATAATTGTGTTCTACTTGAAGCAAAAAACATTTTTTTTAGCCTTAACAAAAGTGCAGGTGGTGCATTACTATAACCACAAAGTGGAATCCACAGTTCTGGGATGTGTGGGAACCTTGGCATTACAACCCAGCAAGCCTTTTTAGTCTGATGTAGTTCTCCACACAAGATTCCAATGTCTGTGATGAACTGAAGCCACTGTTTAGTCCTTCAAAATATTCCTGTAGGTGAGGGTCTCCACAGAAATCGGGAGTTGAACTCATCCTGAACTGGCTCAGCTCTTGATGTCCAACTGCAAGGCCACAGTCGCGTCCACCAAACCTAAAAGTTTGTACAAGGAAAATCTTTACTATTAAAATACTAAGAAAACGCAACAACATCCTTGTAGAAAAAAAGTAGACCTATTTAGTCCAAATTTTTGGTGGTACAAACACTGTGGTGTCTGTTTTTTATGACCATACAGTAAAAGAAGACTATATGATCAAGTGCATAGATCAGTGCGCCCCAGGGTGGCTGTGGCTACAATGTAGCTTGCCATCACCAGTGTGTGAATGGGTGGATGACTGGTTGTGTAAAGCGCTTTGGGGTCCTTAGGGACTAGAAAAGCGCTATACAAATACAGGACATTTACCGTTTATAGATTAAAAGGTGCTAAAAAAAAAAAATGTCATTTTTCTGATTTCTACTTAAATTAAAGAATTTTGATTTTTCACATTTTTAATTGACAAGTGATACAAACCTATGAGGCAGGTAATACATCACATCCGGTTTACCAGATGGACAGCGTGACTGGCTAACTGGACGGATCAGGTGCGTGTTCCACTTTCTTTTGCATTCATCCAGATCCCTCTGAAGCACAGCCATGAAAATGAAGCGCACCAAGCACATGTGTTCATGACTACCATTAAAGAGGTGCATTTCCTTCATGTCACTCAAAAGGTCCATCCAGAACTGTGTTCTAAAAAAGACAAAAACATACCATCAGTTCACAAATCACCAGCCTTCAAAGCCTCACTATTTCTTACATTTATGAAATTGTTTCTTGAGTTGACGTAAAGTGCGTGCATTTCGGATTTCTATTCATCTCTCTTTCTTTATTGACTATTACAGTTTATATTTTCTATCTTATACTTGTATGTAACATAATGGCTACACATTGAAGCTATAAAGGAAAGGTGGTGTAATACACATCAAGGCTTCTGCATCACAGACTATATATTACAGCCACACTTTTATCTGCTTAATATAGTTGTTTCTTGAAAATTTTTAAAACCTACCGCTGTTTTCTGAAGTACGACCACCAGCTTTCAATTCTTTGATTTGTTATTGAAGATCCATACATATGACTGGCAGCTCCTGCAAAAAAATCCTGATGAGATGACCGTAAGGCACAATGCATTGCTGCCATCGTCCCATTTTCAGTGCCGCAGTCTGTGCGAAGTCGCACTGGTATGACTCCAAACTCTGAAGCACACTGAACGTAGTGTTGAGCTATGACTTCTGGGTTGCTGTTAGTTGCTCCGCAAACCAACCATAATACCTTCCGCGAATAGCCATCAATACAACCACTGATAGTCAAACCATATGGCTTTAATTTGTCATATCCATCAACATGCCAAGTGTGGTTTGGTCCAGGTGAATCGTAAACTCTTCGTACAAACTTTTTCCTTGAGCGCTTTTGGACTCCAGATGGGTCGAGCTCTGCCATTATCACCATGACATCATGCCTTTTCACAGAAAGATGGCGTTTCTGACGCAGTGTCTGCCACATTGAACGGTATCCATAATGTTGACCAGGTCCCTTCAGCTCTTCTATTATTGCAGCACGAATCAAGGCCTGACTTGAGTAATCTTTTTTGCGGGACAGTGATAAACTTCTTAATCTACATTTAAGTGTGGTCAGACTGATCTTCTGTTTATGTTTTGAGGCCAAAATGTCCAAAGTTTCATTATAGGAGTAACCGTCTCTGAAATATTTCTGAATGAGGTCTTCGATGGAAATGTTTTCTTGAATTGATCCTTATAAACAGAAAAAAAAAAAAAAGATGGGAAATGGTAAAATAGATCATCAGACAAGAAATGTGCAGTTTTAAATAACAATGACATTTTAAAACCAATGTATTGTTTCATTATTAAACTAAATTAATATGTTGCTTCTTTGGGCCTCAGTAAATTCAAGACAAATAAAGTCTACAACTATAACCCTAACCTGGACGACTAAGAATCTTCACAGATATACCTTAATGGTTTAAAAGATTGCAAAATAACGTGTATGCAATTTATATAACATAAAAATAATATAGTACATAAGGACTGCATTCAAATGTAAATAAACTGTAAACAGCCAAATGGCAGCTTTGTGAACTGGTTGAGACAACCTTTTTTTTAATATGTAATTTGTGAAATACTTACTGTTGTCGACAAACGCCAAAAACTCAATATGTTTGCCACATGAACCGCAGAACTTGACAACTTCTCCCACGTTATGGCCACAATATGGACAAAACATTCTTATCCTGAAAGAAACAGCATTTTTCTTTTAAAATAGAGTATTAAAACGGCAAAGGGCAGACCTAAGCTAAAGTGTATATACACAAACGCATTTCCAACACAACAGCTACGTTGCTAGCGTAAAACAGAACTTCCAAAACACAACTACCTACATAACTTAAATTACACAATTGAGAGCATATGTGTATTAGTTGTTGATTTATAGACAAACACTAATATATATTCAAATAATTTAAAAAAAAAAAGAAGGTTCATTTACCTTTTACTGCCACACACCAAATCCGGTCATTAGAAACGTCATGGCTTATGTAGCCACTAGGTAACAAAAACTCAACACTGCCCCTAGCGTCCTGGAGCACTTCCGTTGTGCTTTGTATTTTGCATGTGTTTTGTATTTTGCATGTGCTTTGTATTTTGCATGTGTTTTTGATTTTGCGTGTGTTTTGTATTTTGCATGTGTTTTGTATTTTGCGTGTGCTTTGTATTTTGCGTGTGTTTTGTATTTTGCATGTGTTTTGTATTTTGCATGTGCTTTGTATTTTGCGTGTGCTTTGTATTTTGCATGTGTTTTGTATTTTGCATGTGCTTTGTATTTTGCGTGTGTTTTGTATTTTGCATGTGCTTTGGAGTTTGCATGTGTTTTGGAGTTTGTACGTGCTTTGTCTCTAGGGGCCACCGTAGGCTGAGGTTAAAGTTACGTTTCATAACTGCATAGTTTCACAGACGTTTAATGGTTCACTGGCACATGTGTTAGACTGAACTATCATCTAAATATCATCTGTTTTTTAATAGTTATTCAACTGTATTCTAAGCACCAGCTGTCTGTTAGAATGTGATTTTTTTCTCTCTCTCTGTTGGCAGAGGTATAAAAATGCGCAGGAAAATCTTACGTGCATGGCGAACTTCACCGACGATATTTAGGGAGGAATAAACACACATCAAACATAAATGAACCATTTGCCTGTCTCCATAATTGAGAGCATTTTCTCTTCCTATGTCAACACTCTCTCTCTCTCTCTTTTTTTTTTTTTTGGCTTTTTCGGTCATGTTATGTTTACCTGTCAAAGGCTTGTTACAAACTATGAAACACATCGTGCAGACTTCTGGATGTTAGAAGAAAACGAATACTGCTCATGAATGAGACTAAAGGCAGGAAGGTGTCCTTTAAAACTAAACATGTTAATAGGACCTCCCTATTTATATCATAGTTTATGATATAGCACGTGTATTTCAGTAATAGCCTGCTGATTTCAGTGTGGTGAACAGTCGCACAGCTCACGTAGGCGATATCTGTGATACTCCTTAGCTATAATTTATCCAAGTTAACTTCAGTTAACCTTTCAGACAGTTCTTTTGCAATGAAAAACATAAACACCCATGCTGCCGGTAGGTTTTCTCAGTGCCAGCTGTTAACATTATAGCCGCTTATGCAGTAACCATGGTAACCACGGACTCTGAGCGGCTGGATCGACGGAGGTCAGACAACAATTTTACATGTATGATATTAAAACAGGACACAGCCACTATACGTGCTGGCCTCATATCAAATGTGAAGGCAGACTGAGTCTATGTTTGACGTTTTTTATATCTAATCTTCCTTTTCAAACATTTAAACAGCAGCGAGTCTGCAGCTGAGGGAATACAAACTCAAATTGTCGGAACAGGTTTGCTCGTTTCTTGGATTCATTTGGTGATTTATTAAATCTATAACTGTTATTCTAATCTGCTGCTGAGTCTCTTACACTTTTCTTTATGCTGTATATTTTCACGTCTCTGGAATAGTTGGCAGTTAGATAGTCAGCTGGGAAACTCTGTGTTAACTCATGGAGCTGAGGATATCGTGGATATGCTGACCTCGCTCCGTGGTGTACAGGGCCGTTTACCCTCATGATTAATATTCACAATAAAAATATTAGCCGAACATCATGAAGTCTGTATGTGTTTCATAGTGTCGAACAACCTTTGTACAGTTAAAGCCAGCAGTTACTACATGACAGAAACACCAACGTTATCTCTTTTATGCGTTTATACACAGGTCACGCTGATTACTGAACAAAAACCCAAAGATCAGATGTTAAACAGATTTATTTGCTCTCTCTCCTCCTTAAACATTTTTTAATGTTAGTTATAATTCAGAATTGGCAACTGAAACACGTAGGACACATAAGAACTTCAGGAAATAAAACACCGATAAATATAACCTCAGTAAAAGAAGTCAGCGGGGGTTACTACAGCTGTGTACCGGGGCCTGCGCTTTGTCGGTGGGATTGCTTGCGAGGCGAGCGGGTCTATCCCAAGCTTTGCCGTGAGACTGGGCAGACATCTCCGAAATCATCGAAGCACTTTTGCAAAGAGGCTGTATCTTGACAAACCGACCAGACACATGAAGATTAAACCACTACATTCTCGGCTAAAAAAATATTAAAACGGTATTTTGTGACACACAAACAGGGTTTTTCAAAGTTCAGTTTTGTTAGCTTCCACATGCCGGTTGTTGTGTGCTAGAAACAATGGCCACCAGGCCAAAGCAATGGTTTTGACTCGATCAGCGTTAACCCCGCCCCCTGAGTTTGATGGGTGAGGCTGACAGATAAAATTATTTCATGATGAGAGCCAGGCGCCAGGACTGCCAAAATGAAATAAATAAATATATCATTAAATAATTAATTAAATGTGTCAATAAGTAATTAAATGTGTCAATAATTAATTAAAATGTGAAATACATAAATAATTAATTAAATGTGTCAATAATTAATTAATTACATGTGTCATAACTATTTATTTATTTAATTAATTCCAATTTTAATTAATTATTGACACATTTAATTAATTATTTGATGGTGTATTTAATTAATTCATTATGGCAGTCCTGGCATTCCATAGTGTGTACACCTGTGAGCATGGACACGCTTGTTTTTTTAAAAGGTTCCTTCATGTAATGATCTGCTAGAGGGTGTGGGGGGGCCACTGCCCCGTCCTCCAGGGCATGAAGCAGGTATGGAGGAGATCAAAACTCCAGACATCCAGAGGCCCCCAGAACACAAGAGACCAAGGAAGACCAACAGAGGGGCAGCCGTGCCACTGTCCCAGAAAGAGCTGAGGAGAGTCCCAGATGAGGGCTCACTCAGCAGCCGCGGAGCAGAAGCCGGGGGTGGGGGGGGGGGGGGGGGGGGGGTGGCCAAGAGGGTGGCATCCTAATGTGATTGGTCACTGCGATGGACACTTCAGGTTGCTGCTAAACTGAGTTACACTGTGGCAGCAATAGAAACGCTGTTTTAAACTGTATTTGTTTACAATTTGAAAAATAAAATTTGCCGAATGAATTATCAGAAGTTATTGTTTGTTGTGCATTAGTGGAAATACTGACAACTGTCACTGGATTATAGAATGTTGAAGAAATATTTTAAACCAGAGCAAACACAATCCAGCTGCAGTTATTGATCCATCATCTGTTCATTGATTGACACTTTGATCATGAGTCCTGACATCAGAGATGTGAATGAGTGATGCTTTGTTTTCATGAATCACATTAAAAGCACACTTACACTTCCTCAGACCTGGTCTCAACCATCGGACTCCAGCAGGCTCCACCCTGAAAGGAGGAGGGGGGTCAGACCAGCACAGTCTCTTTCGGCATGCAGTGTTGGGAAGGTTACTTTTAAAATGTATTCCATTACAGAATACAGAATACATGCCCCAATATGTATTCTGTAACGTATTCCGTTACGTTACTCAATGACAGTAACGTATTCTGAATACTTTGGATTACTTAATATATTATCTTGCTTGAAATATTTTAAACCAGAGGATTCAAAGGCATGTCCTCAAGCATCTGCTCTGCTGTCTCATTAATCTGTTGGACAGTATCACATCACTTCTGGGATGGGAAGCATGCATCAATCCTAAGAAAAAGGTCAAACTGTTTCTTAGTCTATTGATTAAACTTAATTTTATAAAATGTGTTTATGTTGCTGCCAGTGAGTTTCACTCAGTGAAACAGCTGTACATATCTGGCTGCAGAGGTTCACTCACTGTGAGTTCAGGCTTCACTGTAACAGTTCGTCCAGATGATATTTCAGGTTAGCTGAGCAGACAGTCTGTGAGGTGGACAGGAGAGAAGGATGTGACACACAGTCTTTGGTAAGGAGCTGAATGGTCTGAAATAGTGTATCATAAATATAGTTCAGGTTGTTGCTATCATGCTGAGTAAATGTACACAAGATGCTTGTAGCTGCTGCGTGCTAGGCGTTCTACGTTTTTATGCTTTGTGGTTATTTCTGTGCTGCTAACAACTGAATTTACTTCAGTTGTCTGATGTAGATCCATCACTCTGGGCCTGGACCTGCAGACCACAGGGAAACATCACACATCTACCTGCTGTCTGTTTCACTGCTCAAATATATTTTTTGTACTGTCTTCTTGAAATTCTTTCAATTTTTTGTTTGCAATCATACACACGATGCAGTCATTGACCTACACTGATTCACTTTTCACTGGAAGCTTCATTCCATAAATATTCAGTCAATTTAACACATTGGAACAAATTTTAAACATTTCAGCTGAGACAGATGAACATCATGTGACTATTTCATCAAGTGTGTTGCTTTCAATGACCATGTTCCTGTTAAATACAGTTACAGTGTCATTTGAAGAACTTCTTAGTCATCATTACTGCTGTTTGAGTGTGTGCTCATTACTGTTATCTCTTTAGTACTTTTTGAATTTAAGGTACATTTTGGAAGAATCGGTTTTATTAAAGCTTTTTCTGTATTGTGTGTTGTACATTCCACATTTTATCTACAAATCTGATCCTTGGAAAAATCCAGGAGAAAACATGAAACCAAAGGAGAAAGAAGAGGCAATTCCTCCATATTATCTTTTTTTTTTCTTTTTTGTGCCCCGTTTGGATCTTTAGCCATCAGAATTGTTGTCTTAAGGCCAAGAAAGATGCCAAGTGGATTTATTTTACCAAGTGGATCATCATGGCCTTGCCATATTGGTCCATTTGATTGACCTTTATTATAATTATGTATTTATTTTATTTTCGGTTGCTACAAATGGGACAGACATGACTGGGGGATAGGACAGGGAGAAAGAATGAAAGAGGGAGAGAAAGAAAACCAGAGGGGAGAAGAGACGGTGAGAAAGGGGGGGAAGAAAGAAAAAAAAACAAAAAAAACACCTGGATCACCTGTATGGAGAAAAAAAACAAACAGAAGAGAAAGCAAACAAAAAAAAGAGCAACATAATAAATACAGCACCATCACAATAAACTAGCTAGCAGTAGATAACAGTAGATACTAAATATTAAACGATATTGTGCAGCACGCAAGATAGACAGCACACAATGTGCTTTGAGGTAGCAGCCAAGAAAGGTGTAGTCCGCGTCTGTGAACACCCGTGTGTACACCTGTGTGCATACCTGTGTGGATCAGCATGCTTGTATTCCAAAGGTTTCTCCATGTAACGATCTGCTAGAGAGTGTAGGGAGCCATAGCCCCGTCCCCAGGGCATGAAGCAGGTATCGAGGAGATCCAGGCCCCAGATATCCAGAGGCCCCAGAGTACGAGGACCCGAGGAGGACCACCAAAAGGGGGGGGAACCGTGCCACCCTCCTGGGAAGAGCTGAGTAGAGCCCCAAACGAGAGGTCACCCAGCAGCTATGGAGCAGAGGCCAGAGGGGGTTGCAGTGGCGTGCCCGCAGGCTCTGCCGGCAGCCAGCTGTGCCAGAGAGGACCGAGCTTCAGACCCAGAGGCCTGAGGGCACCCCTCCATATTATCAGCATTTGCTCTTGTGCACCATCTCTGTCGTTACTTAGGTCACAACCAATCACTTCATGGTGGTTTTAGCTCAGGAGGTAGAGCAGGTCATTTACTGGTTGTAAGGTTGATGGTTTGATTCCTAGTCTGCATGCCAAATGTCCTTGGGCAAAATATTTACTTTACATTGCTCTCTGATGCATCCATCAGGGTGGGAATGTTAGTTAGTAAGTACGGTACTTAAAAATCATAGAAGGATGTGGCATGCTGTATTAAGTGCTTTGAGTACTCCAGAAGAGTAGAAAAGTGCTATATGAAAATCAGTCTCTGTATCTCTTCCAGTTGTGTTCCTAGTCTGTTTTGTTCGGTGCAGCAGATTCAGCTTTCAAACTTACAGCCTTTATAAGGGCACCTGACTTTATGTTGTACTTTGAAGTGTGCAGTACACAGGTGGGTACAACAGACAGTCTCCGAACAAGAACAGCAAACCCACATGACATACAGCAAAACAGAACTGGCGTATCTGTAAACAAGGAAATACTTTGGTTGCTGCAAAAATCCAATGTTTTAGCCTGTAATGCTTAAATAGCTGCCCTCTTTTGAAAGTTAACAGGGCAATACTTCCACTTCCAAGGCATCTCTTCCTGGGATTTGAAATACAACAAAGAAAAAGCAAATAAGAACAAAGAAGATTCAGTCATAGCAGCACTATATCTATACCTTGGATTTAATCTGGATCAGAGACCTGCTTCAGACTGAGTAATGTGAAGGCCATAGACATGTTTAGCTTTTCCTTTCTGATTAGCTGAGTAATGTTACACTATGGTAATGAATGTGACTGAGCAACTTGGACATTTAAGCCTAAAATGACATCACTTTGACATGCATAACAGCCACACATTGTGATGTTAGGGAACTGATAGTTTAATTGGAACAGTCCAAAAGCCTGTCAGTGAGGCAGGATGGCTACATGGCAGCACTGGCTCTTTTTACCAGGCAAATTACCATAGTGACTGATGTCAATCACATCAGCTGGTCATGAACATGTAAGTGGACCTTGCTGAGTTGAAGATGTTTACAAGGAATCATTTAGAACAGTTTTATACGTCAACTGATTGAATCCATGAATCTGAAAATGTGTTTCTGAGTGAAAGAGACAAACATGTACAGACTGAACTATCTGTTCAACAGTCAGAGTGTTTCTCTAACAGGAGGACACTCTTTACACTCAACTCGGCACAGAGTTACTGAGGAACCAGGAGACATGAGCATAAACCCAGGATAAAGGGTTTCAGTGAATGTGGTGTTGAAGGTGTGGAGGTGGATCAGAGTGTCAGAGGAGACTCTGTAGAAGGACAGAGTGCCAGCAGGACAGTCCAGATACACTGCTACTCTGTTAGAGACAGAGGAGGATGAGGAGGAGATGGATGTCTCTTTCTTATTGTGACAGACATAATGAGGACCATCATCAGTGCAGTACAGACTCCAGGACTGATCATTGTTTCCAAACAAACAGTCATAACTGAGTCCTTTCCTTCTGATTTTGCTGTAACTCACTGATATAATAACTGTTATTCTCCACTCGACCTCCCAGTAACAGCGACCAGTCAGACCATTTCTACACAGCAACTGCTCATAAACATCAAATCTGTCTGGATGATCAGGATATGATTGAACCTCCTCCACACGTGTCACCTTCCTGTTGTTGTCAGACATTTTGAGGTTTGTGTGTACTGTGTTTGTGTCGATTGTGAGTTGACAGGAATCTGATGGAGAGAACAAACACAATCCAGCTGCAGTTATTGATCCATCATCTGTTCATTGATTGACACTTTGATCATGAGTCCTGACATCAGAGATGTGAATGAGTGATGCTTTGTTTTCATGAATCACATTAAAAGCACACTTACACTTCCTCAGACCTGGTCTCAACCATCGGACTCCAGCAGGCTCCACCCTGAAAGGAGGAGGGGGATCAGACCAGCACAGTCTCTTTCAGCATGCAGTGTTGGGAAGGTTACTTTTAAAATGTATTCCATTACAGAATACAGAATACATGTCTCAATATGTATTCTGTAACGTATTCCGTTACGTTACTTAATGACAGTAACATATTCTGAATACTTTGGATTACTTAATATATTATCATGCTTTTTACAACAACGTGAATGTACTATTGCTGTGTGATTCATTACTATTACTGAAGGTCCGCGACTCCGAACTGTAGTAAAGGGACCTCTGACTAATACGGCGGGGTCCCTGTCGGCTCGTAGCCGAAAAATAGCTCTACTTTGTTGTGTGGGTCAACTTTTCTTGCGAGAGACAGAGAGAGGCGTTGAAAGACTGCTCCAACGGAACTTATTGTTTTTGGAGGAAAACGGGAACACGGTGTACAGTCGAGTCTTAATAGCTTACTTACAACTGGGCTCGTCAGGCACTCTTCTTGGCTGAAGTGGTTATTATTATATTTACATGCTTCCAGCTCCCGTTTTTCCTCGATGACAACTCGTACCTTTCCACTCCCCTTTTTCTCCCTCCTCGCTTACAGACCCATAACGTGTATGGCAGTCCATTCTCCCTGCAACACGGACTACACTGCCCATGATGCTACATTCTTTAGAGCTATGCTTGTAGCATTCTGCCTGTTAGCTTAGCACAACAACAACAACAACGAAAAGGTGCTCTCTCACCCAGGAAACACACAGTCGCAGAGAGAGAGAGAGCGTCGCCCTGTAACCATGGCAACCGTAACGCTGCCGCCTGGAACAACAGAACGTAGCTGTCAAACAAAACCCAAACAGTCCTGACCCGCGACAAAATGAAACAGGAAAGTACTGCAGTGTAATCCATTTATTTCAACAAAGTAACTGTATTCTGAATACCACCTTTTTAAACGGTAACTGTAACGGAATACAGTTACTCATATTTTGTATTTTAAATACGTAACGGCGGTACATGTATTCCGTTACTCCCCAACACTGTCAGCATGCACATATGGACATTACATCACTCTCATACACATACTGTTAGACACTAATAAAGGAACAGTCCAACATTTTCACAACTACACATCAATCCATACGTGGATCAAACTGTTGATGATCTGGCTTCTTATTGCTTTGATTTCTGAATCTAAAGAGTGAATGCATTTAAACCAGGAACCACAAATCTAGGCATTCAAAGTTGATAAAGTACCATGGAGTTTTGTAGGGTCAAGCATCACACCAAATCTGGTATATATTGTTTCTATTTTATACAGTACATCTTTGAAATTATACATTCCAGTTATGGCAGCACTTGGTGTGGTGATTAGCACTGTTGCCTAACAGCAAGAAGGTGCTGAGATCCATTCCATCACCTGGCCAGGTCCTTTCTATTTGGAGGTTGCACAGGTTTACTCTGGATTCCTCCCACAGCCCCACTGGCCAGTCCACTGAGGTGGCTGGTATTGGAAGAGGTAGGCTGGCCAGGTCAGGCACTACATTTATTTGCAAGCACTAAAAGTGCATAAAAGATCAGCTCGCTTCTCGCGATGAACCCGCCTCTTTCAAGGATTTAGTTTCCCTTTCCCTCCAGATAGACAACGCCTGAGGAAGAGGGAAGCTGAGAGAAAAACAGACTCCGCAGGTCATTTCCTCGCTGTCTTCGGGTTGACTTCCGCTGCACTACCAGTACAAACATCCACCCCAGTTATTGCCTCTTCTGTCACAGATTCTGTGCTGGAACCGATGCAAATTGTGCATTTCCAGCTCTCAACTATTTTTAATGGTAAAAAAAATGGCCTGCATTTGTATAGTGCTTTACTCAGTCCCTAAGGACCCCAAAGTGCTTTACACTACATTCAGTCATTCACACACTGGCAATGGCAAGCTACATTGTACATTGTAGCCACAGCTGCCCTGGGGCGCACTGACAGAGGCGAGGCTGCCGGACACTGGCGCCACCGGGCCCTCTGACCACCACCAGTGGGCAAACATGGGGTTAGTATCTTGCCCAAGGATATTTGGAAACCAGCCAGGAGGCAGCCTGCCTGCATGCAAGAGGATGCAGAGTGAACCATCACTGGGATCGAACCACCGACCTTCTGATTAGTGGCTGACCTGCTCTGCCACCTGAGCTACAGCCACCCCGTAAGGTGGTTTGCCTGATCACTTTCTAGTATCCTGCCCCAAATGGTTAAAAAGCTCCACCTGCAGGTATGTTCTGGGATACAGGTGGGCAGATCAGTTACTAATATTAAACCCTGGCTACTGCTCCCTGTGTTTTTGCAGGCTTACCAGGCTACTCCAACCCCTTCAGGCTCTCGCTGATTTCGGTGTCGGGCAGAGACTTGTTGATTGAGAGTTAGCTAAACAGTTGCACACTCCTCTCCTAGCACTCGAACTTCCCATACTACCCAAAGCTATTAATCACAATCAAAATAAATAATCAAGTGTTTGCCCACATCACTCATCAAACTGAAACTGTCATGCTAGTTAGATCCTGTAATAATAATAATAATAATAATAATAATAATAATAATAATAATAATGAACAGCCAGGAGAGTCACTTACCTTTTTCCCCATTCAATTTTCCCAACTTATTCTCGGTTTCCACTGGTTAACTCTCATATAGAATGGCTCTAGCTCTTACCTCCATCCCATTAGAGGACCGTGACCTACAGGAGGTGTTCAGCAAACAAAAGGCTGTCTCGCTACCAACCCACAAGATTGTATGACTTTCCCAGCGTTCAGGTCGCCAAGCAAAGCTTCAGCCATGTGGCTTTTTTTTCTCGTCGCCTAACCCCAGCCCAAAGAACTACGATGTAGGTGATGGAGCGTTAACTACTCGCTTAACTTTAAAAACCTTAAAAAAGTAGATTGAATTCAACTGTACACATCAGTTTTCCTTCCAAGAAACATTCCATTACTTATCTGTATAACAGAAGAAGTCACTTAGATGAGTGATAAAACATCCGGAGAAACTAAACTTTTGGGCATGTCTTTGCCTGTAATTCAGGAATTAAGAGATTTTTTTATGTATAGATTTTTTTTTCAGTTATTGTTTCAATTGGCTCATTTTCAGCCTCAGCAGCATCTCTCAGAAGAAAACCAGTTTAAACTTTGTGCCAATCATCAGACAAAAAGTGAATTCACATCAGAGTGGAATTCATAAGATCAAAAGAATAAGCACTTAAGATTGTGTTCTGCAGGGGAATGATAAGTTTCATATCCTCCCTCTCTCTTTTTAAATGTAACTCATAAAACAAGCAAAACTACTAATCTGTACAAGTTACAGATGTCCTTCTAGGTAAATATACACAACTCTTTTGAAGTGATTTGAACTGTGAGTTAAAGGACATGCAGAAGAGGATGCAGAAGATGCAGAGTCAACCATCACTGATGCAGTCTCTCCTGCATAAAGTTCAGGTGCTCGTTTTCCTGTGTGGGTGTCTGATGCCACAAAACAGACTCAGAGCTATAACATCCTAAATGACTATGATATGGAACAGATGTGGGTGTGTCCTCATCTCCCAGAGGAATTCCAATTGTTGTCATAAAAAAAAAAACCATGCACACACAAAAACACCTGAAAATATAAACATCAACCAAAAATCAGCAGTAACTTACTTACTTTATGAGGTCTGTGAAAATTATTTCCATATGATTTACAGTATATATCACAGCATCAAGGGTCTTTATAAGCACGGAGCATAGTACTAAAGTGAATCAGTTTCAGCTTTTGTTTTTCCATCCATAAATCAATTTTCTTCCGCTTATCCTTTTCAGGGTCGCAGGAGCCTATCCAAGCTGTCTTAGGGTGAGAGGCAGGGTACACCCTGGACAGGTCGCCAGTCTTTTGCAGGCCAAACACATAGACACAGACACACATAGAATCATTCCACATCGAAAGACCTCAGCCTGATGGTGGAATTGAACTCAGGACCTTGTCACGGTGA
Organism: Diplotaxodon limnothrissa; assembly: GCF_057381915.1. Classification (NCBI taxonomy): domain Eukaryota; kingdom Metazoa; phylum Chordata; class Actinopteri; order Cichliformes; family Cichlidae; genus Diplotaxodon; species Diplotaxodon limnothrissa. The sequence continues at coordinate 17,847,474 of NC_140617.1, read as the reverse complement.
GTTAACAGTGCTAACCACTGTGCTGCCCAGTTTTGTTTTTCATTATGCATATTTCAGTAATAATTAAATTTCATTATCTGTATCTTTACCACACTTGACTAGGTGTAGGTACTGTAGGTGCAGTGAATGCTTAAATTATGCTCTTTGGAATATACTAGACATTCAATGTTAAGATTCAGCACACTGTGTTTGGATTTTGATTAAATTACATTAATAAATATGTATGTAATATTATATAAAAATTAATATTACACACTCTGTGATCATCATTTATGTCCAGTTCAGAATAAATGTGTGCACTCACATATTAAAATAAATAAAGTCAATAATATCTGCTAAGACTGGAGATAATATAAGGAGGGAGAGAACTGACAGCTATTATTTATATCAGCCTGTCTCAGTTCTTTTAATTCTAAGTATCATAAAGTAATGTGGTAACATGTGGACTGATGTGTTTACAGACAGCATTTTAACCACTAGTTTAAAGGCGGTAGGTTGCACCCTTCGATCTAACACTGTATAAATGTAACAGGGCTCAGTGCTGGTTCTAATAGTCTGAGCTGCTTTAAGCTTTGTTTGTGAAGAGCACAGCAGCATGATCTTAAAAGAGTGGGTCTATGTGCTGTGACACTAGCATTAGCCATGTTAGCACGTTACCTTTAACACCTGGTCAGGCTGAGTCTAAAGGCGGACATTAGGAGGTTCAGCTCTCCATTTTACTGTAGAGTCCCTTCATTCTTCACATATCCATGTCGGGCAGAGAGTACATCTGAAGGCTGAATGGCCTTTTTGCAAGCACACACACTTTCTAGCATTGCAAAGCTATGAGTACAAATAGCAGTGTATAAAAATCCAGGCAACCAGCCTGTGCCTGTGAGTACCTTAAATCACGCTGCGTGGCTAGTTTGCATTGCTTCAGGGTTTTGGAAATGAGATAATCCAATAACCAATCTGATAGCTGATCCAATAGTTAATTCCAGAGCTAATCCGATACCTAATATAATATACTAATATATTAGCTAATCTGTGAGCTGACAGGAAAGGGAAATGGATTTTCAAATGAGGAGTGGAATTGCCTTTTCAAATACCAGAAAGAAATCCTGGATTTTTGAATTCATTTCTTTCTTTCTCTCTCTTTTAAAATATGTTTAATATAAATTAAATTTAAAACATCTGCATGAAACAAAGAGGAAGTGTGTGAAAGAGACAGGGAATGTTTCTAAGTCTTCCTCCTCTATCAGATATTCTCTCCATACCTAAGAGTGTCCAGTCTCCAGCATGGATCCTTCAGTCCAGCCAAAAGCAGCTTCATTCCTGAGTCACCTGAATGATTGTAGCCCAGGTCCAGTTTTCTAATTTGGAAGGGGTTGGAGCTCAGAGCTGAGGCCAGTGACGTACAGCCTTCCTCTGTGATCAGACAGCCTGACAGACTGCAGACACACAAAACAACAATCCACCTCTGAACAATGATTTTGTGTTTGTCATACAATAATGTCTATCCAATTCTATCCATTCTATTTTATTTTATTTTATTTAAAAAGGACAATTTTAAACAGACAGTCATTGTCATGTCAAGCTTTTTTACACTATGAGCCAACCCGCTAAATTATTAGAGCGAAAGCCCAAACTCTCAGACAATCTGCTTTGAGCAGCACTTGGTAACTGTGGAAAGGAAGAACTCCCTTATAAATAAAGATCCTTCCAATAACAACAGGCTTCAGGAAGAGGTTTAAGGGATTATGGTAAATAGAAGAAATAAGCAGAGAGACAAGAACAAAACACAAATGAAGGAGAGAGGGGACACAAGTTAAATATTAATTGAACTTTAAACTTCAAAGTTTAAATATTAAAGTTAAATAAGTTTTAGAAATACTATAACTTGGCATTGTTGTTATTGTATCTTGTGTATTTTAATTTATATATTTTTTACCTTCATGAACAAACTTGTTCATGAGCAAAACTGTTTATTTTTCTTGAGCAACAAACTCCTCAAATTCAATATTTGGATTGTAGCAAAAGCTGAATTACGAATTTGTGGAACTGATATTAAAACTCTAAACTAAAACCTGCCATTTATGAAACACTGTCTTTTTTTTTACTCTGTGCGTGAGAAATGAGAAGTTGTTTTTTTCGGTGGATACTCGGAAATTGAATATAGTTCTGGCCTTCCAACCCATAATAATAATAATAATAATGGATTGGATTTATATAGCGCTTTTCAAGGCACCCAAAGCGCTTTACAATGCCACTATTCAGTCACTCTCACATTCACACACTGGTGGAGGCAGCTACAGTTGTAGCCACAGCTGCCCTGGGGCAGACTGACAGAAGCGAGGCTGCCATATCGCGCCATCGGCCCCTCTGGCCAACACCAGTAGGCAAGTAGGGTAAAGTGTCTTGCCCAAGGACACAACGACCAGGACAGAGAGCCCGGGGATCGAACCGGCGACCTTCCGGTTACAGATGTGATTCCCAACCCCCTGAGCCACGGTCGCCCATCTCTAATTGCCTGGCTGTCCTCACTCTCAACAGCACCATCAGAATCCACATCGCTGTTGTCTGAATCTGTTTTGAATCAGTGACGCGTGAGCAGAACAACTGAGAGGAACAGGCCTTTTGTTGGCTAAATTAATTCAGGTACATCAGCACAAACTCAACTACCACATTGATTGCTGTAGAACAAATGGCCTGATTAAACAAAACAGGCCACAAGAAACATAACCCGTACCGTACTTTTCTGTTACTAATTAAACAAAAAATTGACTGTAAAAATTCTTCTCACAGTACTTAGAACCTAATAGATGGATGGCTGCAAATTTACACCAGCTTAATGAGGGGAAAACTGAAGTCCTTGGCTGTGTCCCAATTCAGGGTCTGCACGCTTGAAGTACGCGCACTATGCGCACTATGCGCACTACGCGTACTACGCGTACTACGTACGGTGCGTACTATAAGTACGAGAAGTGCGGAAGTGAGAGGCTTGTGAAATGGGACGGTCTAGCCTTCGTCGCGCTGTTCAGGTTGCCTAGCAACCATGATACTAACCGCGAGAAACGTTACATACAGCTTTGTTTGACATAAATGAAGGAAGAAAAAAAGTTTTGTTGGTCATTCATTTTTGTCATGACATCACTTTGATTAGTTGAGTATCTGAGGCTGAGACCACGGGACTGTAAAACATGATTGTTGGGCTTCACTTCTGTACTGAACAGTCATTTAAGATTAGTTAGTAAATACCAATTAGCTAATGTTGTTCATGAGACTAAAATCCTCTCACTGTGGTAATGTAAATATAATATGGCCAATATTATAGTATTGTCAGAATATTATATATACATATATATATATATATATATATATACATATATATATATATATATATATATATACATATATATATATATATATACATATATATATACATACACATATATATACATATATATATACATATATATATATATATATACATATATATATACATACACATATATATATACATACATATATATATATATATATATATATATATATATATATATATATATATATATATATATATTAGGGGTGCAACAATATTCGTATCGATATTGAACCGTTCGATACAGTGCTTTCGGTTCGGTACGCATATGTATCGAACAAAACAAAATTTGTAATTTATTTTATCAACTTTCCTTCTGACGATGCTGTCTGTGTTGAGCGCTCAGTGAATCTGCGTTCGACTACTCCGCCTAGGCTGCACTGTCGAGCGCAGATCCACTGAGCGCTCAACACAGACAGCATCGTCAGAAGGAAGAGAGCAGGGCAAGCTAGCGAGACAGAAGTTAAGCTCTCCTTGCAACATGGACCTCCCCCACCCTCATTCAGATCTGGTGTTTGGAATTATTTTGGTTTTCATGTGAAGTATGACCCTGAAGGTAAGCGAGTCATGGACTAAAGTAAAACAGTATGTTGGATGTGCCATGCAATGCTCAATTACATGGGTGGGAACTAGTGTGTTAGCGCAGTTAGCTCGTTAACGTGTTGGCCGTCTAGCCCCATGCACGGGGCGATCGGCGGTAGCTCGTTAACGGAGATTTGCCGTGTAATGGCGTTAAGGTCATTTTAACGAGGTTAACCTGAAAGCACTAGTGGGAACACAACGAATATGACTGCACATTTACGCCGATATCATCCTAGTGCAAAGACAAAACCAACAAGCATGCATGCTACAAACTTTACCCGAGTCATTTAGACAGCCGTTAGCACATGATTCTCCTTATGTGGACCTGATATGTTTAATGTGCTGCTGAGAATATAGCCCAGAAGAAGCGGATAGTATAGCTTTTATTTTGGAAAGAGCCATTTCTCTGTAATAAACTCTCTTTTCCAAAGATGAGTGATTCCTCAATCAGATACAGGGCTCGCAAAATCGCTAGCCCGACGTCCTGGGGCTAGCGATTTTTCCAGTCGGGCTACCAAAATCTATCTCTGCCCTGCCCGTCCGGCTATTGTAGGAAGGAAAAATATATGTCAATGCTTTTGCATTCTTTCAGAAATGTAGCTGGGTAATTATGTCATTGGCATCGGTGAGCCACTGTCAATATGTGACATATTGAAATCGCGTTTGAATTTGCGCTTGTTTTTTTGCTTTCACTTTGCAATCGCGTGAACTGTGTATAGAGAGCGACAGTACTGTTTGGTGAGTGATGATAATTTGTGCACCAATTCCTCTGACATTGTCTTATTAATCTTTAGCTTACTACGCAAACATGACAAGTGAAATCTCCCGCAGCAAGCTTAAACATGTGAGAGGTTGATCGCGCAGAGAATCGCTGAGCTTATGTGAGTGCGTGTGTAAAAGCAGCAGGATATATATTTCAGTTCTGCTGAGCCAAATAAGACCGGTCAGGGTGAAGAAGTGACAGCCAAAGAAAAGCTTACCGCAAAACAGAAAAGTTATGACAAATCAGACTATAAGGCAAAAAGAAAGTGCAGCTTTATGGTTTCATGGACAAAATAATTTCTGTGGCTGCAATATGACGAGCTAAATAACCAGGGCTGCACATAAGTGGTCCGCAGGTGCGCATTCACTGTCAAAGTAAAAAACACGCACAAGGGTTAGGGTTAAATTTAAAAACTGTACTTTTGAGTTAAAATATATATTTATAATTTTAATAAATGACAAATTAAAAAGGCATGAACATTTTATTTTGTATCGAAAAAATATCAAACCGTGACACCAGAGTATCGAACCAAACCGTGAATTTTGTGTATCGTTGCACCCCTAATATATATATATATATATATATATATATATATATATATATATATATATCTATCTATCTAGAGGCTCTGAAACAACAAACATCACTAATGTCACACAACTGTGCCGACATGTGGCCAACAGCAATGTTTTAATGTTCTTCCTTATTAAACATTCGCGCATAAATAAGTGACGTCATAGTCAGTACTTACTTTTGACAGTTCACTCTTCGGCCGCTCCCTTCTGCCGTATTTTGCGGCAAAATTATCCACACCCACCGCCGCGCTATGAATTGTGGGATATATGGGACCACGAAGCGTGCACCGGACCACGCTTGATATTTGGGGAAATCGACGGCGCATTTGGAGTACGCATTTGAAGTACACTTTGAATTGGGACAGCCGTCGTCGCGTGGCGGTGACGTAATCGCGCTTAAAATGCGTACTTCAAGCATGCAGACCCTGATTTGGGACACAGCCCTTGTATGCGCTCATGACAGAATTTTATCCCAGATAGTGAAAGCCCTTGGTCCTCTCTCCTACTTTAGGTTAAATCCTATATCAGGAATTTATGTGTCACTTTGGACTCGACTCTTACACTGGATGGTCGTGTGAAGTCTCTGGTTCGGTCTTGTGTTTTTGTCATTTATGAGATGTGGCTAAGTTAAGCCCTATTTTATATCGCTCTGACTTGGAGATGTTATACATGTATTTATTTCCTCACGCTTGGACTATTGTAACTCACTGTTATGTTTATGTATCTAAGCAAAGGTTCTCTGGATTGTTGGCGGGTTGTGCAAAACACTGCAGCTAGGCTTCTGACAAAATCTTTTAAGTATTCACATGTGACACCGTTGCTATCTCAGCTACACTGGCTTCCTGTGGAATTTAGAGTCCATTTTAAGATCCTGATCTTGACTTTTATAGCTTCGCATTGACTGGCACCATCCTACATCTCTGATCTGCTACAGTTCTATCTCCCTAGGACAGACCTTCCCAAAGTGTGGGGCCCGCCCCCTGGGGGGGGGGGGGCGCAGAGCCATGGCAGGGGGGCGTGGGTTGAAAAGGGGGGGAAAAAAACAAGACGCTTGGACACTGCTAGCACGGGCGCCTACAGAAACGCAAAGCAGGAGATGAAGCATCGCTGAATATGTTTCCAAACCAACTTCATTCTAAGCCAAACACTAGAAAATATGGTGAAGCATATCTTCCCTTTGGCTTCACCTGCACAAGTGCCAAGGTAGGTCTCCCCTGCAGAATTGGTTTTCTCTTCATTGGGAGCAGCGCTGGGCTGTTTAAATCACGGACAAACAGTACCCCACATTTGTGATTTTTAGTTCACAAACACTTCTTGTAATGACTAACTACTCCTGACATTTTGGAGATATACATACTATACTATACTTTATACAGTAAAGTTACAGCGGGATACAAATAACATCAGGCTGATCCTGCCACGATTTGTTCCCTCGGTTCAAATCCCACAGCTGTTTATGTTTTTAAACCCATTTTGCACAGAGAGACATTTTTTGAAAAATGTATTGATAGCAATGTTGAATATTATTACACAGGAAAAAAAAACAAATACATGTAAAACAATTACACCGTGACACCTCTGCCTTTGTAAATGGAGGGACAGTAACTGCGTGTGTATAAGTAAGCGTGTAAAACCTGCAGATAGTCAGATTAACAGTATTTTGTCTCTATCTGCCATTCTGCAATTCATCTCATGTAAACAATAACGTGCGCACAGCGTGACGTGAAAAACGCACATACCTTTGATGCTGCGTGACAAACTCTGTATTCCTTGTCCACACGTAAACGCAAAAAAGGAGTTTTAAAAGTCTCAGTTTTCAGTGATTTGAAATGCCGTTTACGTGTGGACGAAACAGCTGCGTTTTCAAAAATACCTGTGTAGGTGTGTAAAAGAGTTTATTTTATTACTACCTGTAATTTATTGCAGATTACTTGTATTTGATTAATTGTTTACAAAATGTTTGAGGTGTCAAATAAACCGCAATGGAGCAAAATATGGGTGTGTGTGTGGGGGGGGGGCGCGCAAACTATTTTTTTGTAGAACAAAGGGGGGCCCAGCAAAAAAAGTTTGGGAACCACTGCCCTAGGAGATCCCTGAGGTCGTCTGATCAGGGCTTACTTGCTTTAAAACATACTAAGATGAGAACTAAGGGGGACAGAGTTTTTGCCACTGTGGCCCCTAGACTGTGGAACTCTCTCCCCCAAACCTTAAGAACTGTGGGCTTAGCAGTTATTTTTAAAAACAATTATTTTGTGATTCTGCCTAGAAAGGTGCTATATAAATAAAATTGTATTTATTTAATTTATTTAATAATCTATCCAAAGTTAAATTAAAGGTCACTTGACAATTTTAAAACGCTTAGTTGTTTATCAAATAATACCATTCAGAACTGAAATGATCAGCGGTGAAATATTTCACTCCTGACCTGAGAGTTTCCAGTGTACAATGTGGACTCTGTAGTGCAGCAGACAGAAGCTTGACTCCTAAATCCTGTAGATCATTGTTACTCAGGTCCAGCTCTCTCAGACTACAGGACTGGGAGTTGAGAACTGAAGACAGGGCACCGCAGCTTCTCTCTGAGAGGTTACAGTGAGTCAGTCTGAAAGAAACACACAAACAAATGAAATCAGTCAAATAAAACAAAAATTTGAAAATACGTAAAAATCCTGTAAAACTACTAAAGACATAATCTCTGACTTGTGACTGGAAATGCAATCTTCTCAGATCCATTTGTACATTTTAATAGCACATTCAGACAATGTAAAACAGTAACACTTTAATTTTTTAAACTTGTTTTGGTAACATCTCCGCTCCTGAAAAAAATCTCTCCTAGTAGCAACTATCACGCCCGCAGCAAGCAAAAGATACAATATTTTCCACTGTCAGAGATTATTTAAATGACTGCAGCTATTGTTGCACCCGACCAGTCCAGCTGGTATTCACACAAGATCACATGGGTAATGCAGGACTGAGCGCGAGGCCTGGGTTTTGAAATTTAGTGACTTGCCATACATAAAATAACAGTTCAGACATCACAAAAATGATACTAATGTTACTGAAATTAATACCAGTGTCTCCACATGTAGAATTATACCTTTCAGCAGTTAATCCTACTAAGGTGTTTTTGCATCACCGAAACATCTTTGTTATGTGTCAGACTTCTTAAGAAAATACCTTAAATGAAATATAAATAACTCTAACACACAATTTTAAATTAAATAAATTAGTTAAGAAAACAACATCACTATATCTCAGAAACCAAAATGATATCTCACTTATTCTGCTACCCAAAATCAGAGTCCTAAATAAAAGGCCACTTGACAAGGCTATAAAGCATAGTTGTTTATAGATGCAAATCATTCAGACTGTAAATGATCAGCAGTGAAATATTTCACTCCTGACGTGCAGTGTTGGGTAAGTTACTTTAAAAAAGTAATTAATTACTATTACTAATTACTTAATCAATATTGTATTTAAAATACTTATCTAATTACTGTGCCTGAAAAGTAACTTAATTACTCAATAAGTAATTTAACTAAATACTTATTAAAATCCCCATAAACCTTGAGTGGACAAACAATAGAAATTAAACTCTTTAAATAATAAATAATTTTTAAAAAAATACGAGTCAACATGAAATAGTTTAGCCTTTTTGCTTCCTGAATCATCTTTATTACATTCTATAAAAAAAACATTCTTTAACATTTTTTAGTAAGGAATGTAACTTTCTTTAGCTAAGAAACACAATTCCAGAATAACAAATATATTTTTCTGCAACATATCTGAATAACAAAAAAGCTTAACTTAAGAAATGTTATACATGACATATTTCACGCAGTAAACATTAAAATTTTTACATTTTTAAAGCAATGAGTAACATATTCATAAATAATGTATGTAATCATGTCATGTGATTCAACAAAGTGAAGTTAATTCTGAACTTTGGTTAACAAACAGAATTCCTCTGAAACTTCCTCAAACCAATGAGCACCATATTTCCTGCATGCTGTATGTACTGTATGTAGAAAAGTAAAGTGACGGGAATATTTCCATTTCATAAAACAGGCCCTCGCTTCAGCCGAGTCCGACATCTTCCGCTGTAGAATACGACTATGCGGCAAACTGGCGCGAAATGACGTGCAGCTGCACTACAGCGATGTTAAAGCGGCAGAGTTTATTTTTACCTTTAGAAGATAAATTATTGAAATTAAATAATATTTTCAGCGAGTTTAGTTATTTTACAATGTAACGCAAGTACATTGTAAGTAACTGTATTTAAAATACCTAAAAATGAACAGTAATTAGTTACTCTACTTTTTCAGTGGAAAAGTAATTTAAATACAGTAACTGCTGACCTGAGAGTTTCCAGTGTACAGTATGGACTCAGTAGAGCAGCAGACAGAATTGTCACTCCTAAATCATGTAGATCATTGTTACTCAGGTCCAGCTCTCTCAGACTACAGGACTGGGAGTTGAGAAATGAGGACAGCGCACCACAGCTTCTCTCTGAGAGGTTACAGTGACTCAGTCTGAAAAAACAAACAAACAAACTAATGAAATCAATAAATAAAACAAAATTTGTGAAAAAATGTAAAAATGCCAACATGCAACACAATTAATGGTTAACAAAATAACTTCATTAAAACACAATTGCCCTTCTAGATCAGCACTTAGTCCTTGTAAGGTCCACTTCCCCCACCTTCTGATTCAGAAGACATGAATACAAACTGCAAATCTAATAAAAACATAATTTCTGATTTGTGATTAGAAACGTAATCTTCTCAGATCTATTTGTACAATTTAGAGCCAAGTGGACAGCCGAAACAGGAACATTCATAGCAACAAAGATGAGAGAAGACATCTTTTCAGTAAATATTATGCTGTCAGGAAATACCAAAGGTAGGTAAATTCTAGTTGTTGTGGCTTTTTGGTAAGACATGATTTGTACTCTTCTGCTGCTTAGGGCTGGGCAATATCATACCGTTCACGATAATACTGGTATAATGTTAGGCAATGATAAGAAAATGAAATATTGCGATAGAATATAAGTAAAATGTGCATGTGCAGTGCATTTGTTTTCATACGCACATGTCAGAAAAAGTATGGCAGTGACGGAGAATGAGAAGGGCGAAAGCAGATCGTTGAATAAAACAGATGAACCAAAATTGGTTTGTAAAAACGGGGCCAACTTCAGTAGTGTGGAACTGGTGAGGTTTTTGTCTGTCAGATACCCACCAATTTTTGGTAGAACATGCAAGCGGGCTGAAAAACCTGGGGCTGCACAAGGTCAAAGCGTTAGCGCCGTCCAGCCCCACACACGGGGCGATCCGCGTTAACTTGCTAACGGTGATTTGCCATGTCATTTTAACGAGATTGCTGAGAGCACTGATTTTAATACTACTTTGTTAAGCTATGAAGCCGCACCGCTTGATTGATTGTCGGAGCATTACGGCTACCATAGTCACGTGCCTTATGGAGTAATACCTACTGTGATTCAACATAATATTAGTATTGTGTGTGTATAACCTCTTTTTAAGTTTTGTGGACATTATACATGGTTATGCTTAGGATATGTCGGCCCATTTCTACTGAAAATGCCCTTTGGTTTAACTGTCAGCATGGAATTTGCATTTGCACTGTAACATTTTTATATAGCTTTAATGCACATAAAAAAACCAGCTGCTTGTTTAAGTTAAAATACATTGTTCGGGGTTTTTTTTTTTGCACTAATAAAGTTGTAGAGTTGTTAAGTATTTTGTCTCGCGTCAATTATATTGTCAGTTATATCGTTACCGCAAATTTTCAAATATATAAATATTTTTGGACATATTGTTCTACCCTACTGCTGCTCTTTCTACACCTTGTGGATGAGTTACTCTGATATCAAGAAACATGTACCTCATTCAAGTTTTTCCTCTAAACTAAAGTTTTTCCACACTCTATTCCAGCTACAAATCACAGGTGGAACCCTTCAAATCAAATCAAATCGATTTCTATAGCACTTTTAAAAGCAACAGAGTTGACCAAAGTGCTTCGCAATTAGTTCAGAACATGAGAAAACAATAGAAAAACAAATACAGATAAACGAGATGAGGCAATGACAATGTATACAACATAAAAACAAGACAAAAATAGCAAACAGAAAAAAAGGCCTGATGGTACTCAAACTGAACTCGAATTAAAAACCAACATAAAAAAAATGAGTTTTAAGGCATGCTTCTAAAGACTGACTAGACTCTGAAGTACGAATATCATCTGTCAAGTTAGTCCAGAGTCTAGGCACTGCAACTGCAAAGGCCTGATCTCCTCTACGCTTCAATCGAGACCTCGGTTGTACTAAGAGCATCTGGCTAGACAATGTCATTGCTCTTTAAATAGAAAAGAAAGAAATAACTGTGCCCATGTGGATCCTTATCATTCAAGATCGTGAAAAGATTCTATACTCAGAGAATATTGTTGATTTCATATGACAGAGAAGATTTGGGAGATGCAGGAGGTGAAGATTTCTCAGAACACTAGGCACTTTGACTTCACTGTGTAAAGTATGGAAGTCAGAAAAGGAGGGAGAAGTGAGGAGATGGACACAAAGGAAATGTCTTGGGCAGACTCAAACTCAAGCACTGGAGTCACAACTCTAACCTTTAGTACATGAGTCACATACTCAGTAAACTATAGCAGCAGTCAGCAGTTTGTCAGTTAATTTGAAGACGATGAGAATGGCTATGAGCCAATCCAAAAACAACCTCATCAGCAGCCACGAAAGGGGAAAAAAGCATTTAGACTGAATGGTCTTCTTGCCCAAGGAGTGAGCCACTGTACTCATTGTACAGGCTATCCAAGCTGATTTCAACTTTTGATCCCAGATACCACCTGGAAAATCATCCAAATTAGGAGATTTTCCCTGATCTGAGTTGTGTTTTCAATTCAGTTGTAACAAAAGAAGAGCTGTTATCTGTGTGCCCACAATAAAAAGAAAGACAATGTACATGTGTAAAGTCTAAAATCATTAAAAGCAATGGAAAAGCTTATTATGGATAGTGGTGCAGTTTATCATCAAAGGCTGGCAAAAAGGACACCATGTTGGCAATAAATGGCATGAAGTCTGAGTTGTTTTTGTATTTTTGATTTTTGTGGGCGGATTATAATCTGGAGGAAATTTTATGGCAGCCATAGAAGAGACAACCAGGGAAAGTATGCTTAAGACGGAAGGAGCTAGAACTGCTTGTTTGATATGCACCAAAGTCTGCACCAACAATGTGACAACTCCCACTTGGCAACAGTGTGAAGGAAAAACTCCAGGAGAATGAGGCTCAGGAGGTACAACCATCTGCTGTTAACAGTTTGGGGTGAGGGGAGAGCTCAGGTCAAGAATAGTAAACAAACACTGAAGCCCAAGGCACAGTGTAGTAAAAATTAATGATTAAATGCAAAACTGGTGCATGAACACATGGAAAGTAAAGTTTGATTGTTTGGTTTTTTTTAAAAGACCAGTAACACAGCAGCAGCACTAATAATGATACTGCCATAGTTTTTGGATGTTGCATCACAAGAACATTGAGTTTATGAGACATTAAAAAGGTTACAGTTGTTTTAGAGTAATTGCCATGCTTTGGGACACAAATTCTTACAAAGATGGAAAGTCTGATTAAATAAATTACAGACTCAACTGCATGATAAAAGTAGAGGGATCAGTACAAATGTACTTACACAGCTTTGTTGGAGGCTTTGACCACTGGCAGTAGCCTCCGAAGAGCCTCCTCTGAAGCTGAGTATTTCTTCAGGTCAAATACATCCAGATCTTTTTCTGATGAGAGTAAGATGAAGACCAGAGCTGACCACTGAGCAGGAGACAGCTCATCTGTGGAGAAACTTCCTGAAGTCAGTGACTGTTGGATCTCCTCTACTAGAGAACGATCATTCAGTTCATTCAGACAGTGGAACAGATTGATGCTTTTCTCTGCAGACAGATTCATACTGAGTTTCTTCTTAATGTACTGGACTGTTTCCTGAATAGTCTGTGAGCTACTTAGTGTGTCTGGCAAAAAATTTCGTAGGAGAATCTGATTGGGCTGCATTGAAAGACCCAGGAGGAAGCGCAGGAACAAGTCCAGGTGTCCATTTGGACTCTGTAAAGCCTTGTCCACAGCACTCTGGTGGACATACTGTAGTTTTGGTGCATTAAAAAATTTTGACCACCAGGACGATGTCTGTTGTTCTTCCAGCAGATTGACTGCAGAGTTGATGAAGGTCATGTGGACATGAAGAGCAGCCAGAAACTCCTGAACACTCAGATGGATGAAGCAGAACACCTTGTCCTGGTACAGTCCTCTCTCTTCTTTAAAGATCTGTGTGAGCACTCCTGAGTACACTGAGGCTGCTCTGATATCGATGCCACACTCTGTCAGGTCTGATTCATAGAAGATCAGGTTTCCTTTCTGCAGCTGATCAAAAGCCAGTTTTCCCAAAGACTCAACCGTCCTCCTGCTCTCTGGAGTCCAGTGTGGATCTGTCTCAGCTCCTCCATCATACTTGACCTTCCTTATTTTGGCCTGAACCACCAGGAAGTGGATGTACATCTCAGTCAGGGTCTTGGGCAGTGTTCCTTTCTCTCTGGTTTGCAGCACATCCTCCAGAACTGTAGCAGTGATCCAGCAGAAGACTGGGATGTGGCACATGATGTGGAGGCTTCGTGATGTCTTGATGTGGGAGATGATCCTGCTGGCCTGCTCCTCATCTCTGGATCTCTTCCTAAAGTACTCCTCCATCTGTGGATCAGTGTACCCTCTAATCTCTGTCACCATATTAACACATTGTGGAGGGATCTGATTGGCTGCTGCAGGTCGTGTGGTTATCCAGATGCGAGCAGAGGGAAGCAGGTACCCCCTGATGAGGTTTGTCAGCAGCACATTCACTGAGGTGGACTTTCTAGGGTCAGTTAGGATTGTAGTTTTGTGGAAGTCCAGAGGAATTCGAGACTCATCTAGACCATCAAAGATGAACACAACTTGGAAGTCTTCAAAGCTGCAAATTCCTGCTTTTTTGGTTTCAGTAAAGAAGTGATGAACAAGTTCCACCAAGCTGAACTTTTCCTCCTTCAGCACATTCAGCTCTCTGAAAGTGAATGGAAATATGAACTGGATGTCCTGGTTGACTTTGTCTTCAGCCCAGTCCAGAGTGAACTTTTGTATTAAGATTGTTTTCCCAATACCAGTCACTCCCTTTGTCAGCACTGTTCTGATTGGTTCATGTCTTCCAGGTGATGCTTTAAAGATGTCTTCTTGCCTGATTGTTGTTTCTGGTCTGGCAGGTTTCTTGAACACAGTTTCAATCATTCTGGCCTCATGTTCATCATTGATCTCTGCAGTCTCTCCCTCTGTGATGTAGAGCTCTGTGTGGATCTGATTCAGAAGCGTTGGGTTTCCTGCTTTAGCAACCCCCTCAAACACACACTGGAACCTCTCCTTCAGGTTAGATTTGAGTTTAAACTGACAGTTTTGAAGACCCTCTGAATTTAAAACAGGAAACAAGATGATTAGTGTAATCCATTTTATATAGAATGAAGAATAATATAATACACACACACACACACACATATACACATATATATATATATATTAGGGGTGCAACGATACATAAAATTCACGGTTCGGTTCGGTTCGATACTTTGGTGTCACGGTTCGATATTTTTTCGATACAAAAAAAATGTTCATGCCTTTTTAATTTGTCATTTATTAAAATTATAAATATATATTTTAACTCAAAAGTACAGTTTTTAAATTTAACCCTAACCCTTGTGCGTGTTTTTTATTTTGACAGCGAATGCGCACCTGCGGACCACTTATGTGCAGCCCTGGTTATTTAGCTCGTCATATTGCAGCCACAGAAATTATTTTGTCCATGAAACCATAAAGCTGCACTTTCTTTTTGCCTTATAGTCTGATTTGTCATAACTTCTCCGTTTTGTGGTAAGCTTTTCTTTGGCTGTCACTTCTTCACCCTGACCTGTCTTATTTGGCTCAGCAGAACTGAAATGCTTTTACACACGCACTCACATAAGCTCAGCGATTCTCTGCGCGATCAACCTCTCACATGTTTAAGCTTGCTGCGGGAGATTTCACTTGTCATGTTTGCATAGTAAGCTAACGATTAATAAGACGATGTCAGAGGAATTGGTGCGCAAATTATCATCACTCACAGATCAGTGCTGTCGCTCTCTATACACAGTTCGCACGATTGCAAAGTGAAAGCAAAAAAACAAGCGCAAATTCAAACGCGATTTCAATATGTCACATATTGACAGTGGCTCACCGATGCCAATGACATAATTACCCAGCTACATTTCTGAAAGAATGCAAAAGCATTGACATATATTTTTCCTTCCTACAATAGCCCGACGGGCAGGGTAGCCCGACTGAAAAAATCGCTAGCCCCAGGACGTCAGGCTAGCGATATTGCAAGCCCTGTATCTGATTGAGGAATCACTCATCTTTGGAAAAGAGAGTTTATTACAGAGAAATGTCTCTTTCCAAAATAAAAGCTATACTATCCGCTTCTTCTGGGCTATATTCTCAGCAGCATAAGGAGAATCATGTGCTAACAGCTGTCTAAATGACTCGGCTAAAGTTAGTAGCATGCTTGTTGTTTTTGTCTTTGCACTAGGATGATGTCGGCGTAAATGTGCAGTCATATTCGTTGTGTTCCCACTAGTGCTTTCAGGTTAATCTCGTTGAAATGACCTTAACACCACAACACGGCAAATCTCCGTTAACGAGCTACCGCCGATCGCCCCGTGCATGGGGCTAGACGGCTAACACGTTAACGAGCTAACTGCGCTAACACACTAGTTCCCACCCATGTAATTGAGCATTGCACGGCACATCCAACATACTGTTTTACTTTAGTCCATGACTCGCTTACCTTCAGGGTCATACGTCACATGAAAACCAAAATAATTCCAAACGCCAGATCTGAATGAGGGTGGGGGAGGTGCCCTGCGCTCTTCCTTCTGACTATGCTGTCTGTGTGGAGCACTCAGTGGATCTGCGCTCGACAGTGCAGCCTAGGCGGAGTAGTCGAACGCAGATTCACTGAGCGCTCCACACAGACAGCATCGTCAGAAGGAAAGTTGATAAAATAAATTACAAATGTTATATTGTTCGATACATATGCGTACCGAACCGAAAGCACTGTATCGAACGGTTCAATATCGATACGAATATCGTTGCACCCCTAATATATATATATATATACACATATATATATATATACACACACACACACACACACACACACACACACACACACATATATATATACACATATATATATATATATATATGTGTATATATATATATGTGTATATGTGTATATATATATATATATATATATATGTGTATATGTGTATATATATATATATATATATATATATATATATATATATATATATATATATATATATATGTGTATATATATATATATATATATATATATATATATATATATATATATATATATATATATATATAGTTGCACCCCCAATATATATATATATATATATATATATATATATATATATATATATATATATATATATATATATATATATATATATATATATTGGGGGTGCAACAATACACAAAATTCACGGTTCGGTTCGGTTCGATACTTTGGTGTTACAGTTCGATATTTTTTCGATACAAAAAAAATGTTTATTTTGACAGCGAATGCGCACCTGCGGACCACTTATGTGCAGCCCTGGTTATTTCGCTTGTCATATTGCAGCCACAGAAATTCTTTTGTCCATGAAACCATAAAGCTGCACTTTCTTTTTGCCTTATAGTCTGATTTGTCATAACTTTTCCGTTTTGTGGTAAGCTTTTCTTTGGCTGTCACTTCTTCACCCTGACCTGTCTTATTTGGCTCAGCAGAACTAAAATATTGTGGCGAGCTCAGACAAGGAGGAGATGGAGGTGTCGTTTGGTCTTGCTTCCCGTGAGCTAGCCAGGGAGCACAGCCGTTTATTGACATCTGCAGAAGAACACTGCCGCTAGCTAACTGCTCAGCGCGGCAACCGCACAGCAACAACAACAACAACACACAGGGCGCCCTCTGACCCCGGATGGATACACCGTCGCAGCGAGAGGGCGTCACCCGTCACTATGGCAACATAAACAACACATAACTGTACAAAAAGAACCCCGAACAGCCCTGACCCGCTACATAGCCCGCACCTAAGGGGTCAGTCGCCCCCAACGACCCCATTACCCCACACAAAGTCCTGCAAATGTCCAGGTGCCTTCTTTTGGCGCACCGGCCGGTCACGACCGGCGGGGGAAAAGTCACTCGGGTCAGAACATGGGGTGCCACCATCATCCCACTTCTGACACCAATGTGGCGAGCTCAGACAAGGAGGAGACGGAGGTATCGTTTGGTCTTGCTTCCCGTGAGCTAGCCAGGGAGCACAGCCGTTTATTGACATCTGCAGAAGAACACTGACGCTAGCTAACTGCTCAGCGCGGCAACAGCACAGCAACAACAACAACAACAACACACAGGGCGCCCTCTGACCCTGGAAGGACACACCGTCGCAGCGAGAGGGCGTCACCCGTCACTATGGCAACATAAACAAAACATAACTGTACAAACAGAACCCCGAACAG
Source organism: Diplotaxodon limnothrissa (assembly GCF_057381915.1). Taxonomy (NCBI): domain Eukaryota; kingdom Metazoa; phylum Chordata; class Actinopteri; order Cichliformes; family Cichlidae; genus Diplotaxodon; species Diplotaxodon limnothrissa. The sequence continues at coordinate 17,829,534 of NC_140617.1, read as the reverse complement.
ACCTGACCCGCTACAATATATATCCCGCTGCTTTTACACACGCACTCACATAACGCTCAGCGATTCTCTGCGCGATCAACCTCTCACATGTTTAAGCATGTTTAAGATTTCACTTGTCATGTTTGCATAGTAAGCTAACGATTGATAAGACAATGTCAGAGGAATTGGTGCGCAAATTATCATCACTCACCAATCAGTGCTGTCGCTCTCTATACACAGTTCGCGCGATTGCAAAGTGAAAGCAAAAAACAAGCGCAAATTCAAATGCGATTTCAATATGTCACATATTGACAGTGGCTCACCGATGCCAATGACATAATTACCCAGCTACATTTCTGAAAGAATGCAAAAGCATTGACATATATTTTTCCTTCCTAAATTCAAATTCAAATTCAAATTTTATTTGTCACGTACACAGTCATACACAGTACGATATGTAGTGAAATGCTTGGACAACTGCTCGTGACCTAAAGAAAACAAAAAAGGAAAAGGCTATGAATAAGATAGGAAATAAATATGAAAAATTAAAAAGGGTAAATTTAACTAGGAAGGAATAAAATATAAATTAAGGTTAAAAATGAAATAACTGTACAACACAAATTAGAATGAAGGGTAAATTTAACTGGGAGAATAAGATAAAATATATAAATTAAAGTTGAAAATAAAATAACTGTACAACAAAATACACAATATAGAACTATATAAGAATGTATGAAGAAATATAAATAAATATATACACAATAACAGCAGCATATACACAATAACAGCAGCGTGATTTAAGTAATGAAGTGAAAACAATGTCCAGAATGTCCAGTGTGTGTAAGAACTGTATGTGTGGGTCAGTACTGTGTGGTGGTGTGATTGAGAGACCGTATCGCCTGCGGGAAGAAGCTCCTCCTCAGTCTCTCTGTGTTGGTCTTCAGGGAGCGGAATCGCTTTCCTGACCTCAACAGAGAGAACAGTCTGTTGTTGGGATGGCTGAGGTCCTTCACGATCTTCCTGGCCTTGGTCCAGCACCGCCTGCTGTAGATTGAGTGCAGGTCAGGGAGCTCGGAGCGGATGGTGCGCTCAGCTGACCGCACAACCCTCTGTAGAGCTCGTCTGTCCTGCATGGTGCTGTTCCCGAACCAGGTTAAGATGTTTCCCGTCAGGATGCTCTCTATGGTGCAGGAGTAAAAGTTCCTGAGCACCTTGGAGGGCAGTTGGAAGTCTCTCAAGCGTCTGAGGTGGTAGAGACGCTGACGGGCCTTTTTCACCACGGTGTTGATGTGACAGGACCATGACAGGTCCTGCGTGATGTGAACTCCGAGGTATTTGAAGCTGTCCACTCTCTCCACTGGGCACTCGTTGATGACAGGGGTCTGGTAGTTCCTCTCCTGCTTAGTGCTGAAGTCCACTATCAGCTCCTTTGTCTTACTGACGTTTAGAAGGAGGTTGTTCCTCTGGCACCAGTTCTCCAGATTCCTAATCTCCTTCAGGTAGGCCGTCTCATTGTTATCAGAGATCAGGCCCACCACGACGGTGTCGTCAGCAAACTTGATGATGGTGGTGGAGCTGGTAGTGGCCACACAGTCATGTGTGTACAAAGAGTACAGCAGGGGGCTCAGAACACACCCCTGGGGGGCTCCAGTGCTGAGAGTGGTGGAGGCTGAGACATGTCCGCCCATCCTTACTGCCTGTGGTCTGCCAGTTAGGAAGTTGGAGATCCACAGACACATAGATGAGCTGAGTCCCAGATGCTCCAGCTTGGTGGTGAGTGTGGAGGGAATTATGGTGTTAAATGCAGAGCTGTAGTCTATGAAGAGCATTTTAACATAATTCCCCTTTCTAGTGTCCAAGTGAGTGAGTGATGTGTGGAGGAGATGAGAGATGGCATCGTCTGTGGAACGATTTGGACGGTAAGCAAACTGTAGTGGGTCCAGTGTGTCTGGTAGTGAAGAAATGATGAAGTCTCTGACCAGGCGTTCAAAGCACTTCATCACTACTGAGGTGAGGGCTACAGGGCGATAGTCATTAAGAGAAGCAGAGTGGGGTTTCTTCGGGACAGGAACAATGATGGACTCTTTGAAGCATGTGGGGATCACCGACTGAGATAGAGAGATGTTGAATATCTCAGTGAACACAGGAGCTAGCTGGTATGCGCAGTCTCTTAGGATACGACCTGGGATGCCGTCTGGTCCTGCTGCTTTCCTGGTGTTCACTCTCTTGAAGGTTCTCCTTACTTCATGCTCGGAGATGACGAGCACGCTTCCGGTGCTGGCAGTATCTTCCTGTCTGCAGCCGTTAGCGCCGCTAGCACTAGCATTGTTGGAGACCTTAGCTGCAGCCTCGAAGCAAGCATAGAAAGTGTTCAGCTCGTCTGCCAGAGTCACGGCCGCGTTCGTCATACCGGTTGTTGGTGCTTTATAGTCCGTTATTGTCCTTAGTCCCCGCCACAGGCTCCTAGAGTCACTCTGTTGGAGTTGTGACTCTAGTTTCCTCCCGTAGCGCTGCTTCGCCTCTTTCACCGCCCTCCGCACGTTATATGACGCGGCTTTGTACGGGTCCATGTCCCCCGTCATGAGTCCCGTGTTGTAGGCAGCGGTGCGGGATCTCAGAGCGTCGCGGATGGTTTTATCCACCCACGGCTTCTGGTTGGGAAACGTTGTGGTAGTCTTTGTCTCCACGGTATCATCCGCTAGTTTCCCGATGAATCCCACAACCGCTTCCGTAAACACGTTGACATCATCATCGGAGCTGTTTCTGAACATGCCCCAGTCTGTGTCATCGAGTGCGTCCTGTAACGCGGCCACCGATTGATCCGTCCAGCGCGCGACCTTCCTCTGAACCGGAACTTCCTGTTTCAGCCTTTGTTTGTATTTTGGGATGAGGAAGATGGCGGCGTGATCAGATTTGCCAAAAGGAGGGCGGGATTGTGCCTTGTAGCCGTCCTTGACCGTAGTGTAGCAGTGGTCCAGTGTCCTTTCACCTCTGGTGGGGCAGGAGATGTGTTGATAAAAGTTCGGCGCTGCGCGTTTGAGGTTCGCGCTATTAAAGTCCCCCGTCACAATAAGCGCAGCGTCCCGGTGTTGTGTCTGGTGCTGTGTGAGTGCCTCATGCAGCTCGCATAAGGCGGTGACCGTGTCCGCTTGTGGTGGAATATAAACGGCACTTATAATGACCGATGTAAATTCCCGAGGTAGATAAAAAGGACGACACATGATGGACAGTAGTTCCAGATTTGGTGTGCAGGAGCGTGTGAGAGGAACAACGTTCGCACTGTTGCACCAGTTGTTGTTCACCATTAAACACACGCCGCCTCCCCTTGACTTCCCCGAGTCCCGTGTCCTGTCCATGCGGTGAACCGAGAAGAACTCGGCCGGCTGGATGGCGTGGTCCGGCACCGCTGGGTTCAGCCATGTCTCGGTGAAGCAGAGGAGATTGCAGTCCCGAATGTCTCTCTGGAACTTTACCCTGGCCCTGAGGTCGTCAAGCTTGTTCTCCAGTGACTGGACGTTGGCGAGCAGGATGCTAGGCAGAGGTGTGCGGTGTGCACGAGCTCTCAGTCTGTTCCTGACGCCGGCTCGCTTCCCTCTAGGCTGCCGCCGCTTCCCTTTGTTCTCCCTCAAGATCTCACTCGGCCAGCTCGGATCCGGAGTTAAAAACTTCGAATTGTGAGTACATTGTAAACCAATAGAAACAAGAGTGTCACTGTCATACCTAATGTACCCAATGGTGGTGATTTTGCCGATTTAGAAACGCTGAAAACTAACTTAAAAAACAAAGACAAAGAAAAAGTGGTCGGAGCAGTCGTGACCGCAGCCGACCTCACCGGTAGCCCGACTGGAAAAATCGCTAGCCCCAGGACGTCGGGCTAATGGCTGTCTAAATGACTCGGGTAAAGTTTGTAGCATGCGTGCTTGTTGTTTTTGTCTGCTTCCACTTGTCTTTGTACTAGGATGATGTCGGTGTAAATGTGCAGTCATATTTGTTGTGTTCCCACTAGTGCTGTCAGCGTAAATCTCGTTGAAATGACGTTAACGCCACAACACGGCAAATCTCCCTTAACGAGCTACCGCGGATGGCCTGTGCATGGGGCTGGACGGCCAACACGTTAACGAGCTAACTGCGCTAACACACTAGCTCCCACCCATGTAATTGAGCATTGCGTGGCACATCCAACATACTGTTTTACTTTAGTCCATGACGTGCTTACCTTCAGGGTCATACGTCACATGAAAACCAAAATAGTTCCAAACGCCAGATCTGAATGAGGGTGGGGCAGGTTCAATTTGCCATGTTGCAAGGAGAGCTTAACTTCTGTCTCGCTAGCTTGCCCTGCGCTCAGTGAATCTGCGTTCGACTACTCCGCCTAGGCTGCACTGTCGAGCGCAGATTCACTGAGCGCTCAACACAGACAGCATCGTCAGAAGGAAAGTTGATCAAATAAATTAAAAATTTATTTTGTATTGTTCGATACATATGCATACCGAACCGAAAGCACTGTATCGAACGGTTCAATATCGATACGAGTATCGTTGCACCCCTAATATATATATGTATATATATATATATATATATATACACACACACACACACACACACACGTGTGTGTGTGTGTATATACACATATACACATGCATACATACATACGTGTTTAGACCATTATTATACAGCACTAAATCACAACAATAGTCGCCTCAAGGTGAGACCAAGTAATACCTCTTGTTGCACTCTACATTACCTCTTATCCACCTTTAAAGCCAGACACTCCACTCAATGCTCAAGCTTATGTAGAAAGTTACACGTTTTACTAGATTGGGGCAAGACTGGAATTTGGGTCACCTATCATGGTGCAACTGTGACTGTGACAGACAACTCAGCCTCTTACTAAAAAGATTGGTTTGTAAACCATAGCACTGGTGGAATACAATGCTTGCAAAGAGATAACTATGGGATTTGAGTCACCATTTTTCTAGTGGGTCACAATAAATGTGAATATAGATTGGATTAACTCTCTGTATTATATTCAACAGCGTTTCCTGAATAATACCAGAGATACAGAAAAAGGGACTCTGAACAGCTGCATGCTGCATCACTCATGATTTGGCAGAATAGAATGGCACTGGACATTTTGCTAGCTGAGAAAGGGGGTGTTTGCAGAATGTTTGGTAGCAGCTGTTGCACATTCATCCCAAACAACACCTCTCCAGATGGCTCTGTGACACGTTGGCAGAAGAACTAGCTGAAATTCTGGGATCAATGATCCATTTAAGGACTTCCAAGACCAATGGTTTTGAAAGTAGAATGGTCTAATCTCTTCTCTCTTAGTATCTATTGCAGTTGCAGCCGCCTTGCTGATGCTGTGTGGCTGCTGCCACATTCCATTTATTTGAGCACCAATTCCCCGACTAATTGACACGGCGCTTACCAAGACCAATTACATGAATGACCAACTCTGTCTGGCTGATGAAGATGTCTCATATGACATCTCAGCATATGCTGGATTGTAACGTGTTGAAAACTGATAAGGATAAGGAGATACATGGACTTAATTAATCATAAATAAACACAGCATTGCTTTTATTGAAAAACGCTAAAAGAGTTAAGTTGTTTGAGTCTGTTGTGTTATATCACATATGATGAACCAGCTAAACATAGCACATACCTGTCGCCATGACATTCTCTCCCACTATTAACTCTATCCTAAACATGTCGTCATATGGCGAAGGAATTCCTGGTGTTGGGTCACTAGGAGGAGGGGGTAACTGCATAAAGAGTGACAGACAGACTTCCCCAATTTGAGGTTCCTGAATAGACTCTGTGCATTCTGTGACTCCTTTTTGATAAAAATGGTAAATGGTAAATGGCATTTGTATAGCGCTTTTCTAGTCCCTAAGGACCCCAAAGCGCTTCACACTACATTCAGTCATTGACCCATTCACACACACATTCACACACTGGCGATGGCAAGCTACATTGTAGCCACAGCTGCCCTGGGGCATACTGACAGAGGCGAGGCTGCCGGACACTGGCGCCACCGGGCCCTCTGACCACCACCAGTAGGCAAACATGGGGTTAGTATCTTGCCCAAGGATATTTGAAATGCAGCCAGGAGGCAGCCTGAGATCGAACCACCGACCTTCTGATTAGTGGCTGACCTGCTCTGCCACCTGAGCTACAGCCACTCCTTTTTGTAAGATAAAGTAAAGCTTCGCCTCTGCTCTGTCTCCGTTTGTCTTATCTTATTTTTCTAACAGGGTGTTACAGAGGAATTTTTGCGACTCTTGTTTGCAAATCCTTTTAAACTCATTTAGGCTAGATGTAACCATCAGGCAGTCATTTTCAGGTCACTACAGAGATGTTTGACAGGGTTGAAGTCAGCTCTCACTGGGTTAGTCTCAGACATTTGCGGAGCTGTTCCTAAGCCACAGCTGTGATGTCCTCGCTGTGTACTTAGGGTCATTGTTGTTTTGGAAGTTTTACCTTCAGCACTATGGAGGAGGCCTTCATTAAGGATATCTTTGTACCATACAGCTTTCCATCAACCTTGACCAGTCTCCCAGTCCTTGCAGCTGAGATACACCACCACAGCATGATGCTACCCCCACCGTGCTTTGCTGTTGGGATAGTATCGGGTAGATGATGAGTGATGCCTGGTTTCTTCCAGAGAAAGACTTTAGAATTGAAGAATTGATTTTATTAAAGCAGAAAGTCTTGTTCCTCACAGTCCGAGAGTCCTTCAGGTGCTTTTTTGAACTCCAAATGGGCTTTCATGTGTTTTGCACTGAGGAGAGGCCTGTGTCAAACAACTCTGCCATAAAGCCGAAACCTGTGGCGGTGCTGCAGTGATTGTTGTCCTTCTGGAACATAGTCCCATCTTCACAGAGGCTCTGTGAAGCTCAGAGTGAATTTCAGGCTCTTGGTCATCTCTCTCACTAAGACAATCTTGGGAGAATCCTTATAGTCTCTACCATTAGAGAATTATAAAGGCAAGAAGTTTTCTGTGGCCTCCTCCACATCTGTGCATTGCAACAACCCTATCTCTTAGGTTTGACTTCATGGCTTTGCTCTGATTTGTCAGCTGCGATGTCTTCTATAGAGAGGGGTGTACCTTTCCAAAACATAATCAGTCAATTTTTATTGTACTACAAGTGGCTTCCACTCAAGGTGTAGAAACTTCTAAGCAGTCAAGAAAAGCGGAAAGCTTGAATACTTATCTAAACATTGTTTTTATGATATATTTTTTTAATTAAAAAAAATTGGAATCATGTTTTCAGTTTGTCATTATGGTGTATTGAGTAAAGACTATTAAAATAAAAAAATATTCAAAAGATTGTAGCATCAGGCTCCAAAAGTGAAGCAAAAAGAAAGCTTCGGATGAGAAGTGCTTGACTCCCTGGTATAACTCACAAACTCACATCCTAAAGCAGAAAATCCATAATCTGATGAAAATGATGTCTCACTAATGTAGAAGATCTTAATTTAGCCTGAAGAGACAGTTTGTTTGTCAACAAAAGAAAAGCCCTCTCTAAAGTCATGACATCTTAATATTCATCAATGGTTGAAATAAATAAGAACAACCCTAGGTTTCTCTTTAGCATTTTAGCCAAGCTGACAGAAAGTCAGATCCCTGTTGAGCCGAGATTTCCTTTAAACTTAACTAGTAATGAGTTAATAAATTTCTTCACAAATAAAATTTTAACCATGAGAGAAAATCTATCAGTCTATCTCTATTTATCAGCTACATAGCACAGGCCTTCAAGCTGGCAGTTGTTAAACAATTAGTTAAAAAATCATCACTTGACCCAACTGTCTTAGCTAGACATAGGCAAATATCCAACCTTCCTTTTATTTCAATTTTTTTTTTGAAAAAGAGTAGTTGTAAAACAGCTAACTGATATAGGACTGCTTTCTTCCATTTGTGCTCTAAGATCAGAAACAGAGTGACTTTCAGAGTGAAGCTGAAAAAGTAGTTCATGCATTTATTACTCTTAGGCTGGACTACTGTAATTCTTTCTGAAAAGCCTTCAGTTGATCCAAAATGCTGCAGCAAGAGTCCTGACAGGGACTAGAAAGAGAGAGCAGATTTGTCATATATTGGCTTCCCTTCATTGACTCCCTGTTAAATCCGCAAATCAAAAACCTGCTACTCACATACAACATCTTAAATAATCAGGCCCAATCTTATCTAAATTACCTTATAGTGCCATATCACCCAGTTAGACCACCCAGTTAGTCGTCTCATTGTTAAAAATTTCTATGTATAATTGTATAAGTGTATAAATAGGGTCTGTACCTTAAAATATATAGCCGCCTGAGGTGACAGGAGACGGCTGGATTTTATGTGAATTCCAATCAGAGTGTTGAGAGATATCACTGGCTTTCAGAAGAAAGGTGTGGGTGAAACTGTGCAGGATGTACAGAGGGTAAACAAGTTTGTGGCGGGACGTGGTTTGTGCCAGGGCTGCAGGGGAGGCTGACACACACCAGAACCTCATCATGCCTCCCTTACATGAGCACCATATTATAAAATCTGGTAGCTTGGCTTGGGTTCTTGCCGACAGTGCCGCTGGCCCCAGTGGTGTTCCTGTGCACTTGAGGGATCTGCTCAGTCTGAGCCAGAGGTCCGCACACAGGAGGCACCTGCTCAGCCCAAGAGGGAGGTCAGCATGCAAGAGGGACTTGTTCAGCCCGATCCGGAGGTCAGTGAGCCCTCTGGTCCTGCCTCGTCTGGTCCTGCCTCGTCTGGTCCTGCATGCTGGCCACCTGCCAAGCCGCCTGTTAGCCTAGGGTCATGTCCACGCCTGCTGTGACACCGCCGCTTTCCACACAGTCGCCCCACAAACCAACCTGCATATCACACCTACTCAGGTGAGAAGAAAGCTGGGGAGGCTCAGACAGGGGAAAGCAGCAGGACCCAACAGCATGCTTTATTTATATAGCACATTTAAAGACCAGAGGTACACCAAAGTGCTTCTCAATCATAAAATATGAAATAAAATTAATTACATATGGGTACGATAATAGAGTACAAATACATTTCCAGACAAAACAAATCATCAGTCCCAGAGTGTTGAAAGCCTGTGCTAGGCAGCTTTGTGGAGTACTCCATCACCTATACAACCTGAGCCTGCACTTCCAGAGAGTCCCAGTGCTATAGAAAACATCATCCCTGGTGACTACAGGTCTCTAGGACTGACCTCTCATATTACGAAGGTTTTGGAGAGATTTATCCTGGAGCACCTCAGACCCCTGGTGAGCAAGTCACAAGACCCTCTGCAGTTTCCATACCAGCAGTGTTGGGGAGTAACGGAATACATGTACCGCCGTTACGTATTTAAAATACAAAATATGAGTAACTGTATTCCGTTACAGTTACCGTTTAAAAAGGTGGTATTCAGAATACAGTTACTTTGTTGAAATAAATGGATTACACTGCGGTACTTTCCTGTTTCATATTGTCGCGGGTCAGGAATGTTTGGGTTTTGTTTGACAGCTACGTTCTGTTGTTCCAGGCAGCAGCGTTACGGTTGCCATGGTTACAGGGCGACGCTCTCTCTCTCTCTCTGCGACTGTGTGTTTCCTGGGTGAGAGAGCGCCTTTTCGTTGTTGTTGTTGTGCTAAGCTAACAGGCAGAATGCTACAAGCATAGCTCTAAAGAATGTAGCATCATGGGCAGTGTAGTCCGTGTTGCAGGGAGAATGGACTGCCATACACGTTATGGGTCTGTAAGCGAGGAGGGAGAAAAAGGGGAGTGGAAAGGTACGAGTTGTCATCGAGGAAAAACGGGAGCTGGAAGCATGTAAATATAATAATAACCACTTCAGCCAAGAAGAGAGCCTGACGAGCCCAGTTGTAAGTAAGCTATTAAGACTCGACTGTACACCGTGTTCCTGTTTTCCTCCGAAAACAATAAGTTCCGTTGGAGCAGTCTTTCAACGCCTCTCTCTGTCTCTCGTAAGAAAAGTTGACCCACACAACAAAGTAAAGCTATTTTTCGGCTACGAGCCGACAGGGACCCCGCCGTATTAGTCAGAGGTCCCTTTACTACAGTTTGGAGACGAGGACCTTCAGTAATAGTAATAAATCACACAGCAATAGTACATTCACGTTGTTGTAAAAAGCATGATAATATATATCATAATTTTTATGGACTTTCGCTTTGGTGGCCTCAGAATCTCATCTCTGATTTTTGCAGATGATGTGGTTCTGTTGGCTTCATCGGGTGAGGGCCTCCAGCTCGCACTGGAACGGTTCGCAGCCGAGTGTGAAGCAGCGGGAATGAGGATCAGCACCTCCAAATCTGAGGCCATGGTTCTCAGCCGGAAAAGGGTGGAGTGCCCACTCCGGGTCGGGGATGAGTTCCTGCCCCAAGTGGAGGAGTTCAAGTATCTCGGGGTCTTGTTCGCGAGTGATGGGAGAAGGGAGCCGGAGATCGACAGACGGATTGGGGCTGCAGCTGCAGTAATGCGGACGCTGCACCGGTCCGTCGTGGTGAAGAGGGAGCTGAGTGTAAAAGCGAAGCTCTCAATTTACCGGTCGATCTACGTCCCTACCCTCACCTATGGCCACGAGCTGTGGGTAGTGACCGAAAGAACGAGATCGCGGATACAAGCGGCAGAAATGAGCTTCCTCCGAAGGGTGGCTGGCCTCTCCCTTAGAGATAGGGTGAGAAGTTCGGCCATCCGGGAGGGGCTCAGAGTAGAGCAGCTGCTGCTCCACATCGAAAGGAGCCAGCTGAGGTGGTTCGGGCATCTGACAAGGATGCCCCCTGGGCGCCTCCTGGTTGAGGTGTTCCAGGCATGTCCCACCGGGAGGAGGCCCCGGGGCAGACCCAGGACACGCTGGAGAGATTATATCTCTCGGCTGGCCTGGGAACGCCTTGGTATTCCCCCGGATAAGCTGGAGGTGGCGGCTGGGGAGAGGGAGGTCTGGGCCTCTTTGCTTAGGCTGCTGCCCCCGCGACCCGGCCCCGGATAAAGCGGATGAAGATGGATGGATGGATGGAATATATTAAGCAATCCAAAGTATTCAGAATACGTTACTGTCATTGAGTAACGTAACGGAATACGTTACAGAATACATTTTGGGGCATGTATTGTGTATTCTGTAATGGAATAAATTTTAAAAGTAACCTTCCCAACACTGCATACCAGCCCCACTTGGGAGTGGGCAATGCAGTGATACAGTGATACGACCACCACAGTTCGGATAATGTTCTTCGACTTCTCTAGCGTCTTTAACCCTTAAAACCGGTCAGAAAGGGCGCGCTCTGTTTTGCGTAACTATTTTTAAATCCCGGTAGATCTGCAACCACGTAAGCTAGCGCAATAATTTTTTTTGCATATGAAACCAGAGGAGTTGTACTTACATCTTATGCCATCAGCTTGTCCTAGGTCACAGTTTCCTTCCACATATAGTTTTGCAAAAACTGCATAAAAAGCACATGCAGCAACAAAAACATAATATTCCAGAAACACGCTTTGCCGATCCGATCAGCTGTTCGTAACACTTCCTATGTCCATCAGCGCGAACTATTACATGTCCGCCATGACCTGCCCGAAACTGGAAGTGACGTCATTTTGCGGAAATGTAGTTTTTTGCCTTCAGGGCCTAATGAGCCTATACTGGTGTTTTTAAAAGTTATGTTTGACTTCATGACTTTCTGTATCATTTCTGGGATGTTTAGGACTCAAATTGCACTGCTGGAAATAGCATATTCATCAAAATAAACTATTTTTTTGCAAATTTGCATCATAATATTTATTTTCGTTTTTCCTGCAGTGTATAAAAATTGGTGTATTTCAAAAATAAAAATATAAAGACACTCAAAATAAATTTCCTGTGATGGGAGACTACTTTGTGCAACTCTTTTGTATTTGCAGTTTTGAGGGATAAGCCTCTTAAATTTCTCTAACTAGAAATATATGTTAAAAAGACAAAAACGATTTTCAAGTTTTTTGTACTTTATTGCACTTTTTTGAAATTTATGTAATTACTATGCAGTTAATGCATACATATTATTAAAATTTGGGCTAGAATGGTTGTATTGATGTATAGCAACTTGAAATGCTCCCAAAAATGGCACTACAGCATGTAAAAATATAATATGAGCTCTGGCGGACTTGGTTCTATGGTAGGTCTTAAAGGGTTAACACAGTCCGGCCCAGGCTGTTGAGGGAAAAGTTGGAAGACATGTAAGTGGAGGCTCCACTGGTCCAGTTGATCAGCACTACCTGACAGGCAGGCCGCAGTTTGTAAGACGGCAGAGCTGTGTGTCAGAGAATCTGAAGAACAACATCGGAGCACCCCAGGGAACTCTTATCCCTTTCCTCTTCACCATCTATATGACCAACTTCAAGTAGATCACAGAAACTTGTCTCCTCCAGAAATTCTCTGATGACACAGCCATTATTGGAAGTGTGGAGATGGGATGGGAAGAGGAGTACAGAAGACCGATTGATCGCTTTGTGAGGTGGTGTGAGGTGAACCACCTGCAGTTGAATGTGTCCAAATCAAAGGAGCTCGTGGTGGAATTTGGCAGAAACGGCTCCTGACCCTCCCCTGTCTGCATTGGTGGGACTGATATCGAAATAGTCACATCCTATTAGCGATGTTCCCTCTAAATTTTAATGTGTCTGAGCAAACACACAAACTACCTGAGTGTTCCCTTGGACCACTGTGAGCAACATCAGACGTGTGCACTGTGGCCACGTCCATTGCATCCATCCAAGTTACATGGTTTATTAAAAGAATAAAATTACAGCATTTACATTTCTGTTAGAATACTTTTAATTAGGTACTTTAGCACACTTATAATGAAAATTTAAAAAAAAATTGTTCATGACCTGTGTAGTATGTTAACACTATTGGAAGCAAAGATAAATTGAACAAAAATTTCAAAAACACACATAAAGCTCTGACTTGTATTATGAGTATGAGTCTGTGTGAAGCTCCTGCTGTGCACTGGGTGAGATTGTCCGACTGTCGTCTGTGAGTGAGTCCTGTAACTTTTTGTCTGCAAAATACAGTATATAATGACGATTGTTGTGCAAGTTACTTTGAAAAAGTAATTAACTATAGTAACTAGTTACTTCTTCAAAAAAGTAACTGAAAACAACAAAGTTATATGCAGCTATTTATCTAAAAATGCAGGAAATATGGGTTTTTATTATATAAACATTTCAAACTATTTACAGAACAATCAGGTGTTCTCGTCAAATAAGATGCCACACAAATTATTTATGCAATTCCAAAAATTATTTCATTCCACTATAAGATAAAGGAGAACATCACAAGCCTGATACCTGCAGGCCTGACAGCAGGAGGTGTATCACTCATCCTGTTTTCCACCTGGAGACAGCGTTTACACTCTAATTTGCCTTTGGTGTCTTTTTGCCAGCAACTGTGACATTCAGCACTCTCCTCATTGTTCTGACACACAAAAAAACTCTTATTGACTACACTACACACTAACTACACAACACAACACACCAACTTTAGACTTGTCACAAATCTCCCACATCTCAAAATTCTCTCTCTCTCTCTCTCTCTCGCTTTTTCGCTTTCTCGCTGCCATCACTCCTAAACACCTAAATGCTAGGGGTGGGGGAAAAAATCAATACTGTGTAGTATCGTGATATTTTGTTTGCTAATAATGTATCGATACAGGGACAGCAGAAATCGATATTTTGTTGCAAAAAAGGTTTTTGTGGACTGGAACATGCTCTGACTTCAGAGTATGTTGATCAGCTCCTTTTTCTGAGCAAGAATCCTGACATTCCTTCACTGTCCAAATGTGTTTAACTTTTTTTTTGGCAGCAATAAACATGACAGTTTACTTATTTTAATTTAAGACATGTTTTATTTTAATTAAGTTTAAAACTTTTTTATTTAATGTAAAATTATATTTTGTTTTAATTTACTTTCAAATTATTCAGTTGCTGAAGGGGCTGCATAGTTTTCATAAGTTGCATAGTTCAGAATAGCTATAATTGTACCAGATGGTTGCATTCAGTTAAGTTGGACTAGACTATAATACAAGCCGTTCAGTTTGTCAACAATAAAACTGACTGAAATGAGAGAAAGACTGAGTGTGAGACTTTGATATTAGATAAAATGAATATTGATAAAGTTTACCTTTATGTACAGAATCTGAATATCGCAAAATATTTTAAAAAATTGCAATAATATCATATCGTGCGTTAAGTATTGTGATAATATCGTATCGTGGGATGTATGGTGATTCCCACCTCTACTAAATGCCATGCTGCCATATCATTTTTTGATTGGTCGACATGGTACATTTTTCCACCAATAGGAAAGGGTGGGGGGGTTTTTTGGTTTTTGTTTTTGCTCACAAGCGGAGAGTGCTTTTGAGGGCTTTCCTTAGAAAATGCAGTTTTTACCATTTCTTCCCGCAGTAAACATAAACAACAATAGTATTCAGGAAAAAAACATTGCATTTTTTATCATAACTCTGGTTTTTCGTGGCCTATCAACACAATTTAAAAACAGGCATATAGTTTGAAGTCCACACTTTTTACACAAAAAATTAGAATTGGGGTTGTCTTGGGTGGACATAACATCTTGTTGCTATGTCACCGTAAATTGGTCATGCTATTGGTATACCATGAATACTTTTTCTCCTCAGCCAATCAGCAATGTGATCAATTGGATCACAGGCTGGAGTGGTCTGCCAGTGGTCAGAGCTGGCTTTACTTTCTACAAAGGCTCAGATCCTTCAGTGTATACAGCAGGCTGCTCTATATGTTTTATCAGTCTGTTATTGCGAACACCATCTTCTTTGCGATGGCGTGCAGGCACCCAAGCAAAGGATGCAAATAGACTGAACAAACTCATCAGGAAGGTTGAGTCTGTTGTTGGCATGAAGATTGCCACCCTGGATGAGGTGATCAGTTATAGAATGCTGGAAAAATTGCTGGCAATCATGGACAATAAGTCCCATCCCTTCCATAACACACTGGATAATCTGAAGAGAAATTTCAGCAACAGGTTCCTTCAACCTCGCTGTCTGACGGAACGTTACAGGAAATTGTTCCTTCTGCTGCTATCAGAATCTTTAATTCATCCACTTGGGTCAGGTCCACACATGTGGAACAGAATTAATTACACCTCAATGCAGCCTGTCACTTTTGTACACCACAAGATATATTTCCACACATACTTGTCCTTTTATATTCATTGTATATTTATATTTATACCTTTATCTTTATATTTATCTATTTATCTTAATATTCATCTATCATAACTCTGTTTCTACACTCATTTTATAGGAGTGCATGTTGTTTTTGTGTATTTGCTGCTGTGACAACTCAATTTCCATCTGGAATTAATAAAGTTTCTGATTCCGAATCAGGTTTTAGAAAGACCTCATCTTCAACATTTTGGGGGGTTGTTATTTGCTTTGATAATTTTAAACAAATAGCATAATGGACAGCACAGTGTTAAAATATGTCTTTAAGTCTTTTGTTATATAATTTTACATATTTACTTATTTCTAAAATCTCTGGTTTAAAATTAAAAGTAATTTGAAAACATAAAGAGTAAATGTTTGAATGTTTTATAAAGTCATTGTACAATTTTCTAAAAGTATGGCTTGTAAGACTATTTCAGATTCCAAATATGTTAGATGCTTTTCTAGATTTTTTTCTAATCTGCTATGAACCATCCTCACATCTCATCTAAAGCTCTGTAACCCTCCCTTTTAATGTTGTTTGCTGTTACACCCAGTGAAATAAAGTTAGAGATTATTAAACCAGCCAGCTGTTCATTCATTAGAGCTCAAGCTTACAGTCATACAGCAGAGCTACAGTGAGGCTACAGAGACACCACATGGAAACAATCAAAGCTCTCATTGTTCAGCTCAGGCTTCGTGTGTTTCTGCTTTATTATTATCTACTGAGACAAACTAATGTATTCTTACCTTCTGATGAAACTGTTGAAGCTTCCTGGGCTGGGGGACTTCCTGTTAGGGAAAGTGCACTTTGAATCGTAAACTGGTCTTTTTAAAAATGACAACCTGTGTGGCATCAGAAATATATAAATATAACAAGTCAGACTATAATATTTTGATACATTTCATAAAATAAACTGTGACAATGTCATATCTGCATACCGTACTAAATGTTTAATGTGTCTTTTTCCTCTGACTTACCTTCATTCATCTTCTCTAAAATCAACCTCGCCCCCTGCATCACACGGTCTGAATATGCCTGCACCATCACTTCTACTGTTTTCAGTCTGTCTGCGTTCTCCAGCTGGTACTTATAGAGTTTGGGGAAGTCATCTCCAGGTTCATACTGCAGGTAAAAGTGGAAAAGCTTCAGCTCCTCCTCTCCCATTTTCTTCAGCATTTCCAGTAGCTGCACTGGTAAGGCCTTCTCCATCTCTGACCTGTAAAACATAAAACATGTCTCATCACATCTACGTTTTTAGCTTTTAGTATACTTCACAGTGCCCTCTAGTTGTCATGTATATTTTACCTAATGCAACTTCAACTCTAACAATGCTGTTAATATATAAATTAAAGAGATACTTATCGAATTAAACTTTCAACAGAAAACAAAGAGGGCTCACAATCTTTAGAAAACAACTTAAAATCAACTGACATTTCTACAAATCATATCACTTAAGTGTGTGAATGGGTGGATGACTGGATGTGTAAAGCGCTTTGGGATCCTTAGGGACTAGTAAAGCACTATACAAATACAGGCCATTTACCACTTATTAAAAAATAGAAATATGAATGAAAAAATTAAGTCAAATAAATAAAATAAAAGTACAAGACTCCAGCAGAAAAAGATAAGCACGCTAATTAGTTTTTAATCAAGATTTATACACTGGTTTAAAAGAGGTTTCTAAATCTGCTCTAGAATCAGAAATGTGGTACTAAGGAGGAATTCATAATAATTACAGTTAAAATATATTTTAAATTACCAACAACATGATGATATCATAACTCTGGTCCTTGGAGGACAAGGGTATCAGCCAAGCTTCAACTTAGAACCACTGACAGCTGCACACACAGTGTCATCGTTCCCCTGTCCTCACTAGCATGACCAGCCAGTTTGTTTTTGTTTTCCCTCCATCCCAACTTCCCGTCTCTTCTCCTTACTGTTTAGAAGAGTTCTGCGATTGGGTCCTGTCATTCTGCCGTCTGGGCAAAACTTGACACACAGACCCTGAACTGATGCACTTATGCTACAACAGTGCACAACTGTTTGTCCTCTGACATCCAGCAAAACCTGAAAGACCTGAGTGGAAGTTCCTCCCTACACTTTGTTTGAAGCAAAGCACAAAGGAGACACCTGCTGGAGCAGCTGGAGTCCTACAGATGCTCAGCCTCTTCACTACAGAAACATCTCCTATAACATCCATTCTTTACACTCTGACTGCTGTGTTTGTGGAAACACTCGAACACACACCGCTTCACATATGATCATGGAAACGTGCATGAAAAAGAGCTGAGCTGATATTAAACCTGATGGAGGATTTATTCACAAACACTGACTGACCAACAACATTTACACACACTTGTCTGCAGGAGAACAACTATCACCCTTTGACGCGTCACTCTTGAGAGACACACAGGTGAGTTCAGGTTCATGTTTGAGTCTCTGATGGTTGCTAAAAAAGTTCAGATCTTCAATAAAAGGTTAATCACATATTACTGATATTATCGACATTAGCAAACCTTTTCCCACTTGGCTCTCTTTGTTCCAATGTATTAATTAGCTTTTTCACTTGGGCACTCTGTAAGGACACACAGCTGGGTTCAGGTTTGAGTTTCTGATGGATCCTAAAAAATATATAAAAAAATAAATAAATATAAAAAGAAAAATACAAAATAACAAAAAAATATATAGCCAAGGTATAGACACAGTTTAGATGTGATGTAAATACAAGACATGTTAATACTGACATTAACTTACTTTTTCTGAAATGGTCGTGTTTGTTCAAATTTCTTGATGATATCCTTCACTTTGTCACTCTTTAAGGACACGCAGCTGGGTGGAGGTCCAGGTTGGTTCCTGTGAATAATGATGGAGCAGTGATGTGAGTGCTGAGCTGTGACATGAAGAAGAGTCATGGACAGTTAGAGATGGTCATCTCACCTCTGATCTTTGGTCTGGCTCTCATGTTCCCCACACAGAGTGGTTTTAGAGGGAGGGACTCCCTCCTCTCTGTCCTCACACTGATCCATGCTGCTGAATTCACACACACTTCTACCATCACCTGCAGACGAAACACAAATCATTCATGTGCACAACAACTGAGAACTGCACAGGTCATGTCTGATGTGTTGGACTAACCTGCACTCCATCTGAGACACAGCTTTCATCAGTTCACCATTACAGTTCACAGAGCCGACTTCAGCCTCCAAATCCCTCCATTACTGTAGTCCTACAAGTAAGCAGGTCAAACATGGCTGTAGAAGAGCAGCTTTATTTTAGTAACAATGCCCAGGGCCAAGCTGACTGCTTACAGAGTTCATATTCTAACTGCTGGCTGTTCTGCTAGCTAAGCAAACTAGTGTTGAAGGTCAAAGTAAAGAAATGATGTGATACTGCTGGGAGTTACATCACATACTAGCAGCATTTAGTTATTCAGCATTATATTTAATCCTTATTATCTCATCCTCTCACCTCTATTTAGCTCTGAAAACAAGAAACATTTTGCCAACAGTTTATTGGCTAGGGGAGGGAGAAAACGAAGAAGGGCCAATGAGGAAAAGGGAAAAAGGAAAAGGGAAGAGAGGAAGGAAAAAAAAAAACTAACCATAGAACATTATTACTGATGACCTTCCCCAGCTACCCTCTGGTGACGCATGAGTTATTCTCTTTACTCTTCTTATAATGGTTTTATTGTTATAATTGTGATTACTATTACTGTTCATAGTTGGTCACTGGACACAGTTATTGCTATCATTATTGTCATTATTATGATCATTGGTGATGATGGTGATAATACTGAATTAATGTTGCTTTGGACTGAATAGAAATTAACACCCTCACTACACACAGTCACAATCATACTTGTATTTTTTTTTTTACCAACTGTCTTGTCTGCAAGTTTCCTAATCTATCCTGCTCTATTCTGTATGTTGTACATTTCATAATAATAATTTAAAAAAAACAACAACAACAGAATTTCAGCCTTTATTTAGTTTAGCTGCTCATGGATAAACATATGTTTTCAGCCACTGAAAACACATCTGCTTATCTGTAAGTAGCATCAAGAAATTCTTGATGATGGCTTCTAGACTATAGAAATCATCATCAAGAATTTCTACATTGCATTACAATTTTTTCAACTGGTGCCTGGGTTAACTGCATCACTGGTCATGGCTTGTTATTGGAGGGCACCTGTCCATACACACTTCAGAGGGTGGGGTAGAAATTCTAGGGGTTTTTGTTTGAGTGTGTGCGCTTGGTCAGGTGTGGGTCTAGGGCACACTGGGCCTTGATCCCTTTGGGATATTGTTATTAAGGCTAGATAAGACCATATGTCTGCTTGCTACAACTACTGGACAAGACAGGTTTAAAAAAATAAATATGAAATCAGTCAAAAAATAAAACTGCTGGCCTACAAAGCTGCTGCCTTCATCTGCAAACTGACCTACATGCTGAACCACAAACTCCACCCTCTACTGAGAACTGAAGAAGTCATCACTGTTATTTTTCTACAGCTGATCGCTGAAAACATTCAAACTGACTCATCACGGAGCCTTTTTTCCTTTGAATTCTATAAACCTGCCTGTAAACAGCAGCTGAAACTTCCAGAAGAAGTAGACAAAACACTCAACTTGAAAATTCTAAATAGAAGTAAAAACATGAACACTGTCTTCAATCATCTCTTATATACAGGTTAAAGATAGTCTACAGAGAAAATAATCACTTACACCTGCTTAGACAGATTTAATTTTAACACACACATACTCATAAACACTAACAGGAGGAAAAGTGTTTAACGGTTGGTCCAACACTGGTCATTGGTCGAGCTCTAAGTCCATTACTGTGAACTATGGAGTGGCAGATTTGTGCTGGAACTAAGCTGCACAAAGCTGATGTTAGCCAGGAAAACATTACAAGCTGCTTCCATTACCTTCACATGGAGTTTCACACAGAGTTGATCAGCATCAGTCACAACAAACAGGAAGTTCAGGAAGGTGAGAGTAAACCTTGAGCAGGGCGGAAAACACAGAGAGGCGTCCACAGACCAACATCACAGCAGTGGTGTGTGGCGACTTCTACAGAAAGGCAAGCAGTGATCATGCTCACCCCACCACAGACCAACATCACAGCAGTGGTGTGTGGCGACTTCTACAGAAAGGCAAGCAGTGATCATGCTCACCCCACCCCTAATACGCACCAAAAACCCCTCATCTTCCTTATCATCTCATCTTGCTTCACTATTGAGAAATTTAACAAGATAAACTGGATCCAATTAACCCTTACCTTTTGTACATCTTTTAGTTTTTTTTAGTTTTTTTTTGATTTAGCTATCATTTTGGCTGTGTTATAGCTTGTAGCATGGATGTTTGCAGGAAAATTTCTTTTTTGTCAAATTTTTGGAATTAGAACACAGAAATTATGTGGTTACAGTTCCTCCAAGACAATAAGAACAGTAACAGACTGAACTAAATGAAATAATACAATATAGTAAAGTTATAAAATATAAGCAATAGTTCTAATTTATATAAATAGCTCAGTGGTAAATATCCAGAATCCCACAAAGAGGGTGCAACTACTGCTGTGTGTACTGTGCATTAGATGGAGGAGTTGTACAGGAAGACTTCCTGTGAGTCTTTCCAGCTTCCTGTCATATTCTACTGTAGAATAGCAGCAGAGCTCTGTGCTCCCTTTCTTCCTATTCTCTCCTTTCCTTCCTCCCTCTCTCTGTCTCATCTCCTCATTTTACTTCCTTTTTCCTTTCCTTCTTTAATTGTATGCTTTCTATTTGGACACAATCGTGCATTTGTTCGTTTAGTAAAGTTCATTATCTGTACTTGTAACACTGTTATAAATCTGTAACACTTTGTTCTTCACTTTTTTTCCCAAAATCTTTTAAAATGATAAAATTGAATGAAGTCTGTGGAAACGTCTCCACTTCAGGTTTCGAGGACGCCGTCCAAACCATCGCTGGGCGGAGCCTCATCTCATCATTCTCCATGGAAACCGAGTCATCCATAAGAGATGAAGCTACAGCCTTTAACACAACAAGTAAGAGTATAAAGCAAAAAACAGCTGATTTACTTTATTAAAGTTGTTTTATTCATTAAGACTGAAATTTGGGATTTTTTTGACTTTTAAACTAAATTTGACTCTGTGAACTTTTTGATTTGAAAGAGCAGATGAAAAGTGAAATGTGTAAAAAGCTCTTTAATTTTGCTGTGAAACAAATGTTTAGAATACTGATAAATATGTTTTTATGGTTTGGGCCTTTAATGATAATGTGATGATAAACATGACTCTGAGGAATGATAGGCTCTTCCTTTCTGCTAATAATAATCAATGGCCTGTATTTATATAGCGCTTTACTAGTCCCTAAGGACCCCAAAGCGCTTTACATATCCAGTCATCCACCCATTCACACACTGGTGATGGCAAGCTACATTGTAGCCACAGCCACCCTGGGGCGCACTGACAGAGGCGAGGCTGCCGGACACTGGCGCCACCGGGCCCTCTGACCACCACCAGTAGGCAACGGGTGAAGTGTCTTGCCCAAGGACACAATGACCGAGACTGTCCAAGCTGGGGCTCAAACCGGCAACCTTCCGATTACAAGGCGAACTCCCAACTCTTGAGCCACGTTCGCCCATCAACATCATAATAAGTGTTGCTTTCCTCATTGGGACTTCAAGCAGGACAATAATAAATGGATTTCCTGAACTAAGCTTCCTGCTTTGATGAAAGATAAACACGAAGTTGGATTTGATGTTAAGGAGACTCTGAATGGGCCTTAGGATCTATAATTGTCCTCAGTTTCTTTCAGACAGTCAAATTGTCTTTGTAATGAATATTATACATCTATACTTTGCTGCATCAGCTCACCGATGAGATAGACAGCTGACTTTAAACACACATCCAGTTTGGACAGGTGGCTTACCTGCTGCTTCTAGGCAGGGAGCAACCAGGATACCCAGATGTATCAACTAGAGTCATCTGGGCTGAGCCTTGAAATTACTGAATGAATGTTTTTGATCCTAGCAATTCTATTTATCCCAAGCAGAAACACATATGTATAAAAGAAAATAATACCCCATCATTATTATTGTAGCTGTGGCCTGTGAAGACCATCAATGTTAAAGTCACGGCAGCTTTGTTTGACAGTGTGTAGAACAAACCTGATGACACCTACTCCCAGAAAGCTGCAAGTGAACCAAACACTTCCAATGTCTGAGGTTTTTTTTTTCCAAAGCTGGTGAGAAGCCCCAAAACAGCTGAAACCTTGTGTGCTGATCACAACAACCACAGCAGTGTTTTCTGACTAGATTTTAGACTTTGAAAGAGGAGTGAAAGGAGCCATCTATGTCCACTGTGAGCGACCATCTTTGAACAGAGGCGGTGGTTTACGACACCAACTCTCTGCCATCTATAATCCAGTTTTGAGTTCCCTCCCCAGACGCCTTAATGCCCACCCACATCCTGGGCCATCTGACCTCAGGAATTCGCATGATAAGGTGCGGCCAGGTTTCACAATGAACTCACCCGAAACTCTGGCTGATTGGGACCCACACCCAGTTTTACACCTTGGCTCAGGCGATTAGAGGATCATCAGGGGGTCCTTTTGTCCCTCTGTGGGGGGGTACTCCCACTAGGTTTATATCTGGGACTCTCCACCATTTGACCTTAGAACTGAAGAAGCTTCTCGGGTGAGAGGTGAAACGTCTTCAAGTAACTTAAAGAAGTTCAGACGCTTTTCTTTGCAAGCTCCTTTGACTACGATGACCTGGATGACTGAGAACCTTCACAGACATAGATTTTAGACATGAGTCTGAATTACTAAATTACTGAGCAGCTGAAACAGCCGCATGTATGCAATCAGAGGGAGGAAAAAGTATTTGCTGAAACACACTTTCTTCTCCCCAGAGTGTGCTATGAGCATTAAAGTCTCTACATCCTCTGCGCATCAGAGGGTCCTGCAACGTAATTAATATGCATAATTTTTGTAGACATTTCCCTTGTTGCCAGGTTTCAAAAATGTTTGTTTTGATTTTTGTGAATGAATTGCTTTCATGACTTATCCAGTGATGCTACTGACCAGCCATTCGGTGGCATGCAGTCTGACAATGTCACATTTCAGTACCTTCTCGGTCTTAAAAAAAAAAAAAAAAAAAAAAGTACCTCGCACCAGGTATGTGGAGGGGCATGGTCTGAGGCACACCTGTGAGGGAGGCAGACGCACTTGGACGGACGTCCACAATAATGCCTCACCACCATAAAAAGTCTGAATTAGGTCCTGGGGTGGTTGTTGGTATGTGCCCGGCCGTGAGATGCAGAGCTATAGCCGAGTTTTGTGTAACAGCGACTGCAGTTACTGAAAGTATGCTCAAAAGCAGGAGTATGTGGACGGGTCTGTTGTGGATCTTTCACAAGGTACAAGAACCTAATGGAAAACTGTGAAAATTGTGGCGACTGTGCAGAGTCAATCCAACTAGGTAATTGACAAGGGGCTATTAGCGTCAAAATGATTCGGTCTCAGTATTTCATTCTGATGAATCAAATGTGTCAGGGTTTAAGTCAAAGCAATCGAACTAAACTCATGTGATTAAACTGTAAGCTGTTTGAACCTTTTCATCTTTCAGTGAAAACTAGATGGCGTCCCAGGTCTCAGTATGGCCGTCTGTCAAAAAAGCTGAATAAATTCAATTCAAATATAGATCTTTGAATTCATACATAGTGTAAAATGAATCGTCAACACAAAAGTAAGTAAGACCCACTACAGGAATGTTTAGTCAGATCTGGGACTGTACCCTTCAAACCACTCTGTTCTGCTGTTGCTGCAATAGAGACCGCTATAAACTGGTATTTTCAAAAAGCTTGGATTCAAAATCAAACAGCAACATATGATAGAGATTAATGAAATCGTCAAAAACAGGAATTACATCAAATATCACTTGGTAAACTCAGTGATCTGTACAGGCAGAAGGTAGCTTAAAAGGCTCTTTAGAGAGGAAACTTTCCTTTATGGGAAAAAAAACGTCTGTCATCAATTCCTCTTCATTTTTGATGCAATGTTTTATTACAACCCCCCCACCCCCAAAAAACCTAATGTCTATCACCAAATTACACCAGATTCACCACCAGAACTTTGAACTTTGTATCAAACTTGAAAACTATCACAAACTAAACAGATACACAACTTATCCAATTCTATACAGGCATATTTATATATTTATATAAATATTATAATAAAGCCGTTACCTACATAGTGTACCAAATTCTACCTTGATATGTCTTTGAGAAAAAGGCAAGACTAGTTTCAATAAGTTAATGCAGTCTTTGCAATGTATTAGATATGTTATTATAATGCATGCCACTTAATACAAACATATTATGGTCAAAACCCCATTAAAAATTACTTAGCCAATACTTTCCCCTTATGTCTGAAACATTTTCAAAAATGATTGAAACAGTAAGAGCACGTGGACAGTGTGGAAAAATCACACTAAGAAAGAGAAATCAAACATTTTCACGAGCTCAGACTTGTTGAAAATGCAGAGGAGCTGGTTGTAAACTAAGCTTCAGGAACAAACATTGTACTAATATTCACTGTAAAGCTTTGAGTTGATAAAGACAGAAAAACAACATAATCGTAGCTTCCATCTTTAAAGGACTGAAGAGGAAAAAGTTTACAAGGAATCATTTAGAACAGTTTAAAACATCAACTGATTGAATCCGTGAATCTGAAAACATGTTTCTGAGTAAAAGAGACAGACATGTACAGACTGAACTATCTGTTCAACAGTCAGAGTGTTTCTCTAACAGGGGGACACTCTTTACACTCAACTTGGCAAAAAGACACTGAAGCACCAGGCCAAACATAAAAACCAGGATAAAGAGGTTCAGTGAATGTGGTGTTGAAGGTGTGGAGGTGGATCAGAGTGTGAGAGGAGACTATGTAGTAGGACAGAGTGCCAGCAGGCCAGTCCACATACACTGCTACTCTGTTAGAGACGGAAGGGGAGGAGGAGATGGACTTTGATTTGTTATTATGCCAGATATGACGAGGACCATCATCAGAGCACCTCAGACTCCAGGACTGC
This sequence comes from Diplotaxodon limnothrissa, assembly GCF_057381915.1. Taxonomy (NCBI): domain Eukaryota; kingdom Metazoa; phylum Chordata; class Actinopteri; order Cichliformes; family Cichlidae; genus Diplotaxodon; species Diplotaxodon limnothrissa. The sequence continues at coordinate 17,804,261 of NC_140617.1, read as the reverse complement.
TCATTAAATCCAAACAAACAATCTGTACTGTCTCCTTTCCTTCCAATTCCTCTGTAACTCACTGATATATGAACGTTTCCTCTCCAGTCAACCTCCCAGTAATAGCGACCAGTCAAACCATTTTTACACAGCAACTCTGGGCGGATATCAAATCTGTCTGGATGATCCGGATATGAATGAACTTTGTCCACACCTGTCACCTTCCTGTTGTTTTCAGACAGTTGGAGTTTTCTGTTTACGGTGTTTGTGTCGATTATGAGTTGACAGGAATCTGATGGAGAGAACAAACACAATCCAGCTGCAGTTATTGATCCATCATCTGTTTATTGATTGACACTTTCATGATGACTTCTGACATCAGAGATGTGAATGAGTGATGTGACAGTTTGAAGAGGTTGAATGTGTACTGCTTTGTTTTCATGAATCACATTAAAAAGACACTTACACTTCCTCAGACCTGGTGTCAACCATTGGACTCCAGCAGGCTCCACCCTGAAAGGAGGAGGGAGGTCAGTCCAGCACAGTCTCTTTCAGCATGGACACATGGACATTACATCACTCTCATCCACGTACTGTTAGACACTGATAGAGGAACAGTCCAATATTTTCACAAATACACTTCAATCCATACCTGGATCAAATTCCTGATGATTTGGACTGATCCTGAATCTTTCAGTGCACCACTGTATTGAATGAAATATGACTGATTCAGACTGTGACCTTCATTATCTTTATATTCCCCTTCTGTTTAGCTGGAAAGGACACCTCCCTGCTCTGATTCATAAACTTTAATCTGATTTAATTTATAGTGTTTAACAGGCCTTTTACAGTTGAGTAACAACGGTCACTACAATGTGTCTGGAAAATACATTCCAATCAAAACGTTAAGACCACTTGAAAAATGGGAAAAAAAGTCTTATTTTGCATGGTTGGATCTCAAGGTTCCAAGCAGAGCTTCAACATAAACATACAACAAGAAGAAATGGGAGTGAAACAAAACAATTTTTGCATGCAATTTATTGAAAGAAAAAAAACCCTGAAATAAGCTGATTTATAGCTGATCAAAAGTTTAGGACCACACCTCCAAAAACCCGTACCCCCCAAAAAGAAATCAAAGTTCCAAACTTGAACTCTGTAATGAGTAGCTCTACTGTTATTGTTGATCACTTCAAAAATTTATTGCGGCATGCTTGAGTTTCCATAAGGTGAGTGGGAACACTTCTTCCAGTGGTGAAGAAGGCCGCACAAAGGGCATCTACTGCCTGGAACTGTTGTCCTTTTTTTTTTTTTTTTTTTTAAATAAACTTCCCTTGCCATCCATCTCGAAAGGTTTTCAGTTGGATTTAGATCAGGGGAATACACAGGGTAGTCCAAAAGAGTGATGCTATTCTTCTGGAAGAAGAACCTTCTCCTGCAGGCATTGTGTACTGTAGCGTTGTCCTGTTGAAAAACCCAGTCGTTAACACACAGACGAGGGCCGTCAGTCACGAGGAATGCTCTCTGCAACATCTGGACATAGCCAGCGGCTGTTTGATGCCCCTGCACCTCCTGAAGCTCCATTGTTTCACTCAAGAAAAAAAAAAAAGCACCTCAGACCATTGGCGCTCCCTCCACTATGGCATGTAGAAAACATCTCAGGTGGGATCTGTTAATCATGCCAGTTACGTTGGAAACCATCAGGTCAAGATAAATTTTTTTCTCATCAGAGAATAAAACTTTTTTCCACCTTTTAATGTCCCATGTTTAGTGCCCGCTTACAAAGTCGAAAGGGTCAGTTCTGGAAACGAGGCCTTTGAATAGGGGTGGGCGGTGTAAACGGTATACGGTTGAAACAATATAAATTTGGGCAACGGTAGAGATTTTGACTATACCGCTCTACCGCGATAGAGCATGTTGATGGCGTCATCAAGCTGCGCCTGTTTTGCTCGAAAGCAATGTAGCGGCTACAAACAACATCATCTGCAAATTATGCCGGGCGACAGTAATCGCAAAGAGACGAAGCACTTTTGGAAAATGAGGAAAGCCGAAACCTAAGCTTCGTCCACTTTCCTACCATTGATTCATTAATGCTGAATTCTCTCGCAGCTGCTCTATTCCCGTGTTGGTGCAGTATATTAATGACTAACCTCGTATTGTGGCTGGATTATCTCAGCTGTTCTCCCGACTGAAGTTTGGTCCGTTTACAGCATCCTGCTATGTGATTGCCCCTAACCACCAGAAACTCTCACTTTAACTTTCATCGAGTGGAAAAAAGTTAGAGCTCATCCTCCAGCTTCACTGTGCTAATGTAATGCTAACATAGCTGTGTAGCTAGCGATCACGTAGCATCATTATATACCAGCTAGCCCAACTTCAGTAACCCTACAAACGTCACTACTGTTTAGTTTTCTGTCTTCATTTATGTTGAAAGTGATAGCAGAGCTGTACGTTTGAATTTTTCAGAAATCTCTCAGTCAGAACATGCAATATCATGTTTAGGTGGAAGCTAGCGAGCTAACTTTCTGCTAACTTCTAACTCTGTCAAATGTAATAAATTCTGTTTTCATGTATGCCTGGATGTTAAACTTAATCGTTACACCTGGTAAAGCAGCAACGCTGATTATTTTATTAAAGATGAAAGAATTTAGACAGTTTTTGACTCTCAGTGATGCTGCAGTGTTTGTTTCACTTTGGGACCTGAAGCAGATGGAGTTTTTCCTGACTACGGTAGCCGTAAATTTTTTCCCCCACTCTGTCTGAAATTTTGTGGGGAGCCACCTGTTCATAGTCAGTTTCTAGTGAAATGATGTTCTTTCCACTTCTGGATTTATGGCCCCAACAGTGCTCCAGCATTTTAGAAATTCTTCTGTAACCAATGCCATCAGTATACTTTCCAACAATAAGATTGTAAAGGTCTTGAGAGAGGTTTTACCCATCATGAAATGTTTCTTTTGTGACACCTTAGTAATGAGATGCCATTTTATAGGCCATTAGTTGGGACTGAACCAGATGATATTAATTTGCATAAAGTGGTAGGACTGCTTTGTTATTATTGATAAATTTAGATTTCAGCTGGTGTCGTAAATTTGCATGTCTTTTTGCACCTTCCTTTCTTCATGCGTTTCATACTTTTTCTTACCCTCTGTAATTTCTCTTATTACATTTCGTCCATATTTACTGGCCTGTAAATAGACATGAAGTCCTAGCCTGATGAGGTAGCTCTTCTGTGTTGTACCATTCATTTAGCCAGAGCAGTTCCATATTTTAATATTTATTTAATTTTGAACTTTGAACGTGTTCAGTTGTTTGTGTAGGTGTATATTAGTATTTACATCATGATTATTAACTCACTGATTACAGATTAAATGACTTGCTAATGTGGAAATCATATCCACCAGAAGAGGCTTATTTTTGTTTGAGCTCTGAGTTTACATAATGCCTAGTATGTACAGAAAACAAAATTACATGGAAGGTGGTTTGACTGCAGTGAACTGCTGGTCTAGATCTTTCTGCTCCCAGTGAAAATTCTTTAATTTCACTCCATGGATTAAAATAACATTAAAAATATTTTAAATTAAAATTAAACTGTTTCCCCACAATGGAACCAGAGGAGGAACCACAGTGAGACAGTAAATAAAGCAAACATAAACCTTCTCAATCATCATGTTTTGATGAGAACAAAAAGTGGGATAACTGTACATAATAATTTAAAAAAATCCTTAGCAGCACCAAAAGTTCTGACTGTGCTAATACTAAGCTTACATACTAAGCTAAGCTTAAAATGTGCCAAGAATGCAGGTAAAGCTGCTATTAATACTAATCATTAACTATATTAAAAGAAGGAAAACTATACAAATGTAACTACATTAAGATCTGTGTAGTATGAAAACTATTGTAGATAGATCTGTGTAAATAAATTAATTTACACAGATCTATCACCCTTTCAAACTGCTCATGAAGCACGTCATGACCTATTTGAAATCTGCATATATCATGTGGCGATGGCGCATTCTGAACCCCTATTTTTCTCTTACTTCTAAAAGGCTCTGGAATTAACAAAAGACAAATACAAATGCTTGAATTTGTTCAAGGAAGCAGGTAGGAACATTTCAACTCATCTATGAAAGTGAAGAATGACAGCTGATTAAAGGACCAGTCATTGCTCTACAGGGTGGGCCATTTATATGGATACACCGTAATAAAATGGGAATGGTTGGTGATATTAAAGTCCTGTTTGTGGCACATTAGTATATATGAGGGGGCAAACTCCTCAAGATGGGTGGTGACTATTTAGAAGTCGGCCATCTTGGATACAACTTTTTTTTTTTTTTTAGGAAGAGGGCTATGTGACACATCAAACTTATTGGTAATGTCACAAGAAAAGCAATGGTGTGATTGGTTTCAACATAACTTTATTCTTTCATAAGTTATTTACAACTTTCTCTTTGTTCACAGCCATTGACATGTCGAAGAGGTTAACACGTGAGGACCGGATCGAAATTGTGTTGATATCTGGTGAACGCAGTAACCGGGTCACTGCAGCAGATTTCAATGCAAGACACCCTACGAGACCACCCATCTCCCATGCTACAGTTAGCAAACTGCTTGCTAAGTTTCATGAAACTGGTTCAGTGTTGGATTTGCCAAAATGTGGACGCAAGAAAACTGTCACTAATGAAGAAACATCAGTGGCTGTCCTAGCTTCATTTAGCAAGAACCCACAGCACTCGCCGCATGTCACTGGAGAGTAGCATTAGTCGAACATCCCTTTGGCGGATATTAGCTAATCACAAATGGCACCCTTACCAACTCCAGCTACTGCAGCATCTCAACGAAGATGACCCAGATTGGCGCACAGAATTTGCAGAATGGGCAAAACAAAAATTGGAACAGGACCCTCAGTTCACGCAGAAGATTTTGTTCAGTGATGAGGCAAACTTTTATGTGAATGGTGAAGTTAACAAACAAAACCACCGCTATTGGTCCGACACTAACCCACATTGGATGGATCCCTCCAAGACTGTTGGAACAACAAAAGTGATGGTTTGGTGTAATATATGGGGTACAACGATAGTGGGTCCATTCTTCATCAATGGAAACCTCAAGGCCACTGGATATTTGAAATTGCTACATGATGACGTGTTACCCTCTCACTGAAGCTGGCATGTTTCTTGAGTTTTTCCAGCAAGATGGTGCACCACCACATTATGGGTGCCAAGTCAGAGCATTCCTAGATGAACAGTTTTCTGGAAAGTGGATTGGTCGTTGTGGGCTAGTTGAATGGCCCCCAAGGTCTCCCGATCTGACCCCCTTAGACTTTTATCTTTGGGGTCATCTGAAGGCAATTGTCTATGGTGTGAAGATACGAGATGTGCAGCACCTGAAACTACGGATACTGGATGCCTGTGCTGGCATTTCTCCTGCGGTGTTGCTATCAGTGTGTAAAGAGTGGGAGAAGAGGGTTGCATTGACAATCCAACACAATGGGCAGCACACTGAACACATTTTATAAGTGGTCAGAAACTTGTAAATAACTCGTGAAATAATAAAGTTACGTTGAAACCAAGCACACCATTGTATTTCTTGTGACATATTGTCACATGGCCCTCTTCCTATTGAAAAAACAAAAGTTGTATCCAAGATGGCCGACTTCTAAATGGCCACCATGGTCACCACCCATCTTGAGGAGTTTGCCCCCTCACATATACTAATGTGCCACAAACAGGACTTTAATATCACCAACCATTCCCATTTTATTACGGTGTATCCATATAAATGGCCCACCCTGTATATAATGTCATTGCTCTAACTAGAAAAACACCGGCAATGCTTAAAAACAGATAAATGATGACGGTCAGCAGACTTCCAAGATAATCAACATGTCATGGACATAACTGTGAAGTAGTTTGGGTCATTTGGGGGTGATTTTCTTCCCTACTAGTGGTGAGAAGACAAACTGCATGATGCCTTTAAAAGATTTAGGCTTTACATTAATGTGTATGAATTGGGTCCTGTTCCAGAAACAGGTTCAGTGAAAACTCACTCATTTTCTTTCGGACTCCTCCAGCTGTTTGACTCTTGCATTCATTTTTTCATTTGTAAAGTCTGTATCAAAGCTGTGTGTCTGTGATTGTTCATGTCACATCTACAAAAAATGTTTCCAGATCTTCCTCCTCTATCAGACATTCTCTCCATACCTGAGAGTGTCCAGTCTCCAGCGTGGATCCTTCAGCCCACTCGACAGCAGCTTCATTCCTGAGTCTCCTGGATGGTTGTAGCTCAGGTCGAGCTCTCTCAGATGGGAGGGGTTGGAGCTGAGAGCTGAAGCTAGTGAAGTACAGCCTTCCTCTGTGATCAGACAGCCTGACACACTACAGACACACAAAGCAGCAAAACGTCTGTAAACACTTCACTGAATAATAACAATTATTATTATTATTATTATTATAACAACAATTATACTTTAATTACTGTTTTTTTAATACAATAACACGTAGGCTGTGTTGTTAGCCATTAAGGACAAAAAGCAAGGGAATGCTAAGGCAAGGATTAAATGGTGAAGAAAGAATGTTGGAAAGGATTCAGGGGAGGAAATGAGTCAGGCTATGGGTGGTAGGAAAGAGTTACAAGATAACTATAAAAGCACAGCTGATGCTGTGAAGGAAACTCAGAAGAAGGTGGCTGGCGTATCCTCTGGACAGAAGAAATAAGACAAGAAGGCTTTATAATTGGGATGGACCGATCTGATATACAGTATCAGTATCGGTCCGATACTGACCTAAATTATTGGATCGGGGGTCATGGCGTCCACCTGAACGGTAGTGAGACTTCGAGCTCCGACCTCAACGTCCTTTAAGTACGCCTAAACAGCGGTTAAAAGCCAACCTCTTAGCGGCTGCCTCACCGACCTAAGCTTCTGCTTTGATCTAAACAGCCAGGATGCCGACTAAATATAGGTCCAAGCCTAAAACAGCCGGAAAGGATGGATCAGACGACGATCCTAGCAACGAACCTGAAACCGAGAAAATGGAAGGAGCTAGTGCTAGCTCCCAACAGACCGAGGCGAGTGTTTTGGCCGCAATTCAGTCGCTGAAAATTCACTTCACTGCTCAACTGCAAGAAGTTTTAACATCAAACCAAGAAATAAAAGACGTAATTGGAGTGTTTTCAGAGAGGCTCACCTCAGCAGAAACTCGCATCAGTAAAGTTGAAGACGATGTCTCTTCTCTCACAAGTAAAGAGGCTTCCCTTCATAAGAAACTTCAGGAACTCCAGCTAAAGGTGGATGACCTCGAAAATAGAAGCCGAAGATCCAATCTGAGACTCTTTGGATTACCCGAGAATACTGAACAAGGAGAAATTACAATATTCTTGCAAACATGGTTAATGGATGTTTTGGGACGGGACGCGCTCCCATCCCCACCTATCATTGAACGAGCACACAGGCTACAAGGCCGAAACACTCCAACTGGCCCACCTCGTGTGATCATCATGAAATTCTTGAATTATCAAGACAAGATGAGGGTGATGAGAGCGGCACGTCTGAAGGGAAAAATAACGCACAACAGATATCACGTTATGTTTTTCCCTGATCTGTCAACGGAGGTCCAGAAACAGCGAAAACAATACAACCAGGTAAAACAACAACTCCGTGAAATGCACATAAACTTCGGACTGATCTTTCCAGCAAAAATGAGGATTTTCCAACATGACAACAGGCTCCTTTTCCACACACCAGCGGAGGTGGAAGATTTCATACGAAAAGTCCGGCAACAAAACGAGGGATAAACTTCACGCCCACTCAGAAACGCTACCATATCAAATACGTGTAACTCTGATGAACAATTCCAAATTGGACATACAATGGCTGCTGGTGTACAGGTATGATATAGATGGCCTTAGATATATTATGTTTAAATCTTTTCATTCATTTACATTGTGTGGCCACTTCTTTAGTTAATATGGTCGGACCTAAGTTTGAAGCTTCAATCATGAGGACGCTTCATCAGCTCCTTTACATGGATCTGATGCATACCCAAGCCGCAATGACTTTGGGGGGGAAGGTTTTGAGACCTACACCCATGGGAGGTCTCTGGGTTGTTGTTTTTTTTTTTTTTTTTGTTTATAAGAGATTGTTTTTAAAGTATAGTGCTCTTGAAATAAGAATTTGTGAGCTTCGACAGGAGAGACGAGATGTAGTCAAACCCAGGTCACTAAGGGCACAAACTGTATGAGTAGTTATTCAAATATTGAACTAATTTCCTGGAATGTAAGAGGCCTTAGGAAATATATTAAACTGAAAAGAGTAATGGATAGAATAAAACAATATCACCCAAAGATAGTTTTTATTCAAGAAACACACTTACTCGCGAGTGAAACTGACCGGATAAGGAGGAGATGGCCAGGTCAGGTTTTCTTTAGCCACTTCTCAACATATGCTAGAGGAGTGGCAACACTCATTCATAAATCAGTGCCCATGTGTATGAAAAAAACCATCTTGGACCCTGCAGGGAGATTCATTATTCTACAATGCTCCGTACTGAACCAAGATTTAATATTAGTTAATGTATATGGCCCCAATATTGACGACCCCAGCTTTTATAATAATCTATTCCTCTCTATTGCAGCCCTCCACGGTGAGATTATTATTGGGGGGGACTTTAATTGTACCCTGGAGCCTAGGCTTGATAGATCATCAGGTTTAGACTCCTCCCACCCAAAATCTAGACAAGCCATACAACACTTTATGTCGGAATTGAATCTTAAAGATACAGTGGGGCAAAAAAGTATTTAGTCAGCCACCGATTGTGCAAGTTCCCCCACCTAAAATGATGACAGAGGTCAGTAATTTGCACCAGAGGTACACTTCAACTGTGAGAGACAGAATGTGAAAAAAAAATCCATGAATCCACATGATAGGATTTGTAAAGAATTTATTCGTAAATCAGGGTGGAAAATAAGTATTTGGTCAATAACAAAAATACAACTCAATACTTTGTAACATAACCTTTGTTGGCAATAACAGAGGTCAAACGTTTACTATAGGTCTTTACCAGGTTTGCACACACAGTAGCTGGTATTTTGGCCCATTCCTCCATGCAGATCTTCTCGAGAGCAGTGATGTTTTGGGGCTGTCGCCGAGCAACACGGACTTTCAACTCCCGCCACAGATTTTCTATGGGGTTGAGGTCTGGAGACTGGCTAGGCCACTCCAGGACTTTCAAATGCTTCTTACGGAGCCACTCCTTTGTTGCCCGGGCGGTGTGTTTTGGATCATTGTCATGTTGGAAGACCCAGCCTCGTTTCATCTTCAAAGTTCTCACTGATGGAAGGAGGTTTTGGCTCAAAATCTCACGATACATGGCCCCATTCATTCTGTCCTTAACACGGATCAGTCGTCCTGTCCCCTTGGCAGAAAAACAGCCCCATAGCATGATGTTTCCACCCCCATGCTTCACAGTAGGTATGGTGTTCTTGGGATGCAACTCAGTATTCTTCTTCCTCCAAACACGACGAGTTGAGTTTATACCAAAAAGTTCTACTTTGGTTTCATCTGACCACATGACATTCTCCCAATCCTCTGCTGTATCATCCATGTGCTCTCTGGCAAACTTCAGACGGGCCTGGACATGCACTGGCTTCAGCAGCGGAACACGTCTGGCACTGCGGGATTTGATTCCCTGCCGTTGTAGTGTGTTACTGATGGTGACCTTTGTTACTTTGGTCCCAGCTCTCTGCAGGTCATTCACCAGGTCCCCCCGTGTGGTTCTGGGATCTTTGCTCACCGTTCTCATGATCATTTTGACCCCACGGGATGAGATCTAGCATGGAGCCCCACATCGAGGGAGATTATCAGTGGTCTTGTATGTCTTCCATTTTCTGATGATTGCTCCCACAGTTGATTTTTTCACACCAAGCTGCTTGCCTATTGTAGATTCACTCTTCCCAGTCTGGTGCAGGTCTACAATACTTTTCCTGGTGTCCTTCGAAAGCTCTTTGGTCTTGGCCATGGCGGAGTTTGGAGTCTGACTGTTTGAGGCTGTGGACAGGTGTCTTTTATACAGATGATGAGTTCAAACAGGTGCCATTCATACAGGTAACGAGTGGGGGACAGAAAAGCTTCTTACAGAAGATGTTACAGGTCTGTGAGAGCCAGAGATTTTCCTTGTTTGAGGTGACCAAATACTTATTTTCCACCCTAATTTACGAATAAATTCTTTACAAATCCTGCCATGTGAATTCATGGATTTTTTTTTCACATTCTGTCTCTCACAGTTGAAGTGTACCTCTGGTGCAAATTACTGACCTCTGTCATCATTTTAAGTGGGGGAACTTGCACAATCGGTGGCTGACTAAATACTTTTTTGCCCCACTGTATATGGAGATTAAGAAATCCAACAGGGAGAGAATACTCTTGCTACTCAGCCAGTCATAATAGCCGCAGTCGCATAGATTATTTTCTGATTTCAAACTTTCTTATTTCCAGAATTAACAGCTGTTCATATAAAAGTGTGCTTATATCTGACCACTCATTAACTACGCTTAACTTTTCAGTTACAACAGCTTTTAGACGTAACCCTATTTGGCGTTTAAAACCACACTGGCTGCAAAATCAAAAATTTTTGGAATATGTAGGTAAAAATATTGATGACTATTTTTACTTTAATAAATCCGAAACCACAGCCTCAGTAAGATGGGAAGCCTTTAAGGTTTTTATTCGTGGGCAGATGATAAGCTACACCAAAAGCAAAGCAAATAAAAATTATACTGAGATGTTGGACCTCGAAGGTCAAATAAAAGAAATGGAACTTGAGATAAACCTGAATGACTCTAAAGAAAACCAACAAAAACTTTTAAGATTAAAAGCAAAATATGATAAATTAACTACTGAGAAAGCCTCAGGAGGACTCATTAGACTGAGACAGACCTACTATGACCAAGGGGAAAAGGCAGGAAAACTTTTAGCATGGCGCATAAAAACGCTACTGAACGAACAAACAATAAATGAAATTAGAACTGCAGACGAAAACACCATTTATTCTATAAGGATCTGTGAACTCTTTGAACTCTATTACTCACAACTATATACCTCAACAGGAGATACGACTCGAGAATCATTAGAATCCTTCTTTGACTCAATAAGTACCCCTTCACTCCTTGAAGAAGCTCGATGTGAATTAGACTCTCAGTTATCTATGAATGAACTGTCGATCGCAATTGATAAATTAAAAATGGGAAAAACTCCCGGCCCAGATGGAATTCCACTAGACCTTTTCAAAATATTTAAAGACAAATTAATATCCCCTTTGTACGACATGCTGGTGGAAAGTTATGATCTAAAAGAGCTTCCCCCTTCCTTGCGTAATGCACTCATAACGGTATTCCCTAAGCCTGGGAAACCGCCTACAAAATGTGAATCTTATAGACCAATCTCATTAATAAACTCTGACGCCAAGATAATAAGCAAAGTACTGGCAAACAGACTTGAACGGTACCTTCATCTTCTCGTTGATACTGACCAGAATGATTTTGTAAAAGGCCGACAAACGCAGCATGGTATTCGCAGAGTACTGAATGTACTTTACTCAAACTCAGAACATCTAGACATGGCTTTGCTTTCCTTAGACGCAGAAAAAGCTTTTGATAGGATCGAACATAACTATCTCTATAAGGTACTGTCTCAATTCGGCTTTGGCAGTTACTTCATGACCTGGGTCAAAATATTATATAATAAACCTATAGCCTCAGTTAGAACTAACAACATCATATCTAGACCATTCTATCTAGGTAGAGGTACACGTCAAGGCTGTCCCCTTTCGCCTCTTCTCTTCGTCCTAGCAATAGAACCATTGGCTATTGCGATAAGGAACAATCAAAATATCTCTGGTATTAGAACAAATAATATTGAGTTAAAAATTGGATTATTCGCGGATGATATTATTTTAATGCTATCTAAGTTAAAGAGCTCAATTCCCCAGCTACTTAAAACAATTAACTCCTTTGGCAAGATCTCCGGTTATAAAATTAATGAATCCAAATCGGCCATCCTCTTCTTTAATCATTCTGAAAGAACTAAACCACCTATTCAAACAACGTTCCAAATTGCCAGAGACAGTTTTACCTATCTAGGTATAAAAATCACTCCAAAAATTAATGATTTGGTACATGCAAATTACTCTCCTACTATCAACTCTGTTGTTGACTTAATCAATAGATGGTCTATGTTGCCAATCTCGTTGATTGGACGAGTAAATATTCTCAAAATGAACGTCCTTCCAAAATTTCTATATCTCTTCCAAGTCATTCCTCTCAGCCCTCCAGATGACTTCTTCACAAAGGCAAAAACAATATTCATTAAATTCATTTGGAATAACAGACGAGCCAGACTGCGTCTTTCGCTACTATATCTTCCGTATGATAGGGGAGGTCTTTGTGTTCCAAACCTCAAACGGTACTACTGGGCTGCACAGCTCTCCGCGGCCTCATGCTGGTTTTCAACAACAACCCTACCCTGGGTAAATTTAGAAAGGACAAGTACTACCCCCTTACCACTCAGCACGTACTTGTACTCTGCAAAGTATAAAGATCTGATGAAAGATACATCAAACCTCTTCGTTAAAAATACCATTCGTGTGTGGTTCGACGCACTCAAGTTTAAAAATGAAATGCCAGCACTATCCCAATTCTCACCTATCTGGGGCAATAGGGCCTTTAAACCCGGTTGGAAAGATTTGGGCTTTAAAATGTGGGCCGACAGAGGCCTGTGTAAAGTTGCAGACCTATTTGACAAGGATACCTTACTATGTTTCAATGGCTTGACACAGAAATTTGACATCCCAACCAAACATTTCTTTAAATTTCTCCAAATTAGAAGCTTCATTTCAAAAACCCAAAAATCCCCAACATTGCCCACTCTAAACTCATTAGAGGATATAGCAATAAACCATCAGCTGAAGAAGGGTTTAATATCTCGCTTCTACAGTAACCTCAGAGAGGGCTCTCAAACATCCTCAGAAAAAGAAAGACTTGCATGGTGTCAAGACTTAGAGTGCAGAATAACTACAGAGGAATGGCAAAAAGCTTGCTTGAAAGCCCAAACACAATCTATAAACACTCAATTTAAACTAATCCAGTACAAATGGTTAATGAGAACATATATTACCCCAACATTATTAAACAAATTTGACCCCCAAACTCCGGACATATGTGTTAAATGTGGGGAAAAAGGCACACTGATGCACTGCCTGTGGGAATGCTCAGAAATCCAAAAGTTTTGGAAAGAAGTTTTAGAAGTAATTGCACATATCACAAGTGTCAAATTGAATCTATGCCCTAAACTATGCATCCTAGGAATTTTCCCCGCCGAAATCCAGCTGAGAAAAGTTAACCAAAAAACCACAATCTTCTGCCTGCTACAGGCGAAATACAGCATAGCCAAATCATGGAGATCCACTAGTAGACCACACTTGAGAACTTGGTTATCGACATTGTCAAAATCCCTTGCTTTGGAGAAACTCACGTCCATGATAAAGAGTAAACATGCTTCCTTTAAAAAAATGTGGGGAAATTTGTTATTTTTGGAAAGTGAGGAAATGATCGATAATGAACAGAAATGATTCTATCCAGTTAACCCGTATGGGAGAAGTAGTGCTGCAGCTGTTAAAGAGAACCTGGGGACCCTGCGAGTGCTGGACTGCTAAATAGAAGGACAGGAGAAGGGTTGTGAAATTAAATGGACTGGAACTGAAGAGGACGTAGCTTATCATCGCAACCACTAATTTGGATGCCTCTCTAACTAACTTGACACCCATGGACTAAACTTCAGCCCGAAGCCCTGGAACAATGCACTTAAACCTAATGGCTCACTATGCTATAACTCGTTGTTTTTTTTTCCCTGGAGCACTATCTGTCAACCTTTGTTTTTTTTGGGTTTTGGGGGGGGGGGGGGGGGGGGGGTATTTTGGTTTGCATACATTTTTTTTTTGTAATAATATCTGAATGATTTTCATGGGAGACTATATATATATATATATATATATAACTATATCTATGTGTCCTCCGGACTTTGTTTATTTGCGATGTACATGCATTGCTGTTGTACACTCAAGTTTTTTTGCTTTTTTTTTTTTTTGCTTTTTTTTTGTTTTTTGTTGATGAAAAGGCAATAAATAAATCTTTATAAAAAAACAAAAACAAGATATTTTCCTAAATTATTGGATCGGATATGGGTGAGAAATAAAAAATGTAACCCAATCCATTAAATATCACAAAAGCACCTCACAAAACTTGCCACATGGCATAGCCCAGGCAGTGACCTTAGCACGTCGGAGCAGTATTTGTCACATGATAGAGCAGCTGTTGCGTGCGAGACCTGTTGGCGGTGTGGCGTTACTTCACAATGAAAGCATTTGCAACCTCGCTACATGCTTTCAAACCGGCATTTCAGAAAGCTATCCCAGAGAAGTAAAGCAAGTGTGTAAGTTCATCTCTGAATGTTTGTGAAGCATTCCCACGTTAAGCTTAACAACTGATATGTGGAGCAGAGACATCTGTGCGTTGTGATTGTTAAGTCTGACTATACAATGGTTAGAGTCAAGTTTTACTTTGAAAAGAACAGAGTTGCAGGTTAAACAGATTCTTGGTTTGAGAAAAAAAAAACAACTATGAAAAACACTCCCCCCCCCCATACTTGTGTTAAGTTTTGTATCGAAATTATATAAAATTCAACTTAAGGTTAAATGTGATAGAAGCAGCTTACACTGACATTCATCTTGATAAAAGATGTCATGAAGCTGTGTTTGCATTGATTTGTACTGCTTTACACTCTGGATGTCTATTTATGTTAAACTTTAAGTATAAAAGGGTCCATTCTACAACTTGGGTTTTTTTTTAAGTTGTGAATTATAAACATTATTTTGTGCTGATATTGCACTTCTTTTTTCAGAACTCTTTCTTTCAGAAGAGTTTTAGAAATCTGCATAAAACATGCATTTTAAAATACGTTTTGAATATTACTTTAAATACTTAAGATTTAAAGTTCTGCTAAAGGATTAAATAAAAAGATCAGTATTGCTGAACTGAACAGTATAAATGCACCTTAGAACACACATGCATCAACACTACATATGAGCGGGCGGAGGGAGGTTTGGAGTCTTCACACACCCCTATTCTCTGCTGCCTGTTGGAGCGGGGAGGCTAGGAGGAGTTGGCCATCCGATTAGGGTCTGGAATGTGGGGCTTCCCTGCTGCTCCTGAGTCGGGGCAGTCTGCTTCTCTTCACCCCAGGGAAAAGGGTAACACTATCTGGGTCTGGGTGCAGTTTCCCCCCTCCAGGGGCAAGGGTACCTAGACCTGGGGTATAGAGTACGCTTGGGGAGTGTGATTGTGTGTACAGTGTCTCTTTATGTCTGTCTCCACGTTGGGTGAGTGTTGAGTAATTGCATATGAGAGAATGAGGGTGGGAATGGATGTCTGTATCTGTGTGTGCCTGTATGTCTGTGTCTAAACAGTATGTCAGGTTGGGTATCAGACGCCACCTCTCTAGGGACATCTCAGGCCCTCCAAGGTATGGAGGCCTATCTTCGCCACCACTTCCCCTGCCAGTAGGCAGACGCCCTCAGACATTGGTGCGTTGGTGGTTCTTTGTGTCCGGGGTGGGCGTCCAGGTACACACCAGCTCACTCCTTGGTGGCTGCTTGTCGGGGCCTTCGGGGGTGGGGTGCCCTCAGCCTGGGGCTCGGTCACTCTGGCCCAGCTGGCTGCCGGCGGAGCTCACGGGCACGTCCCTGGCTTCTGCTCCGCGGCTGCTGAGTGACCCCTCATCTGGGGCTCTCCTCAGCTCTTTCTGGGATAGTGACACGGCTGCCCCTCTGTTGGTCTTCCTTGGTCTCTTGTGTTCTGAGGGCCTTTGGATGTCTGGAGTTTTGATCTCCTCCATACCTGCTTCATGCCCTGGAGGACGGGGCTGTGGCTCCCCACACCCTCTAGCAGATCATTACATGAAGGAACCTTTTAAATACAAGCACGCTCATGTTCACAGGTGTACACACGGGTGCTCACACACACAAACTACACCCTTTTTGGCTCCTACCTCAAAGCACACTGTGCGCTGTCGATCTTATGTGCTGCACAATAATGTTTAATATTTAGTATATGCTGTGATATTCCCATAGATCATCGTGATGTTGTTTATTATGTTGCTCTTTTTTTTTTTCCTTCTGCTCGTTTTCTCTTTTTTTCTTAATTAACAGGCGATCAAGGTGATCAATATATGTATTTTTTGTCTGCTTATTTTGTTTGTTTTTTGCCCTTTATCCCCGTCCTTCAAAAAAAGTATTGCTGAACTGCGAAATATTTTGGGTGCAGTGTATTTTTTGCATACGAGTGTAATAGAATAGCTTTAGTGTTTTGTCTTTTTAAATTTGGGTATGAACCTATACAAAATGCAGCAAGATATATAAAAAAAAAAAAAACAGTTTTATTGATTGTAAAATAGACTATATCGGATTCATATCGGTATCGGCAGATAGACAAATTTATGATATCGGTCTTGTATCGGACATAAAAAATTGGTATCGTGCCATCTCTACTTTATAATGGAATTACAATATACACACAAATATTGAAAGAAAGAGGTTAACAAAGGAAAAGGGGGCTAGTTATAGAAATTAAGAAAGACAAAGGTATAGGAAGGTGTATAGCAAAAGAAAAATAGCAAAAGCAAAGGAAAAGACGTGTATGTGTGAGGAAGGATGAAAAAAAGATTTGTATCTTGATCTAGTTTAGAATCAGGTAGTGCAGAGGATTAGTAAGGTAGAAGTGATGGCAGCTAGAAAGAGGATTAAAGGCAGTCCAGATGACATACTCGTATCAGTATGGCGATATCTAGGAGACAGAGCAGTGAACTTTCTGACCAGACTATTTAAAACAATCTTACAGGGTTAGAGGTTGCTTGTTGAATGGAGTAGTATTATACTGTACTATACTGAGTTGCAGGGGTCTTTATCTTTCAATCTAAGGTACCCTACCAGAAGTCTGGTAGCTTGAGTGTCCTGCACAGCATCTTTGCTGTTCCTAGAACTGTGCTTTTCTGGACAGAGATCTCGGATGTTGTTCCTGGGATCTGCTGAAGCCAGCCGCCTAGCTTGCGAGTCACTTCATCAATTGCATTGAATACAACTGGGACCCCTGTTACCTTCACCCTACACATCTTCTCGAGCTCTTCTCCGAGCCCTTAGTATTTCACTAACATCTTATGTTCCTTCTTCCTGATGTTGCTGTCAGTATTGCTATGTCTATCACAAGCTATCCTCTATCCTCTGCTTGTCTACCACTACTATGTCTGGTTGGTTAGACATTACCATTTTTTCCGTCTGTATCTGGAAGTCCCGTTTTGATCTCACGACTTCCAAGCCATACTCAGCACAGATGTTTCTGTATACTATGCCGGCAACTTGGTTATAGCGTTCCATGTCTGCCTTGCCTGCTAGCATCTTGCACCCAGCTGTTATGCGGTGGATAGTCTTAGGGACTTTTTTAAACAGCCTGCACTGGGGGTCTTGTCTGGTGCGGATAGACCCCAGCCTCTATGGATTGTTCTGAGAGCTTGTTTTGTGCTGCCATGATTAGTACTTCCGTGCTGTCTTTCAATCCAGCCACTAATAGAATTTCTGGATGTCAGCCTATTCCTCATCTGCCGGTGATACATACAGTGCCTGTCCTTCAATGAGTGCTCCTCCTCTTGCTCCTCTTCCTTCTTGGGTTTTTGCTGCCTGAGGTATTCACTGAGCATGCAGTTGGTTGGGGCCATCTTCCTGATGTATTCATGGATGTTCACTGTCTCATCCTAGACTGTGGTGCTGACACTCACTAGTCCCCGGCCTCCCGGGTTCTGCTTAGCATACACCCCTCAGGGTGCTGGACTTGGGGTGAAACCCTCCATGCATGGTTGATGGAGCTTCCTTGTCTTGATGTCAGTGGCTTCTATCTCCTCCTTTGGCCAGCTTATTATCCTAGCAGGATACCTGATCACGATAGCCTGAATCTTGTTCTTACCGTTCAGCTGGCTCCTCAAGACTTGCCTGACCCTCTGCAGGTACTTGGTCACTGCAGCTTTCCTAGCAGCCTCTTTGTAGTTCCCATTTGCCTATGGGATTCACAGGTACATGTAGCTCTCCACATTGCCTGCGATGTTGCCTTCTGGTAGTTGGATCCCCTGAGTTCTGATTACCTGATGTCTCATTCACTCTCGGTATACAGCTTGATGTCATCCATGTACAGGAGGTAGCTGACAACTGCTCCATTCCATAGTCTGTATCCGTAGCCAGTCTTGATAATGAGCTCACTAAAGGGGTTCAGGCCTATGCAGAACAACAGTGGGGAGAGAGCATCTCCTTGGGAGATCCTGCACTTGATGGTCACTTGTGCTATGGGCTTGAAGTTGGCCTCTAGTGTTGTATGCCACATCCCCACTGAGTTCCTGATGAGTTCCTGAAGAAGCTTGAAATGTACTAAGGGCTCAGAGAAGAGCTCATGAAGATGTGGAGGGTGAAGGCAATAGTGGTCCCAGTGGTAATTCGAGCGCCTAGTGCAGTGACCCCCGAAGCTAGGCAAGTGGCTCAAGCAGATCTAAGTATCAACATCCAAGATCTTTGTCCAGAAGAGTGTAGTCCTAGAATTAGCAAAGATATTGCACAGGACCCTCAAGCTGCAGGCCTCTGGAAGAGGACCCAAGCTTGAAGGATAGAATGCCCGCAGGGGCGAGAAGAGAATTATTTATTTATTTTTAAAATTTTTATATGCATAATGAAATCTGGATTATCATTCTACAATTTCTTCTCTTACTGGCCATATTATATTAGATATAGTGTTTAGTTCAGTTTTGAAAGGTGCCTTCATAAACAAAAGGTGAATGAGAAATGGAAAGAATTTAACCAGGTGTGTTCACCTGGAGCTGAATTAGACAAACACTCCAAAGCTGAGGCTGTTTAGATGGTGATTAAAAGTCACAGAAGAATTCTTCACCCTCCTTACGCTAACACAGAGCAAAATCTGTTATGGTCTAGCATGTGGTCTCGGTTCTTGAGACTTTGAAATGCTGTGATAACTTTGTATATACATCTCCTGATTTGTGAATATCAATTATTTTTCCTCAAGTCTACACTGATTTCTTTTGGGGGAAATAATGTTGATCATAATATTTTTTTTCTGAAATAATAGTACGTGCAAATATAAATAATCTGTGCTTTTTAAACAACACTAGTATATTTAGAAATGCCATATTGAAAATTCCTTGCTCTGTTAACAAAAAGCAGTGAAAAGAATGACAAAAACACCAAATGTAACTTTAACTGCCAATAGGTCACTAAACAATTCTATAAGGGTTAGTTGTGAAAAAAATCCAAGTAACATTATAAACAATCTGTGAAAAATTCTGAATTCTGACCTGAGGGTTTCTAGTGTACATTGAGAACTATCCAGTCCTGCAGACAGAAGCTTCATTCCTGAATCCTGTAGGTCATTGTTACTCAGGTCCAGCTCTTTCAGAGTAGAGGAGTGGAAGTTGACAACTGAGGACATAACTTCACAGCTTCTTTCCAAGAGGTTACAGCCACTCAGTCTGAAAAAAGAAAAAACACTTATCATTAAAATATGTCAAGAATTGTTCTCTGTCTTTCATGTGTGTGTGTGTGTGTGTGTGTGTGTGTCGTTGTGCTCTAAAATTCATGGTTAACCAAAAACCTTTAAATTCTAGCCTTGAGCAAAGTTAAACAAGCTCAATAAAAAGCTCAATAAAACAAAGTTGCCCCCCCCCCCCCCCCCCCGTTTCCTTTCTTTTTCTTAAAAAACAAATAAATAAAATTAAAAAAAATCAGCTTTTCGACTCAGAATCATACTTTTAATGCACTGTTAAAGACATCTAAATGTATTAAAGGCATATGTTTATTTATTTATTTTATTCATTATTATTCTTATTATTCACATGAGTACATGTATAACAGAGCAATTTCAGAGCTGTGGACAAAACAGGACAGAGCAACACAACGGTCACCAACTCCTGCACCACTAGGAAAACCAACACAGACAAAGACCAAGGTCCCCCAACTGACTCCAATCGATAAAGATTTATACAATATTCCTATATTCAGTTTCCTGTCCATTCCTCATACATGCCACAATGCCACTGTCATCTGAGTATTTCTGCATGTGGCACGACTCAAATGAAAATGCCACTGTATTTCAAGTCTGCTGCATAAAATGTCGAAAGGAATGGAGAAAGGGTGTGGATGTGTGCATGTAGAGGTGAAGGATGTAAGGGAAGAGCATCATTCACTTCATTGTGTTGTTTGTACACACTCTCTGAGATCAAGTTTGTCTTTGACATCAGTCTCAGTCAGTGTAGAACAGGGGTCGGCAACCCTGGGCACGCGTGCCACAGCTGGCACGAGAAGGGTTAACTGATGGCACGCCCATAGCTGGATTGGCCATCAGGCATACCGGTGATGGTGATTTGTTGTTTTTGTAACGGTATTTTTAGGTAATAAATATATAATCTTAAATGTTGTGACTGACTTCAAAACAATGTCGGACTCTGTAGTTTTCTCTGGTCCCCTCCCCAATCAGACCAGGAGTGACATGTTTAGCCGCATGTTCTCCTTAAATTGCTGGCTGTCTGAGTGGTGTCCCAGAAACGATGTGGGCTTCATAGATAATTGGCAAACCTTCTGGAGGAAACCTGGACTTGTTAGGAGAGACGGCATCCATCCCAATTTGGATGGAGCAGCTCTCATTTCTAGAAATATGGACAAATTTATTAAACCCCCCAAAATATGACTATCCAGAATTGGGACCAGGAAGCAGAGTTGCAGTCCTACACGCCTCTCTGCAGCTTCTCTCCTCCTGCTACCCCCCCCCAAAACCCATCTCCATAGAGACTGTGTCAGCTCCCAAACAGACAAAAAACAAACTAAAAACCAGCAACAAACAACTTAAACATAAACTATTACAAAGAAAGAACAATAAAGTATCCACATCTGAACCAAAGAGTAAAACAGTGAAATGTGGATTATTAAATATTAGGTCTCTCTCCTCCAAGTCTCTGTTAGTACATGACTTAATAATTGATCAACAAATTGATTTACTCTGCCTTACAGAAACCTGGTTGCAGCAGGATGATTATGTTAGTTTAAATGAATCAACACCCCCGAGTCATTCTAACTACCAGAAATCTCGAAGCACAGGCCGAGGGGGCGGTGTGGCAGCAATTTTTCACACCAGCCTATCAATTAATGAAAGACCAAGACAGACTTTTAATTCATTTGAAAGCCTGATGCTTAACATTGTCCACCCCAGCTGTGAAACTCAGAAACCAGTCTTACTTGTTATCATCTATCGTCCACCTGGGCCTTACACAGAGTTTCTGTCTGATTTCTCAGACTTTATATCTAATTTAGTTCTGAGCTCAGATAAAATAATTATTGTGGGTGATTTTAACATCCATGTAGATGCTAAAAATGACAGCCTCAACATGGAATTTAATCTGTTATTAGACTCAATTGGTTTCTCTCAAAATGTAAAAGAACCCACCCACCACTTTAATCACACTCTAGATCTTGTTTTAACATATGGCATAGAAACTGAACATTTAACAGTGTTTCCTGAAAACCCTCTCCTGTCTGATCATTTCCTGATAACATTTACATTTACAATAATTGATTACACAGCGGTGGAGAGTAGACTTTATCAAAGTAGATGTCTTTCTGAAAGTGCTGTAACTAAGTTTAAGACTATAATCCACCCACTGTTATCATCTTCAATGCCCTGTACCAACATAGAGCAGAGCAGCTATCTGAACGCTACCCCAACAGAAGTCGATTATCTTGTTAATAATTTCACCTCCTCACTACGTACGACTCTGGATACTGTAGCTCCTGTGAAAACTAAGGTCTCTAATCAGAAGTACCTGACTCCGTGGTATAATTCTCAAACACGTACCCTAAAGCAGATGACTCGTAATCTGGAGAGGAAATGGCGTGTCACAAATTTAGAGGATCATCATTTAGCCTGGAGAAATAGTTTGCTGCTTTATAAGAAAGCCCTCCGCAAAGCCAGAACATCTTACTATTCATCACTGATTGAAGAAAATAAGAACAACCCCAGGTTTCTCTTCAGCACTGTAGCCAGGCTGACAAAAAGTCAGAGCTCTTTTGAGCCAACAATCCCTTTAACGTTAACTAGTAATGACTTCATGAACTTCTTCACAAATAAAATTTTTATCATTAGAGAAAAAATTACCAGTAATCATCCCACAGATGTAATATTATCTGCAGCTACTCTTAGTACCATTGATGTTAAGTTAGACTCTTTTTCTCCAATTGATCTTTCTGAGTTAACTTCAATAATTACTTCCTCCAAACCATCAACGTGTCTTTTAGACCCTATTCCTACAAAACTGCTCAAAGAAGTCCTGCCATTAATTAATTCTTCGATCTTAAATATGATCAACCTATCTCTAACGATCGTCTATGTACCACAGGCCTTCAAGCTAGCTGTAGTTAAACCTTTACTCAAAAAGCCATCTCTAGACCCAGCAGTCTTAGCTAATTATAGGCCAATCTCCAACCTTCCTTTCATATCAAAAATCTTTGAAAGAGTAGTTGTCAAACAGCTAACAGATCATCTGCAGAGGAATGGTTTATTTGAAGAGTTTCAGTCAGGTTTCAGAGCTCATCACAGCACAGAAACAGCTTTAGTCAAGGTTACAAATGATCTTCTTATGGCCTCTGACAGTGGACTCATCTCTGTGCTTGTCCTGCTAGACCTTAGTGCAGCATTCGATACTGTCGACCATAATATCCTATTAGAGCGATTAGAACATGTATTACAGGTACTGCACTGCAGTGGTTTGTATCATATCTATCTAATAGACTCCAATTTGTTCATGTAAATGGAGAGTCCTCTTCACACACTGAGGTTAATTATGGAGTTCCACAGGGTTCAGTGCTAGGACCAATTCTGTTTACATTATACATGCTTCCCCTAGGCAGTATCATTAGAAGACATAGCAAACATTTTCACTGCTATGCAGATGACACCCAGCTCTATCTGTCCATGAAGCCAGATAACACACACCAATTAGTTAAACTGCAGGAATGTCTTAAAGACATAAAGACCTGGATGGCCGCTAACTTTCTGCTTCTTAATTCAGATAAAACTGAGGTTATTGTACTCGGCCCTGAAAAGCTTAGAAATATGGTATCTAACCAGATTCTTACTCTGGATGGCATTACCTTGGCCTCCAGTAACGCTGTGAGGAACCTTGGAGTCATTTTTGACCAGGACATGTCCTTCAATGCACATATTAAACAAATATGTAAGACTGCATTCTTCCATTTGCGCAACATCTCTAAAGTTAGAAATATCCTGTCTCAGAGTGACGCTGAAAAACTAGTTCATGCATTTATTACTTCCAGGCTAGACTACTGTAATTCATTATTATCAGGATGTCCAAAATACTCACTGAAAAGCCTTCAGCTAATCCAAAATGCTGCAGCAAGAGTACTGACAGGGACTAGAAAGAGAGAGCATATTTCTCCTGTTTTGGCTTCCCTTCCTTGGCTTCCTGTTAAATCCAGAATTGAATTCAAAATCCTGCTCCTCACATACAAGGTCTTAAATAATCAGGCCCCATCTTATCTTAATGACCTTGTAGTACCATATCACCCTATTAGAGCACTTCACTCTCGCTCTGCAGGCCTACTTGTTGTTCCTAGAGTATTTAAAAGTAGAATGGGAGGGAGAGCCTTCAGTTTTTAGGCCCCTCTTCTATGGAACCAGCTTCCAGTTTGGATTCAGGAGACAGACACTATCTCTACTTTCAAGATTAGGCTTAAAACTTTCCTTTTTGCTAAAGCATATAGTTAGGGCTGGACCAGGTGACCCTGAATCCTCCCTTAGTTATGCTGCAATAGACATAGGCTGCCGGGGGATTCCCATGATGCATTGAGTTTTTCCTTTTCCAGTCACCTTTCTCACTCACTATGTATTAACAGACCTCTCTGCATTGAATCATATCTGTTATTAACCTCTGTCTCTCTTCCACAGCATGTCTTTTATCCTGTCTTCCTTCTCTCACCCCAACCGGTCGCAGCAGATGGCCGCCCCTCCCTGAGCCTGGTTCTGCTGGAGGTTTCTTCCTGTTAAAAGGGAGTTTTTCCTTCCCACTGTTGCCAAAGTGCTTGCTCATAGGGGGTCATATGATTGTTGGGTTTTTCTCTGTATCTATGAAGCGCCTTGAGGCGACTTTTGTTGTGATTTGGCGCTATATAAAGAAAATTGAATTGAATTGAAATGAAATGCTTATATGCTGATTATATTGGTTTATATAAGAGAGGCCCAGACTCCAGAGCAAGTATATAAATACCTAGGCTTCCGTTTGTACTTCAAACCTGAGGTTGTGTGTTTTGTGTTCAGGTCTCCATATCCCGGGTATGTAAAATAAAGATAATTTTTTTAAAGTAAAAAGAACACTTTTGAGTTGTGTCTTTCTTGGCCCTAAAGAATCCAAAAGAACAGAATTTAATACTATAAACAATTAAAGGTGGTGGGGATTGGCCAGATGCTGGCTGATGTGTAAAAATAACTCTTGGTGGTGGCTGTGGCGGAGCTTTCACAGAAGCTTGCAGGTGGATGAGGGAAAGGGGAGGCAGGAGGAGGAGAGACCCGAGGCGGTTGCTGTCAGATGAGCTGAACTTCAAGTAAGAAGTTATGACCTGCAGTCTATCTGGGTCAGATATAAACTAAGTTTAGGTGTAGTTTACTTTCGTTGTGCTGAATTTTTAACGTCAGTTACAACAACACGTACTGCGTACTAGATAGCATGACGGAGTTTTTATACAGCCAACGGCTGGGTGGGTGCTATGATGTTACTGATAGTGAACTTTATTTCATTCATAAGGTTTAGTTATTAGAGTTACCATCCGGTAAAAAACGGAATCGTCTCGTATTCAGAGAAAATATTCCACGTTTCGTATTGAGGTGAAAAGGAACGCACTTTGTCCTGTACTTCAGCTAAAATGGAAAAAGACACAAAGCTGGAGTTATTCTGCATCTTTACGCTGCAGCTGTTTCTTCTTCTCTCATTCTCTCCCCCTCCCTCTCCTGTTGCTACTTCCCCAAAGCTGAGGGTACTTGTTTGTTTGTCGCCCACTTTGCGCCAGAAACAGGAAACCAGCAGAGGTTGCATTAAACAACAGCAGCATGTTTAAGCTTGATCAGCTGTTGTTAGAATTTATTTAATATTACTTTCTAGTATCAGCTGATGTTTGCTGGAGCCACAGCTGTAAGCTGATGGCCATGATATAGGTTTGGATATGTGGTGTGAGTGAAACATGAAGATGAAACAGGTTTACCTTTTAGGTGACATGAATGAGTTGAAGGCAAGTTATGAACTGTTTCTGAGAGACAAATAACACCAGGATCCTTTTCTAAGTAGCTGACAGCTGGTAACTGTGCAGGGGCGGGTCTAGCAAAGTTTTGCCAGGGGGCCAGGTAGGGCATTAACAGGGAAAAGGGGGGCACAAAGAAATACTTTTCTACTCGCAAGATGCGAGTAGGGGAAGCTGTGGTGGAGAAGCACACTTGTGGAGGACAATTAGAAGAAGCCGGCTGAGGAGAAGCAGTGGAAGTGGGTGTGGCCACGGAGTCAGAGGTGATATAGAATCCTCTCCACACCTCACGGATGCTGCTGTATTGTAGATTCCATTCAATGTTTTTTTGTATTCCACTTTTGCTATTTTTAATCTCTTCACCAGCTGATGTTGCACCTGTTTGAACCAATCTTTGTCACCATCTCTAAAAGTGACCTTTTCTGGTTGAGGATTTGTCTATATGTTACTTGTGTTCCACGGTTTGTTGTTGTGGAAACAGCATACACTCTTTGTTGGTACAATTGTGTCTCCACAGAAGTTGATGTACTCTGTTCTACAAAGTGGCGGCAAGGTAGTAACATTGTCAGCTTTACTGACATTGGCATACTGCAGATTAAGGGTTTTATTTTCTCGTGTAGGACAGTCAACAAATGATGTGTATCCAATCAGGTGGAACGAGAGGGAAACATGGTTGAAGTCTGTGATATTATGTTTAGTCTGTATCCTTGCAACAGTTTCAGGGTGGACTTTGCGTTACAATTCAGCTGTTGAGTTGCGTGAAACGTAGGCAAATATTGTTATTGTATGACTGAATTTTCTTGGTATAATATAATCACATACCAACTGCCATCAAGATGTACATAGACACCATTCCTAGAAGACTCGACAAAATTTAACCAAATCTTAAAAATGATCAATTAACCTGCATCGATGGATAATGTACCAGAGGCCTTTAAGATTTCCACAACTGAACCATTGCTGAAAAACCTTTTACTCGTCCCACCTGTCTAGGCTAATTCTGGGACAATCTCGAACCTTTCGTTTATATTTAAAAGAGCAGTTAAACTGATCATCTTTATAAGAATGGTTTGTCTAAAGGTTACAAATGGTCTTTTTATGAACTCTGACTGTAGACTCACCTTTATTCTTGTCGCGTTCAACCCCAGCGCTGTGATATTTCACTATAGAAATTCGAATATGCCATAGGTATTGGACGGTCCTGCGCTGAAGGGGTTTGAATCACATCTATCTAATAAACTCAGATTTGTTAATGTGAATTGGGAGTCTTCTTCACATTGAGTTCCACATGTTCTGTGATGGGATCAGTTCTATTTACATTATCCATGCCTTCCTTCGGCAGTATTATTAAAAAAAAAAACATAAGATACATTT
Source organism: Diplotaxodon limnothrissa (assembly GCF_057381915.1). Classification (NCBI taxonomy): domain Eukaryota; kingdom Metazoa; phylum Chordata; class Actinopteri; order Cichliformes; family Cichlidae; genus Diplotaxodon; species Diplotaxodon limnothrissa. The sequence goes on along the minus strand of NC_140617.1, from coordinate 17,777,463 downwards.
TTATTGTTATGCAGATGATATCCAGCTGTGTCTACTCATGAAGACAGAAGATACAAACCAATAAAGTTAAACTACATGAATGTCTTAAAGTCAAGTGTGTGAATTTAAAACCTGAGGCACAGGGGGCTGAGTGTTCAGACCTGTTCTTATTTTGGTAAAATGGCTTATGGAGGTGCTTGGTCTTGACAACTGAACTAATCTGAAGGAAGTGTACCAAAGTGGTCTGGAAAAAGATAAAAAAAAATATTTCTCCAGGAGCACTATTGATAACATTTCTTGATGACAGGGACAAAATGAATGTATTGTATAATGAGTAGCTGGATAAATAGATTTTTTTTTTCATGAATCAGTACATTTTTTCTTATATCCAGCAACAGGAACCTTTAAATAGAAAAACAAATATGATTTTGTTCATCAGCCTGGGTGGGTCATATGGAGTACTTGCACTTTCTACTGTTATGAAAGACTAGAACTAAAACTTACTTGACTGTGATTACATCATTATATTCAAAAATTTGACATTTTTAACAGGATTAGATTTTGATTTGCATGACTTTCTTCTTAAATAGCTTTAACATTTTAGAAATAAAAAGAGGATATTTACTTACACAGCTTTGTTGGAGGCTTTGACCACTGGCAGCAGCCTTAGAAGAGCCTCCTCAGAGGCTGAGAATTTCTTTAAGTCAAATTCATCCAGATCTTTTTCGGATGACAGTAAGATGAAGACCAGAGCTGACCACTGAGCAGGAGACAGCTCATCTGTGGAGAGAAGTCCTGAACTCAGGCACTGTTGGATCTCCTCCACTAGAGAACTATCATTCAGTTCATTCAGACAGTGGAACAGATTGATGCTTTTCTCTGCAGACAGATTCTCATTGATCATCTTCTTGATGTACTGAACTGTTTCCTGATTGGTCTGTGAGCTGTTTTCTGTCTGTATCAGCAGGCCTCGCAGGAGACTTTGGTTGGTCTGGAGTGAAAAACCCACGAGGAAGCGCAGGAACAAGTCCAGGTGTCCATTTGGACTCTGTAAGGCCTTGCCCACAGCACTCTGGTAGAAGAATGTAGGCTCGCTTGTTTCAGACGTCTGGGAGGTTGTTTGTTGTTTTTCCAGTAGATTTATTCCAGAATTGATAAAGGTCAGATGGACATGAAGAGCAGCCAGAAACTCCTGAACACTTAAATGAATGAAGCAAAACACCTTGTCTTGATACAGCCCTCTTTCCTCTTTAAATACTTGTGTGAACACTCCCGAGTACACTGAGGCTGCTTTGATATCGATGCCACACTCCGTCAGGTCTGATTCATAGAAGATCAGCTTTCCTTTCTGCAGCTGATCAAAAGCCAGTTTTCCCAGAGAATCAATCATCTTCCTGTTCTCTGGAGTCCAGTGTGGATCTGTCTCAGCTCCTCCATCATACTTGACCTTCGTCACTTTGGTCTGAACCACCAGGAAGTGGATGTACATCTCAGTCAGGGTCTTGGGCAACCGTTCTCCCTCTCCGGTTTTCAGCACATCCTCCAGAACTGTAGCAGTGATCCAGCAGAAGACTGGGATGTGGCACATGATGTGGAGACTTCGTGATGTCTTGATGTGGGAGATGATCCTTTTTCTCTGCTTCCTATCTCTAAATCTCTTCTTAAAGTACTCCTCCTTCTGTTGATCAGTGAACCCCATGACATCTGTCACCATATCAACACATTGTGGAGGGATGAGATGGGCTGCTGCAGGTCGTGTGGTTATCCAGATGCGAGCAGAGGAAAAAAGGTTCCCCCTGATGAGATTTACAAGCAGAACATTTACTGAAGTGTACTCTGTAATATCAGTCAGGGTTGCTGTGTTGTTGAAGTCCAAAGGAAGTCGACACTCATCCAAACCATCAAAGATGAACACAACCTGGAAGTCTTCAAACCTCCAAATTCCTGCTTCTTTGGTTTCAGTAAAGTAGTAATGAACAAGTTCCACCAAGCTAAACTTTTCCTCTTTCAGCACATTCAGCTCTCTGAAAGTGAATGGAAATATAAACTGGATGTCCTGGTTGGCTTTGCCTTCAGCCCAGTCGAGGGCGTATTTCTGTGTTAAGACTGTTTTCCCAATGCCAGCCACACCCTTTGTCAGCACTGTTCTGATTGGTGTAACTCTTCCAGATGAAGGTTTAAAGATGTCCTCTTGTCTGACTGTTGTTTCTGGTCTGTCTGGTTTCCTGGATGCTGTTTCAATCTGTCTGACCTCATGCTCATCATTGACCTCTGCAGTCCCTCCCTCTGTGATGTAGAGCTCTGTGTAGATCTCATTCAGAAGGGTTGGGTTTCCTGCTTTAGCGATCCCCTCAAACACACACTGGAACTTCTTCTGCAGATTAGATTTAATTTCATGCTGGCTCCACTTGTAATCCCTAGTGCAAGTTCCTGAAAGAAACAATAGATTAAAAAGAAAAAAAATACACACACACACACACACACACACACACTTAAATAAAGGAATCTTCTTACGGCTCTGTAGATGATCAGCCAGCTTCTTATATTTCATTTTCCTCAGGAAGTACATTGTGATCTCAACAAATGCCTTTCTGCTCGACTTCTGCTCATCACCTTCATCTTCCCTCTGACTCTCTAAGGCTTCCGTATAATCCGGACTCAGAACCTTCTGGATCTTGCCCAGCTCATTCTTCACAAAGGTGATGATGTTTTCCTCCAGAAGCTAGAACAGAATGCAGGATTAAATTAAGTTAAATGAGATGGCATAGGTAGAGAAACACCTGTGGATTAAAAAGAAGGCAGTGAAGAACAAAAGCTCAGTGCATCACAGGAAATCCCCTTTCAGCCTGAGCTTATAGCAACACAATTAAGGGATAGTTTATGATATCCATAGGTTGTCATTGTTGTGTGTTGGTTCACCTCTGCTGCATTTTTCCCATTAATGTCCAGTGCAAACATTCGGCAAAACATCTTTCGATCACTGCAGTGCAGTGCAAGAACTAGAAACAACATGCAATACTCACAACTAACCAAAGAAAAAAAAATACAGAGCCCTAACAGAAAAATAAAAAATAGTATATTTCTATATGCCAGCTTCACAGTGTGAAGTTGGATGCCATCTCTCATAGGGATGGGTACTGATATCCCCCAAGAACCTTCTGCTACCTGCCAGTGTAGCAGAAATGATGACGGATGATGATGGCAGCAGCAGCCATTCTTCTCTGGGTGAGTAGCTTAATGTTGTTTGTTTGTAATTTATGTTGAGTAGGCTAACCATGTGTGGTGGGGCGTGGCCGGCGGTGCCATGCAGGGAGGGCGGACGCACCTGCACGGCATCCTTAATCACGTCCGCCAAGTTAAAAACACGAGGTTGGGTGGTTGTGGTGTGAGGTGATGGAAATAAAATGGCTTTAAACACTGATCCCTGGACCCGCCGTGCCTTATTCTCACCACACCATGTTATTAAATTAATGCATGTAAGGTGAACTAGCAAACACAGTCGTAGTTACATGCGGCTGTCTTCTTGTTTGATGGCAGATACTCCCTTCACCCTGGCCAAAAAGGCTAAAATGACCAAAGAGGAAAAAGCTAAACATGAGAGGTTTTTGGACAAAGTTTGTGTTTTTGTTTAAGCACTGCTTCCAGCCAAGAGTGATACCATATATGCCCTATAGCTGCAGAAAAGGCTAACATTGTTATATTTTTACAAAAAAAAACAAACAAAAAAAAAAACAATTAAACATGAGAGGTTTTAGGACAAAGTTCGTGTTTTCCATTTTTTAAGCACCGGTTCCAAACAAAGGAGGTATGTTGTATCAATAGAAAAGGCTAACTTAGTTATCATTTTGCGGAAAAAAAGGAGACTGCTAAAAGTAAAAACATAATAGGTTTTTGGACAAAGTTTGTGTTCTTCATTCTTTAACCCTTTAAGACCTACCATAGAACCAAGGCCGCCAGAGCTTATATTATATTTTTACATGTTGTGGAGCCATTTTTGGGAGCATTTCAAGTTGATATACATCAATACAACCATTATAGTCCAAATTTTAATAATATGTATGCATTAAGTGCATAGTAATTACATACATTGCAAAAAAAAAATTGCAATAAACTACAAAAAAAATTTGAAAATCATTTTTGTTTTTTTAACATATATTTCTAGTTAGAGAAATTTAAGAGGCTTAACTCTCAAAACTGTAAATACAAAAAAGTTGCACAAAATAGTTTCCCATCACAGGAAATTTATTTCAAGTGTCTTCATAGTTTTATTTTTGAAATACATGTTTTTTTATATACTGCAGGACAAACGAAAATAAATATTATAATGCAAATTTGCAAAAAAACAGCATATGCATCAAAATGAACTATTTCCAGCAGTGCAATATGAGTCTTAAGCATCCCAGAAACGACACAGAAAGTCATAAAGTCAAACATAACTTTTAAAAAGACCAGTATAGGCTCATAAGGCCCTGATGGTAAAAAACTACATTTCCGCAAAATGACATCACTTCCGGTTTTGGGCAGGTCATGGCGGACATGCGATAGTTCGCGCTGATGGACGTAGGAAGTGTTAAGAAGAACTAATCGGATCAGCAAAGCGTGTTTCTGGAATATTATGTTTTTGTTGCTGCAAGTACTTTTTATGCAGTTTTTGCAAAGCTATGTGTGGAAGGAAACTGTGACCTAGGACAAGCTGATGGCATAAGATGTAAGTACAACTCCTCTGGTTTCATATTCAAAAAAAATTATTGCACTAGCTTACGTGGTTGCAGTGCTACCGGGATTTAAAAATAGTTACGCAAAACAGAGCGTGCCCACTCCGACCGGCTTTAAAGGGTTCGAGCACCGTTTAAGCACTGGCACCGTTTCAAAAGTACCGGTTTGGATAAAACCTAAACGATACCCATCCCTAATCTCTCATGACTAGGATATGGTTTATCTAAATCAAAGCCAAATAAGAGAAAAAGCAAAATAATTAATAAAATAACTAATTTAATTACGAGTCTCAATGAGGTCAAAAGCTAAAGAATAAAAATTTGTTTTAAGATGTGTTTTAAAAGTGGAGCGTGAAGGGGTCTCTCTATTGTGCAAGGGCAAGTTATTCCATAATTTAGGAGCCACGATAGAAAAGGCCCTGTCCCCTCCAAGCTTCCTTCTGGATTTCGGTACTTCCAGGAGCAGCTGGTCAGCTGACCTAAGAGAGTGATGGGGGGGTTCCAAATTCATGGGCTGCATCCTCCTGAGGCCGCATTTGTAGGCCGATTACGTCACAGCGACGCGGCTGGCCAAATTTGTAGACTCCTCCAAATGCGGTTGACAAATGCTTCCTCCTTTTCCCCAGATTTGAAAGATGGGTAGGGTGTATCCTTCATGACCCACCATATCTCAGAATTCATAGCGCGGCCCAGCCAATTGCAGTTTCCAACAATGGCGGCAGCTACTTAGTTTTAATATTACTCTTATTCTTTCTGGATCACAAATTACATTTTTAACATATTTTCAGGCGAGAATGTAGCTGTGTAAACTTCAAATATCTGCTCGGTTTATCAAGACATCACATACTTGCAAAAGTGCTCCCAATGTCTTGGAGACGTCTGTTACCCACTAGCTCCATAGCTAGCCAGCTCACTAAAGCCAGCGAAAACAGCGAGCTACCGGCACATCGTTTTAAAACCCCATTTTTCGCTACTCAGGTTAAACATGATAAATATAGGTCATTTATATAACTTAAAAATGTTATTGTTTGGCTTTTTTCAGTGTTTTATTTATTTGTGAGTAAACCAGTTTGGCTGAGATTAAAAGTTCTAAAGTTTTCACACTGCTGAATAAACGTCAAATGGAAAACTGATTAAAGAAATAAATGAAATAAATGCATGGATCACTGTTTCGAGGTGCTGCCTAGAAAGATTTCACTCTTGCCAGTCGCTTTAAATGATAAAAGCTGGACTTCACTGCTCTAATTTGGCTGGCCAATTTAAAAAAAAAAAAAAAACAAAAAAAAAAAAACCCCACCATTGTCCAACTTAAAACCTAGGTCAGAAACAACAGGTTTAAAATAAACTTCCAAGGGTCCCAAATCAACAGAGGAAGGCTCACAGGTACCACTGGGTCCAAACACCAACACCTCTGTTTTCTTTTTATAAAAAGGTTTAAAGCCAACCAAACTTTAATATCATCTAGACATGTCAAGAGAGGTTTCATGGAGATACCATCCTTCTGTTTTAATGGCAAATAAATTTGGCAGTTACCGGTGTTAGGTTGAAATAGTTAAATGTTGCCACTGTGTTACTTACATTTGTAAGCCTTGCCTTAAACTGTATGATCAAAGACATTCTTCTGTTTCTATCCTCCTCCCTAGCCTGTTGAATGGGTAATTAGCTATAGTGTTTAACTACAGGCACATCCTATGTGAAGGTTCGGTTTCTGTTCTTATGTAGTGAGGATGTTTACTTCTTGCCATTTATGACCTCACCTGTGTTTGTGTATAGTAGACCGTTACAGTAATTGAGCCATATACATCGTAAGGGAGGTGACCCTTTTGTGATCAGCAGGAAGTCACACAACCGCACCCCCCATTCACACACACTCACTCACGTGCAACTACCAGAAGGTACCATCTGTGCAGTCTGCAATTTTGTTGAAGAAAGATGTTGAATCTATTTAATTATTGTAGGAAAATAATTGATTTCTGTGCATTTTTTTTTTTTTTTTTTTTTTAAACACGTGCATTAAAAAAAAAGTCGATTACATTGATTAAGCATCATCAGGCGGCGGGTGGGGAGGTGGTTCCCTATTTTTTTTGCTGGGAGTTGGCAACCCTATTATTTAGGTTGTTTAGTATTTCTGCAAATCACTGTTTAGAATACCAGAACACGGAGGATGGTGTAGATTTAAGTTTATTAGATTGATCAGTATTGCTCAACTATGACATATTTTGGGTGCAGTGTTTTTTTTTTTTGCATACAGGTATAAAGGTGCCATCTCTTGTCCTGACCAACCACTTCAGAAGCAAAAGGTGAGTGGAAAAGATATACCAAAGACCTGACAAGCCTGGGAACTACGAAACTTCTAATAACCAAAGTAAATCTATACAGATGATTTCATTTATTATGGAAAAAAGTTCTGAAAGTTTCTGAGGCTGGTGACTGATGAATTTATCCTCAGCAGCAGAGGTGACTCGGTCTTCCTTTCCTGGGACGGTCCTCATGTGAGCCAGTCTTGTTGTAGCGCTTGATAATTTTTGCAACTGCACTTGGGGACACATTCAAAGTGTCAGTTCTTAAAGTAATGATGGACTGTTGTTCTCTATACTTAGAATTCATATTATGGCAAGAACTAATCAGCTAACAGTTTTCAAATAGGTTGGAACAATACCTGACAGCCTAAGCTTCTACATAGCACAACTGATGGTCTCAACCCCATTAAGAAGGCAAGAAATTCCACAAATGAACCATGACAAGAAACAAGTGTAAGTGAAAACCTTACACAGGTGACTGAAGCTCATTGAGAAAAGACCAAGGGTTTATAGTGCCAAAGGGTGGATACTTTGACATCTTTCTTCATATACAGTGGCTTGCAAAAATATTCGGCCCCCTTGAACTTTCCCACATTTTGTCACATTACAGCCACAAAAATGAATCAATTTTATTGGAATTCCACGTGAAAGACCAACACAAAGTGGTGTACACGTGAGAAGTGGAACGAAAATCATACATGATTCCAAATATTTTTTACAAATAAATAACTGCAAAGTGGGGTGTGCGTAATTATTCAGCCCCCTTTGGTCTGAGTGCAGTCAGTTGCCCATAGACATTGCCTGATGAGTGCTAATGACTAAATAGAGTGATTACTGTGTGTAATCTAATGTCAGTACAAATACAGCTGCTCTGTGACGGCCTCAGAGGTTGTCCAAGAGAATATTGGGAGCAACAACACCATGAAGTCCAAAGAATACACCAGACAGGTCAGGGATTAAGTTATCGAGAAATTTAAAGCAGGCTTAGGCTACAAAAAGATTTCCCAAGCCTTGAACATCCCACAGAGCACTGTTCAAGCGACTATTCGGAAATGGAAGGAGTATGACACGACTGTAAACCTACCAAGACAAGGCCGTCCACCTAAACTCACAGGCCGAACAAGGAGAGCGCTGATCTGAAATGCAGCCAAGAGGCCCATGGTGACTCTGGACGGGCTGCAGAGATCTACAGCTCAGGTGGGGGAATCTGTCCATAGGACAACTATTAGTCGTGCACTGCACAAAGTTGGCCTTTATGGAAGAGTGGCAAGAAGAAAGCCATTGTTAACAACTGGGGGTGCTTCTCTTCAGCAGGGACAGGGAAGCTGGTCAGAGTTGATGGGAAGATGGATGGAGCCAAATACAGGGCAATCTTAGAAGAAAACCTCTTGGAGTCTGCAAAAGACTTGAGGCTGGGGCGGAGGTTCACCTTCCAGCAGGACAACAACCCTAAACATAAAGCCAGGGCAACAATGGAATGGTTTAAAACAAAACACATCCATGTGTTAGAATGGCCCAGTCAAAGTCCAGATCTAAATCCAATCGAGAATCTGTGGCAAGATCTGAAAACTGCTGTTCACAAACGCTGTCCATCTAATCTGAATGAGTTGGAGCTGTTTTGCAAAGAAGAATGGGCAAGGATTTCAGTCTCTAGATGTGCAAAGCTGGAGACATACCCTAAAAGACTGGCAGCTGTAATTGCAACAAAAGCTTGTTCTACAAAGTATTGACTCAGGGGGCTGAATAATTACACACACCCCACTTTTCAGTTATTTATTTGTAAAAAAATGTTTGGAATCATGTATGATTTTCGTTCCACTTCTCACGTGTACACCACTTTGTATTGGTCTTTCACGTGGAATTCCAATAAAAGTGATTCATGTTTGTGGCTGTAATGTGACAAAATGTGGAAAAGTTCAAGGGGGTCGAATACTTTTCAAGACACTGTATTTGATGTCTTCAGTATATATCTGCAATGTAGAAAGTAGTAAAAATGAAGTAAAACCATTCAATGAGGTGTGTGCTGCATGTGTGTGTGTGTGTGTGTTGCTCTATAGGTCATGCCTGGTTGTTCATACAATTTTCTTCACCTCATCTCCACTACTGCAGACAACTAGGCAACTGGCTCTATCTCCTAAACTACAACACAATCCACACACCCAGCATGGAGATGAGTGAACAGAAAAGAATTGTAGTATTGTAGCAGTTGTACATGTACAGACCATAAATATGGAGTCCAGCTGTGTTTGATGCTGCTGGGCAGACTGATCACTGGGAACCTCTGAGCTCTGCTGGTCCACCCTGTGGAGGAATTGTAAAGAATAAATGAGAAAACATAGAGCTGGCTATCCAGGATGCTTATGGTTCTCAGTGCCTTAAGAAAACATAAATAAATAAAAGCAACACAGCTGTCTCCTGCGAATGCTTGGGGCTCCAAAAGTGCCTTGTAGTATCTGACGCAAAGACAGTTAAGTGAAGGTCAGTGGCTTTTTGCATTCTTTACGACTCATGTTTTTCAAAACACTAACACAAAGTTCATGTCATGCTGTGCTGCCAAACATGGTATAGGTTGAGCAGCATAGTTGAGTATATGAGTGAAAAACTTACCAAGTCTTCTCTGCTAATTTCAAACAGATTATTCTGCTATTGACTACCGTTTTGAGGTTTTGGTATCCCAGATACTGACAATCAGAAGCTGACTGGTGCCTGTGAGCATGGACCCTGCTACAGTGGTCAGTTGGGGTTGGCTAAAACCATGCCACGTTTGACTGATCTGGATTGGGCCTATGCCATAGGGCAACTTCAAAGGTCACCATAAAGTTAAGTTATCATTTTGACAAATTGATGGGAAATATTTTCTTTAGTAACAGCAGAAAAGCTGTTCTCTGTTAGCTCATTAACAGGAAACTGAATAAGAGTGAGTGACAACCACAGAAACACATTCACAGAAATATAATTATCCAATAACTCGGGTAACCTGTGTAACTCATCTTTGGATATATTTACAGGTAACTATTCTAATTAGCCATTTCTTTCTGTTAAAGCAGACAAACACATGAGTATCAACTTAGCTTCAATTTAAAGCCACTGAGGGGATGTACACGAAGGCTGGAACTGAGGGACTTGCTGTACTATAGTACACCAGTTTCTAGACAAAACAAAGTCTAAACTTTTTTCTTCTGGTTTTAGATTAAATGTTCAGTGCTCACCGTTAATGCTCTTGCTTATATTTATTCTTTTAAAAAGCAGTTTAAGACTCATTTATTTAGACTGGCTTTTAATTAGATTTTTTGCTGTATGTTTGATTTTTGGTGTATTTTATGTATATCTGTTTTATATGACTGTGAAGCACTTTGTGGTTTTTATCCTGTGAAGAGTGCTATATAAATAAATTGAATTGCTCTTGATTTTATCCCTGCAAGAATCCACAAACCTCCATAAAAACAAACTTGTCAGCAGGACAATGTGTGTAAAAATGTGTGTAAGAAAGAGCTGAGCTGACATTAAACATGATGGAGGATTTATTCACAGACACCAACTCACCAAAAGCATTAAGACACACATTACCTCTCTGCAGGAGAACAGCAGCCTTCTTTAAACCCAATATAAAAAGGAATCGACTGGTCACTCTTGAAGGAAAAACAGCTGGGTTCAGGTCCAGGTTGGTTCCTGTGAATAATGATGGTGCAGTGATGTGAGTGCTGATCTGTGACATGGAGAAGAGTCATGGACATTTAGAGATGGTCATCTCACCTCTGACCTTTGTCCTGGCTCTCTCTGTCTCTTTTAGAGGGAGGGACTCCCTCCTCTATGTCCTCACACTGATCCATGCTGCTGAATTCACATCCACATCAGCTCACACACATTTTTTACCTTTGCCTGCAGAGAAAACACAAATCATTCATGTGCACATCAATTGAAATCCTACTTTTCATCGTGTGTGCTGTCCACATATCAGCTGCTTCTTTTCTGCCACAGCTGGCCTTCTCAAGACAAGGCGGCCATTTACATGAAAAGGGAAAGACCATGTCAAGGAGGGGGCCTAAGGGTACATCTTTTGCCATCTTACAATGTTGTGATTGCAGCCATTCCCCAACTCTCTGTGAATGGTACTCATGGCTATTTATCAATGGTCTTTGATCAATGATCATGACTGTTTGCATATTAATGATCAAGAAACTGACCTCACAGCCCATTATTCATTCAGTGGGCTGGTTTCATTGTTTATGCAAATGTACTGTTTAAGGTTGGGGAAACCTGCAGTCACCCGAGACGTAAGAAGTCACTTGGTTAAGTGACGAAACGTTTCTCCCAATGAAAACACCACGTCCAGATGAACAGAATCAAACTTTTAAATGTGGTGTTTAGGATCAGAAAAAAGGAGGATTCAGAAAACTGATAGCAGCTCTGAGAACTTCTTCTGTATAACTATTTATGATCAGAGATTAAGTCCTGATTTTGAACTGTTGTTAACTCCATGGACTCACGCGGAAAACTACAGTGACATTAATATTAGAGCACAGCTGAGAACTTATATGAGTATGTACGCATATAACGGAAGTCATACTCTAAATGCAGTCACACTTTAATTGAGTATTTCTAAAGTGTGGTGATACTTTAAACATTAAAACTTTTTGCAGCCTCAATGAAACATTTAGAGGATTTATTGATCAACTTCAGTGGATTTATGATCAGACATAGAAGCTGTTTTTATTTGAGGTGTTCACCAAAACCATATTCAAGTCATAGTTTAATTATAAACAAAGACTTGAAGGTGAGACACTCAGCTTTTGTTAAGTGTTGCACAAATTGTTGGGGATGTGCTCTTACACTTACACTTTGACCTATGACATGTATGAGTGTGCATGTGTAATAAATTAAATTTAAAAAAAATCTAATTATGATGGCTGTGCCAACAGGTTATGAGTCCAGAAGGGAGCAGTTAACACAGATTATACATCTACAGAGATGACAAAAACTATGTGTTATGTGAGGCAAAGTTCCTGGGGCACCTCTAGAGCAGGGCTGGGGAACTCAAGACCTCAAGGGCTGGTTTCCTGCAGGTTTTAGATATCACCCTGGGTCAAACAAATGATTAGCTCATTACAGGCCTCTGGAGAACTTCAAGACATGTTGAGGGAGTAATTTAGTCATTTAAATCAGCTGCGTTGGATCAAGGACAGATCTAAAACCCGCAGGACACCGGCCCTTGAGGCTTGGAGTTCCCCACCCGTGCCTCTAAAGGAAGAGAGAGGCCAATGAGGATTAAGACAATGAAAAAGATGACAAAAATGAAGAAGACTATGGCAAAGTGTCCCAGTAAGAAGGACAGACAAATAGAAGGAGGTAATGTAAAGTAATGTTAACCTGATATAATTGTGGCCAAAAAAAATAAATAACCTGGCAAGTCCAGAGGACAGAAATGGTGCTGCACTTTTTTTTTCCCCTTCCACTCATAAAGATTCAAACTGGAGATGAAGAAAGAAAGCCAATGCAAAACAAACAACTGGCACTGAAGACAACACATTAGCATTCAAGATAGGTGAATTCTAAGTTTGCGGATTGAAACAAAGGACTTGTGGTTGATGTTAGGGCAATGTCACACATAATAACAGACATTGAGAAGTTTATAGACTTTAATGAGACCTTTAAACCATAACAGTATTTTCTGGAGTTTACTGGCAGAGCAAGAAGGACTGGCATTGCATTGAAGGGGGTGAATTGAAGTCATCAGGAACTCTGAGACAAGTGCTGTACAATCATTGTTTTCATATCCACATCTTCTTGGTCAAAGCAGCGATAGCCATTGCAGCTTCAGTCACTCTCTGTGAGGGGTGCAATGAACGGGTGCATCCACAAGAACAACTGTATGACAGACTTTACTATCTAACCACTATAAGTTTTGAAATTAATGATGGGTATCATTCTTGCAATAAAAAAAAAAAAATGTGTAGTACAAACGCCACACTATACACTAACAGGGAGAATCTTTCAAGGATGAAAGTGTTTGGATCAGTTTGTTAAGCATACAAACGCAACAAGAAAAAGCTAGACTCGCAATGTGAAAAGTTTGTTTAATTTTTCTTAAACAAGGTCTTCAAATCCTGAAGGTTTAGTGGAGCCTTTCCATGAACTCTGAGCTTTAGTTCTTTCCATAGATTTTCAGTTGGATTAAGGTCAGGTGATTGGCTGGTTTATTCTAGCATCTTAATTTTCTGTCTCCAAAACCAACTGACAGTTTCATTGAATCTCTTTTTGGGATCATTGTCCTGGTGAAATGTTCACACTGGTTTCATCTTCATCATCCTGGTAGGCGGCAGCAGATTTTTTTTTTTTTAAATCAAGAATGTCTCAATACATTTTCCATTCAATTGTATAAGGCTTGCCAGTGTCATATGCTGAAAAACAGCCCCACAGCTTGATGTTCCCACCTCCAGACTTCACTGGGTGATATGGAGTGCCTTTTGATCTCAAAACATGGTGTGGCATCCAAAGAGTTCAGTTTTGGTCTCACATGATCAGACTTTATTCTTCTAGCATTTCACAGGCTTGTCTAAATGTTGATCAGTAAACTTCAAAAACACACTTCAACATGCCGTTTCTTCCGCTATGGAATCATGTGTGGTGAGCATTCATACAGTCGATGGTGGTTAAGTGCATTGAAACACTGATACATGCTGATTCCTTTCTACAGGGAGTGCAGAATTATTAGGCAAATGAGTATTTTGTCCACATCATCCTCTTCATGCATGTTGTCTTACTCCAAGGTGTATAGGCTCGAAAGCCTACTACCAATTAAGCATATTAGGTGATGTGCATCTCTGTAATGAGAAGGGGTGTGGTCTAATGACATCAACACCCTATATCAGGTGTGCATAATTATTAGGCAACGTCCTTTCCTTTGGCAAAATGGGTCAAAAGAATGACTTGACAGGCTCAGAAAAGTCAAAAATAGTGAGATATCTTGCAGAGGGATGCAGCAGTCTCAAAATTGCAAAGCTTCTGCAGCGTGATCATCGAACAATCAAGCGTTTCATTCAAAATAGTCAACAGGGTCGCAAGAAGCGTGTGGAAAAACCAAGGCGCAAAATAACTGCCCATGAACTGAGAAAAGTCAAGCGTGCAGCTGCCAAGATGCCACTTGCCACCAGTTTGGCCATATTTCAGAGCTGCAACATCACTGGAGTGCCCAAAAGCACAAGGTGTGCAATACTCAGAGACATGGCCAAGGTAAGAAAGGCTGAAAGACGACCACCACTGAACAAGACACACAAGCTGAAACGTCAAGACTGGGCCAAGAAATATCTCAAGACTGTTTTTTCTAAGGTTTTATGGACTGATGAAATGAGAGTGAGTCTTGATGGGCCAGATGGATGGGCCCGTGGCTGGATTGGTAAAGGGCAGAGAGCTCCAGTCCGACTCAGACGCCAGCAAGGTGGAGGTGGAGTACTGGTTTGGGCTGGTATCATCAAAGATGAGCTTGTGGGGCCTTTTCGGGTTGAGGATGGAGTCAAGCTCAACTCCCAGTCCTACTGCCAGTTTCTGGAAGACACCTTCTTCAAGCAATGGTACAGGAAGAAGTCTGCATCCTTCAAGAAAAACGTGATTTTCATGCAGGACAATGCTCCATCACACGCATCCAAGTACTTCACAGCGTGGCTGGCAAGAAAGGGTATAAAAGAAGAAAAACTAATGACATGGCCACCTTGTTCACCTGATCTGAACCCCATTGAGAACCTGTGGTCCATCATCAAATGTGAGATTTACAAGGAGGGAAAACAGTACACCTCTCTGAACAGTGTCTGGGAGGCTGTGGTTGCTGCTGCACGCAATGTTGATGGTGAACAGATCAAAACACTGACAGAATCCATGGATGGCAGGCTTTTGAGTGTCCTTGCAAAGAAAGGTGGCTATATTGGTCGCTGATTTGTTTTTGAATGTCAGAAATGCATATTTGTGAATGTGGAGATGTTATATTGGTTTCACTGGTAAAAATAAATAATTGAAATGGGTATATATTTGTTTTTTGTTAATTTGCCAGCACAGTAATAGTCACCTGCAAACACAGATATCCCCCTAAAATAGCTAAAACTAAAAACTACTTCCAAAAACATTCAGCTTTGATATTAATGAGTTTTTTGGGTTCATTGAGAACATGGTTGTTGTTCAATAAAAAAATTATTCCTCAAAAATACAACTTGCCTAATAATTCTGCATTCCCTGTATAACTCTCCACAAGTGCTCCTTGGCTCTTGGACAACTATTCTGATAATGGATTGGAGGGGGTGTTACCCATATAGATAAAGAAAAGCAGAGATATTAGATATAAAATAGAAATAATGAAATGTATTGTTATCCTTATATATGAAATAGAAATAAAAACACATTATTTTTTGTGCATACTGCCCAGCATTCTCACACAGTAAATTCAAAGAGTTCAGCATAACTCAGTGCAACTGCCCTTAAGATATGCAGCCATATCAAAACAAACCAGGTAATAATAAAATGTTAAACATTTGTGGTGAAAACAAGAGTGTAGCTATTCTATTGTTTAAAAGGGGCAACTGAATATTTTAAGACTGTTAAAAGAAGAGAAAACAAGCTGTAATATTTTCAAAATACTAAGCTAAGCAAGGAAAAGGTAAAAATTCTATTTTAAATATGTTGCATCTCAACATCTGAATTCTTCCATTGAGCTGTAAACTGTGAGTCATATGCGATCTTCTTTAAATGGTCTCAATATACTCAATAACCTGTTTTGTTACAGGCTTCGCTGTCTGAAGGCAGTCTAATGGATACTGTACTGTAGGTATCAGCGGTGCATAGACTCATGCCCCTGTGAGAGCAGAGGAAGCTAATTAGTTCACTGATACAGGACTGATAAAGTCATGTTGGCTTCGTGTTATGAGGTCTCACTGCTTTTCTAAACTGTGCCAAGCTGACAGGAAAGCTAAGAGCCAAGCTAAGTAATGGTATTTAAGGTCTACCAGAAGTCTCTATACTACAGTCAGCAGCTACGAACTGCTGGTTGAAATATCATAAGCCTGAATAACTTTCTGCACACAGCTAATGTTAGCCAGGAAAACATTACAGACTGCTAACATTACCTTCACACGGACACGATCATCAGACAGTAACCTCAGGAAGAAGAAACTTTGAGCAGGAAGGAAACACCTAGAGAGATTGCTGTTAGCGTCATCTCAGCTGCCAAGGAACCCGCCCCTCCTGATGATGATGATGCATTCTGTGTACGGAGGCACTCTTTCGTGGAATTTTCACACATGTAGTTCGTTTACTCTGGTCCGATTCACCCGACGAGTTTGTCAACTTATAGCTTTATCCTGCGGTTTTCACACGGAGAAAAATCTAAATGAACTCCAAGCGAACCTAAACGCGTCACTGCAAACCACGTGAGAATGTTCAGCACGCTGATTGGATGATGTAAATACAGGAAGCAGGTATTGTGTTCTGTGTTAATAGTATACAGATGTAAAAGAAGTTATAGAAGTAAAGTGGAAAATGATATAATTTCAAGAGTAAGATTTGATCATACAGGTTTAAATTTCTATTTGTACTTATTGCTTTAATCTGTGTTTGTTGTTGTTAGTGTCAAACAGGCAGGGTAACTGGAGAGATTACTGTACCAGCTTTTTGCTTCAGATCCATGAAGTAGCACGACAAGCCTCATAGTGTAAAATAGGGCAGCACTGGTAATCTGACTGAGATCGACTTGAAGTGTTCTGAAAGTTTACAGTTCAAGCTGTTCAGTTTGTGCAAAATATGGCTTGATCACAGTAAGACCCCAAGACACTGTTTGTGATTGGTTTTATTTACAATTTTGTATTTTATTTATTTAGTTTCTTATCCTGACAGCTTTCCAGCTGTCTCGACCTGTTCCTCCTTCCTCCCGGCGTCACGGTAAGAGGGAGAGCATAATTATTGAATTGCTTTCAGCTGCCCTGCCAGCCTCCCTGGCACTGCCCCTCAAGCCACCACCCTGCACCAGTGACTGAAAATCACCCATCCCCAGGTAGTCCTCCACAATGCAGTTCCTGTAATTATGATGATGTGCAGGTGCTCCTGTGTGGCTTGCACATGGCAGCCATGCAGTTGGTTTGCTGTTCCAGACAGCCCACTTCTCCCAGCTCAGTGTGCCAGTGGTTCCTCCGGTTTACACCTGTACTTAATCAGAACAGCAATGGCACAAACCTCGGACAGATGTAACTTTTAAAGTGGTGCACATGTGTATGTTTCTTACTGGATAGTTAATTTAAATGCCTGTCAAACAGTAATAGCTAGCTCTGAGCTACGTTTATTATATTGACAGTCCTCAAGTATGACTATAATGTATTTGTAAAAATAAAAATTACATTGCACCTAACCTTTACTCTGGATCTGTAGTTCTCAACTTCACTGGGTATAAAACCAGGTCCACATGCAAAGATGCTGGTAGTTAAGCTTGTACAGGGCCAAGTCTGTAGAGAAGGATTAGAGTAAATATTGTCAACACAGAAACTTTTTGCTGTTTTTCTGCCTCACACATTGTGGTGTCAATATAATACGCTTGTGTGATATGTTTTATTCAAAGGAACACTTTCTTTCTCTCTGTGCTTGTCCTGCTAGACCTTAGTGCAGCGTTCGATACTGTTGACCATAATATCCTATTAGAGCGATTAGAACATGCTGTAGGTATTACAGGTACTGTGCTGCAGTGGTTTGTATCATATCTATCTAATAGACTCCAATTGGTACATATAAATGGAGAGTCCTCTTCACACACAGAGGTTAATTATGGAGTTCCACAGGGTTCAGTGCTAGGACCAATTCTGTTTACACTATACATGCTTCCCCTAGGCAGCATCATTAGAAGACATAGCATACATTTTCACTGCTATGCAGATGACACCCAGCTCTATCTATCTATGAAGCCAGATAACACACACCAATTAGTTAAACTGCAGGAATGTCATAAAGACATAAACACCTGGATGGCCGCTAACTTTCTGCTTCTTAATTCAGATAAAACTGAGGTTATTGTACTCGGCCCTGACAATCTTAGAAATATCAGATCTAACCAGATTCTTACTCTGGATGGCATTACCTTGGCCTCCAGTAACGCTGTGAGGAACCTGGGAGTCATTTTTGACCAGGACATGTCCTTCAACGCACATATTAAACAAATATGTAAGACTGCTTTCTTCCATTTGCGCAACATCTCTAAAGTTAGAAATATCCTGTCTCAGAGTGACGCTGAAAAACTAGTTCATGCATTTATTACTTCCAGGCTGGACTACTGTAATTCATTATTATCAGGATGTCCTAAAAACTCCCTGTAGAGCCTTCAGCTAATCCAAAATGCTGCAGCAAGAGTGCTGACAGGGACTAGAAAGAGAGCGCATATTTCTCCTGTTTTGGCTTCCCTTCATTGGCTTCCTGTTAAATCCAGAATTGAATTCAAAATCCTGCTCCTCACATACAAGGTCTTAAATAATCAGGCCCCATCTTATCTTAATGACCTTGTAGTACCATATCACCCTATTAGAGCACTTGCTCTTGCACTGCAGGCCTACTTGTTGTTCCTAGAGTATTTAAAAGTAGAATGGGAGGGAGAGCCTTCAGTTTTCAGGCCCCTCTTCTGTGGAACCAGAACTAGAATAAACCAGACACTATCTCTACTTTCAAGATTAGGCTTAAAACTTTCTTTTTTGCTAAAGCATATAGTTAGGGCTGGACCAGGTGACCCTGAATCCTCCCTTAGTTATGCTGCGATAAACGTAGGCTGCTGGGGATTCCCATGATGCATTGAGTTTTCCTTTCCAGTCACCTTTCTCACTCACTATGTGTTAATAGACCTCTCTGCATTGAATCATATCTGTTATTAACCTCTGTCTCTCTTCCACAGCATGTCTTTTATCCTGTCTTCCTTCTCTCACCCCAACCGGTCGCAGCCTGGTTCTGCCGGAGGTTTCTTCCTGTTAAAAGGGAGTTTTTCCTTCCCACTGTCGCCAAAGTGCTTGCTCATAGGGGGTCATATGATTGTTGGGTTTTTCTCTGTATCTATGAAGCACCTTGAGGCAACTTTTGTTGTGATTTGGTGCTATATAAATAAGATTGAATTGAATTGAAATTTCTTCAGAAGAATGATTAGCCCTCTTCCTGACCTGTCAGTGCTTCAGGTAGCAGAGGCATACAGTGACTTTGACCCGCTGCATATGCCACCAGTGAAAACAATGGGCATGAGTATGGAGAAACCACTTGTCGGATCTAAATTTGGACTAGTGCAGACAGGAAACGTATTGTCCTACAGCAGCCTGAACCCCTAATCTGATGCCTAGAGTTACATAAGAATGCTTCACCTTTTCCGTGTCTTCCTCTTAATACCCGTCATCTGTCACCAACGCAATGTGTGTGGGTATTCACTGAAGAGGGACATTTGCATTTGTAAAGTTTGCAGTTATATGGCCCACAAATTGATTCGTTACCATGAGCCATGTCTAGAACTAGCACATGCTGTGGAAATCAAGCATAACCTCCAAGCATAATGTCAAAATGTAAAAGGTTGTATCAACTGAAAGTATTTGCAGATGTCAAATTGGATTTTTTAATTAAGTCATGCTTACTACTGGCAGGTACAAGGCCAGCTTCATGTTACTGGTCTTCAGTGGTATGACTTGTGCAGAGCCTGGACTCAGACATGGAAGTTCAAAAAAATGATTAAACAAAAGTGTGATCACTTCTATTTTAACACTTACATATCAAAATACCTCTCAAAGAGACATGCACAAAAAATGTGTGAGCCTATCCTTCTATAAGCATAAGTACATGTTTCATGAAATGTTAAAAGAACATGCTAGCACATTTCCACACCTCAACTGAAATTATGTAAAGTAATCAACCAGTTATTATTTGTGTTGGGTCAAGTCAATTTTTAACAGCATTCATGAAAAAAAAAACCAATAACATTCTGAATGTAGAAAAAAAGTTAGAAGAATATTTTGAAATTTACATAAATATTTCTTTCCAGTAAAATAACAAGTTATGTATATAAGGGAAACCAACCTGCACTTGTATCAGCCCTAACTCGAAATTAGGCAAGTCACTGTAAAAGATTCATTAATGCGTCCGGCAATTGATAAAGTAAAACAGCTTATTTCTTTAACCCTTCAGATTACACACTCCACATGCGCTCTCAGATGTGTGCTGGCATTTGGCTTCTTTTCCTCAGGAAAGGGGGACAGTAAAAACTTTTTTACCCCTATGAGGAGAAAAGGTGTGATAGCTGAATGTGAGCTGTTTCAATGGTTATCCCTCCCTGTCATGTTCGGAGGCAATAAGACGCAGGGTTCTCAAGCACGAACCACTTTTTTATTCAATTGTAGCAGCAGTGTACGTGGCTACATCAATTTCTGGAAAACACATATACACACCGGTCTCCTAGCGACCTCTAGTGGCTGCCCTCATGGTAGCCTTACTAGGACAACATAAACAGATTTCACAACATCTCCCCCTTTAACAAAAGTACTTTAAACATAAAACAGTGTTGTCAGAACGCAGGACATCACAGGGGTAGACTACCCTCAGTCCTGATAAGGGATTATTCTGCCCTTAGAACATAGAAAGGAGATAGTCCTCAGTCTCTGAATCTGAGAGGTACTTTAATCTCCCGCCCCCTGGAAGTCACTCTCACAGGTGTGGTAGGGTGGAGAGGAGACCCCGGGACAGGGATTGGCAATGTCTGCCTTACTGGTGGTTCTTGGGAAGCGGCCGCCCCTTTAGTTGGAGTAGTCGATGTAGCTGGAACAGTGCTCTGCTGCTGCTCCTCAGGATCAGCGGTGCCTGGGACAGGCTGAAGGTGTCGTCTGTTGCGGCGAGTCACGTTCCCATTCGCCATCTCCACCAAGTAGGATCTCGGCTCCTTAGACTTACTGATGACCTTGGCTGGAGTCGTCCACCCCTTTTCCCCGTCAAGCTTCACTACAACATCCTGGCCTGGGAGAAGCTCAGGAAGTGGACGAGCTGAATGTCTGCGGTTGTAGAAGAATCTGTAAGAGTCCTTAGCTGCAGCATCTCTTTGGCACACTGTGTCCCTATTGACTGGACTGGGCAGCAATGTCTTTTCGAGTACTGGGACGGTGGTGCGGATTTGACGTCCTGTCATAAGTTGAGCTGGGCTTGCTGCAATTGGTGTAGAGCGGTAACTCATTAAGGCTAAGCAGGGGTCAGGCTGTTTGAGAATGTACTTGGCCGTTTGGACAGCTCTTTCAGCAGCTCCATTTGACTGGGGGTAATGAGGGCTCGACGTAGTGTGGGTGAAGCCATAACTCAGTTTGAAGTCTTGGAACTCTGATGATGTGAACTGCGTCCCATTGTCACTGACCAGTTCTAACGGGATGCCCCATCTAACGAACATGTGTTTAAGCTTGTTAATGACCTGTCTGCTGGTTGTTGTAGTGAGGGAAGCAATCTCAATGTCTCTTGAAAAATAGTCAACAACGACAAGAAAGTTCTTACCCTCAAGCTCGCAAAGATCAGCTGCAATCTTTTGCCAGGGGCCATTGGGCAGAGGAGTAGTCACGAGAGGTTCCCGTCGCTGTGTAGGCTTGTGCTCTCTGCAAAAGTTGCATGACCTCACCTTATGTGTTATTTGAAGTCCAATGTTGGGCCACCACACTGTTGATCTTGCGCGCTCTCTACATTTAGTTAGTCCTTGGTGGCCTTCATGTAATTGGTCAAGGATACTGGGTCTAAGTGCTGTGGGAATTACGATGCGATCGTGGTAGAGCACTAGACCATCTGATTCTGAAAGGTGGCTTCTGGCTGCATAAAAGCCTTGGAGTGGTGAGCTCTTTGCCATTCTCCGAGGCCACCCTTGTCTGATGAAGATGATTGCTTTTTGAAGCTCTGGGTCCCTCTGTGTAGCTCTACGAATTTCCTCCAACTTATGTGACTTGATAGGTTTGCTTGTCACTACGTTGCTCACATATGCCTTGACATGGCTGTCTGTCTCGGACAGGTAGCATCCGTGCAGTGGATGTCTGGAGAGTGCGTCCGCCACCAAATTCAAATTCAAATTCAAATTCAAATTTTATTTGTCACGTACACAGTCATACACAGTACGATATGTAGTGAAATGCTTGGACAACTGCTCGTGACCTAAAGAAAACAAAAAAGGAAAAGGCTATGAATAAGATAGGAAATAAATATGAAAAATTAAAAAGGGTAAATTTAACTAAGAAGGAATAAAATATAAATTAAGGTTAAAAATGAAATAACTGTACAACACAAATTAGAATGAAGGGTAAATTTAACTGGGAAGAATAAGATAAAATATATAAATTAAAGTTGAAAATAAAATAACTGTACAACAAAATACACAATATAGAACTATATAAGAATGTATGAAGAAATCTAAATATAAATAAATATATACACAATAACAGCAGCTGTACAAGTATTAACCGGAAATGAAGAATATAGTGACCAGTGTTGTGCAAAAAAACAATGTGTGCAAAAACAATGTCCAGAAAGTCCAGTGTGTGTGTAAGAACCATATGTGTGGGTCAGTACTGTGTGGTGGTGTGATTGAGAGACCGTATCGCCTGCGGGAAGAAGCTCCTCCTCAGTCTCTCTGTGTTGGTCTTCAGGGAGCGGAATCGCTTTCCTGACCTCAACAGAGAGAACAGTCTGTTGTTGGGATGGCTGAGGTCCTTCACGATCTTCCTGGCCTTGGTCCAGCACCGCCTGCTGTAGATTGAGTGCAGGTCAGGGAGCTCGGAGCGGATGGTGCGCTCAGCTGACCGCACAACCCTCTGTAGAGCTCGTCTGTCCTGCATGGTGCTGTTCCCGAACCAGGTTAAGATGTTTCCCGTCAGGATGCTCTCTATGGTGCACGAGTAAAAGTTCCTGAGCACCTTGGAGGGCAGTTGGAAGTCTCTCAAGCGTCTGAGGTGGTAGAGACGCTGTCGGGCCTTTTTCACCACGGTGTTGATGTGACAGGACCATGACAGGTCCTGCGTGATGTGAACTCCGAGGTATTTGAAGCTGTCCACTCTCTCCACTGGGCACTCGTTGATGACGGGGGTCTGGTAGTTCCTCTCCTGCTTAGTGCTGAAGTCCACTATCAGCTCCTTTGTCTTACTGACGTTTAGAAGGAGGTTGTTCCTCTGGCACCAGTTCTCCAGATTCCTAATCTCCTTCAGGTAGGCCGTCTCGTTGTTATCAGAGATCAGGCCCACCACGACGGTGTCGTCAGCAAACTTGATGATGGTGGTGGAGCTGGTAGTGGCCACACAGTCATATGTGTACAAAGAGTACAGCAGGGGGCTCAGAACACACCCCTGGGGGGCTCCAGTGCTGAGAGTGGTGGAGGCTGAGACATGTCCGCCCATCCTTACTGCCTGTGGTCTGCCAGTTAGGAAGTTGGAGATCCACTGACACATAGATGAGCTGAGTCCCAGATGCTCCAGCTTGGTGGTGAGTGTGGAGGGAATTATGGTGTTAAATGCAGAGCTGTAGTCTATGAAGAGCATTTTAACATAATTCCCCCTTCTAGTGTCCAAGTGAGTGAGTGATGTGTGGAGGAGATGAGAGATGGCATCGTCTGTGGAACGATTTGGACGGTAAGCGAACTGTAGTGGGTCCAGTGTGTCTGGTAGTGAAGAAATGATGAAGTCTCTGACCAGGCGTTCAAAGCACTTCATCACTACTGAGGTGAGGGCTACAGGGCGA